>NC_133028.1:56570000-57191500 GCF_048771995.1 Taeniopygia guttata
AGTGTGCTGGGGCCCAGCCCTCTCCCCATGGGGGTGCAGTACAAAACTTCACCTGAAACCCTCTAAGCTCAGAAATTAAGGTAACAGTCACCTACATAAATACTTCACGGGCCCAATGCCTACATGTGAAAAATAAAGCTTACAGGTATTGGCAGACTATTATCCCCTAAGAGATGCAACCAGTAATGCAATTCCCCTTACTGTCATGGTTCAGTTTCTCTAGGAAGAAATCCACCTACTTTACTAAGCCCAACATTGTGGTATTTCTTCTCCATTATTTTCTTCACTGGTTCCTCCTCCTTGAAAGTAATGAAGCAAAATCCACGTCTCTTGTTAGTTTTGTTGTCCATGGGGAGCTCTATGGATTCGACCTGGTGGAAGACAGTGATTTTATCTTTTATCCTGCCATTCATGTCACTGCAAAACTCCTCTAACAGGTCATACCTGTTACTGAAATTATTTAGACTTGAATATGACAATGCGACCTGACTACAAATACAAAGTTCTGTGTACCTGTGGCACACAGGACTTCCTAGGCATACAGTAGTTAAAGCCTTTAGTACAGAGTGAACTGTCTGAAAGTTTGGAAGAGGGCACATATTTACAACCAAATTTCCTGAACAAAGTTATGACCTGAAGCTGGCACCATCTGATAACCAACAGGGGAGCAACAGCTGTAGCAAGTTCATACAAGACCAGCTTTTAAAAACTTCAGTGACACTTAGTTCATCTGCACCACCAAAAACTGGGGACAGAGAGATAAACTAAACTACACAGTTGCACAGAATTTAGGCAAAACTGTCTCAATCTGTGCTACAGGAGATGAGCTTAGGTGGCTGAAGAACATCTCACTGAACTGACCAAAGCACCCTGCTTGAAACACTGCCTCCCTGACTTATCCCAGCTCCCCCTTCCATCAAATCAGGCTGTTCAACTCAGAGCCTGTAATTGAAACATCAAAATTCTGACCACTAACACATACGGAACTACAGTGGCCATTAAAGCTTACATTAGCATCCGTGCAGGCTGCATATGGGGAATGCTTTTTATTAATAAATTTGTGAAGGCAGAACAGGTTCTACAAGTAAAAGCAGTTGGTTTCACTACATACCTCACCAAAGCCTCCAAAATATTCCCGTATTTTCTCCTCAGGTGTGTCTGGAGATAAGCCCCCAACAAAAATCTTTTTAACGGGTTCTTTTGTTTTCATGGCTTTAGCTCTTTTTGGATCAATGACCTTTCCATTTAGCTTGTGTTCTTTCTGGTCCATGACCTGAGGATAATTAAAACACAGTTTTACACAGTTCAAGCTAAATGTTTCACTGATGGTTTGAGTAAGGCCAAAGTTGCCTCAATTTCAATACTTGGTGATTTTTGATCACTATCCACTGACACAGACAGTTTTGATAACTGGAACCACTTATTAGGCAGCAGAAGTAAGGACGTAACATCTCTCAAAAATTACTCTTCTCATCCTCAAACCTTATGAAGTAAAAAATCTGTACTTTAGATATCACAAAGGTCATAAAGGTGAAAACTTTTCTGTGTGCTGTATTCACAATATTTTAGAAAAGTTAACAACTAGTTTTTGCTTAGATAAAGCTTAAACGTATCAAAGCTACTGGCGCTACTCTAGGGGGTCACAGTACAGCTCAGGAATTTAAAGACTAGAAGATCTTTGCAAATGCTGCTTTCACAGCAGAAGGCAGCAGACATTTATACACTGTATTTTTCAAGTGCTCAAGTCTGAAGACTTTTGAAGAACCTGTAAGGGCCCAAATCCATACCTCAGGAATCACTGCTGGTCCTGCACAAAGCATCATGAGTAAGATGGTTCTTAAAACAAAGCACTTTCAACAGGCACATGAAAATGCTGCACCCCTGAATCATGTTTATCAGAAGATGCAAGAACAATGCCTACAGTCATCCTAGTGAGTGCTTTATCTCTGATACCTGAATTTGAACATGTTTCATTACTTTAATCCTACCTTATCCACACTCTCTGACTCTTTGAAGAGTACAAAGCCGAAGCCTCTCGATCTCCCAGTGATGGGGTCCAACTTCAGAGTGCAGTCTACAACTTCACCAAACTTGGAGAAGTAGTCCTTCAGATCCTTCTTTGTTGTGTCCCAGCTAAGGCCACCAATGAACATTTTCCTATTAAGACAAGTTGGTCAATCTGTAAATGTGTGTTACCCAAAATCCTGCACTGCCCAGCTTTATGAGCTCAATAACCTAATGCATGGAACTGGCAGGATTTTATCAGTCATGTCTGATACTACACACACAGGCCTGCACTTTTGGACAACTTGCTTAAGTGAGTCTGGCCAGGACAGATAAAGACTTCCACATACACAAACATTTTTCATTGTCTCCTGCTGCAGCTGCTTACTCTGCTGTCGCAAGAAACCACTAGTAGCAGTGACAAAAATATATTTTACTCCTTTACATCCCCATCACACATTTAATTCTATCTTGTTATCCGTGGAGCCTCCACACAACTGCTCATGAAACACATGCAGGCAGATTAGATTTTTAAGGAAGTATGGTTAAAACAGAAGCATTTATCTACCAGTCTGGACTGGATATATGCCCAAATTAATAAACTAAAAGAAATAAAGTTTAGTCAAGTTCCCTTCCCCAAAAAAGTAGTTATGAAAAAGCAAAGTATTGGATGGTCAGAAGTTATCTTTTCTCAAAAACTTTATATAAACATCTGGCTTAATCCATTTTAATAGAGAGAATGTCTTTCCAATATTTCTACAGCACCAATGCTGCTGGGCAGATGTGTACAGCACATAATTCATAACCTGTATGTTCAAAAGCACACTGGAAGCTTAGAATCAAATCATGACCATCACACCATGTTAGTAAGGCATAAAAAAATATTAAAAAAAAAATTTTAAAAATCAAGCCATTACACACACAAATGAAACATTCCAGGTTATTAGTCACAGGGCTTAGGAACCCATTCAAAAGAGGATTTGATTTGAGATGATCTCTTCTAATACTGAGAAAGAAGATTTTACCAAGAGCTCTAACCAAAAAATATGGTCCATTATGATCTACAAAAGCACTTTCTACAAAGCTTTGCCCGTATTTCACAATCAGACACAGTTATCAGAAAACCTGAAAAACCACTGTATCATGTTTCCAACCCTTCCACTTCCCACGCACAAATATTCCTGCCAATCATGTAAAGGGCATTGTACCTCCACAACTCAAACTCCCTTGAAGCAAAAGCTGCTCCTGTGAACTACCTCTGTTGACTTAGCTGTGCTCTCTCAGAATTAACAAGAGCATTCCGTTTCTGACAAAAATCCATACAGATGAGTGGTTCAGGAGCTTCAGATGTTGTTATAACAAGTCTCCAAATCTGTAAAGAAGAAGCACCAACTTCCCCAATACCTTTATCCACTTTTCCAATTACTTCCAGATCTCTCTTAAGGAAGTACCAACAGCCCTTTCTATTAGCTATCTTCATGGAAGAAATGGCCCACCCTGGTAAACCAGCAACCTCAGGCCAGCACAGGGAGTAAATCAAAGGAGCTTTCTGCCCTTTGTTCACCCATCACTAAGGTCCTAAGCTTGTTTTCTGTTCTGTGGAGGGTTTTTCAAGCAGCCAAACAGAAGACACACAGCATTGTGTTTCTGACCCATGGGGGGGTAGTGATGCTCTAGCAGCTCCTACTGAACTGACACCGGCTACACACACCACCTGTCTCAATATTAACATACAGACACCACTTTGTATTCCTAAGGACAGGCAGACCAAGAACACAAACTTGAATCCAACAGCCTCGGAAGGTTTTTCATCTCTCCACGCAGGAATTGCACCTTTGAGCCAGTCACAGAGCAGCAAACCGCAGCTGCTTCCGTCTGCCCCTACATCAACTACTGCTCCAAGGGAAACTCAGCTCAGGTCAGGGATATGCCACAAACACAAGCACAACAATTCAGGAGCAGTGCCACAGCACTGCCAAAAGCTTGTAAAACACATACATTTCCTAGCCCACAGCCTGGCTGGTAAGCCACATCAGCACACAGAGCTTCCCAAAATAGGTTACTGGAAGTGCACTGGGAAAGCTTTCAAACCTCAGACTTAACTAAACAAGGTATCAGAGATATGCTTTTTTCCCTTTACTACCAGAAGTGTTATCAAGAAACTTTGTTTCCTATACAGCATGAATAATTGATAGGTCAAAAAGACTGAACTAGAGTACAAGTCAATGTGTGATATGTGTAACCACTGCCCAATATCACTGCACCGCTTAGAGACAACTTTTTCTAAGCTCTCTTGCCTCAAAAGAACCCGAGTTTGCACATGAAAACCCTTTAATTGGTGTGTATCCAAGGGTAATAAGTAAAACAAACATGCAAACTCCAAAGGCATTTGAAACTGTTAAGAATAGCTGAAAAGTAACAAAACCGTTTTAGTTTCTGCTAATCCAAGCAAAATACTCAAAAAAGAGTTCCTGTTCTCTCTCTCTACATTATCCCAGATTATTAACATCTCTCTCAGCAACATCCCAGGTTATTGCTGAAGGAGGAAGACACTCAGGGAGGTTTTGCAGCAGGTATCTTCAGGACACAGTAATTAGCACTCCTTTATCCAGGTTATTTTCTGCCTTGACCAAAAACAGACCTGCAGCTCGAGTTTCACAGGCCCGACAGGAGACAGCAGAGCGCAACAGCCTGTCCTGTCACTGGATTTACTACACACAAACTTCACCAGGAATACAAAAGGGACACTGCCCCAGGCAGAGATCCTATGAAGATTAAAATCTGTCTCTACTCGCCATAAAACAGAGTAACAGAACATGCTGAGTTGGAAGGGACCTATCAGAACCATCAAGTCCAACTCGCAGCCCTGCACAGGACACCCCAAGAGTCACTCCATGTGCCTGAGAACACTTTTTCAAGCGCTTCCTGAACTCTGTCAGACTTGGTGCTGTAACCACTTGCCTGTTCTATTCTGTTCTATTGCCCAACCACCCTCTAGGTGAAAAACCTTTTCCTGATGCATAACCTGAACCTCCCCCGGCTTCGCTTCCTGTCTTTTCGACTCCTGTTTCTCAAGTTCGGGCACCACCTAAAATAATCCTCCCGACAACAAGTTCCGTGAGAAACAGAGGCGTGTTTTAGGCTTGGAAGAAGCGCCGGTACCTGGCGCTTCTGGCACTCAGATGACACACAGTAATGCCTGCAGCACAGGGCAATGCAACCAGAGCATTCAGCTACGCCGAGTTACTGTCTTCACGCAAGCACCGCACTTTAACGCAGAAAAGGCATCATTAAAAAGAAAAATAAGTTTAAAAGGCCTGCAGTTTGAGGCACATCACACCATTTGTACACCGCGGGCCCAGACACCGCCCCCGCCGCTCGGCCCGTGACGTCGGCGAGGCGCCAAGTAAACAAAACAGGGCAGCGACCGGGGCCGGGCCGGGGGCGCAGGGCCCCGCCCGACAGACAACCCTCCCCCGCCACTCACCCCTCGTCCTCCTCGTTCTTGCTGGCGTCGATCTTGGCTCCCTCCGACTCGGCCCCGCCGCCGCCGCCTCCCCCGTCGGTGCTCCCTGCCCCCGCCTGCCCCTCAGGCTGCTCCGCCGCGCTGCCCCCGCCGCCCGCCGCTACCGCCGCCGAGTCCAGAGTGAACTGCTGATCCGACATGGCGCCGCTCCGCACCGGCCACCCCCGGTGCCACCGCCTCCCCGCCGAGGCCCCGGCCCCGCTGGCGGCCCCGGCCGAGCGCGCCGATCCCGCCTCCTCTCGCTCCCTGTTTTTAATGGCGCCGCCACCGACCCAACCTAAAATGGCGGCCGGAAGGAGCGCGGCGGCGGGACACGTGACACCGCCTCCGGGAGCCGTGAGGGAGCGCGGGGGGAGCTCCGGCACGGCCTGGGAGCGGCCGAAGTCAGGGCAGGAACGGCTGCGGAATCGATAAGGCTGGACTGCGCCTCTGGAGATCGTGTAGTTCAACCCCTCCGCCCAAGGCAGGGCCACCCGGAGCGGGTGACACAGGAACAGGTCGGGGTGGGTTTGGAATGGCTCCAGAGAGGGAGACTCCACGACCACCCTGGGCAGCTGTTCCAGTGGTCTGCCACCCTCCACGTAAGAAGTCCTTCCTCGTGGTGGAGTGGAATTTGTGTTTGGGTTTGTGGTCACTGCTCCTTGTCCTGTCACTGGGCAGCATTGAAAAGTGCCTGGCACCATTTTCTTGGCACCTGCCTTTGACGTGTTGATGTGCATGGCTGAGGTCCCCTTCAGCCTTCTCCAGACTAAAGAGGCGCAGCTCCCACAGTCTCTCTTGAGGGATGCTCTAGCCCCCTCATCACCTCTGTGGCCCTTCACTGGACCCTCTGCAGGAGCCCCTTGCCTTTCTAGTGCTGAGGAGCCCAGACCTGCACACGGTACTCCAGCTGCACTTCACTAGCACCAAGCCAGAGGATCACAGATTGAAGTAAAACTTGTCTCTTAGGGAGGTTTTGTGTATTACATATATAACAAACCACTGGAGCAACGAAGCCATGCTCTTGTGGCACAAGTCTGCCTCAGCTGCTGTGGAGGACAGTGCTAGATCCAGCTGCACTCACAAATGCAGCACATGATCTCACACACTGCTGTGGCTTCTTGCTGATTCTTTAGTTTGTAGTCAATGGCATCAGTGAGCTTTAACAAGCAAGGTTTATTTTGATGCTTGACTTGATACTTGTACTGAAAAACACCAAATCTTCAGGTGGACTGCTGCAATCCTTTTGCCTCAGACAAAATGCACATGGCTCCTTTCTTTACTCATCCCCGCCACTCTCCTAATCCAGAATGTGCTGGGTTAATGCAGTGTTCCTTCTCCAGCAATCAGGCACTCAGGCTTTTATTTATTGCTTGTTAGTGTGCACTAGATGAGAAACCCGTTTTCTGATCAAGGGGAGAAGAATCTAGACCAGCACCTAATTTGTACCGAGTTGTACAGAAAATAGTTGCTGATCCTGAAGTTCAAGAACTTGTAATATCCTACTTGGAATTGGAATAGAAGTGCTGTGGGAATGTAATTAAGCTGCGTTCCAGAATACTTGAGGTTTTAAGTGCTTGGGAAGCCTTGAAAAACTCCCAACTCCTCAAGCAGTGCTATCAGCATTCAAAAGGTGCTGCTATAGTTCTATATCCCTATTGAGATGTACAAAACTGGCAGTGTTGTGCCACAGACCACTGTCTCACTGCCGCAGAGGGTAGGACATGACTCTGCCATCTTCGACAGTGATGCTAATTCCAAGCACTCTGGTGCTCTCAGGACAGATCAGGAGGACGAATGGGGCGAACAGACCTGTTCTTACAGTAACCCTGATCTCCAGAGGCGCACCTGCCCTTCTATCTAAGTAAAACTACAGTTACACCACTTTAAGGTGATAGCAAGACTCCACACTCACTTAAGTAAGCATTTATTAGAGAATCTTTTAACATGAAATTATACAAATAAAGTTTGTATAAACACAAGTCCACATTGTGTCATAACATTAATGGCAAAAAGAAAGTAAAAACCATAAAAGAAAACTAGTCAGCTGCTATGTACAGTTGGACACAGTTGTGTCATACACTAGAAGTCTTTTACAAAACAGTCATTTCCTCTCACGAAGACCACCCTCCATTCACTCACGATGCGTTGCAAGATGGCTTTTTGTTGCAGTATCTCTACCTAAAAAAAAATCAAGACAAAATGCATGTCAGATCTGTGATAGTTACTACAGGATTGTTAAAAGGTCCATTTTCATGAACTGCTTTAAGTCTTCTATATATTCCTTTCTTCACTGTTAAAGATCATATGCATATTTATTAAGGTAACACAAGAGACAAGAGGTTTGTTTAGTTCACCATCAGTAATTTATTTTCCCAAATATTCAGCCCATCTAGGAGGCTGCTCCAAAACAACCACCATCCAATTTAAACAAGTAAGCAGGCTCTGGATCACTTTGTTTTCCACTGGAGACACTGCCAAAAGGCTTTCTATTTGTTTATACAGCTAAAGGACTTATGTCCGACACAAGTCAGGTCACTTTAGCTCAGAGAGTCCATATGCATATGATCTTTAATGTTTATCCAGATTTAAAAGTTCGTTTTGGTTTGCAGATTTCACTATTAGCTATAAAAAGAAAAAAGCAAGCATTAAAATCTTAAAGAATGCACATTTAAAATGAGGTTCCACAATTGAAATACAACACTAAACAGAAGACCAAATGATTAAGCTGTAAAGGCATTTATGTACTTTAACTCCTGTAAAAAACCATTTAAGTTAAAGACACTTAATCTTCAAAAAAGATTTAAAAAAGAAGCCAAAGTCTGAAGTTTTCCACTTTAATCTTTACGCTGGTACATGAAGTTGGAAGAGACCATACCACAGGACAGCGTTTTCTGGTGTATGCCTTGCGCTCTGCCTGCAACGTGCGACCCCAGAGATAGACGTGGTCAGGGTGACACACGGCCTGCAATGAAGTTCCCGCTGGCGGGTACAAACAAGGTATAATGTCAGAGTTAGAAGACAACATTCTTGTTTTCCTTAAGTTGTACCCATTTCAGTACTTTACCTGTTAATACTTCTAATAAGTTTAATTATTCCTCTAGACCACCTGGTACACAACGCAAACCAGAAAAACTCTTATGTTTTTCTGAAGTACTAAAGAAGATAAAGTCACACTTTTACAAAGTTAAAGATCTATAGACACGTAGGCAAAGCTGGTTTAAAAAAAAAAGTATTTTTTAAGTTAACAAAAGCTTAATTAAAGGAGAAGTCATGCTAGGCAAGTTTTTACTCTTCGTTTGTCTATTGATCTTTAAATTAGATTAGATTTAGTCGGAGTGGAGCTTGCGCTCCTGTACACACCTGTTTGTCAGGCACTAGGTACTGCCTTAGTAGGGCTGGTAGTTGTTTTGGTGGTTGCCGCCGCCCCGGGACGCCTTCCCATATGTGCTTTGCTGGCCTGGAGGTAGCATGTGGGGAAAAACAGATCCCACAAGCGTTAACACCAGCCTCAGAGGGAGGTTTCACACACAGCAGCACACCAAGGGATCTCATCTTTAGAGCCGTGGGCTAAGAGCAAAGTTGCTCTTGTTATGAGGAGCGAGGGCAAAACCACTTACCGCTGTAATCCGTGTATCCCGGCCCATATCCATAGTTGGGATAGTTGTACCCAGAGTAGTCGTAGCCTCCATAGCCACTGTAGCTCTGATCACTGTAAGTGCTATTGTAATTCCCATAGCCTTGATCATAGTAGTTATTAAATCCTTGGTTCCAGTTTTGTCCCTGACCTGAAACCAAGCATAGCAAGTGTAAGTTTCAAAACTTACTTCACTTCTCTCCTGTGCCCCTTCATCTAACTTTCTGGACATGAGAGTAATCAGTTGCCTGATTATATACATGACACCAAAGGACAAGCCTTGCTCCGTGGTGTGAGTTGTGGCTGCTTGACCTTTATAGATTGAGATGCATTAACCTGTATAGTACCAGCTGATCCTTCTGATCTATTTGAAGGTGCAGCCAAGTGACCATCCCACTCCTTATCAAACAGCTCCTGCTTTCTCTCCCATGGGCCAATTAAGTGTATCCCTTTAAGTGGAATTGTAACTGTGCTGGTTACACGGTCCACTAAGGGCGTACAGAAGCACGCTACACCCACCTTGCCCCTTTACCACTTCAATGCAAGCAGAGCAAGAGGAGACTCCTCAGCTTCAACATGCAACCATAACCACCAAAACACCACTTATTCACAGGCTACTTTACACATTTGATTTAAACATGACATCTGCAAACAGCCTGCAACCTGGAATACCTACAAACCACTGAGTGTTTGGTGAGTTCTTAGATTAACAGAACCACTGAAAATACTCACCGCGTCCACGCCCCCTTCCACCTCCACGTCCACCAGAAGAATTGCTTTTCCCTCCTTTCTGCTGCTGCTGTTGCTGCCTGTACACCTCTTTGGGCTGTGCTACTTTGATTTCACACTGTAAGGACAGAAATCCTTTAACTTACTAAGAATTCCATGAGCATTTTGTGAGCTGCTTTCACAGAAGCCTGCAAAGACAGATTTCACATGCTAAGAACAAGAGTTTTCCCACCTTGCCTGAACCAATCTGGTGGTATCTGCTCTCTAGTAACTTCTTTACTGGCTCTTCATCTGTATACGTGATAAAACAGAAGCCCCTCCTTTCATTTGTCTTTGTGTCCATGGGAAGTTCAATGTTTTCAATCTGAAATCAAAATGAACATAAACAATGCGTGAAATCTGTAGGCAACCTTTTTATGCCACCAGAACCATCTGGCAGTGCAGAATGGTTATGCTGACTAGTTCTGGCAGCTATAAATCAGACCATTACAATTTTATGAAATCATTAACATATAGATTCAACTAGCTCTAGTTTTGGCCAACTCCTGCCTCACAAATCCTTTCTTAAGAAAGAGGCAAGACTACACTTGAGAATTAGAGTGCTCTTATATGCCAATATACTATACCTCGCCAAAAGCACCAAAGTACTCCTTAATCTGTTCTTCAGATGTATCTGGACTCAGCCCACCAACAAACACTTTTTTGGGTGGCTCCTTCCCTTTCAGCGCTTTTGCCCTTTTAGGATCTATTAACTTGCCATCCAGTTTGTGTTCCTTCAGTTCCAACACCTAAAAAGCAGAGAAAGGAACAAAGCCTCAGATCGCTACAGCTACACAAGCTGGCTTCGTGCCATCAGTCCGTAAGAACAGCACCCACCTTCTCCACGCTGGCAGCATCCTTGAAGAGCACGAACCCAAACCCCCTCGACCTTCCAGTGACCGGGTCTGTTTTGATTGTGCAATCCACGACCTCGCCAAACCGCGAGAGATACTCGGTCAGGTCCTTCTTGCTGGTGTCCCAGCTGAGGCCCCCGATGAACATTTTCCTGGAGGGCAGGGAACGCGTCCGGATCCGGGTGAGGGAGCGCCGGGGAGCGCGCCCCCCCGCGTCCCCGCAGGATGCCGGTGACGTCACGGCCAGCTCGGCCCCCCCCCCCCCCCCCCCGCGCGTCCCCGCCCCGCGGAAACTGGGTCACCCGCCCGGCACACAAAGGCGGGCGCGGCCGTGGCGCAGGAATTAGAAGGCCGCGCTCCCCCCGGCCACCGAGTCGCCCCCCCCGAGCCGCAGCGCAGGCGGCGGAGATGGATGCGCGACTCCCCCGCACCTCCCCCCCCCACCACGTCCCCGGCCCTACCCGTCGTCCTGCTGGTTCTTGCTCGCGTTGATCTTGGAGCCCTCAGCGAACTCCTCCTGGCCGCCGCTCATCTCTGTCGCGTCCTCCATGGCGGGGCGAGGGGAGGGGGGGGTGGGGGCTCGTGCGAGCGGCGGAGACAGCGGAGATCTGCTCCCGGCAGAAAATGGCGGCGGAAGAGATCCGGGCACCGCCTGCGCCTCTATTATATAGCCGTGCCGGCAGCCAATCAGCGCCGCCCTGCCGTCCGGCTCCGCAGCGCCCCCGGCGGCCCTGCGGCCGCCATCGCGCGGGCTGGGCCGGGCCGGTGCCGCAGCTCCGGGCGGGCTCGGACACCGCCGCACCGGGCACCGCGACGGGCGGGGGCCGGGGCTGAGCGGGCCGGCCGGCGGTAGGTTGTAACTCGTAACCCAGAAACCCCGTTCGGGCGGCGGCGGGGAGGGGCGGGGCGGGCGCTCCGTGGGCGGGCGCAGCCGGCGTGGCGCTCCCCGCCGCCGCCGCGCGTCCCCAGTGCGCCCCACGTGCTGCCGCCGCCATGGGCGTGCTGCCGGTGCCGGCGGAGGTGCGCGCCATCCTGCTGGACATCGAGGGCACCACCACCCCCATCGCCTTCGTCCAGGTGAGAGCCGGTGGCTGCCGGCACCGCGGGGACCTCCGGTAGCATCGCCGCTCCCGTCGTGACCCCCAGCCCTGGCGTCGCGGGGGGCTCCCGTAGCATCGCCCTTCCCACCGTGACCTCCCCGGCCCTGGCAGCTCGCCTCAAGGCAGGCCGAGGTGCCGCCGGGAATGAAAGCCGTGACCCATTTTCTGCGTTTTTACAATAATGCTCGCGAGCAAGTACGTCTTGTTTTGCCGATCGGCCGCCGCTGTGGTGGGCTGGGGGCAGGTCACTACCGCGGAGATTTGGGCAGCTCGGGGATTTGTTTCATGGATACAGGGCATTGGGGTGCTCGCAGCCTCACCCGAGAAGAGCTCTCAAGCATCGCTGATCCTGTGATGGCTGGAGCTGCAGCACCGCACTCGGCTCTGCGGAGAGCCTCAAGTGCGAGCTCTTTGAAGTACGACGCTTCTTGGCCTTAATTTCAGTAATGCACAGTTTGCAGTAATCGGTAATTCTCGGGGTGATCCGCTGCCTTTTCCCTTGGGGAGGCTGGTACAGCCAGGTGCCCCCGGTGTGCCGGGGGAGCGTGCGGGAGGGCAGCGCAGGGGACAGACACACCGAGCGTTCGCGACAGGGACTGGAGTGGCAGCCGATGCACGAGTGGCTTCCCTTGCCTAGGAAAAAGCTTAAGACTGCTGGAAGTGCTGGTTCAGGTGCAGAACCGGGGGGACTGGGAAGTCTGCGAGTCACAGGCGCTTGGAGAACTGTAAATTGTGATAGCAGGGGTCCCTCCTCTCCGGGAGGCTTTGGTTCGCAGGAGGGAGCGGATTGCTAAAACAGCGGACAGATGTATCCCTTCTCCTGCCCTTCATTAAACCTGGATTTCTTCATGAGACATTACAGCTCTTGGTGGATCTTAGCAGCCAGTGGCGCACAAAGATGCTTTGTGACCCGCACGGCAGGTGAAGGCTCCTGCCTGACTTTCTAGAGCCTTCTGCTAATACAGTTTAACAGATGAACAGCATGAGCTACATCTTTCCTATCCATGTTCTTCCAGTGCTCTTGAAGAAACTCCAGGCCTAAGATGGCATTGTAGCTTCCTCCCTCCCCTCAATATCTTTCAATTCAAATAGTTTGGACAGCTCAGGTTTCTTACTAAATATCTAACAGAGCAACTAAGTTGTTTCTGTCCACCTTGAAGCCGTTTTGCAGTTGTGCAAACAACATGCCATGCACCTGAGACTCTAGGCTTCCACCCAAAGTCTTTCTGTTGCAGAGAGGCCAAATGAGTTTTGATTCTCAATAAAATTCAGTTTGATGGAAACCCTGATAATGCTTGGAACAAGTTATTTCATTTGGTCTTTCAGTTAACCTCTATTTGCCTTTGAAAGGTCCACTGATGGTTCAGTGGACACTTTATTCTTCAATATTAAACAATTTTATTTAATTCTTTCTCTAATGTTAGAATTACTGAATCTTCAAAGTAAGAAATAGGATGAGTCAGTTGATGAGTAGATTAAGGAAAGCTGTCAGAAAAGAGAGTATTTGGAGTCTTTCTTCCACACAGACTCCTGGCCTATTAAACTTAGTACATCGTTGACTGGGATCACTCTTGACATCCATAAAACATCTGGCCCCTTAGCTGTCCACTACTCCAGCTGTCACGTGGGTGTCCCCTCTTAGTTCACAGACCTATGCACTTGCCAGTGGACCAAGATTTTTACCCTTTTAAAATCCCCCAAATCATAGAATCCACTGGTCCTTCAGAGTCATTTTGGGAGTTTTTCTTAGCCAGCACAAGAGTATGAAACACTGCTTTTGAAAAACAATCATGTCCTTTTGACATCTGAGTTGTAAAGGAGGTTAAACCAAGCCAGCAGGTCAGCTGCATATCCCAGTAGATTCTCTTTAATTTCCTCCATGATTTAAAAGATAGTTTGAAAGTAGAGGACATGAGAGTAACTGGGGGCATTACAAGGCTTTTGATTTCCCTAGGCAAGTTTGTGGTAATTCTTGAAGCAATTTTCATTCTTTAAAAAATATACAGCATGGAAAATACAGTATTAGAGCAATAGAAAATCCTGCAGTTCTGCCATCACATTACAATCTCAGGACCACTGCTTTCTTAATTCAGCAACAAGCTAAAGATGACATACAACAAGGAACAAGAAACTATGGGCCATTTTTTGAGGAGAGGTGAGTTCAGGTTAGTTTTTTCCCAATTAAGAAAAGCTCAGTTCTCTACCCAGAGGAAGGACTTCCCTGCCCTTCTCCTTGACCTGAGGCTTTTCCTGTACCCGGAGATGCACGGTGCTGCTTGTGGCTTCTGACTCATGAAACATCACTAATGAGAGCAATTTGTAATTATTTCTGGTTGCCCTTGGGATCTCTGTGAACGTTTGTAATTTTCCTGTGGCACTTTTCCCAAACCCTGTTTCATTTCATTTGCAAGGCTGTCCTGTGGAGTTCAGTGTCACCAGACCAGGCTTTTCATTTTAAAAGGTTCTCGGTTCTCTAGCTTTGGTGAGAGGTTGAGACAGAATGACCTTTTCTTGGACAAGTGCCCCATCAAGAATACAATAGCATAACTTATCTGTTCAGAGTACATACATTGCCAGCCTTGTACTCCTCAGGTACTGGGAATGTGGGGTCACAGGTGCCACTTGAGACATTTTTTGGCAAGCCCAGGAAAAGTTATCACCTGCCTTTCCATCACAGGCTTTAAGACTTTCAGCTACATAAACGTTTGTGTAAAAAAATCCACCTGCACTGATCCTGGCCCAAGACTGGCTCAGTCCTGTGCCCAGGCAGACACCCTTGTCAGGAAGCTTCACCAGCTACAGCACTGTAGGGGAAGCTTAAGTTTGGGGAAATAACTGTTCACAGCAGCATGTGGCAAATGTTTCCTTTAAAAGCCAGCCAGCCTTACCTCTGCCAGGTTAAAGGAGCAGCCTCTTTTTCTACCAGGAGACCTTGTTCTCTTACATCAAAGACAACGTGAAGGAGTATCTGCGTGCTCACTGGGAGGAGGAGGAGTGCCAGCGGGATGTCGGACTTCTGAGGAAACAGGTTAAGTAACAGAGTAATTCCCTTTCTTTGCATTTTCATAGCATGCCTGAGGCTTCAGGTCACTTGGACTCTCCCGGCCACCCCACAATTGTCCCTATCTCTTTGCCCTCATCCATGGAGCCCAGTTGCCTTGAAGGTTGGATTCTCCCCCATCCAAAGCCTGGGGTTGGGCTTGGCAGGCAGCAGCTTCCCTCAGCTCACCTTGGTCTTCACAGCCCCTGGGCAGCTGTTGAGCCAAGACTTTCCAGCTTTTTGCCTGCACTGTGCCCTTCTCTTGTTGAATACAAACCTCTTTTGGGAAGCAGCACAGGGAGATGGCAGAGCACTTGTTCCACACAGAGCTGTGGATGCTGCCTCTGTATAGGGAGACAGCATCAATTTGAAACTTGTGGCTGAAGCCAACACATGCATTTGCTTCTTTGCCTTAATTACAGTAATTAAATACTTAATCAAGCATAGTTCTCATTAGAGTATTTACAATACAGTTAGAGTAATGCTAATTGTTTGGTTTGGAAAGTACAATCCCAGCAAGTATTTCTAAACTTGTCTCAATTTTCTATTGAGAAAAGCATTCAGACAGTGATGTAACCCCTCGTGTGAAGAGCAGTTCAAGCAGTATCCTGCACGGGGGTGTGTGGAGGTGTGGAAATTGCTCCACCTCTTCCCTCTCCTCTTTTTATCATGGATGATTGCACAGAATCACAGAGTATTCTGAGTTGGAGGGCACCTGCAAGGGTCAGCAAGCCCAACTCTTTAGTGAACGGCCTGTACAGGGATCAAACCCACAAGCCTGGCATGGTTAACACCGTGCTCTTTGCCACTTTGCAGGCTCAGGAGGACTCCAGCCTGGACGGGGCCGTGCCAATCCCTTTGGAGAGCAGCAGCGGGGAAGAGGAGCTGGAGCGCGTCATCCAGGCCGTTGTGGACAACGTGCACTGGCAGATGTCCCTGGACAGGAAGACCATGGCACTGAAGCAGCTGCAGGGCCACATGTGGAGGGCAGCCTATGCCACTGGGCACGTCAAAGGAGAGTGAGTAATTGTGTGAGTAGTTGTGTGCCCCCTCGTGGGGGCAGGTGTGGGGGGGCATCTTTCCTAAAAGTGTATTAACAGAAGAGCTGCATGAGCTATTCCTGGGAACGGCCCCACTTAAAAATAAAAGTAGCATCACTAGCTCAGCAGATAAGCCAATATTTGAGAGATTTCTTGGTAAACCAATTGTCTAAGGCACGAGTATGAGCTTCTTACACTTCTCCGTCTTGCATTTTTTATCCCCAAATTGCACTCATATTTTTGAACAAGTATAAACAAGCCAGGGTTGCAGGGTCAGACCCTTTCAATTGTTTTCTCCTGCTTTGTCTTTTACCTGTGTGTTTCCTGCCTTTCCGCTTCTTTTTGTCTTCAGATTCCTCTTTATGTTTCAGCCACGACACAGGGGTGCATAAGTAGGGACAACTGAAATTAAGCCTGATCTTCTTATTTAAGAGATAAGTGGTTAAACTGTGCATTTCTGGTCTTTAAGTAAGTAAAATAAGCATTTTGTCAAATGAGGAGCAAGGAGGAAGAAAATGAGCTCACAAAAAAATGTAAACATCCACCAGAGAAAGTAACAAAACCCAAATTAAGTCGAGAGAGACACGTATCCTGTTGATTTTGTTTTTAAAAACAAGGCTAAATTGTCTTACAGTGACTCAAAAACTGTGGAGAAAGCTGCCTGCTTAGCTGCATTCAAGGAGTGAGATCTCTAAAATCTCCTTGCCCAGCTCTGCATTACCTGCTGCTGGAAGAGACCTTCTGGTTCTGAGCCCTGAGCAGATTGAAAATGAAGTTTCCCTTGCAAACTAATGGAACAAAACGAATTGTCACAGTGCCTGGCTAATGATGTCCCTCCAGGTGCCTCGGGGTTTGCCCTTACCTGCTGCCCTGTTTTGCTCCAGAATCTTCGAGGACGTTGTTCCAGCCATCCGGAAGTGGCGGGAAGCAGGGATGAAGGTCTATATCTACTCTTCAGGCAGCATCGAAGCCCAGAAGCTTCTGTTTGGATACTCTACAGAAGGTGATATCCTAGAGGTAGATAACCTTCCACCTTCCTTACAGCTTCTCCCCCTGCAAAGCACTCCCTTCCCACATCTGCCATTGCTGTAACACTTGGTGGATGAATTCTGTGTGAGGGAGGTGGGGCAGTGGGTTTGATCCATGGGAATTCAGCTCAAGCAGTTGACTGTGAGAGCATGGCTGCACCAACACCTTGTTACTGTGGCAGAAAGGAAGGGAGGGAGGTTTATCCCTTTTCTTCAGGTGGCACTCAGCAATGGCCTGTGCTTCTCTCTCTTTCAGCTCTTTGATGGCCACTTTGATACCAAAATAGGTCCCAAGGTAGAAAGTGAGAGCTACAGGAGGATTGCTGCCAGTATTGGGTGTGCCACCAACAACATCCTCTTCCTGACAGATGTCCCTCGAGGTACGTGACCTGCCACTCTTACTGCCTCTCACCTGTGCAGGAAAGGCAGGTGCTCTTCAGAGGAGTGCTGCTGCCTTCTCACAAGCACACAGAAATGCGTCAGCACCTTCCCTCTAGCTGCTGCCATCTTCCTTTACACACCCGGGCTTGCACACAGCAGTGGGATGTCTGTGTGCAGCACTGCAATGAGGGAAAATAGATCAAGTAGAAAACCTGTCTTTACACTAGCCAGGAAGGAGAGTGCTGAAGCAGAGCTGAAGCTCGCCCCTTTACAAACAGGGTCAGTGGTTTGGCCAGTGCTCAGGGGAAATGATGGTGTTTTCTGTGTTGCTTGCTACGTGGCTGGTTCTTTGCGCTGCTCATGGTTAGGTTGTGTTCAGCAGCAGGAAAACATTGCTTCAGGTTGCCAACACTTGACCCATGGAAAGCCAGGCTTGAGAAGCTAACTTAATTTCCTGCTGTAGCTGGAAACATCTTTCTGGCAGAAATAGCACTGGGTCTCAGTCTGAGCCAGCTCAGTCCCCCAGAGTTAGTCCTTACCTTCTTCCCAGGCTTGGCAGCAGAGCTGGTGGGAGCTTGTAGTTCCCTGGATCATCTTCCAGTGGCCTTTTGTGCTCAGGGAGCAAAAAGGAGCTTGTGAGAAGTGACTGGGGGAGGGGGCTGTTTGTCTCACAAATGCCATAGGCTGACCACAGCCTCATGACAGGAATCGAGCTGCCTGTGTCCTGCCTGCAAGGAGCCTTGGACAGCCATCCGCTGGCAGAGGGGAGGAGATGGTGAGGCAGCCAGCTCCTGTCCGTTCCTGCAGCTACAGCCATCCACAGCAGGTCTGCCAGGAGCTGCTTCCTCTCCAGAGCCCTGCGACATGCAAACACTGTTTTCTGTCTCAGCCTTTAAAAGCACTCAAGTGTTTTGGGGCACCTCAAGCCTTGGGGACCCTGATGTGAAGAGGTCAGGAAGCAGCTGTCACCTCCATTCTCCCTACTCTGTTTGTTTCAGAAGCCAGTGCAGCCGAGGAGGCAGACACTCACGTGGCTGTGGTGATCAGACCAGGCAACGCAGGACTGACAGACGATGAGAAATCCTATTACAGCCTCATCTCATCTTTCACCGAACTTTTCTTGCCTTCCTCCACTTAGGGAAAGCGGTGCACGCACAAAAGACTGTGCTTCACCTAATTGTCCTTGTGAAATATTAGGTAATTTTGTCCATAATCAGAATCTCAAACCAAATCCACGTTATGTCTTGGGCCTTGTGCAGGCAGGTATGGATGGAGAGTATGGTGTGGGGTCCCTTGTGCAGTAGGAAAGAGGCCTGCTGCCAGCTGGAGCTGGGAACGGGGCAGGGAGCAGCACCCACGAGCCCTGCTATTCCTCCCCTTTCCTGGCTAGCAGTTAGCTAAGGGAATGCTTCCTCCAGACTCATCCACTGCAATCTGGTGCTGAGATGCCCCACCGCATCTGTAATTTTTAGAAGCAGTCTGCAAACAAGGTTTATGTTCCCTTTTCCCAGAGGGAGCACTGGGGACCACAGGGGGATATGTGAGCTTCTCCCTGCAGACAAGATTTCTGGCTAAGTCAAAAATATTCAGTTAGGATTTCCAAAGGAAAATATTAACTGTGGGCTATAATACAGTAGGTTTGGGCTGCCACAGAAAAAGCCAGCCCTTGCTGCAGACAGGCTCTTTAGACAAGGAACAATATGTATATTGGCTGTGTCTGCAGCAGCTCCAGGTACAAAGCAGTACAAGTTGAATATGGAAGCTGCTTAGAGCTCCACAGCCAGCTTACCCAGAATGAAGTCAAGTATATATAAATACAGCTTTAAAAATTAAACTTTGGACACACTTCACTGCTGTATCATGGTGCTGGGCTGTGGGATACAACTGTCTGGATTGCAAACTCAGCCTGACAGCATTTCTGAAGTATCTCAGCAGTGACCCACAGAGCTCTTCCTCCAGCCAACATAATCCAGTCACACGTTCATAGCACTGGTCAGTTGTGAGCAAATCTTGACAAACTGCTCCTGAGGGCAGACATCCTGCTGCATTTGATGAGAATCAAACCCCTGACCTTTTCACCTTACCTAAATTGTAGCAATGTAGATCAGATGATCATGGAGCTTTTCCTAACGTAGTAAATAAAAACACAACTTTGCTTTCATTATATCCACTCCATCACAGCATTTAGCCTTCCTGTCTTAGCACCAGTGATCCCAGCACCTAAAAGGCAAATTTTATTATTTTATTTCTAAACCTGTGAACACTGGGTTCTGCTTTCACCTTCCCCAGTCCTTTCTTTAAGGCAGCAGCCTTGTCCTGCCAAAGAAGCTGTACTGCCTCCCTGACCATTTTAGGATTTCAGTTGTGGCTTAGTGCAGGAGTGAGAGCCACAGGTAGGTTATACATGGTAGTAGCGGAGTCAGAGGCAGTCTGAAACTCCTGTCTGAAATCCTGTTTCCCCATTCCTTGCTGCTGGCACTTCATGCACAGGTGTCTTGCCCTCACAGCCATATAATATGTGCATGCTGCCTTCCTGAGCTCTGATCTACACCCACAGCTGTCCCTGTTGAGGGAGGCTGATGGGTAAAGAACAATGAAGAGACAAGCACTTGGGGAGGAAACCATATTGTGCCAGCATGGCCCTTCTAAAAACTTAATAGTAGTAGGTCAGGCTGTGGGGCAGCTAGTCCAGATCCCTTTCTGGGCTGTGCAATGGGTGTGATCCTGCTCCTAGAAAGAGCCTGTTAATTACTGCTGTTACAGTAAGTGTATCTGCATGGCTGAATGGTCCCTGGCTTCCTTAAGTGACAATGTTAATCATTACACTGTAAATAAATACCTTTTGTTTTGCCTTCACCATCAGAAAGCTATGCTTGGGGTAGGGACAAAAATAAAGCTCACTTTCTCCATAAAAGCACTTTATTTAGTGGTCATGTTTTAGTGTACCTCAGTTGTCATTTAGTTGTACTGAAATGTGCTGTTAGAAATACTCTGAGAAATGTACAGAATTATCACTAAAAACCTGAAGTTCAGTTTGGATTGCATATAGGAAAGGGAGCAAAAGGAAAAAAAAAACACATAATCTTTTTTTTTTCCTTTGATAAAATTACAAAAGCTAAAATAATAAACTGAAAGTATTAATTAATCAATTAGGCGAAAAAAGACACAGTGGACTATTTACAGTAAAATGCCCTTACAACAAATAGCTATTTTGTGCTCCATATGGATTGAGTGTGTGTCAGTGCAAGAGGATCTCCACCTGCATGTTCTCCAGTTGGTCCTGTCCTGTCCCTCCCCAGGAGGAGCTCCCAGGATGAGCCTCTAGGGAGCTGGCACCTCACACTGCTGTGTCCTTGGCCACTCTCAGCTCATCCTTCTGGGAAAGCTTTCCACTCATGACACTGCTACAAGGAGGAAGCCTTCAGCAATCCACAGCAACTCTCTTGTTGGCCAAAAATGCTCTGGATTTGTAACAGCTGCCTGAGAAGAAGTTTTGGTGCACAGGAAATAAAGGGCTGGCTGAAAGCTTTCTACTTAACACAGTTTGTCTCAACTGTTTCTCCTCTCAGAAGAGGCCTGTGACCTTTGCACAAGACTGAATGCCCTTCTGCCTTTTCCCTCACTGTCAGAAATGCTACTACAAACAGAGCACTACAAATTCCCCTACAAGTGCCTTTTCCTACCATTTTAATTTCTGCTTGTTCTCCTGCAGCTCAGACAAGATGTAAAATTAATCTGAGTTTGATTTATGGAGGAAAATAGGAGCCATGTTCATGAGAAGCAACTCCCATCACTCCCCTACCCAGGCAATACAGCAGCCTTCCTAAAATTGGGCTTTGAGCTTCTTGTTCTCCGAAAACAGACCTTGTTTGACAACCTGTTCCCTTTAGGGAGGGAGCAGCCCTTCTGGTTTGGCTGTTCCCTTCTCGCACCTCCAGCCCTCAGGCAGGTCAGCCAGCCTCCATGCCAGAACTCCCTCTTGGCACCTTGGAAGCCCATTTAAACCTGTGGCAGGCTCCACTCAGGACATCAGGCCTGGCCACACAGAGGGGCCCAGAGCCCACACCAGCATGTCTGATGTTTGGCTTGTACAAGGAGCAAAACCAAACCCTGTGTCCAGAAACACTGATACTGTTCTCATGGCAGACAAGCCTGGTGTCTCTAACACAATGTTTCCCCCTTCAGTGAACATAAAAAAAAAATTAAAAAGCTTTTGAAGTACTATACACAATGTGTGGTGGAAGCACTACACATGGAAAAAGCAGCCTTTTCTGGGTCGTCTTCAGAGGACACAGACGTTCTCATCTTAATTCAGCATCTCACTCCTACCAGTGCCCACCAGGAAGCCAAGCACAGCATCCCACTGTGTCACCCCCTCTGGCCTGGGGATAATCTGCCTGGCTACAAGGCAGCATCAGCTAAGTCTCACTTCCTGATCACAGCACAGTTCCTTCCAAATCCAGATTTACCATCAGCTGCTTTCCAGGCTGGAAGAAAGGCCTGCCTGCTTGCCATAAAAGCCAGTCCACTGGGGTCTTCTGTGTCTGACTCCAGGTTCTGAAGAAACAGCTGCTCTTGCTCCCCCTACCAAATTCCCCAGTTGGCAGCAAAGAAAACAAGCCGAGAAACACATGGAAAACACAGTCTGGTGACTCGGGAACAGGTGACTCCTGAAGACTCCTGCTGTTACGAGAAGTCTGCTTCCTCCACCTCCTCTTCTGGCAGGCTGAGCAGGACCGGCCTCAGAGGGGCATTGCAAGGCTGCTGAATGTTTTGAGCAACATGAGTGTGACAGAGCCACTCTGGTGGCACAAACTAAGCACCTTGTGCTCTCTCACGCTGCTGCTGAGATGGATCCACTCCTCTTCCAGCAGACACCTCTGTTTGTTTGGCTCTTAGTGAGACAATCACCCTCAGAACCCTTTGGCAATACCATCATGATTGCACATGAAAACAAACTCATAAAAAAAGTGTAAATGAGGTCATGTTTCACCCATGAGACCACACCTGCCCCCCTCCCCACCTGCCAGAGGACAGGCTACACCTGATCTGTCTGGTACTCGGAGGTTTCTGATAAGCTTTCGGAAAAGCTTAGAAAGTTTTCCTGGTACTCAGAACAAATTATCTCAAATCTGTAATGCCTGAACTCCACTGCAAAGGTGCCAAAGTAGCACAGGAAGCACATCACTAGGCCCCACTGGATCCTGGAAGCATGCATGTGAATGCCCTGGGCCATAAGGATGAAATCTGGAAGAGGAAAGTTAAGGAGAACAACTGGGAGCAGAGACACCAACCAGTTTGAAAGCCAACAGGGAAGAAAATCTGAACAAAGTCAGACCCATCCAGCCATCATGAGGAGACTGTGAATGTGATGCTAGAGATGAAAGGGATGTCAGGTGTCCAATAATGCCCATGGAGCACAACAGCCTCTACAGACTGGGGGTTCCTGATCCCAGATCAGAGTGATAAACATTTACAGAGGGGAAGACTCAGGTGCAGAGGAATCAGTTATTTGCTTGAGCACCCAGCTAGCCAGGGACAGAGCCAGCAAGTGGGGATCTGGCTGTGGGCCCTTACCTGCTAGGAGCTTCCCAGTGGGAACTGGATCAGATCACTGCACCCACTGCAGGCAATGGGAACACCTTTCAATTCACACTCTGAAATATTTCCTTCAATTTAGATCACCTCAAAAACTGTCCTTTTCTGTGAAATCTGGAAGCATCACTCTACACAGAGTAGCACTGAAATAGGATTGTGCCATGAAGACACACTGATTAGCATTCCAAAATGCCTTGAGATCCTAGGACATGTGTGAGAAGTGCTGCTGCAGAACATACACAGTACCTAGCTTCCTGGGGAGCAAAACAAAAGGATACAGAGCACCACACAGAGGGTGATGCTGGCTGAGAGAGCCACTCGTGGAATCCCAGCTTTCCGCCCCTCATTCTTCAGGTTGATCTTGAGGGTAAGGGCAGCTTGGATCCAGCACGCCAGTGTCCCAAAGCCAAAGGTCAGCGACGTGCCCACGTTGTGGATTTCCTCATCATTGGAAAGCTAGGAACAAACAAACCAGTGATTGCCTGGACACAAGAGGAATTATCTGAGAGCTAACTGGATTGCTGCTGAGTATCACTGGGGTGTGAGACAGAGATGCTGTATCATTTCTTCTGGCAGAGGTGCAAGGTGTAACATAACCAAGGTGAGTTGACAGCTGTCACAGTCAAGCAGATCTTTTGCCCAAAGCCCAAGATCACTGTAAAAATGCAGTTGCTTGGGGACTGTCTCCACAGCTCGCTGACAAGACTCACAAATGCAGAGCTCAGAAATAAATTCTTCCTTGGCTTGAAGGGATGGCCAGGGCAGGCAAGGACAATCCACTGTGGGTCTTGTAAAGCTGCAATGGATGCAAATTGTGTACCTTCAGTGCCAGCTGCAGGGAGCAGAACCCTGGCACTCTCCTGAGCTAGCACAAGCCAAAACAAAAATGCATGCTCCTGGTTTGGCAAGTTCCTCCCACAAATTTCTTCTTCTGTCCATCCTCGACCACTGGGGTCAGAGGCAACATGAACCCAACCTGTCTGGAGTGCCAGTGCTTTCCTGTTCCTTGGGCTGCCCTGTCCCACAGGGCTCTGACTGTGCAACACTGCAAGGCAAAATGACAGCCAGGTTCAACTAGCAAGAATCTGCAAAAACATCCCTTGAGGCTGCAAATCCATTCAAAACGTCCAGCATGGACTTAAGCCAAACCATTTCCATTTTCCCTCTGCCTCTGAGGCTTTTTCTAGAAAAGAAACCACCAGTGTGTAACTTCTTCCTGCAGTCTTAATTCCTGTTTAATGATTTAACAAATACCCATCAAACAAAACACAATCTACAGGACAACAGTCTAGGTGCTGTGCCTCCACTGATCTCTCCCCTTCTCTCTACACTGAATTTCTTTCAAGAGTAGGTCCAAATAATCATTCAGGCAAAAATGGGATTGAGCTGCCTTTCTAAAGATAGTCAGCACTGCAAGGGACTCACAGCTATAATGTCCCTCTAAAACACCCAATGTATAATTTTCCAGAAATATGATTTAATGCCACATTCAGCTCAGCCATCAGGCAGGGAGAGGCATAGATTAAGGTCTCATTAAGGTCTCATGTTTTCATGTTTGGCAAAAGATCTAAGAAAGGATACAGGTACCTAACATGGAATGGATAGTTAGAATCAGATATCAGAGAATACTCAGAATTTATAGCCAGGCAAGATTCAAAGCATCTACCGTTATATTACAATCATTTGCTCTGAAGACTGAAAAAAGGAAGGCAAGGTCGAAACCATTTCCTAGTGCCTGTCCTGTACTAGAAATACTCTTCTCAGAGGTAGACAAAGCTGTTACAAAGGCTTCATGATTCCTAGCTGGGAAGCTCTGAAAAAAAAGCTCTGAAAAAACAAGACCCTGGGTTTTGGGCTTGTGCTGTGGAATTAGGAAGACCAAGTCCACGAAAGTCAAATTATCACACACCTCATTCAAAAAGGAAAAAAGAAAGTAACTGTAAAGGACACCAAGTTCCTTCAATAACTGTACAATCCAAAGAGATCGTCCTCACCCTTCAAAAAACAAGTACCATTTCTGTACTGAATCCCTGTCATGCAAAGCCAGGGAAGCAGCCAGCCTGCACTGACCTTTCTCAGTTCCTGGCATTATTGGGGGTCATTATGTGCACCCCAGAGAGAGACAAAGCCTCAGAGTCAAACCCAAGCCCCACTGACTCTAACACCTTGATTTTCACTGCAGCCCTGACAGACACAATGGTGATGACAGGGGACACCCATCCCTACAGATGTGGCAGATGTTTGTTGCTATAACGTTGCAGGACAGAGAGAGAATGGGAGGGCCCTCACCCAGACACCCATCACATCCAGAGAAGTCCTGGCACTCCTCTGCTATGTCCCTCTCCTGGCAGGTCTGAGGATCAGTAGGAGATGGATTTAAAGCAGCATATGTTTTAAAAGAAGGACACTGAGCTGTCTGCTAGATTTGTATGGGCATTTGTGCATCTGTTTGCACAGATGTGTCCGCAAACTTCCCGCTCAGCCCTTTTACCCAGGGCCATCTGTGCTGACTCCCAGGGCTCAAGAGATTCAGGAGACTCCTGCTGAGGCTCTCAGCAGTCAGGTCTAAGCATGCAGGTGCAAACCCTGCTGGAGACATGTGAAACGTGATTGTGGTCCTTCATCTCAGCTCACAAGTGGCAGATAGAGTGTAGAGCAGGTGAAGGGAGGGCAGGGGCACATGCTTTTCCCAGGCTCACATCACAGCTCACTCAAAGACCCGAGCAGATCTGCTGGAAAAGCAGGGCAGTCACATCACAGACAGAGCAGTTCAAGCCTGCAGAGCAGTACCTGAAAGTTGCCGAGTAAGGTCATCCCAAAAGAGGCCAAGCACAGAGCCACCAAGCCGCTGATGTTCAGCCAAGGCGTCAGCACCTTTGGCTTCAGCTGAATGAAGCGCAGGACAGCCACAACAAGCGCTGGGGAGGAAACACAAGGCAAGGGGCATCAGTAGGTTGAACCTGCTGCAGTAAACACCTGCCTGGGGCCTCACAGCCCCCTCCTCCTCTTTCTACCTGCAGGCTGGCAAGCTTTGTGCTTCTGCATGGCCCCCTCCCACTTAATCAGGGTCAAGATTAAGCACAGGAAGCATTTCTCTTGTAATTCAGCTACAGCAAGCTCCAGGCTTCCTTTTCTCAGTATGCTTTGTCTGCAAATTTTCTGGGGGAAAGGACACCTTCCTGCTTGCCTGTGAAGCTCCCACATAGTCCAACACATGCACACCATGCATTCGCTTAGTGGCACCTGGACTTGCATTGCTTCACTCCACTCACTAGTCCTGAGCTCTGGTGGAGGACGTATGTCAAACCCTACTTGTATTTAAAAGCATGTGAATGGCATATACATATTTCTGCAGAGTTTGCCATAACATCCACTGCCTTTTCTCCTCCTCTGAACAAGTTCTGTTGCCACAAATATAAGCCAAAATGTTGCACTAATTTTCCATGAAAAATGGAATAACATTCCTTCCAAGCTAACAATTCCCTCAAGCACTGTGGTATACAATACATGACAGATAAGATATAGCATACATTGTATGACATGGCATAACCACAGAAGATACTCAAATTGTATATTCTTGCCCTCCCTATTGAATGGTACATGGAACAACACAGAAAACCAGGCAAACAGTTGGCCTTCAGATGTGATTCAAGCCAGACCACTAAAAATCAATTTAGTTGAACAGGAGAAATTTGCTTGCTGTCAAACACCTTCTTCTGCTCGTGCTCAAATTGATAGCACACAGCTCATACTGTTGTAAATAGATGCCTTTAGCAAATTAGATCTGCATTTTCCACAAAACCCTGTGAATAATACTGAAAATATGGTTTAGGAAAGTAAGGGCACTGCAAGTGAAAAACACCCACTTTAACCCAGAATGCAAAAGATAGTTGAATTTACTCTCTCACAATTACTCTAGTGAATCAATCTACTCCAAATCCTTTAAAATGAGAACTTTGTTCCCCCTAAAAAAGAGGTTTTCTAATTTTTATCCCCAGGCAATTGTTTGGGACAGTCATCTGTCATGTACTCATGTACAGGAGCTTTTTAATTTCTATTTCTACAATACAGACTCCTGAAATTATGTGATCTTTTTCTAAAACCGGATGGGAATGACAAAAGGGTATTAAAAGCATTCCATGCAAAACAATGGCATTTTCAATTTCAGTAATTCCCACATTTCTAGCATGTTTCTGTAGTTTTCCTCTCCTTTAGCTTTGACATAACTAAGGTGGTCAGAGATACAAGCTAAAAGCAGCTCTCAGAAGTACACAAATACAGCAGAGGAAAGATTGACTTTATCCACAAAGCAGAGATCAGAACAGACTATTTCTGTTGGAAGGGGCCTACAACAATCATCAAATTCAGCTACCTGACCAATTCAGACCTGACCAAAAGTTAAAGCATGCTATTAAGGGCATTATCCAAATGCTTCTTGAACAGCACAGGCTTGGGGCATCAACCATGTCAACAGGAATCCTATTCTGGTGTTTGACAGCTCTCTCAGTAAAGAAATGTTTTGTAAAGTTCAGTCTAAACTCCTCCTGGAGCAGTTTTGAATCATTCCCACGTCCTGTCACTGGATCTGAAGAGGAAGAGATCCACACCTTCCATTCCACATCCTCTTCCCATTTATACTTAATCCAGTGTTACTCTGTCCCAGGTGCAAGATACAGCATTTAGACTTGTTTAATTTCATCCCATTAATCACTGCCCAATGTTCCAGCTATCTAGATCCCTCTGGAAGGCACCTGGTTTCTCAGGAGAGTCAACAGCACCTTTCAGTTTGGGATCACCAGCAAACTTGCTAATGGTGCCTAATTGTCATTCATTCAGATCGTTGATAAAAATATTGAACAGAACTGGCCCTAGAACTGAGCCCAGAGGGACAGCACTGGTGGCTGGATGGCAGCCGGATGTAGCTTCTCTGCAGCCCTGTGAGTCCTGCCCTTCAGCCAGTTCTTTACCCAGTGCACTGTGAACCTGATGATCTCACAGGTGGAGAACTTCTCCAGAAGGCTGCTGTGAGGGAGAGTGTCAAAAGCCTTATTAAAATCCATAAAAGCTACATCCAACATCTTCCCTTCATCTACCACATATGTGGCCTTATAATGGAAGGATATTGAATTTGTTAAACAGGACTTTCCCTTTGTGAGTCCATGCTCACTGTGCCTGGTGACTGCATCATTCTTTCAATGCATCCATATCACCTTGTCCATAATTTTTCCAGGAACTGAGGTTAGACCAACAGGTTTGTAGGTCTCTGGGTATTTCTTCATGCCCTTCTTGTAGGTTGGAATAACACTGGCTGGCTTCCAGTCAGCAAGGCACCCTGCCAAAATCCCAAAACATTTGGTAGATGATAGAGAGGGGTCCTGCCCTAACATCCACTACCTCCTTCAGTATTCTGGGATGAATCCCATCCAGGACCAAGGGACCTGTGAGCATTCAGCTGATACATCTGGTCCCTGACAATTCCAGTGCTCACAAATGAACAGCCACCACTCTCACACTTGCAGTCCTTCAACACAGAGGACTGGACAGCCCATGGTCTATCAGCATTTTATTAAAGACTGAGGCACAGAGAGCATTGAATGCTTCTGCTTTTTCTTCATCCCTATTAGTCAGGTTACAGCCTCTAACAAGTATCTGTATAACATTTTCTTTAGGCCTCCTTTTGCCACTAACATACTTAAAAATACTCTTCTTGTTGTCTGAAACAACTCTGACCAGTTTTAAATCAAATTGAGCTTTGGCCTTTCCTGTCTTTTCCCTGCATATACAAACCACAGCTCTGCAATCTTCCTGCAAAGCCTAACTTCTCTTCCAGAGACCATATAACGGCTTTCTCCTCTTAAGCCAAGCTGGTCTTCTGGCCCACTCTTTGAGCACAATCCCACACAGCTGGGTTGCCTGCTCCTGTGCCTCTAAAAGGTGGTTGTTATAGTCTGACCAGCACCCATGGACACCTAAGCCCTCAAAAGCAGATTCCTGAGATATTCTGCTAAGTACCTCCCTGAAGAGCCTAAAGTTTGCTTTCTTGACATTTAGGAGATCAATTCTGCTTTGATTCCCTAAATTCCTTTTCTCTCATTACAGCAGACGTTCTAAACTCAACCATTTCATGACCACTAAGGCCGAGACAGTCACCTACCATCACGCCCCCCACGACACATTTGCAGTCTGGAGGTTGCATTTCCCCTGTTACATTTCTTTCTTTGCAATGGGAAGAAGCAGCAATGAAACATACACTTCAAAAGGTTTCACATCATCACATTCAAGAAGAATATGTACAGGATATTAATTATGTTTCATTACTTAAGTGACTCTTAAAACAAACAGAAACAAACTCCAGTTGTGGTTCCTACCTAGAAATGCTGCCATGTTCATGACTTGGCTAAACACACAACTTGCAGGAGGTGCATCACCTGCAATACTTGAAAATATAAAGTGTATCATTGTAACACTAGGATGACAAAGACACATAAATAGCAAGCATTAACCAGAGAAGTACTTGGAAGATTTACCTTATATAAGGCGGTCTTTTCGGACTAGGTTTCCTAAGAGACACAGGCACAGGAATAAAGATTCAAAGTTTTCTTTCCCATTTTGCTGTAATTGTTTCATTATTTCAAAGAAACAAGTGACTGAATAAAAACCCCACAAACAGCTCTTACCTATCTGGTACACTTAGTGGGAGAATTTTGTTATCTTCCACTGCTATAAAGTACCTGTCAAGAAAAAGGGAAAAGAAAAAAGGAAATAGTGCATAACCCCATCCTAGCTTCCACTCTAAATATCACTCAAACAACACATTAGGTGTTTCAAGCCCACTGGCAGAGTCTGCTGGAGGATCCTGTGTTTCTCGCTGCCCAAGCAGGCAGCTTTATTATTTCTTAGTCCATGCGCCATCTGGTTTGCACAGTTGAGTAGACAAACAGGGTCACTGAACTGTGCTGTTTTAAAAACAACCAGCCAGGGGAATGTTTTCATTTTTAGTTTGAGTCATTTTGATTAATCAGGTTTACTACGGTACTCCATCCACAAAGGCTGTTTTACTAGAGAGGGGATGGGACAAGAAAAACAGCAAGCAGTAGAGGTCAGACAAAAAGCTTAAGCTGCCCCTGCTGCTGAAAAACAGCATCCATAGACCATGGCCAAAGCCACATCCTATAACATAACTGCTTCTCAGCCTCAGCATAGCTGCTGATCACACATTTTTCAATCCCAAATTCATGCTGCAGTCATCTGCCTGCATGCTTGGAGAGAGCCCGCTCAGGGAAGTGCAGGTCTTATGTGCATTTTGGTAAGAAGCATTAGAGAGAAAGTGAGGCATCAGTATTAAGACACTGGCAGCTTTTCAGTGTGGTGCTGGAGGCTGCAGATTTTGAATTTCTACCCTAAAGCAGGGCCTAAGTGTTTCTCCAAGAGTTCTCCTGAGTCATTCAAAGAAAATGTCATTAAAGGAAATTTTAAAATTTTTGGCTGTTTTCAGGCAGCTCCCAGTAGCACATACCAGGAAGAAAGCAAGGTCAGCAACTTGGCCTGGGGAGCACAGAAACTCAGGGATAAAAATGTGATACTTCAAGCCATGAAGTGGCACAGACTAGCTTCTGACCCTATCATGTGCCTTCCCAGCCCCACAGTAGCTCAAGGGCAGAGCATCCCCAAAGGCTCTCCTTAATGAGAAGCAGCCTCCCAAATAGCCAGCAGGAGATAACTTACACTATCCATAATCCAGCTGATGTAAACAGGGTAAAGACAAGAGGTAAAAACATCCACACGCTGCATTTCTTCCCATCCATACCTGCTAGAAACAAAGAACAAAGTAAAAACAGAGGGCTGAGGCACCCACCCTCCTTAGTCCCCCTCTTCTGAGAGCAGGAAGGGCATCCCACAGCAGGTGCTGAGGTACCAAGCTCCTCAGGGCCACAAGGGGTTAAGCTGCTACACACAGGCAGCATCCTCCATAACTTTGTAATAACCAAGGCACCAGAGCCCTGCAGCTGGAGACTTTTCAACCACACCTACAGAATTTGAGTGGTTTTCAAAGCACTTCTCTCAAGGATTTGGACCAAGGTGACCACAAGATCTGCAGCTCTGATTCCCTGCTATTCCCACATGGACAAGGCAAGGCAGCCTCCTTCCCAGGATCATTACCAATTCCACACACGCTCACAAAGCCTGCAGCATGGAGAGAAAGGGATGCCCGCGCTGGCATCATCTCCACAGAGGGCACGACTAGCTCCCATCCCCAGCCAGCAGCCAAAAATAGCGTCTGGCCACACCCAGAGCAGAGCCAAGCTCCAGGGCCGGCTCCCAGCGCTGTCGGGGCTCGGGATGGGCATCAACAGCATCAGCTCCTGACATGCAGGCACTGCGAAATCCGGCATGTGGCGTAAGGATGCTGCGGACAGCGCCTCCCGAGGAAGGATTTGTCCTCCAGGCAAGATCATGCTGGATGAGCATCTGGGATGCCGGGGCTGTTCCTGTAATGTGTGCAATTCAGAAACGCTGCTGTGCTGCGGACACGGAGAAGCCTATGTCTCCGTAAGAGTCCTTTGATAATGGATCAAGTATTTTCTCATGCTCTGTCCTCCTCCTATAAATGTTCCTCCAGGCACCAGCACGGCCAAAAGACCCAAAGACAGGGGAAGAACACCAGGCTCACAGCTCCAGCACGTGCTTTACTTTCACCAGGGCAGCAGCACTTGTGCCCCTGTGCTCTGCCCCACTCCCTGCTGCAAGGCAGGCATTCCTTGGGGCCACCATCGCCCACATGGCACAGTGAGGCACCCTGGTGCCAGGACAACCTAGAGATGACAGCCTCTCACTCAAGCCTGCTTGCATTTGCAGCTCAATTACCTCGTCCAGGTCCTTAAAGCCATGACCCATCCCTCTGCTCAGAGAAGAAAGTACCTGCATTGTCATCCTCCTCCTCTCAACTCTCCTGGCCTTCCCACATCTGCAGCACAGAGCCATGGTCTGCTCCCTGCTGTAAAGACCCAGAAGAGTCAGCACCCTCACCATGTCATAGCAGGCCCTAGCTCACTGCTCCCCCAAGGCACCCCAAGCTGCAAAGGACACACTGGCTGGACTGCTTGGGGCCCCAGACACCAATTCCTGCCCTGCCTCACTGGGACAGAGGCTGAAGAGCTTGAGTGAGGCTCCCCACACTCCGCAGAAGGCATGGCACTCTCACCTCTACACATCAGCTATGTCACCTCTACATGTCAGTTTTCCCTGCAAATGGCCTAGCAAGGGTACAAAACAACAGCCTGGCAGTGCCCAGAGTCACACCACACTTGCACAGAGCCACGAGACCATGATTTGGTGCTGTTCATACAGATAACCCGGAGTAAGGCTGAATTCCAAACCTTAGAAGACAGAAAAGGAGTCAGATAAGGTCTCTTCTCTGACCTGGGAGCAGAGAGAACTGCAGACAAGGAGCATGAAATGATGCAAGCATTAAGTATGCTGATTTAAAAGGCAGGCAGCTCCAGTGTGCAGATAGATCTTCAGCACAGTGAATAGATCAGAAGAAATTATCAGCAAGGGAGACTAGATTTCCCATCACTTCTCTTCCTCTCCTTCAGCACAGGAAACACAGCATCTCACATTTCTGTAATCCGCACAGCTCCCACTGTCGTGCTCACAGCTGCTCCATGAAGTGCTGCCCTTGCCTTTTCCTCCTGCTGCTCTGCAGCACTGCAGCAGCATTCCTTAGCTGGTATTGGACGGTGCTGTGGTACTGGGAGACCCGTGACAGCAATCTCAAGGACCACTTCCAGGTGGCAGCTGCCACAGGACCACATCCCAGACAGCCTCTGGCAGGACAGTGCCCAAGTGCCAGCGCCCCACACAAGGGAGACACAGCTGGGACCAAATTCCCCCTCCTGCCTTGGCTGAAGGGACCAGGCAGATAGCACCACCTCCTAATTCCAGCCCCTGTCTGCCCTGCAAGGTAATTACTGCTGTGCTCAACTCTCCTCTTGTCTCTGGTGGTGGCTGAACTGAGCCAAGGTAACACAGTTCTTTCATGTCAGGGGATAGCACATCTTATTATTTACCCTTCACCCTTGGAAAGGCAGGGAAGATAATTTACACAAGAAAAGCAAACAGTAGCCAACCTGTCCTCACTAATGGGTTGCTGCAACTCCTCCACCTCCCAGCATGGAAACAGCAGTCTTCACAAGCTATTTCAGCATTGCCTGTTGTGCAGAGAGGGAGGTGTCAAGGGCTCTTCCCCCAGGCAGAGCAGCGAGGCAGCACACAGGGACATGGATTCCACACCAGAAGTGGGGAAATGTGAAAATGTTGTCTAGATAACCTCTGTTTTGTGCTGAGCTCTAAAATGGAGCAAGGCCAAGACTAATGGCCAACCTCCCCAGAGTCAAAGCAACACAGCTACAGGCCCACCTCCTTGGAAAACAGCCTTCTGTTTAATATTCACTGTGCCACACTGAGTCCCCTTCCGTCAGCCACTAACAGAAAATGACATCTGAAATCATTGCATATTAAATGAATGATCAGCGCAGAGCACAGTATCCTGATGGGTAGCCAGCTCCATAGTTCAGAAACCCTAATTTCAGCCAGTTAAAAAGAAGGAAGCCACCTGCATCTGACAAATTAAATACCAAAGAAAAGAAAGGGTCCAAAAGGAAAGAAGGGTTCCTTTCCCCCATGTCCCCAAAGAACAACACCTTTTAATGCTGGCCATTGGCACAGCCCACACAGGCTTGGATATGTTTCAGCCTCCCCATGTGGGCAGAGGATGGTTTAAAACCATGCCTCAGCTCCTGCACATTCCTCATTTATTCCCTGCTGTGTTATTCACGTGCCAGGAACAAAATTACATATAATTGCAACTTCTTCCAAAGTAGAAATGCTGAACATGTGCCAAAACTGCCTGGCTTTGCACTAGTGTTCAGCAGACATAATTCTCAGCAGCTGCCTTTGGGTTAGCCTTGTCCTCTTCAGGGATGTCCCCAGTATTTGTATCTTCAAGCTGGGAGACCTTCGTGCACACTAAGACCAGCAGCTCTAAAAGCAGACAGGAACAAGAGAACAAGGAACCCAAACATCAGCCTCTCCTGCAGCACCACACCAGTTTAGCCAAAGTAAAATGCCAAGAGTGATAGGAAAAATTAGCAAAATTCTTTATGGGAAATGTAGAAACAAACTCATTGACAGTTAATTGCTCCACAGGGATGACATAAAGCCAAACTTCCTCTCCACAGCTCTGTTCTGCATTGCTGCCATGTCCAGTGATGCCAAATCTGAGCAGTCAACTCCAGCTGGCAACAACAGCAATCTCTGCCAGCCCATGTTCCCCCAAACAAACACACTGCATCCAAGAGGCAGTTGGTAATTTCCCATAGCCATTTGTCTTCCATTACTGAGGTTTGCATAGGCAGGACTTCAGCCTGAGAAAGCCCTCATGGTGCAATGCATTCACAACACCAACAAAAACATTTTCGGTATCACAGCTGACCCAGCCCACCTTCTCCAAAGCTCACATGTGGTTTTCCAGCCCCTCTAGACACACCCTCACACCAGCACTGCAAAATCTCTGTTGAGGTGTGCTCCTGCTGCCATCTAACATGAGTCAGGCTGTAGACCTGAAAAGAGTTTCACATTAGCACTGCCCCAGTGTGTGTCTTGAGAATTTCTCTCAATGCAAGCTTACTCATCTCTAGTTCCATTTTTATCTCTAAATCTGCTTAGACTGTCAGCTGCTTGCTCTGCTTTTTTTATCAATGACCTGCTATACACCCTCAACCAATTAAGCTTCCGTTCCTCTAATGTACACACTTCAGTTACAGCAGGCAGCTCACCAAACATATACTGCTGCTTGCTCAGGGTTCATTTAATATGGACATCTTCATTTCATCTGCCAAGCAAAGTTACAGGCTCCTCCTGAAGTTGCTTTCACCAGAGAACATGAATGTAAGGAAGGACAAAATTACCACATTAACAGGGTCGTACATCTTTTTTAAGACTAAAGCATGCAGATGCATTTGAAATGCATAATAAGCCAGAGCAACACTCCTGCATTTCACAGCACTAGGTCATGGGGTTATTTCAGAGAATAGGTACAAAGCCAGGAGCACTGCGAGAAGGAGGGCACTGTTCAAAACATAGAGCAAGTCAAAGAATTGCTGCCAGTCAGCAACAATCAAAGGGGAACAAACACATTCTGTCTTTTGGGGGAGCCCGCTATAGATCTCTGTTGCATTTAAAAGCAAAAATAACCCCAGTCACTTGATAGCTAATCACTGTAACTGAGTGGATACAAACCACCACATTACATAACCTGCCACCCACAAGTCACAAATGCCAACTTAACAAAGCAGGGCATTTTCAGGTTTATCTCAAGGTTTCCAGTGTGAGTGCACAATGAGAGAGGTAAGATGTGACAGAGGCTTGTAAATATGTAACAAAATGGTGGGGTAACAAGAAAAGAAGTGATCCTCTCTGTCAGCAGGATAGGATGCTCTGCTTGCTCCAGGTACCCACCTACCATCTCACAGATGTGCAGAAATGCCATTTTCATTTCATTTACACAAGATGAATGGGAAAAGGTAAAGACATCTCTGGGTTGTGCGTGGGGGAAGCAGGAGAGATGCTTCAGTAATCCTGCAACAATGCTGAGAGGCAATGTTTTCACCCATGGCAACACCAGTACATGTTTCTTGTCTCATTTCATACACTGTGACTGCATTCAGTGTGCTAAGGAAATGCTTTGGCCAACATAAACCTATCAGAGATGGGCCAAGTGCAACAAAGGAATGAAACCTTCTAATCACCAAAAACAGGGGCAGTAAAGGATATACTGGTATCCACAGTGTCTGACCCAAAGATAATCCTGCAGCACTGCTGGGTCCTGAGGCCAGTGCATCCCATCGTACTGCAAAATGCACCCTTGGTTTTCTGCTTCTTGCTGCCCCACAGCCTTCACCTCAGTCCCACATGGGTGTAAGTACTTACAGGCCATTTAGCAACCAGTGCTGAGCTGCTGTTTTACAGCCAGAGACGCCGGGGTTCAACTCCTGTGGGCTGTGTCTGCCTGCCTCGCATTTGCCACTGCACGAACCAGGCACGCCCCACTTCCAGATCACGCTCCTGGGTGTTAGAAAAGAAAAATTAATCTGATTTGCCATCACAGGACTACAGAGCTGTTCTGCAGGCTTTGACCCATGGACCTATGCCAGATCACTCTGACTTCCGTGAGGTCCCACTCATCATGAGCAGGGCTTGGGCAGTCGTGGCCCTCAGCCTGCAAATAGGTAAAGGAGGCAGAAAGAGGAGCTAGCTAAGGCAGAAGGCAACATCCAATTCAGACAGATGGAGCTCGAGCAGCAGGCAGTGCAACCAGGCAGGAGCAGCCAGGGTGAGCTGAGGAGACCTGCATTTTGCTGGTGCTTTGTGTTTCTTTGCCCCAGGGATCCCATTCTGCTAGGGAACACTCACTACAGGACACAGCCATCCCAGCTCCTCCTGGCCTCAGGGGCTGCACAAGCCAGGTGGCAACCAGCTCCCAGCGAGTCCTCCCAGTGTGTGCTGGACTCCCAGGGCAGATGCGTTACTCTCTCCAAGTGCAGATGTTGAGGAATACAAGTAGTAGCGTGGTGAGCAGCCGCAGTGGGAGCTGCAGGTTGTGGTGGTGGCTGGAGCCACATGCAAGGGGCCATGACCCAGAATCTACCCTTTGTCCAGAAAAGGGTATGGAGACCTTGCCACCATGCCACCTGGCACAGAGACTCTGTAGAACCCAAATAAACAGCAAGAAGGACCCAGACTACATATCCTGTCTGAAACGGGCACACGGACTGTGAGGATATAAAAGGCCAGGGATTCCTTAGTGCAGGGAGTCCCCCTGAAGGCATCAATTCAAGCTGTTATGGTGTTATTGCACCATGATTAAATTACTTAAAGGGTCCAGGCTTCTGGGACTCTGCTATGGCAATCCTGAAATCCAGCCAGTGAGGAAAACCTGTCTGACTGGGTAAATGTGGGGTGTGTGGGGAGTCAAGCAAAGCACACATCAGGTTAATGGAACCACCCACTGTGAAAGGGCTTCTGTCCCAGCAGTGACAGCCTGGGGTGGTGGGAGTGTGACTGACAGAGTGGCTTCTGGGTGGCCAGACAGGAAAGTTTCCTTAACACAAGAGATACTCAGGACTGGAGCCACTTTCACCAGACCTCTGAGACACAAGGGAAATCTCTAGCAGAGTCTCAACAAACCAAACCCACAATCTCACACCACCACCACAGGGTTATATCTTCCCCCTGAGAATCTTTTGTTTTGGGATACTTGTGAGAAGAGCACTTACCTCAAAGTCCCAGCCAACCCCCAAACTAAAGAGTTGCTGGAAAATGGGGAGGGCTATCGCCTCCAAAAAAAAAAAAAAAAAAAAAAAGCTCTCCCTGCTTCAGCTGTGCTGTGAGGAAAGAGTCACTGAGAGTCACTGAAACCATCTCCTTGCTCTGCAAGCAATACAGAAATGCAGGCTGATATTATGGCAGAGCCCAGGAAGTCAGAATCACTGAGCAGACAGGCTGTCCAGTGATTGTCCTCCACCTCAACCACCCCACTCTAATGACCACAATGATGAAGCAGCAACAAGCCGATTGAGTGTTTCTCCTCCCATAATGTACAGAGGTCTTGACAGGGTTTTAATAAACTGATCAAGGTGCTTTATTTGCTCCTCAGTTCCAAAAATCACAAATGCCTTCAATCATTTCCAACGTGCACGAGCAAGCAAAGCCAAGACCCACATTACATCAGAAGGGGGAAGGAAGTCTGCCTGAAAGGTTTGTCCCATTATCAGGAAAACAATGTAAGTGTGGGGAGTGGCAAAGAACACTTAACAGGGAGGTGAAACTTCAAGTGTTGACTTACAAATAGCTTTGAAGGTAAGGAAAAACAGACAAGCCCAGGGGAACAGATTTGGCAGAACGTTATTCCTGATCATATTGTCTCCTTCTGCTGTAGTTTATGGATGAGAGAATATACGCCCTGCAAGGCAAGAAAAGTTCCAGGTTTCCCTGCCTTTTCTACCCTACCACTGTTTTTTCCCCGCCAAACACACTCAAGCTACAGAGTTTCTCATGGGGTGTAAGCAGGGCTTCTCCCACCTGTTCACCCTGTCTTTCATCTCTCTTATGCCTTTAACCCCTCTCCTATTCACCTTTTGGAAGTATAAGCTCCTTCCTTCACTGCACTTTGCAGCTTTACACTTTTGCAGAGGTGTACACTGTCCCCAGAGCAGTATTTCCTTTGGTAAATGCAACTCATCCTGGGGAAAACATCCCAGGCCTGGGAGCTGTTAGGGACTGTGGCAGAGCATACTGTTTGTCAGGACAGTTTTCCCTCACCAACTTCTTCAGCCTGAGGACTTACTCCTCCTCCACAGAAAGAGGTCCTTTTGTTCATGTATTAATCACCAAGGCTCCAGAGGAGCAGCAACGAGGTGATGGGCCAGAGGGTGAGCTACAAGGAATGGATGTGCAGTACCCATGACTTGGCTCTTGGCCCTCTCTGGCACAGGGATTGTCTTTTGATCCTGTTGAGACCTGCCTGTTGAAATCATTTGCCCTGAGAGGCAAAGTATGAGGTAAGCAATCATGGACAGGCATTTCTGTGGTGTTCACCACTTCATTGCCAGCATTCCTTATTTGTAGGAATTAATTTCATTTGTTTACCAGTGTCTCAAGCTGCTACAACCATAATTCACAGTTTCTAGGGTGTTTGGGTGAGATACAGTAGGAAGGTGCCATACAGCCTTTCCCTTCAAGCAAACCCAAGGGACAGAGGGGAGAAAGGAACAGCTCCCAGCTGTTAAACAGGGGCCAAGCCTGTGTGAGCAGCCTCTACACTGCATCCAGACAGAGTATTACTTTTTAAGTCTACTGAAATCTTTTCAGAAACAGACTTTCCTGTAGGAGACCACATTAAACTACCTCTAAGAGCCAAGGCCACACTGTGGAGGCTCTCTCTGACAAAGCTGTGGCCATCCTCGGTGTCTTGGCCAGGCAAAACCCACTCTTGCAGCCCTGTGGTGCCAAAACTGAAGGGCCACTGGCTCTTCTGGTTTAGGCAGTCACTACTATTAATACCAGTGGTTCCTCACAGGAAGCAGGAAATAATACAGCAAGAGCAGAAGTTCTCTCCCTAAGTACCTGGATCTGCCCCAGCTCAGGAAATTGCAGGGAGGATGCTGGACACTCTCCCCACCATTGCAGCAGATCAGCCCACATCCTTCAGGCTTTTGCTCCCTTCCCCTTGCTACCCATGGGAGAGGCAGCTCAGACCACTCCCCAGCAGGCAGGACCATCCAGCAGCAAGCTCAGCATTAAAAGTGTGCAATAAATCCCATGTGAGGTAACCTACAGCCATTTTAACAGTTCTTTCATGGTTTTTGAAGCTGCATCAGCCTTTTCCTGTCCTCCCATTCGCTCTGCCCTTCTCTCTTCACCTGTTCCAAATGTGTTTCTCTTCCTTTTCACTCTCATCCTGCCCTCATCCCTGAACCTCAGGTGACCTCTTCTGCAACCTGCAGGGACCTAAGGTGGGGAGAGACTTTTGCAAGTCTTCTTGAGACAGCAAAATCCCACAATTAATCCCATTTCAGACAACAAGGCCAGTGATTTGCTCGCTGAGACGTCGCACAGAAAATCAGTGGCACAGAGGACTGTGCACTCAGAGTCCTGGTCCAAGCCTTCTACTGCAGCAGCAGCCTCCCCTCCTGCCATCACCCCCATCCCAGTGTACCCTTCCCAATAAATTGCCTAGGATCATCTTTCTCTTTTCTCACAGACTTTCTTTGCTCCCACTTAACCTGCAATCACAGCTCATTGCTTCACCTTGGACTGCAGGATTGGGACCTTAAAGTCTCTCCTGTTGGGCCAAACTGCAATCTTGCAATCTCAGGCTGCCCGGAAATGGCTGGGGGAAGACAGAAAACCACAGACATCACATTTCTTCCAAGGGAAAAAAAAATTGAAAATGTTGGTGTTCTTACAAGCACACATCCCTGCTCTGCATCTGAAAAGCAAACACTGCAGCACAAAGAATCTTAAAAGGGGAAATGAAACAACTGCACTTTCAGCACCCAGGTTCAGAAAATGCTGACAGCTGGGCATGGATAAACCACAAGAAAACAATTTGACTTTTAACAGTTCAGCAATGAAATCAGGAGCATTGTCAAGCAAATAGGAGTCCCCTGTCTTCAACCCATTACCCAAAGGCAAAAAGTGGGCAAGAATCAAGTCCCCTTCTTTTAGGCACTGTCATCTGTTTGAGCAAGACACAACAGGCAGTGTCAGGATATACCTTCCACACACTGCCCTCCTCCATATTGAATTGCTATTCCTAATTAACTATGCATGTGTACATTCCCATGGCATGGGGACTGCATGAATGTTGATCAGACAACCCTTAGGGTCACTTTGACAAGCATCTTTGCTTGAAAAGGAAAACAAACAAACAAAAAAAAAAAAACCAATGGCAGAAAGGTTAACTCATAATTTCTGCAACCTTTATAGCTTAAGGGCTCTGAATCAAAGGTCTGGCACAAGCATGATGCTTATGATGCTTTAACGAAAAGCTGAGACTGACATCCCAAGCGCCCCATGGACATCAGCACCCAGCATCTTTCCATCACTTGGAGAGAGGATCTCGCCCTTCCTTCCCTGAGGCAGCACAGCACAGCTGAACGGCCTTTCTCCACACCTTAAATTCCCTCCAGGGAATTTAACCGGACACAGCCTGCATGTCCTGACAGGACAGCCTGACAGGATCTGGGGAAGGCAGGACCTGTCCCATCCCACAACCCCAACCCAAGTAAGCTTCTTCACAGACCCTATGCAGCAACCTGGCCGAGGACCCTGCCGAGTTCTGTCCTCACCGCACCCCCAGCGCCGCAGGGACGGACTCACAGATGGGAGGGATGCCGAAACCACGGACCGGGAGAGCCGCTCCACAGCTGGGTCCCTCGGGGCCTGGCTGAAGCGGCTCTAATACTCTCACCGAGCCCGTGCCTACCTGCCGTGACACAGGACGCTCCAGGACAGGCAGCGGGGTCCCGGCTTCTGCAGCCCCCCGCCCCCAGCCCGGCCCCACTCGCAGCTCGGGGGTTCCACGGGCAGCGGGACCGCGGCGGCGATTCGCGACAAGGCGGGGCGGGAGGGGCGGCCCGGCGCTCCGGGAGCGGCTCTTACCTGCGCACCTGCGGGCGGCTCCGGCGGCGAGCGCGGCCGGGCTGGTCCGAGCCCCCGCCCCGCCGAGCCCCGCCCCGGACGGGCGGGTCCGCAGCCGCCGCGGTCACCGGGGCCCTGGAGCGCCGCGGGGCCCTGGAGCGCCGCGGGGCCCTGGAGCGCCGCGGGGCCCTGGAGCGCCGCGGGGCCCTGGAGCGCCGCGGGGCCCTGGAGCGCCGCGGGGCCCTGGAGCGCCGCGGGGCCCTGGAGCGCCGCGGGGCCCTGGAGCGCCGCGGGGCCCTGGAGCGCCGCGGGGCCCGGGCGTCGCTCTGAGAGCCGGGGTTGGGATGCTGGGACGCGGCCACAGCTGCCCCGGCGCTTCGGGGCATCCCTCGGGCACGGCCGGCACCGCGCCCCGTGTGCAGCCGCAGCGGCGCCGCTGCCTGCGGGCTGTCCTCGGTGCGGCTGTGCCAAAGGCTCCCTGCTCTGACTTCTTCCCTGTCCGCCCTTCCCAGAGCCGGGAGCACCTACCCAGCCTGCGGCTCTGGGTGTGCCTTCTGCTCCGAGCCGCCGGAGGCTCCGGGGAGGACTCAAACCCCGCATCTCCGCAGCCCTCCCGGGAAGTGCTGCCCAGCTGCCTGGCTGTTGTGAAAGGCCTCAAGGAAGCAGCACTCAGTAGCAAGAGACCCCAGGAAGAGCCTCTTTCACCCCTTTTCCCTTTCCTACTGGGTGGTGGGCTTTGTGATCTCTGTGAAGTATCCCTGCGGTTGGAATTTTGAGAAGAAACGTTGCCAGCAAAACAGCTCGGTGATAACTATTTGGGACAGTTTCCTGGGGTGGAGGGGTCATTTTGCTGTCTGATCTTCATGAGATTAAGTCAACGTGATTGCTACCACTTCTTTTTCCTCTTCCTCCCATCTGTCAGGGTGATTCTCTCTGTCAGGATGTTATTCAGTGACTGTCTTGTTTGTTTTCCTAAAATCCAAATTAGGTAGCACTTAGTCAAAATTTTGTCCTGGTGCCATCCCTTATGAACCAACACAAAACAGACTGATATCTAAATCCATGTCAGCCCCCAGAACTGAGCTGAATTATATATCAGCAGTTTATCAGTATTTTGTAGGCTGCCCTTCTAACAAGCAACACTCCTTCACCCTGCAGCTTCGGTCCTCATGCAACATTCTAAAGAGATTTCGTGTTTCTGATCCCCAGGATTTTAAAACCCCTCAGAGTGCTGATCCTCAGAGCAAGCACTGCACCAGCAGGTCCCTTGAGCCCTTCCCAAAATGTCTGCATCATCAAGGGAGAGGACAGATGCTCCCACAGAAAGGCATGTACTGTGTATGCTTCTCGGTGTTTTAAAGGCCAAGGGAGCTATTTTTAGAGCTGAAATAACATTCCTCCTGCTTTGGTATTTAAAATCTTATGTTATTCTGGACTAATAAATGTTTCCTTGCAGCATTTGCTTTTTTGGAACCCCACAAAATCCAGAGATCTTGGCCAGGTTTCCCCTCTGCATGCACCTGACACTGCCCCAAGGCACTGCCACACTTAGGAGCCACAAGTGACTTCCATGGCTTTCCCTGGGCAAGGAGCTGCTGTTGCCTCCAAGAGAGGCTCTGAAATCGGGTGCCTGGAAAAAAATATGCTTGAGGTACCAGCATTAACCACATCCCTCCCTGCAAGGCTTCTTGTGATAGCAAGAGTCAAGGAAGCTCACTTTAAAAGAGGGGAGGTCTTTGAATCCCAGTACCCTCTGTCTTTCAGCAGCTGAGGCTGAAGAAAACCTTCTGTCAAATAGGTGAAAAGTGACAGTGCTCGGCTCCAGCGATTTTGGCCAGAAAGGAAAATGCAGCAACTAATCAGGAACTGCCTTAGTCACTTCACCTCTGCTGTCAGCCAGTGCTGGAAGGGAAACAATGCACCATATGGGATTTTAAGGCAATTTCATTTTTGGTAAACTCTTGAGTGTCTGAGACATTTTGTTCACAACTCCTTTTTGAGCAGATGGTGTCCCTCTGAGTGCTGGAAAACGCATTATGCTGACAGGCCCACCAAAAACCTATCACAAATTTTAAAAATCACAGCTTGAAGAAAGGGCACAGCCTGGGGACAGCAAACATGTGTTAGAGCCCACCCAGTGCAGGAAGCAAGAGAGATGCAGGGAGGCATCAGCCATAAGGGTGACGTTATGTGGGTCCTTGGAGATATTTCCTACAATGATTTCTTCATGGGACACCATGGGAGGAGCAGCCCCTCTCCCACGACCCTCATCCTGCAAAGCAGAGCAACCTCATGCCCCTCTAGTTGCTGTCCTTCTCAGGGTGAAATTACCATTGAAGACTGGCTTATCCTGGATTGGGTTTTTTTGGGAGGAAAAGGTACATAAAGATGAGGAAAATGGAAAAGGGAATTTCTGTGAGTTTGCTTTCATTTCTGGGAGATACAAGTCTTCTGAAACTACATTTGCCACCTGTCCTGCTCCTTTTGCTCCAACAGTGGAGTCAGGCCTGGCAAGAAAGGTTGTCCACCCAGAAAGAGGAGCAGTGGGAAAATGGACCTGGGGACCACTCAGCAGCAGCCATTGGAGCTAGCTGCTGCACACCCTGAGGCTTGTATTAATACCATTAAAACTGTTAAGAACCAGTTAAAACTGTTTCTCAGTTGAAGTGTTAATGCTCATTTCATTAGTCAGATCATCTCCTATCAAGCCATCTGTTCCTTTATCGAGCTTTTCAAATATTGTGATAGACTTCATATCTCCAAATACCCTGCTGATACACAGATGCCACCTAAGCAAGCCCACCTGGGGCTTGGCTTTGACAAAGTGTGCTCAGGGTGGCTGGAGAGGCAGTGACCTGCAAGGTGCACTCTCTCACCCTAAGAAACATTCCCAGGTCCCAACCCTACAAGATGAAGCTGTTCCCAGTTCATCCACATGATCCCAACTGAGGAAAATTCACCTAGATCAGGGAATGGAGCAGCAAATTGCAGAGACCCATTCAATCTAATTGCAGAAAAGTGATACCATTTGAATGTTAGGAAAGTAAATTGAGAAAATGGAATTTTTTTTTTCCATAAAAAGAGAAGTAAAAGCCAAATACTGTTGTGATAGCAAATAATGGGATAAAGAGGACTTGTAGTCAGGGTGTGAACTCTGGGTCAGAAACCTTGTAGTGCCAGTGTATGCAGATGAGAGCTGCAGACTGGTGTGCCCTGGTCCAGTGAGTGTGTATTCTGGCTTGGCAGGAGGACAGTCCTACATGAAGCACAGAAAATGCTGGGGAAAAAAAAGGACTCTTTCTTTTGTTTCTTTGGTTGGGTTTTTTTGGTTTCTTTTTTTTTTTTTGTTTTGTTTTTTTTGTTTTGTTTTGTTTGGGTTTTTTGTGGGTGTTTGGTTGTTTTTTTTTTTTTTTGGTTGGTTGGTTGGTTTTAAAGAATAATGAGATTGGGTAAAACAATTATTTCCTATTGTCATGCTACAAATGCTAATGGAATCATATCAGTCAGGAAAATTTAGTGCCACAGTGAATACAAAGGTTAGGCATGCTGTGGAGATGTGGTAAGCACCATTTCACCTACATTTCTTATCTATGTTGCTCACTGGAGCCTTTCCTCTAATCATTTTCCAAGTCCTGCAAGAGGGGATTTTTTTTTTTTTATTGTTCTGCAGGCAGGCTTTGCTACTCATCCAGTTCTCTTGGGCAAAATATTTACCTTTAAAAATGCATGTGTAGGGCAGGCCTTTACCTGCACTGGGGCCATACCTTTGCTCCTTGCCTTTGACAGTAAAAGGGTTTTAAAATCATGGGGATTTGGGGAGTTAGAAGGAAAATTAAGCTTAGTAGGCCCTGGGAAAATACCCTGGGAAAGTATAGGCCTTGTACTTGCTAGCACTGCACCTGTGTAGCTAGTATATGATAAATGATATAATTGTTAGATGTGATGATTGTTTAGTAATTAAATATAATTACTGTTTAATTGTAAGAATAATAATGAGAAACTGTGATCAGGGGCTTGAGAAAGATCACGAGAAACTCATGGTTGAATAAGATCAAGGTGTACAATAGAACAATATAAGTTCAATAATTAATATGTAAGTTATATAAAATATGTTCAGCTCAAAAGCCATGTCAGAGTCAGATTTGGGTCTGTATTCCTGATTCCCAGAGCTCTACAATAAAAGCACCTGCATATAATCATATCCCTTGATAGTGTGTGTTCCTGAACGCTAACACCCTTTTGGTTTTAACCCCATCTTGGCCATGGCAGGTGCAGGAAGGGGAGAAGCAGTGGCACAGCTCCTGGAGACACTTGACTGAAATCCAGGGTGGGAATTCTTTCACCATTTTCTCAGAAAAAGCCTAAATCAGGGTTTAACTCTTCAGAGGATGGGGCAGCAGGAGATGGACTCACTAAAAGCAATGCAGCCCATGAGCAAGGGCTGATTAAAACAACAAAAGCCTCCAAACCATTCAGTGGGAAATTTTGCCCATTTGCAGGGGCACCCCAGGAGTTCTATTTTTTCCCCTGTTCTCACCTGTTTAATGGGGCTGGTGCTGCTGGATAGAGCTTTTTGCCAGAAGTTTCTGCTCCTGTGCCAGGCACAACTGTGCCACAGCCACTGTGGGAGCTGGGGAACATGGGCACCACATGCCCTCCTTTCCCACTGGGCTCTGCTTTCAGTTTTGCTTTTCATTCTTCTTTTAAAATAAATCTTATGGGAAATTGCACTTTGATTCCCATAAACAGCCAGAATGTGGTGAACACCCTGTACATAAATACCCTTTCCACTTAAAGTGTAAAGCTACAAAAAAGCCTCCGGGCAAAAATATCAAGGTAATACAAGTCCAGCATGGCCGTGCCTTTGGGACACTGTCTGGGAGCTGATAGATCATCAACCTCCCTCCAAACTGAGAGGCCTCCCAGCTGCAAATACCCCAAATATCATCTAACCCGAGCCCATAGATCAGCTACCACACTTCCCACCTTGCATGGATTCTCAGGCTCATGTGGCCACAGGAGACCTTTTAGAAGATTGGTTTGTTTCTTTTTTTTCCCAAGGAGTCTCCCACTCCAGCAGCTGAATGTGATTCCTGCAGTCAGGCCACATTTCCCATCTGCTGGGCTTATTTCTAGAAAGCTGTGTTCTGGCTGCCAGCCGGGGACAGCAGTTGCCTTGCACTTCCAAGCTGCAGAGGGATGCAGACATTCCCGGGGCTTAGGGAATGTTCCCAGGGAACAGCAGAGCCTCTGGAGGAAGTGGGCAGAGCAGAAATCCACCCCTCGTGCCCCAAGAATGTAAACCCCAATGCATTTCTTCAGCACCAGCACTCACTTTCTCCCTGCAGCATCTTTCTCAAGGCGTAACTCCAGTGCCAGCAGGTTTTGCTCATCTCTCCTGCTCCAGGGATTACCCCAGTGCAGCCCAGCCCAGCTGCAGCAGGGATGGGGTCAGATGGAGTCAGAAGGGATGGGGCAGATGGAGTCAGAAGTTCCTCTGCAGTCAGCCACCACAGCCTGTAAGGGCCTCACCTTACACCTTGGGGGCTGTGTTTGTGTGCAGCCCTGATGGGGGGGCGGGTTTCATCAATGTTTGCATAGCCAATTACGTGCTGTAATTTGGAGATTAGATCCTCCTCTCTCCTGTAATTTACAGATTAGGTCCTCCTCTAGAGATTGTGCCAAGACCCAGGGATCCCAGGGCAGGCTAGCATTCCCTAGTGTTCCCATGCCAGAAAGCAGCTGACCTGCTTGGGAATTTCCACTTGGAAGGAGCACACAGCTCAAGAGCCAACACTGGATTTCACAAGGGCCCCACCAGTTCTGGGAAAAAGGGGTAAAACCAATCCAGTGCCTGCTGTGTGCCAGAGCTGAGAGCCTGGAAACACTCAGTGCAACACTGCAGGGGGCCAGGGACAAATACCTGCTCCCACTGCTAAGGGGTGTTATTCCAGATGGGTCAAGGTGCCAGGAAGAGTAAGAGACAACACAAGGTCAAGCACTGCAGATCATCAGGTCTCAGAAGACAGCCACTGGTTAAATCCAGCCTACAGCCAGCCACCAATCCACCAGCAGTCCCTCAATACTTGTGCACTGCTCAGAAAGCTCTAGCCAGCTTTCAACAAACAAATGAGCAGGAGAAGTGCTGAAGTCCACAGAATTAAATGCAGCTCATGCCCTAGTACCCGCCCTACCAAGACTCCATAACTTCCCCACATCGCTTCATTCAACAGTGGATGGATCCAGTAGCTACCCTGGGAAATGGCAGTGGTCCTTCCTGCCTCCCACAGACTCTACATCATCCTGAGGAAGAGAAAACCATACTAAATAAGCAAAAAAGGATATGTACAGAAGTAGTCCTTTTTTTTACCAAAATTCGAGGCACCTTCTTTAAAAATCTAGTTTTCCTGTAAAGGCTGACACTTTTGTTATCAACTCTACCACATGGAGAATTTCATTTACAAAAAGAGGGATTCAGGTAGCATAAACTGCCAGATAAAACATTTGATGGAGGAGCTTTTTCTTTTCTGAACAATGTTTCTTTAGTTATTTTCAGTCTTTCAGAATCAGGTAACTTGACAATGGCTTCAATTTCAGTTTTCAGATCCCTGAAATGCACTGGAACTGCTGCTGCTTTTGAAGTCTTATGCCTTGGGGGAGCGGGGCGGGGGTGGGGGTGGGGGAATATTACCTTGTAATTTCAGGTACTCAGAGAGGTTCAGAACAGCATGTGCCTCCTAGCATGGTCCCTTATCCTTCTTACAGCAGGCACTTGACAGGAATGAGCCTAAGGAAGTCCAAGCAATAGCAGTACAAAAGAAAAATTATAAAGATCAACAGGAAGCTGTGTATCTCGGTGCATTCCCTATAGTTCTGCAGCCAGGAAATTGCACAAAGGAAAGGATGAGAGCAGTGGTGAGATCAGGCATTTGCACATCCTCCAAGCTTCACTCCTACACTACACCCGAAGTGCAAACCCATTACACACATCACTTTGAAGGCAGGCTCCCTATGATTTTTGCCATGGAACAAAGTTCTATCTTTCTAACCAGCAGGTCAGGAACCTCTCAGCTTCAGGAGCCCATTTCCACACCATCATCTTCAGACGCACCCAGGTCTTCAGGCCCATCTCAGCCAAAACAAAGATAACTTACAGCAAAATCTAAATAAAATATTTAGTATTTTTGGCCAAAGCACTGTCCTGCTGTCACACTGGGCTAGTATTTTTCTATTAAAGCGGAATTTTCACATGCAGGAACTTGCAGCTGTCTCCTTTCAAGATTATGTAAGCTTCCAGTTTCTTTTCCCCCTCTATCAGCTTGGCCAGGAAGCCCAAAGTAATCAAATCCCTTGGTGCCCTTCCATTTGACAGCCTCCTCTTCCCCTGACATTCAGAAATGCTGAGAGGGGAGGTATTTTGAGCTGCACCAAATGCGTAGCTGGAAATGCCAAGCAAAACACTGCTGTAATTATGATGTGTGATGGAGAAAGACCTTTGCTTTGGGAGATGTTTCAAAATTAAACACAGTGGCCAGGCTAACTCATAACTGTTTATTGTAAATCACTCAAGAGTTTACACATCATTAATGGCAAAATAACACTTTTAAAACACCTGCTGGATGAAAGACAGAATAAAGACAACTCTTTTATATTATATGGCATCATTTGAAAAACAAGAAATACAACAAAAAAGAAACCATTTTAATTTTTTTCCCCACTTTTGCATCTTTCCTGAAAATATCTGGGCCTGAGTCTCAGTTATCTTGAGTTCCCTGCCTTGCCCAGGGTGTGGGGCTGTGTGTCTGGGAAGCAGGCACTCCCTCTCCGAGGGGCAAGGTAGTGACAATTCTTTATAAATGAAAATCATGCCCTCTATCTTCAAAAGTGCTCCAGTGCTGACAGTATAAAGCCTCTCTCCTGCACTGGCTAACATCTAACACAAAGGGCTATATGTCCCATTCAATCCACATGCCTTTTTTTTTTTTAAAGTATTTTTTCTTTTTTTTTTTCTTCTTCATTGTTTTTTTTTTGTTTGTTTTTTGTTAAGCAAGGCAACTGTTCAAATTCAGAAGCTACATAACTGTCTTTATATTTTGCTCAGAAACAAATGGATGTTGCATGCAGCTGAAATATTAGTACAGGCTCTTAGATAAAGGTCAGTTTTCTAAGACCCACTAGTCAAAGGCAGAAAAATAAATTAAGAGGCCTCTTGTGCAAAAGGAGCTAAAATATGCATGCATTGATGGCCATGACTGATTAGAATATGACTTAGGTCTCCAAACATGGAAACTGAAGCTATATTTGGCTTAAGACATGGTTGAGCTCTATACATTTACAATTACAATGTATATGTGACAACAAAAGAACCATCTCAATATAGCATCAGTTGGTATTTTGGCCTGTATAGATACTAATCTTCAACACAAAAGCCTGCTCAGCAATTAATGGTTTTCATATTTAGCAAAGACAGCAGTGCACTGGGCTGGCTAACAGGGCTAACAAAAAGAAGAAAGCAGGTTTCCAAACTAACATCTAACTAAACTGAGGGGGATTTTCCCCCTTGGACATACTGTTTTTAATCAGGGGTGTTACTGTCCTTTCCATGAGTATGCAGCTGACACAGCACACTGGGCCCTGCCCCATCCCCCCAAAAGATGCGCCTCAAAACCTCACTGGATTAGCAGTAGGAACAAAAATCTCCCCTAACTGCACTTGGAAAGGACAGTTAGTTCCTTCAACCTGCCAACATTTACCACGAACAAGCAAATTACAACAAATCTCAGACATGAACTACAGTGACTAAAATCAAATCTCTCTCCTGCTTAACTGCAAAATTAAATAATATATAACATTTTTACACTTAATAGTCTTAAGTTCAGACATAAGACAGCTAATAAGGAAAGAAAAAAAAAAAAAAAAGGCTGTGGCTGAATCAATTCCTGGAGAACTAATTCAGCCCAACCAATCCAAAACAAAAAAAATAATTTTACCCATAGGTCAACCCACCACAGGCACGGAGTTGTGCGTGCACACCCAGCCAGCCACGCAACAGCAGCACCGGCACAGCAAAGCGTCACTCCTCAGGCACTGCCATCCCCAGTCCTTTCCTTGCGAGCCTGGATCATCTCCTTCGGAGCCTGCTTGCGGTCAGTGACCAACCCCAGCCAAAACATGAAGTCAATGAACCAGGTGGTGGGGTTGAACTTCAGGCCCAGCTCACTGGCTGAGTAGTCAAACGGGAAGGTGTGGTGGTAGTTGTGGAAACCCTCACCTGAAAAACAGAGAGGGAGTTTAAAGATCACATGGCTGCCACTTTCATCAACACAGGAGCACACTCAGGCAGGACGCTCCAACACCCATTGCCCAAGTCTTGCATCTAATGGAGGCTATGCTCCTCGCCAGTAGGAAGGGGCATGTCCCACACTGTTGGAAAGGATGGATAAATATAATTGCCTGGTAAAAGATTTACAATAGTACAGTCAGGATGAAAACAACCCCCGCTACTGGCTGGACAATACCCTTACCTACAGATAGGTCCAAAAGTCAAATGGACTGCTCCATCTCAACCCCCCAAAATGTATGGTTCATCCCACATCTGTAACCCTCCCCTGAAACATCAAGTGTCTGTGACCCCATTGGCCCACCTTGAAGCCCCCTGATAAAGGGTCTCCGAGGGGCCAGACGCCCTCTTGGAACTCCCCCCTCTTAGATCTTCCACCCTCTCCTAGAACATCCTCTCTCTCCCCTCCCCCATCACCTCAGGCCTTGCCACGTGCTACGTCTGGCAGCTTCAAGCAAGACCTTTCACCATCCCTAATAAACCTTATATTCTAAGAGCAACCTTCAGAGATCTCTCGTCTCCATTCATCAAAGCTGTCCTGGAGCACAGCGCTCCCTACACCACACCTTATGCTCAGGGAAGTAAACCAGAAGTGCTTCAAGAGGGGAGACACACAACTGAGTCAAAAATGGGGTCACTCACTTCTGTTGCACCATCTGCTGAGCAGAGCTTGCTGGGTGCTAACCCAGGGACCACACGGTGTTATTTCAGTGTGGCACCATCAGTAGAATAAGGGCACTTTCCTCTAGGATGCACAAGCTCCAGCCTCCCCCAAACCCTGACTCCAAGCAGCGTCCAGCTGCTGGCACCCAGAGTCCTCACCAGGGTGAAGGAGGATGGGACATCACTGTGAGCTGGCAGAGCTGTGCCCACCACTGCAGCACTCACCAATGGCTCCCAGGGTGACCAGGGTGTTCTGCCTGGGGTTGATGTTCTTGTCGTACGGGCGGTTGCCATACATGTGGGCGGCGCTGTTGACCAGCCAGGTGACGTTCAGGGAGATGGTGTACCGCAGGATGGAGGCCAGGAAGTAGGCATTCCACAGGCTCTCGCCCCACAGGTACCACGGCACAACGGTGGGGATCACAAAGCACATCAGCACGACTGAGCTCTTGTAATACCTGCGGGCATTACAGGAAAAGGAATGCAAAGTATGACCGGTCTTGTTCGTTCCCCTATGACAGGCTTAAAATACACCCCTGCTTTTGCTGAGTTTTCTGGAAGGGATGAGGAAAAAAAGAGTTTGGATTTATTAAACAGTTATTAAAACTTTGCATTCCCTGAAAGTCTTTCAGATAGGAAGAACTGTCATTTTTATTTGACAAAAACAAACAGTTTTCAATTAAGATCCACAGAGGTCTGGAAAAATGCTAATACTAGCAGTATTTTTGAAAAGAAAGAAGTTTTCATGAACACAGTTCTCATCTGTAACACATGAGCTAGTTTTGATCATCTTGTGCATGAAATAAATCAACCTCTTGCCTTGCTAGTTCTTTGCTTGATGTATTTTGTTGTTGTTTGGAGGTTGTGCCTCACATCCTGGGCTCCAGAAGGAGATCTACTGCTCTACAGCAACACCAGCCACAGTGAAGAGGGCATTCCTCAGCTCCCTCACAGAACTCAATTCTCACTTACCTGAGCTAAGGCCCTCCAAGCAAACAAGTTCCCTTTCTTTGCTCCACCAAAGAAAACAAGTAATTTCCCACCCATATGACTGACTTCTGATAAGGTCAGAAGTCTGACCTTATCAGACTCTCATCAGCTCAACACCAGGATTTAAGTAGAGCTGGAGTAGAAAAATACTTTCCAGTCCAGAAAACTCCTTCAAAGTTCAAAGCTTCCACCACTCTGGGGAAATAGAATAAAATATGAAAACAGCTTATCAGGCACCAATTAAAACTATCCTGCCAGATAGAAGAAGCCCAGACCGAAGTCTTTGTCGAAGATATGAAATCTCCCATCTGAGCAAGCATCAGAGTACATTGTCTTCCTCTGACTGAAACATCCACCTTGGAGTGAGAAACCTGCTTACCTGGAGTGCAGGGAAACCAATGCTTCAACACATGACTGGAGGACACCACTGCTTTCACCACACACAAACTTTGTCATGGAGACACTTCACCTGTGAGCTCCTCTCTCATATCACCTGCAGGATTATGGCTCCCTGATTCACAGAGGGCAGGTTTTGCTGTCAGTTGTGCCTGGAGCAGTACTAAGATTTCAACTGAAGTGATGTGGTTTTAAACTGACTGAGTGGTGCCTTGTCCACAACTCAGCAGCACCACTAAATTCAGCACAGCTAACAATTTGGCCTTAAAATAAAACATGACAAGAAGGATTTATTATGATTCTTAGTGCCTGCTAGTTTTTCCACACTGTCAAAAAAAACCTTAACACTGCAAGCCTGTAGAAAGGAAAAACCCAAATTATGGGTAAGGGACTAACTCATAAATCCAAATCCAGGACAAAGGCATTTGCTAAGATAACTTTCCCGCAGAAAACACTCTTCTTCATTGGACAACCTTTGCAGGATGACCAAAGCAGTAAAGCCTGCTTCTCATGGGATGCTGTTGTTGTGGAAAAGGTAATAATCAAGAGGAGCTGTAGCAAACTGCAAGGGAGCTGTTGCAAAAAGGAACCAGTGAAAGCAACCATACATGGAGAGAAATATTCCTCAGTCCTGGAAGATTTCCTTTACAAGGGTAATTTTTTTGCCTTAGAGAAATCTGTGTGCTAGCAGAAAAAACTCTAATTTTTAGACTTAACTGACTGCTCCCCTCACTCAGAAAATACACAGAAATGGCCTTAAGCAGTTTTCCAAAGTGCCTGGATGAAATGCTTGCAAGCAGAAAGTCTTCTTGTGCCTAAAACACAGGTACTCACATAGAGCATAAAGGATGTTGCTCAATTCCCAGCTCCCACAGGCTGTGTAGCAAACTGAGCTAGGACTGTGCTAATCCCAATGGAGATAATTAATCCTGTACAGAACAGCAGTCTTGGGAGAGGTGGCACTTGGCCTGTACTGGCCCAGGGGTGCCAGAAATCACTCTGCAGAGTGAAATGTGCACTTCTGTGTTAAGGCAATTAGTGGCTGTAGAGTTTGATCCTGTGATCAAAGAAGAAGGCCGAGATCTGGGCAACTTCTGCCACAGCTGCTTTCATAACCAGCCCTGGCTTTTTGGGAAAGCAGAGGCACAAGGACAGGGCTCACTGCTTGTGCCACAGAGCCTGTGAGGACAGTCAGCAAGTGTCAGCCGCATGGGGAAGAGCATCCAGCACCTGCAGTCATGGTGGCAGGGATATCTCAGGGAAGAAAAGGGGAAGACGAAAACAAGGAATGAGCCACAACCAGGCGGCCAGGAGGGAGGATCTCTCCACGCCCACCTCACAGCGGGGCCCAGCACTGGCACTTACTTTCTTTGGAACCTGACGACAGGGTCATCCAGCAGGTCAGTGAAATCCAGTTTCCTGCCCTTCTCGATGACGTCGTGGTGCTTGCGCACAAAGAGCCAGCCGATGTGGGAGAAGAAGAAGCCCCGGCGGGCGTTGTGCGGGTCCGCGTCCGTCTCCGAGTACTTGTGGTGCACGCGGTGGTCTCGGCTCCACTCGTAGATGTCGTTCTGCACAAAAAACACAGGGGGGTCAGAGGGGCCAGGCACTATGACCTCCAGTCCTCCCACACATGGTAACAGCTGCAAGCCCCTCTCTGATGCTTCTCGAAAAAGATTGTTGACTAAAACCATGGGAGTTACCATCATCCATGATAAAACTATGTTTTAAACCATACTAAAACTGATGGGAGTTACCATCATCAGTCTGCTCTGGGTGTCTAAGGAAGGGCTGCAGAGACTGGGTACATACACTGTTATTTTAAGACTGTGCTATGGGGAACCTTGTATATTTATTTTCAGCGGACTACTGTACAGAGGCTCTCAGTTCTGGCATCCTTTTTCTCAGCTGGTTGCAGCTGGTGTCCTCCAGGCACAAACACAGCACTGAAAATGGGACAGAGCTCGTGGATCACTAGAACCACTGTAGTGAACAACACGTCACTGAAATGCCTTATGGTTGTAAATGGAATCATGTGGACTGCAGGGAGGAAGGGATGGACCACAGTTGTTGAGAAGGATGGATAAATATAATTGCCTGGCAAAAGATTTACAATAGTACAGCCAGGATGAAAACAACCCCCCCTACTGGCTGGACAATACCCTTACCTACAGATAGGTCCAAAAGTCAAATGGACTGCTCCATCTCAACCCCCCCAAAATGTACGGTTCATCCCACACCTGTAACCCTCCCCTGAAACATCAAGTGTCTGTGACCCCATTGGCCCAAGTCTTGTTCCAGCCCACCTTGAAGCCCCCTGATAAGGGGTCTCCGAGGGGCCAGACGCCCTCTTGGATCTTCCCCTCTCTTGGAACTTCTCCCCTCTTGGAATCCCCGCTCTCTTAGATCTTCCACCCTCCCCTAGAACATCCTCTCTCTCCCCTCCCCCATCCCCTCAGGCCTTGCCACGTGCTGCATCTGGCAGCTCCAAGCAAGACCTTTCACCATCCCTAATAAACCTTATATTCTAAGAGCAACCTTCAGAGATCTCTCGTCTCCATTCATCAAAGCCATCCTGGAGAACAGCGCTCCCTACACACAGTTTCACACTTGGATCCACAAAGATAGACTTTCTGAGTTCACCCAGCCAAAGGGATTTCAGCCTCCCAGTTTGCTCTGCAGGATGCCCTGGTTGGATGCACTGGACTACACTGGTGACTTTTGTAGTGTTGCTGAGCTATTAGTGCAGGGCACTGTAAGCACATTCAGCACTTGCAAACCTCAGGCCACACACTCATCTATTAATTTAATTGCTCAACACCAGCACAAAATGTGGAAATGTCATTTAATGCCCAGATCCACAGGAGAGTGAACTTTAATCAGAGTTCTTAGCAGAGGTTGCTAATTCCATCTCTGCAAGGTCACGGAGGTAACCAGGCAGAAGGCTTGGGTTACTTTTAGGAACAGCACCCACAATCACCAACCACAGCAGCTTTGCTCCCAGTGAAACTGAGCAAAGCGATTGCAGTGTCTCTGAAGTAGGAACACGACACCACCCATGTGGGCACTGAATACACCACAGGACACAGCAAGCACAGGATAATGAAATGTGTGTACCTATATTTTGTGGGGCAAAAGCCCTGTGCCGAAAGCATTGCAGAAATCACTGTTCTTTCTTTCAGCTATTAACAGTTCAGTGAAAGCACTGAGAGGACTCTGGGAACAAGTACAAAGAGCAGCTAAAGAATCCAGCTCAAATGGCTCCTCATCCAATTTCAGCTTTGCAAAAACGCTCTCTGCCTGCAAGAGTGCATCAGGGATGAGTGAGGAGCAAGAGCCCCAGAAAGATCTCGGCTCCACTGCATTCAGTTATGCTCAACCCTTTACATTTGCCATGTAGTGAATGCTGGGAGTGGGCTGGGATGAGGGGGACATTTTTCTGCAGCACTGACACATCTAAACCACTGAGAGGAGGCAGCAAAGATCAGCCCCTTGCCAGTGCTCCAGTGTGGCGCACCTTAACTATCTCCCTGCACGAGTAAACAAAGTAAACTGCAAAAAAGCAAAGGAAGACACCCAAATCCTCAGTGAGAACAAGGGGAGACCTCTACCTTCCTACAGAGAAATCAAAAGGAATGAAAACCTCTACACTGCTTCAAGTGGCTTCAGTGGGAATATCCATATGACTGGAAAATGCCAACACTAAGTAACTTCAAAATAAAATAGGGTTATCCAAGAAGCACACTTAGAAAAGGTCTTCTTTCTTAACCAGAAATAATTTTTCAAGTGAGACTATTGATTAGTTTGCCACAAGAGCACTTGATAAAGTAATTTGTGGGACAGCAGATAACCAGAAAAAGCAACGATACTGTGAGAAATTAACTTGGCTTTTCATGCCACAGCAAATGCCTGCAGAGCTGGTAAAAAAAAAAAAACAAACATGATTCCCCAGATGAAAGGGTTAGGAAGCTGTAAAACAACTGAATTGCATCTAATTAAAACCACAAAAGCTAAGAGGAAATAAAGGCCTGAGGCCAGCACTGTTGACAATAAATACACCACAAACTGGAGCACAGCATGTGTAAATATGCTCTGAGTGCATTATTAGCAACCATTTTTCAAGAACACATCACTTTTGATCAGGTTTCAGGTAAACACAGGTGAAATCCCTTCTGAAGCAGAGAGCAACAGCATCATGCTGTGACAGTGATGCAGCCACGAGGTTTCATTAGCAGGTCCCTTAACAAACCTGCAGACTGAAATGTACCAATGGGTTGGGCTGTGTGACAGTCTCTGTGTGCTGACACAGATTTCCACACCACCCCTCCTGATGTGTCCAGCACAAACACAAATTGTGCCACAGAGATGACACCAGCACAGCCCAGCTGAGGTGCTGGAACTTAAATGCTAGGAGATCAATAAGCCAGGTATTACCTATGTCTGAAATAGACAAGTGACAGCAAGAAGCAGAGTCTTTCAAAATTATGAGAGCTTCATTCTAGATGGAGAGAAGAAACACAGCTCAGCATGCTCCAAGCACAAAAAAAAAAAAACAACAACCACATGTCAAAACGGATGGTATTCCAGAAGAAGTATAGCATGCCACAGCCCAGACAGTATCAAGCAAAAACTCTACAGCAGTTTCCCTCCCCTGCCCTTCAAGAATTCTGAATATTTCCTCCTTATTTACCACAAGGGATGCTGTATGCATCTCCAATGCTACCTCTTCCTCCCACAGCCAACGTGAAGGAGATGGACCTGAAAACTCATCACTCACAGTCCGTTTGTGGTGGTGGAATCAGCCTTTACAGGCAATGGATATCATGGTAATTAGGAGCAGGCTTCAGATTTTGAGTGGGTAATTTTGCCTTTCATCTTATTTCTGATATGAAGGGCACAAAGGTGGTTTGAAGCTCCTTTGAAGTACTTCCCTGCCTCAGAATCCCAGTGTCCTCAGACAAAAGCAGTGACAAGCACAATGCAGCTGGGACCAAAATCCATAGCAACAGGGGAGCAGAATGCAAAGAAATCCCTGTGTGCAGGCTCACTGCACACAGCTCTGCACATTAATTTAAATTACTTGTGAAAGATAAGATCAACTGTGTAACAGGGAGACAGTACCAGGGGCTTCTCAAAACTCGAAACAGTTGTTTAACACATTGAGCAAAGGGCTTGTAAAGCTCCCCAAGGAACCAAGCAGCATATGGAAAATGGTTCAGAATAAAGAAAGGCTATAGTCAAAATGGACACATTTCCATTTTCAAGCAAAAGCATTGTGCTCTTTGTAATGTGTAGAGGGGCTAACTAATTAATTCTCTTCACCTTAAAAAAGACAAAATCAAAGATGATAAATGAGAAGTACAGAGGTAGATAAAGGGACTCTTTTCATTCTCTGTCAAGGCAAATGAACAAAAAGTCAACCAACTAGATTGAAAGGGAAAAGATGAAAACTCAGGGCACAAGACATACATGGCACTTGGTGCCACAAGGGGTTATAGCAGCCAAGCTCAATAAGTTTAATTTTAGTACAGGTAAGTTTAATTTTAGTGCAGGTTCCTGTCTCTATCCTTGCCAGCCAGAGGAGGAACCAAATTCACACTGAGAAGATCCTGGTTCAGGGCTGACTCCTACAACCAGCTGGGTGTTACACAAGTGTTTCTGTGGTCTAGGACTACAATGCTAGTAACACACTTCTTTACAAACATATTTGAATTTGGCTGGTGAAAAACGCTGCATAAAACAGAGATAAATTAAGATTGTGGAAGGATGCCTGCTCTCCTTTCTGGGCACAAAGTCTCCAACTGCCTGGATGAACAGACTCTTGGTTACACAAACACATTTGCATCAAGTTGGCCCTTATAAAAGTCTCCATGTTGTCCTGTGAAGTGTGGGGCCTGACCTGTGCCACAGATCAGTTGCTGGGGTGCTGAGCCTCTGATTTGGTCACATTCAGCTCGGTCCTTATGCCATTATTGCTCCTGGTCTGCCTAGTGCACATTGTTACGTGGGTGGTGAGAGGGGCTCTGCATCCCCTGAGCCAGCAGATTGTGTTACAGCAAATAAATGTCTTTCTGCCAGTTTCTTTTTTTCTTTCTTTCTTTTGCTGTCTCTAAGCTGAGGGGATCCCTGCACAGCAGAGAGAGCTGCCTGGAGGCCAAGTATCTGAACAAGCAACACAAGCTCACCTGGAAAGCCATGGAGTTAGCTGCAGCCAGAAAGATCCTCAAAGGCAGCTTGGCTTTGTAGGAACGGTGGCTCCAGAGGCGATGCGCGCCGGCTGTCACACCCAGAGCCGTCATCAGGAAACAGAAATACGCTGAAAGACACAAAAACAAAACACAGGGTGGGCCACGGGGCCAACTGACACTGCTTGTGTTCTCCGTGGGGTAAAGATGCTCCTTGCCCTGCCTGCCAGTGCCTGCAGGGTTGCTCTGGAGATGAGGCTGGGCAGACAGAAGGTGAGGTTGTCAGCCCACCTCTGCCTCACAGACGCTTTGCCTAAAGAGGAAGGCTTATTTTGCAAGTGTAAAATTAAAATGAAAGCAGATTCCAACATTAAAGAATATTACAGGACAATTTCAAATCGATTTACACCATCTGCAGCAATGTGTTGCCTAGCCAGAGCTCCCTGCCACCCTACACACACAGACATGTTTAGGTTAAAACAGCCTATTTCAAATACCTAAGCAGAGTTACCAGAACAAATAGGAAAAATGAGATCCCCTAAAAGGGGTTTTGTATTTGTGCCTGCACAAGAGTCTGTCCACCAGGAAACCCTGTTAGACAGGCAGTAGCTTAACAGGAATTCACAATCTGCTTTTCCTGGTATGTAGTGTAAAACATTTGTCTTTGCAAAAAGAAAACAAATGTGTATGTAGGTGTGTGTCTACTGTGTCCCTCTATCAACTCCCAGCTCACAGTGCTTGAAATTGCAGCATCTGAGAGAAAATAGAATGCAAAGATATTTGGTAAAGTAACAGCAACCGTATTTCATGTTGATTGTCACCCCTGCAGACTGAAGAAGCAAATGGACTTTTTCCACTCTGCTGGTGGATCCATCAAAAACAGATTTACCCAAACTGCTTGCCATTATGTCTATGGCCAAAATCCCTGTCATCTCCTGTACAGCAAACCAAGGCCTTTCTCACAAGATGCAGCACACAGCTGGTCCCAGTAAAGATGATGCCTCTCTAAAACCTGCTTTGGGTACCATCACTGAAGAGACAATTCTGATTTTCAGCAGGCTGAGTGCTCATGGTACTCCTAAAAAAGGCTCATTTGCGCAGTTATGCCAAGTCCATTGAAGTCTACAATGAAATTAAAATTTCTACTTACCTGAAGAGAGCTACAGAAATGAACTAAAATCATGCATTCTCTCTGCACATTATCTATAGATATTGCTGAATCTACAGATTACTCTCAGATCAGTAAAAATACTGACATCACAACTCCTCACACTCCAGCCTCCACTGAAGAGTTGCAGTTCTTGCATATGCCTTGTTAGAGCAAGGATTTGGACTTCTATGAAATTAGGGAAAACCTGTCCTACCATTTGCTGTGTGTGATGTTGAGCTGTGCAGAAACATCATTAAATAAAGCCTTCCAAGTCACTCAAATGACTCTAATTGTGGGAACAGATCTGTGACACAAAGAATACTGACATTATCCAGCTAACATATAAATATTAAGGTTGGACTCCTGAATCATTATAAGAACATATTTTCTGTGGGCTTTATGACTGGTTAACCCCTGCTAGTCATGGGCTGAAATCTCGCATCTTCAGCAGTTTCTTTGCTTCCTTAAAGCACAAGGGGGCTTTTCTCCTGCTTCAAAGCAACAAATCATTTAATTGATCAAGTGCTTCTCAAGGGCACACATCCATCTTAATCACGAATGACTGCTTAAAACCAGAATGAAAGATAAATTGGTAAAGTGAGACGTGTCATTAGGGTTGATTTCACCTCCCTTCTCTGTCCTGTGTGAGAAGGAGGCTGTGTGGTAGGTAAGAGACCATATGGAATATCTGCACAATCAGGGACAAACCTCTCTGGCCCTTTCCAGCCCCCCAGGGACTTGCCAGCCTCAGCCCACTCCTGCACTGCTCAAGTGATCAAGGAAACAGGTGGGGCTCATACCCATGCACCATGCCTATGTTTTGGCTTTGCAGAGGAGGAATCACAAGAGCAGGAATCTTCCTAATATAAATCCCGAGGGCTGAAACATCCCCAGAAACAAACAAACAAAATTACTCAGGAGGCTCAGTGTCAGAGCAGAAACAAATCCTGTCATACAAATGCACTGCTTGGTGATAGCAAGTTTTGTGATTCTTACAGCAATTAAGGTGCCCGAAAATAATATTTGACCACTAATTCCCAATGTATAAATAGCCAAGATGACAAATATATGCCATGTAAGGAATAGGTCTCAAGCTCTCCTTTGCAGAATAAATTAGGATCTCAAACCAAAAATCAGACTGCCAACCATTTGATCATATATTAATGATCCACAGCTACAGTATCTGTATGAGAAAATACTATTTGCTTACCTGTCCCGTTTTTGGGATAGGAGTGTGTATAGGGGATGAACATGTCAGTGAAACACAGAAGGATTGTAAAGTGGAGCAAAGCAGACAGTAAATAGCAATTCCTCCTTATACTGAAAACAACCGCTCAGAAATGTACCTAAATGGGCTTCACAACTAATAAAGAGTAAATAATATTTATTGCAGAAAAAAGGGGGGAAAATAAAGCCACAAGAAAAGTGGCTTTAACACCTGGAATTCAAACAATTAATGCTGTGTTTCTTTTTAACTCTGTGGGATACCTAATGCATAAAGAGGAAATTGGTAAAATAGCCATATGTGTCCTCTGCATGTTCTGCTAAGGTCTAGACAGGAGCATTTCTGATCAGCTCACTCAACAGAGCACAGCATAAGCACAACGATTTGGAACTGGAGCAGAGGGAGAACCACTTAAAAGAGGGAACAAAGAGGAAGGGAGGGAAGTGAAAACAGCAGGTAAACCTGTGCAAAAGGACAAAAGAGAGACCCAGAGCATGGGGACAGGGAGAGGATGCAAGAGAGACACACGAGGTTAAAGTACTGTGCAGGCAGCAAGCTGGGGGGTTGCTAGGCTTCCAATACACTGTGCCTGTGCACAGATGCTATTTATGGGAACATGCCAGAATCAATAGGCAGAAGATTTTCATTCAACATTCTTATTAATGACTTGAAACAAAGGCAAACAGCATACTAATTACAACAGTGGATGATGCTCTATCTGGAGCAGCAGTGAGAGAGATAAAAAAACACAGAAGGATCCATGCAGAAACAGGGAAAGAAGGGCTCAAAGTAAAGACAAAGTAAAGTAATGTAGTTTGGGGAGCAGTAATTTGAGACAGGGATCTGTGATAAGGATAAGAAGCTTGGGGAAGCAGGAGCCTGAAAGGAGGATCACCAACAGTTCATAAAATATTCCCAGTGGGCCATATGATAAGGCAGCAGGACATCAGTGTGATTTTTGAACAGCAGGCACAGAGGTATCATCTCACTGTCAGACAGAAGCAATGAAAACCACACCAGGTAAATAATTTAAAAATGGATGGCAAATCAACGACATCAAACATGTGAGCCACCTTTTTCAGAACAACTCACTATGCCCATAGCTGGATTTCTGGAAAAGCTTTACTAACCCCAGGCCAAACTCTTCTGAAAATCTCAGTAGCTAGGGAAATGGCTTCCTATGAAGATATGGGGAGATGTTGCCACAGCCTGTATCTACAGGCATCAGGAAATCATCCTCTGATCTTAGTGGTTGCTTAAATTGGAGCAGATCTCACCCCCTGAAAATTTCAATTCTGTTTTATGCTAAATATCAAAATTAGAACAACTTCTGTTTCTGAAACCTGGGACCACATTAGAAAGATATGTATTTATTGTTTGTGAATCCAGCATATTGTTTGTGACTCCAGATTGATTTTGACTTTTATCTCTTTATTAAAAAAAAAACAAAAAAACAACTAAACCAACCAAAAGAAGATGCTCAGCAAACACTGGGTTCACTTTGTGTATCTGAACAGATAATTCTTGCTCCTGAAAGCGAGGAGATGCCTGGACATCCTTGTTCAGCACAGATGACAAGGAGACACTGTGGGATAGCAACTATCCACACGTTACCAATGTCAAACATAACCCAGTTAGATGGAGCAAATCACAATTATCTCAGAGGGGTGATACATCAGACAGGAAAATAGGAGCACTGAAACAAAATCAACTGCACATTTACAGTAGCACTACTGTCAACACACAAACCATCTTTAAAATAGAAAATAATGTCACACAGCTGTTCCCATGGGGTGGCAGCACACGGAGCCTGGCACCAGCTCACACCAGTGGCTCCAATCCCTGTGCGTGATGGCAGGGACAGGAGGGACGTCAAGGAAGGGAATCAGCCCTTCACAGACTCACTGTAGGCATCTCTCTCCCTTGTGGCTCCCAGTCCCTTCACAGGGACTTGAACATGGGATTCAACCACAGCAAGGTGACTGCTCTGAGCCTGGCACATGTCTGGAGAGCCACTACCCTCACAGTTTGCTCTCTGTGAGATGTTCCAACACAGAGCCCACCACAGCCCTGTTTTCTAAACACACTTTGGGACTGGGCAACTTCTGTGAAGCTTTGAGCTTGTTTGCATGTCACAGCATGTAAGAAACTTTTTTCTGATCATGGAGCAGACTTGGTTTTAAGTCAAGTGACACATCTTACATCAGCCAGGACTGGGGTGTATTACATCAATGCCAGCAAGAAGGGAAGAAATTCCAGTCTCTGCAGTACCAACAATGGGGAAAAACTTGTGGGGGGAAGTGCTCACCCCTCCAAACAAGAGAGATGGCAGGCCTTGTGAGATCAGAGCAGTGTCTCACCTAGCCACATACATTCTTCTGACAGGGGTAAGGGGAGCTGCTATGCAGAGGAGACTGAATTAAAGAAGAATTACAAAATTAATTAAAAAGTTAAAAAAAAAAAAAAGACAATACAGGCCAGCTATTGTTGCACTAGCACTGCCTGCACACTTCAATTGGTGTGGACTTCAAGATGGGATGTTTTGCACAGAGAGTATGTGAAAAGTAATTACCAGGCCAAGTAATCACTGGAGGCTGTCCCAGAATTGTTATCACACTTGCTCTGACCAGGAGGGTGACAGACCTTGGGTCAGGATAGCCACCAAGGGTCAGGGCCTTGGTTTTATGTCTTGTTCTGAGGACATCAGCCCTATTTACTCCTGTGCTGCCAATCCCCTGATGCAAAGGCCTGCTCACAACCAACCCACAGCATTATTTTGTACATGCTCAGGAGCTGCTCCTTTAGTTCTTCCACTGCCATCTTTTTGGGGACAGCTTCAAAAGCACACAGCACTCTGCTCTGATGGAGGTCCCACTGCTGGGCCATGACACTCCCAATACTGTTTAGCCTAGAAGGTCTGATACATTCCCAGGCCCAGCCTGAAGTTACATTCAGAAAAAGCTTATACAATTTTTAGAAACACACTCTGTGTCGTCAGCAGTTCAAGGATCAGGAGGCAAGATCCCATGGATACAGGAGGGAGTAATTTCCTCAGATGTGAATTCTAATCACACTAATGGCAAAGGAAGCACATCTTTTGCTTGGGGAATTAAAATTAACAAATGCAAGGGTTGTGCTTCACCTGTAGACATCTGTTACCTCTTCAACAAGAGGGCAGCTGGAGACAGCTGACCTTAAAATGCTGTTCATGATGAAGACATCTCATGACATGACACCATTTGGTGGAAATTCTCTCTCCACAGTAGCTAGCAAAGTCTCAAGCAAGCTGCTGAGAAATTTTCATCTTGGCACAGGCCATTTTTCTCCCCTGTATGTAAAAGGATAACACAACTTGACTCACTTGCATTAAAAAAATAAATAAATTTGAGGATTAAAAATTACAGGAATGGACATGAAACTTTTGTATGCTTCCACACTAGCATCCTGTGCTTATTCAATCAGATAAAAATTGCTTGTTAGGGAATTTTACTAACCAAATGAGTCAAAACCAAAGTCTTCCATTATGCTGCAAGAACTGCATGAGACATACAAACAGTAAGTTGCTCAAGCACAAACATGCAAAGCTGACTGACTGTCATAAATATGTAACACTACTGTAACTTCCAGTGATGATTTTTTCCTTTCTAAAAATTAAATTACATCTGCATATCCTGTATCTGCCTTCTTCTCCTCACTTGGTTTTTGCTGTTACTCAGTGGCAGATTTAGGACTAATACCACCAAACCAGGAAAAGTACTTCCAGGAGTGCCAAGTGATGCCTAACTTCATTCCCACTGAAATTCAGGGCAGCACTGCCACCCATTTCAGCAGCTGCACCATGCCTGATCTCTTCTGAACTCCTAAGAGATCCTCCACTTCACTACACACACAGGCAGAGATAGGAGAGTCTCTTCTGATTCAACATCAGGGCTCAGACCAGATAATTTTGTGGTGTCTCACATGCTCTTTTACGCTTTCATTAGATAATGTTAAGTTTGGGAATACACTTTCTTAAAATGCCATGTCTGCCATCAGAATGGTAAGTTTTCCTGCCCCAAATCAGGGCAGCAGTCTTTCCAAATACCTTAGTTAAAAATGCTGGTTGGTGTCACGCACTGCACCAGTGGGAGGGACAGGGCCACCATGCAGCATTCTTACATGTAGATTAGATATCAAGTCCCCAGCAGATATGTCTATGCTAAACTCCAGGGAAACCTTGGAGATCTCTTCCTCCACAGCAAAGAGACAACAGGCAGCAGTAACATATCATTTAACTTGCAGCATCCTACTAAAAAAGCCTTATTTCCTGACCTGGAATTACATTTATTAAGGAGGAAGAAATTTTCACTGTAGTCCCTAAATTGCTGCCAAGAAGTGAAGTTGAATTAATGCTCTGGCCCTGGGGTCTCTGGGAAGTAAACACTGGTCTGCTAGCCAACCCTCTGCTCACTGAGCCCTGCTAACTATCAAAGGCTGGCATCAAAAGCTCCTTGGGCTGGATTCAAGTGAACAAATGAGAATTAAAAAGCACTGGCGTGCAGCAGCACCAATTCCCTGGGCCGCCCACCATGCAGGTCATGCCAGCTCTCACGGGGAGCCGTGCTTTCCTGTGGAGAGCAAACATGTGAAATCCCAGGCCAGAAAGTTTCATCTAAAATTAGATCTACACATCTACTCTAAATTGAGCCAAGAGAGACAGAGATGATAAGAGGAAGCACATCAAAGGCAAAGGGGAAGTAGAGTTTCAGAGCTGCAGAGAAGATGATTTCTGATGATGCCCTGCTCCTGCCCCTCTGTCCCGTGGTGGTGCTCCAGCAGAAGCCATCTATCACATCCCCTTGGCCCAACCATCACCAACTCATGAAATCCAGGCTGCCTCTGCCTGGATGCACACGCCTGTGTATGCATTTTCAGGAACATTCCCCAGCGCCAGCACTTTTGGCTGAGCATACAAAAGACTTTATTCCGGTTGGAATAGCAGAAATGTTCATATTGACAGCTGCAGCCAATGTGACATAAATATAACCAGCAGAGCAATGGAAATCATGGCTGACAGCAATTATTCCAGCCAATGCTAGAACTCCCCTAGGAAGGAAATACAGATTCCCTGAATTTACCAGCAACTGAAGATTGCCTTAAGATGTCGAACAGCTTGCATATATTTTTAGATCAAAAAAGAAGGCTGGAAGATGCTTTGGCTTTTCTGAAATTTTTGATGTTTATGTGTAGCCTGTCTCAGCTCAGCTGGGTCCTGCATCATCACAAAACCACAGGCAGATTTCACTTCTCTCCTAGTGACCTCACTGCTGTCCTCAACCTGCACACTGACTCCGGCTCTGGTGGGTTTTAAGTACTCTATAAATGCCAAGACAGAATAAATGCCAATTTTACCTCTTTTTTCAGGGACAGAGTAAAGAAATAGCATGGTTAAGCTATTAGCAGAGCACCCTAGAGCCTTGTGTTCAGCAGGCAGCTCTGCCCTGAGGAAGAAGGTTTAGTTGTTTTTTAGTTGTTTTTTAACATCCCTGTCCAAAAAGGGACAAAGCCAAAGCTTACCCAGTGCAGAACCAGGTACATGGCAGGGGAATGCCCTGCTCTGACCCAGTGCCCTCCCTGTGACCACTGAAGCAGAGATCTGATGATGGCTTTGACTTTTCAGGACTTCACAGTCCAGATGATGTTGCCTTCTGTAGCACTGCACCTTGCCTAGATGTTTTGTGTCTGCTCCACTTGTATGCTATCAGCTGCTGTACCTCTTTCTCCCCCTTCCAAAACCAGAGCTCAGAGCAAAACCTGTTGCAAAAAACCAGCCTCTTCCAACTTTCCCTCCTGGCAGTTTTAGCCTCAGAGCTGGGCTGCAAGTGCTAAACTTCATTAAAATTAGAAGGCACAAGCCCCCTGCACCCAACAGGTCAGTTAGCAGAGCTGTCAGGTTGGAGGATGGTGCCAGGCCAGAAGAAGAGACCTTGTGCATGGGCAGGCACTCACCAGGTGATTGCTCCCCACACTGCCCCAGTGACTCTTCACTGTCCCTCCAGCACAAACAGCCCTGCCCCAGCCCAGCTCTAGCACTCAGAACATAATCTGAGACACCACTGTCCAAAAATGTCTTGAGAAAGATCCTCCAGAAATCCCCATCCCCTGCTGTTGAGGCCCCAGCACAAGAGGGATGGCAGGCACACAATTCCCCATGCCAGCATCACAAACAGCCTTCCCCTCTGTTCCACATCAGCTTTGCTTTACTTAGCACAGTAATTGTTAATGTTTCACTCTCCAGTGGGGCAGCACATTTTATTGTTAGCCTACATGGTAAAAATAAAATCTGATTACAATAAATTGCTTGGCTTCAATTATAATATCAGTATTAGTTACAAGTGCAACTGTGACTGCAGGGAGGGTAGGTGGAGTAGCAGAGATGAGGAATCACACTGAATTCGGTGCAGTAAGCCTCTCGAGACTTCTCCTGCAGAGAAGTCCATCCTGACTCATCCACTGAAACTCCTCAGAGCCTGTATTCTGCCATTCCCGCCTGCACATGTAACCAAAGAGAAAAAGCTAGAGCCAGAAATCCCTGATGACTCCCCAGAGCTGCCTGCACCAGCTCAGGGACTGGAGGACCAGGGCTAAAGAAGGCACTTCATGCACAAAAGTGGCCTTTGGCTGGGCTTCTGTGTGTTTGCCACAGCAGCTCTGGGAGTGCCAACAAACCTTCCCTTCAAGGGGCTGCTTCACAGGGATGCCTCTCCCAAGTCCACTGTGTCAGGGGGCAGCCCAAATGCCAACAATCCTGCCAAATTCAGACAGGGATTTCTACCTTTGCTGTGTCCAGCTGTCATCTCTGCCCTCATCACAAAGATCAAAAGGAAAGAGTGCCTGAGGTTCTTGTGGCTTGGCTGATCAGAGCAGCCCAGCAGTGCTTTGTGCTGGGTGAACATCCCAATATCAAGCACACACAGCTTTACTGCTCACTCATCCATTCCCACTGTAAGAACTCTTCAGGAGTGCCTTGAACCCACTCCTGAGAGCAACAGGACCACAGGTCCATCACACACATCCAGGGCTCAGCACATACATGGAATTTTTTCCCCATTCCTGTGCTCGCAGTGACCACGTGATGTGCAGCACACAGGACAGAGGGAAACAACACAGGAGCACCACCAATGCACTGGGGATGAAATAAGGATAAGGAATAAAAACACATACTTACAGCTGAACACTGTGACAGACAACACCTTAAGGAACCACCTCCAGCAACAGTTAAACAAGAGAGGAGTGAACACCGGGGAAGGGAAAACATCCAACAGGCAGGAGTGTCCTCAACAGGAGATCATCTCAGAGCAGGATTCTGGAACAGACCCAGGAGCACTCTATGACTGTATTCATCCGTACCTATTCCATGAACAGGCTGCCCAGGAAAGTGATGGAATCTCCATCCCCGGGTGGATTTAAAAGATGTGCAGTTGTGGTGCTTAGGGATATGGTTTAGTGGTGGACTTGACAGTGTAGGCTAATGGTTGGTTTTGATTATCTTAGAGGTCTTTTCCAACCCAAGTGATTCAGTGATGCCGTTCTATCTGTGCATTATGTGAGGGTGTGTTCCCAGTTTTATCATGGACACGGAGCTCAGACCATTCCCAGACACGTTACAGCCACCCCCAGATCTGGGGCTCACACCATTTTTAAGGAGAGAAACACAGTTTGAGAGAAGACTTTGTTCTTCTCAGAGATGATTGGAGTTCAGCTCTTGATGCCAGGAGGGAAGGAAGAAGCCAAGAATTTGGCTGTTAAGAGTGACAGCTGTATAACTACACTTTCAAATGGGCCAGGGGAGGAAAAGCCAGTCCAAATCCTCTCTGGAGACAAGCAAGGCTACTCCCCTGGGCAGATGTGCACCCCAGAGATGCAATTAACACTGGGATGCCCCATCTTTTCTCCACTCATCATCTAGTGGACCAGCTGCTGTCTTGAACTGCTGAAAGCATGGTGGAGCTGGGAGCTGACAGACAACAAGGCCAGCCTTCTGTATTCCACAGAAACCTTCCAGAGCTGCTCTCTGCTCATGGCTGGGACCGTTCTGGGAGCCAGCAAACATGAGATCACTGTGGGGAGTAAGGTGAGGAAAGGTCCTTCTGTTCACTAACCCCTTCCCACCAAGTATCCAAGATAAATGCATTTGTTCCCTATTTCTGACCCAAAACCTCACCTACAGAAATCACCTGAGCACAACCACTGTCCAGGCCATGGGGGAGCATAACCACTCTCCAGAGTGACAGAGAAGTTTCCATCAAATGTCTCCATTTCATTGGGTGTGAAACAGGGACAATATTTGCGCTGTCCTTCATTCACAGAGGCACCAAGGGGAACTTCCCTGGGGCTAGGATTGTTTCATTTACAGCTGTCTGCACAGAGATTCCAACGCCGTGCATAAGACTGGTTTCGGACTAAAGCCAGTTAATAACCAGAAAGCCAGCAGGTGACACTCAAGAATATCCAAGACTCTGGAATCATGCAGGACCAATAAAACTTGCATCTGCAGTGCACAACAGCAACCTGTGCCTCCATTACATAGGAGTGCTGCCTATCAGCAGCCTGAGAAAGAGGCAATAACCCGAAGTGCTAAGACCACAATTGCTTTAGTCTCCCTTATTGAAGGGATCCAGGCATCCCAGGCAAGATCCAGGGATCCCAGGCAGGATCCAGACTCTTGCCTGGGAGCAGCTTGCATCTCAGCAGGAGTGCAGCTGGGCAGCACCGCTGCTCCATCTGCGCTCTCAAGACAGATAGCACTCGTGCACAGAGGAAAGCTGAGGATAAGCATGGCAAAGGGCCCACCACGGCTGAACATGAGCAATCTGGAGCACTCAGGAGCACAAAAACATCTCCTAAGTGCTGCTAAACAACAGCAACAAGCCTCCCTTCCCATATAAGCACCATTAGGGCAAGGCCATCCTCCTTCCCAACCCCAGGCTCTGGCAAGGCACAGCAGCGCGTGACATCCACTCCTCCCTCGTGCAGCTCTGCCAAACACATCCAGGTGATTTGGGATTTCTGGGTGGCCATGCTCGCACAGGTTTTTAAACTTGTTTCAGCAGCCTGAAATGAAAGGTTGTAAAGCAGGTAAACAGCTTAATCTCTTTTGTGGTGGCTCTATTTCCCAAAATTAATTTGGCTACTTCAAGTGCTTCCTCACAAGCCCTCTGTGAAGATGAAAATGCACCTTTTTCCAAACAAAATCTGAGACAATCATGTGATTCCCCCAGATGGAGTCTTTAAGAAATTATCATGAGCCCACCAAAAGAAACTGTGAGCAGCTGTTAGCATTGGGCCCTGCAGTGAAACATGCTGGTACTTCCCTCTGTACAGGGATTTCAGAGTTTTGTAGTTTGCTTTCCTAAATCAGTTCCTCACTGTGACTGCCGCAGGGTGCACCTGGCTGGAGCAAGGAGGTTCCTGGCTAACAAGCATCATTTAATGGCACATTACTGTCATAGATGACCTCTGGAAGCTGGTGCAGCACATTCAGCCCAAAAGAGGACATCAGTGAGCCACAGCCCCAGCTGGCCACAAGCACCCCTTTGCACGATTCATTTCTGGAAAATCTGCACGCTTGGCCCAGCCAGCCCCACTAGAAGCAAGCTGCTCCCACCCTGCTCATTACCTCCTGGGATAATGGCGATGCCTCCCCTTCAAACCTCCATGGTGCTGAGCACCAGGGGGAAGGCAGAAGGTATTCTCCATTCACTCCCACACCAAACCACAAGTCAGGCTGGCAAAAAGCAAGGCAAGGGAGCTCCCAGTGAGCCTGAGCTGCCTCGGCACGTTCCACGGCTGTCCCACAGGCACAGCCCAGGGCTGCTTGATGCCTCACACGCACCATCTGCTGCCTCTCGGGTCAAGGCAGCTCCCAGCTCATGGAAAATTTTGACATGAGTAATTTCATTGTTTTTGTTCAGCTTGGACTGAAATCAAATTCCACAGAGACACTGGGATGGCCCTGAAAGCCTATGTTTTAACCAGCTGATCTGTACATCCCCTGAAAGATAACCCAATTCTGAGTTCTGCAGCAATTCACATCCCCAGTTCTGCACCTCCCAGAGAGCTGTTTGGGATCCCTTGTGCAGCCCTAGCTCCACGTGGGGTGTGGGAAGCTGCGGCACAGCCTCAAGGTGCTGGTGCGGGAGGCAGCGGGAACAGAAGAGTGCAGACAATCCTGGGTAAAGAACAAGCTGAGCCTTCCTTGGCAGCGCTTTCCCATTGTCTATTATGTACAGCTGGACAAATGTCAATAAATTACCAATGGAGATGAGCCCTGCTGAGCAGGCAGCTTGGCTTGAACAGCTGTTTTCTAGGTGGCACAGTGGCATTTCAGCTGCCTCCGGGGGTGGGAAGGGAAGGAGGAAAGCAAGCTCCGAACAGAGGAAGGGTTTGTACCTGGCCTCCCTCAGGGGAGAACACAGTGAGAGATGGATATCTTGGGGGAAGAGAAGGTAAAAAGCCAGGCAGGCAGTGGTGAGTCATGGGAAGCTGTGGCTTCCTGCCAAACACCAGGAGGTCACAGCCAGCACTGGCATCCCACTCCCAGAAAACTTGTTCCTGCAGCTTATCCATGGGGAAGCAGTGGTGGGGAACACAGAGTGGAGCAATGCAAGAGCTTGCACAGGATCACTGGGAAGCTTCCTGAGTGCCAGGAAAGCTTGGGAAGAGAAAGAAAACCACAGAGGAATACATGGAAGGCTGCAGCTCTTCCATCTGCACCCTTCAGCGTACACACATCGCTGCACTACCTGACACTACTCTCATAGCCGCCATCCGAGTTTGCCAGCATGCCAGCCCTGCTCCGAAGGCTGGCTGGCAGCCAGCACCCACAGAAAGGCAGTCTCACAGCTGATCTGCACAGGGAAGGAGATGTGGAGAACTGGGGAGGGCAAGGAACACGTCTGATCGACACCTATTCCTCCCAACACAACTTCACAGCCACCCTCTTTTATCTACCCTGAGTCGCTCAGAGGGATTTCAGAAACAGGTCACCAGCATGACAGCAAGCTGATTTGTCTGACATATTCTGCAGGAGAGTGTGTATTTTCAAGTTGCTCGGCACCTCTGAGGGGAGCAGAGCTGGCAGCAGCCAGATGTGAGAGTGGCACGCAGTGTCCAGGACAGCTGGAGCCAGTGCACTCACTCCCTGCTGTGGAGCCTCTGTAAAAGCCACCCATCAAACTCCCATAAAAACTCTGTGGTCTGCTCTAGGGTGGCTGTTAAATATAATTATGTCAAGAAATGAGAGGCTCTCACTTTCAGAAGGAAAGGCATTAAGCTGCAAAGTCGTTGAGAACTATTTATTATGTAGCATCTGTTTAATCTCCAGCAGGAAAAAATACCTCGGAGGATGGAGGGCTGAACTGGTAATTCCATCCTTTGCCTCCAGCCTTGGGGATTTTTGTAATTAAGCACAGTGAAATCAGAGATGATTTCAAATTGTCTTTTTGGAAAGGCAAAACAGAAAAAGAAAGCCCACCTGCCTGCACACAACAGGACCTAATAGGGTTGAAAGCAGGCTGTGCATTCAAGCCACACAGCTCCTACAGGCTCTCCTGGTCTCCCTGATCACCCAGCTGTGGCCAACATAAACTATGAAATCAGCCTGAACAAAACCAGGAATATGGAGGTGAGAGGAGTAGTGCTTACAAAAGAAACTATGCAAAACACAACCACCTCACAAACCTCTTCTGGTCACGAGCAAGCCAGGGGGGACTGTGCAAACCAGGCTGCCAGGCAAATACAGGTGCCCTCCAGGGACCCAGAAACTGAGCACGGTTAATTGATGGAAAGATTCATTTCCCAACTGCAAGCAGCAATGCTAGCAATTGCTGGGGGTTTAAGACAGACTGAATATCAAAAGCTGAACCTGTGAAAAACAGATTTAGGACTTCTCCAAACAGAAGGAATAAGCCTGACTTCTAAAGCATTTAGCTGGGACTTCTGAAGAGTCACCTCGACAGTAATGACTGCAGCCTAACAACCCAAATTCCATGTCTGTGAGTTCCTGCAGAAGAGACCCTTCTTTCCTCTGTGTAAAAGAATCCCAGGCTGTTATATCCTCCACTTACCTCAATGTAGGCTATTTATCCAAGAAATTGCATCAGCTGTAAGCAGCACCTCAGTCTTTACCCTCTTGGCCACCGAGATTTATATGAATCAATATACAGGTCTGCCAGCTGAATAGTGATGCTGACATTCACCATCTATTTGGTCTCACAAACCCTGACAAGCCTTGCACAATACTGCAGGGCTTCTATGTAGCATTTTCTCCCGGCATCATTCTTCTGTGGAGAAAAGAGGACCCCACCACTGTAGGATGGAAGAAAAGACGCTGTATTTCATATTCTCTTCCCCAAACCGAATCCTTGGCTTTTCATGCCTAGCAGGACAGACGCTGCAAGCCATCTCCCCTCAGACAGCACTGCCTGGCTTATCGTGTCTGTGCCAGCACTTTATCGCACCTACTCGACTTTCACATCTTCCCTAATGAAAATTTGTTATCACCTTCATCAAGAAACAAACGAGGAGCCGATTTTCTACTCCAAACCGGAGCAGAAAACCGCAGGTGTTAAGAAAGTAACACGGTGAAACAGCAAAGGGACAGCCAGCGTCCCTCAAATCTGAGGTCCCTCAGACCGTTTAAAGGACGGTCCTCCCTCAAACCTTTACACGGAAAAATCAGCGCTTGACTGGGCTTTTTTCACTAAAAAACCTGATAAATGTAACCGGAGGGAGAGCGCCTCCTGTTTCTACAGCAACCGAGGGCCCAGCGCGGCGCTGGCAATGGCATCACGGGAGCGGCCGTGGGGGGGCTGGGGAACAAAAGCCACCGAACAGGGGAGGGACCGGGAAAATCGAGAGGCGCCCGCTGCCCCGGGCTCCCGCCCCCGCCCCACCTGTAGCGCACCCCGGCACTCACCCCAGAGCAGGGTGAGGATGTGCGCCTGAGGCACCAGGCTGAGCGCGTAGACGGCGCCCACGTGCAGCAGCCCCATGAGCACCACGTTGCGCCAGACGATGGCCTGCCCGCCGCCCGCCGAGCCCGCCGTGCCCGCCTCGCCGCCGGCCGCCCTCCGGGGCGCGGCCATCGCGCCGGCCGGGCGCTCGGGAAGGGCGGCGGCGGCCCCCGCGCAGCGCGGCCCCGCAGCGGCTACGGGTGGCCGGGACGCGCCGCCGCCGCCGCATCTGTTGCCGCCGCCGCCTCCATGGAGCCGCCGCGCCGCCGGCTGCGCCCCGCACCGCGGTGGGGACGGGCGGGGGGCGGCCGCGGGGGCCGCATAGCGACAGCCAATGGTGGCCCCGGGCCGCCCGCCCCGCCCCGGCTCGGGCTCCGGCTCCGCCCGCCGCCGCCTCCCGGCGCGCCCCCGCGGCTCCGCTTGCCGCCCGCAGCGCTCTTGCGGGCTCCCCGGACACAAAGGGTTCGGTGGCGTTTGTTCTGCAAGGTCGTGCCAGCAAAGTGAAAGATGCCGCTGGCGCTAGCGGGGAGCAGGTGTTGGAGACGTGGTGGGTGAAGTTTCCTGCCTGGGAGTGACAAGGTGGACGCTGACAACAAGCACACAGGCAGGCAGCGGGCTGTCGGCAGCGCACACCCGAAGGAAGAGCTGCCTCGCTTGGTGTGTCCCACCGCGGATCAAGCGGCATTGTTTTAGCGCTCAGGGCTGGTTTCGGGGGGCCGCCGCCCCGTGTCCCCCCCGCGCTGCCGCGACCTCCCGCTGCAAGCTCTGTGCGAGAGAAAGGATCCCGGGGCACCGGGGAGGCCAGGGTGGGCATTGTCAGTGGCAAGGTCATCAGTGGCACAAGGGTGGCCCGGAGGAGCGGCGCTGTTACTAGCGAGGTGTTTCACCTGCCGCGGAGCAAGAGCATCCTGCACAAAGCAGTGTACAGGGGGTTTAAGTCATTAGGTGGGAACCAGACACTGATTCCAGATAAAACGTTTGCCTGTGGTGAATTTTGTTTGGGGCTGAATACTCCTGGGAGGACTGGAGGGAAGGAGGGAGCAACCCAGAAGTCCCAGCAGCCCTCTGCCCTGGCTGGGACCAGATTTTCCATGATTTACAGCTTGACGTGTCCTTCACTTGCTGCATCAGGACCACAGAAGAAGGTGATTTAACTTGTGCTGTGCTTTCCTGCCCTGACCATCTCCAGGTGCGCAAGGTCAACTGTCAGGCTTATTTCAAGTGTATCTACTACTGATCTAATATGTGATACTCATCCTCCTGTTTGGACTCTGATGTTGGGGGCAGGCAGGAGGGAAGACTCCATCCCTTCAATGATTTTTCCATGTCTCGGTGCCTGAGAGCAGGAAGAAGCCCCCACACCATGCAGAAGGAACCAGATCAGCCCAAGCTCACCTCTGTGTACCACGGATAGGATACCCTGAGTGTTTAAGGCAGGAATGTCAAGGTTCAAGGTGAATGAAATGGGAATGCTACCAGGCAGCAAGGAAGTGTGGTGACCCAGGGAGCACGTCCCTGTGAAAAGGCAGGATGTAACTGTTCATCCTGACCTGTTTTTGCAGACTGTTAAAGCATGGCATAGGATAGATGTCAGTCTTGTATGCTCGTGCAGATGCAAGTGGCACTGAAGCCCCCTAACTGCCTTCCACAGATATTCCTGCCACCCTGGCAAGAGGCAAACACATAGAAATTGCTCTGCCAGATTTCCATCTAATTCAGGTCACTGATGAACACATCTGGTAAGGTTCCCTCTGTGAGCCATTGAACACAAGACTGTAAGTTTCATACCCCACATTTATCTCTACTCCCAGCAGTTTGCTTACAGAGTAGCCAATGCAGCAGGGAAAGCAGGAGAACAAAGATGACATGAAAAATGCAAAGATGACATGAAAAATGCTCCGCTGTGGCCATGGGTCCTCTGGGTGTACGGAGTGCTGATGCTTAGGGTGACCCTGTCAGGTTACCTCTGTGAAGGAGAAGTCCTCTGTCCATCTCCAAGTGAAGCTGGCTGCATGCAGAGAAAGCTTGGCAAGTGCAGCAGCAAAACTGTAAGGGGGATATTATGTGGTACCCATCCCAGATGGCTCCAGAGCAGCCCTTAATGCTCATGGAGCTGCTGGTCCTGATGGAGGAGCATAAGAATTCCAAGGCAGCCCGAGGTATCCTGTTTGAGAATGTCATTGCACAGTGCCATTCCTCATGCGTGGAGCCTGTCACTGTTTCTCTGCTCCCAGAAATCACTACTTGGGCAGTGGCAACTTTGTGACACCACCAGCGTTTGTCCCAGGATCACTGAAGTGGCTGTGGGAAGCAGCATCTTTTGGGACATGATGCTGTGAAAACATCTACTCTCTTGAATAAAGGTACCTTGTTACACAAATCACAGTGTCGGGACTACGTGTCACAGAGAGAGGTCTGAACTTTCAGATGGAAGCTTTTCTAATACCCAGAAATGCAAAGAAAAGGTTTTGCAAGTCTGAATCCTACTTCCCTTGGTGTAAAAAAAAAAAATAAAAAAAACAATTGAAAAACATTCGGTGAGCCAGAATTGCCTAGAGAAAAAAACCTGGGGAGCTACAACCAAAACAGCAAGAGAGTTAAAAGGAGATTTTCTCAATAAACATTCCTGAGTTCATATTTTTAAAAGCAAAGGATGTGCAAGTCTGGAAGGAAAAAAAAAAAAAAAAAGCTTGAGTGTTGTTCAGAGATCTGGAAACAACTCGGTTTTGTCTGCTGTACCCAATGGTGCATGTAGACGAGCTGAAAAAGAGAACTCAAGGCAGTGTTTTGAGAGGAAAGTTACAGCCTCCCTCTTGTCTGCAAGCCTTCATCTTGCCTTTGCTGGCAATTCCAGCTGGACTTTCTGTTGTCATGCCTGTCCATCTGCTCACTGAGTTTGGCCTCCAGTGCTGCAACAATGCCTTTTCTGTGCAGGTAAAAGGGGCACCAGGCACTGAGCTGTGGTCCAGGGGACCTGTCTGTAGTTCTTGTTCCTGTCTTGTGCACTGACTTCAAATGATCTCACTGTGCGGTCTGCATTGCACAGTTCTTGCTTAAATCTCACTGCTGGTTGAGAGGGCTGGACTACAGAGTCAAATCCACTCACAGGAAGCAGGCAGGGGTGTGATTCCCTCAGGACTGAGCCTGCCTTTCTGAACCTGCCCGAAATGCTGCACCAGGTTGCTGAACACACTGGCACAGGCTCTGAGCAGTGCTTCAGTGCACCCCACAAGTGACCACACATCCTCTCAGCCTTGCCAGTGAGACAGGGCTCATCCATCATCTGCACCGAGGTGTGAAATGCTGCCCTGGACACCAGCCTGGGAATACCTCACTGGCAGATTCCCACTGCTGATGGGGACAGCTGTCTCTGGGCCACAAAGATACTTCTGTGTTGCTGGAGGAAGGAGGTTATAGGTCACCCTGCCAGCACAACTGAGTGTCTGACAACCAACGTGAGAACAAAGGACAAGGACCTAAATCTTGTGGAGCTTCCTGTTCCAGCAGAAAACATCCTGGGGTTTGGGGTTCAGCATTGTTGCTTGAGTTAAGTACTCTTAGACAAAGCCTGTTTGTTTTCCTCACTTGGTAGGGAGAAACGCGGGGGAATCCACTCACAGCTGCAAATAGCCCCTGCCTGTTGTGTTCTGTGTGTCAGTGCCTGTGTGGGTACAGCAGCAGCTTCTCATGTGGATGCCTGTGCCATGAAAAATCCTTATGCCAAGTAACACAAGGCTTAGAGGCTCTCTGCCTCACTGGGGTGAGCCAGGTTGGGATGCTCCTCTGGAGCTGAGACTGAGAAGGGCCTGAGAAGTCTTTGTATCTCCGCAATTTTATTATCACAAATGTTTCAGCAACAGCAAAAAACTGACCCCTAAGGTTGCATAGCTTCAGAATTTATTTGTCCTTCTCCAGTTATTTGAGCTGGCTATTTTCTGCCTTAGAAAGCCACCCAAAGGAGGTCAGAGGGAGGCTTTTGCCAGGGTTTGAGAGTGGTGTGGCAGGGGGAGGCAGGCAGACAGCAGCTCACCTCCATCCCAAGTGGGTCTCGGTGCAGCACTGGCTTCGACTCCTGATGGGCCTGGACCCAGCAGAACGTGGCTTAATGAGTGATATTGCTACAAAGCACATTAGTCTGAGCTGCTCATTAATTACTAACTACACCTCCTGAGGCAACTGAACCAGCAGAGAGCATATCATTAAATCCAAGATTGTTTTTGATATATTTTAAACATTGTTCTAGGATCCTCTGCCTGGAAGAAAGAAAGAGGGCAGTGGTGAATCGTTCATGTGAATATTGAGTATATTTTAATGGTTCTCAGTCCTGCCTGCTACTCTCACATTTCAATGCAAACCTATTTAATATGTTGTCAACAGTAGCCTTTCTTTTTTTTTTCCTTGTCTCTTGCCATGAAAAAAATAATGATCCCAAAGCATTGTTCAAATGAGCACTTTAGGTAAAGAAGGAAACAAAGCCTTAAACATCAGAGGGACAAGGAATATGTGATCAACGTTTTTGGATTGAAGTGCTTCTTCTGTATCTGGCAAAGAATTTGTGCAACAATTTCTCAAGAAGCCTTCTGTTTGCTGTCCAGGCAGGCACAAACTTATTGGGTGAGGTCAGATGCAGCTGCACTTTTTAGAGTGCTTTTAAATAAATCCTCTCCTAATTAGATGCTCTTCTGGATAACTTGAAGCTCTAAAGCTCAGAGGAATTTTAATCAGTTCAGCCTCTTTTGGGTGAGGATTACATTAAATGTGTCCATACATCCATGCTGACTGGCCATTTGGCCAGTATCTGTTTAATCTGCAGGATCTCCAGAGGAAACATGGCAATGATCAACCCAGCACACAGCAAGTCAAGGCTGGGAGATTACCCATTAGGGTAATCAAAAGGTTTTGAGGCTCAAAACCTCAACAGGACACTCAGCATTCCCTGCAAGGGAGGTGCTGTCAGTTGGCGGCAGGTTTGGCTGGATTCCCCTTCTGCTTTGAGCCCTGCCTGCATCTAGACCTGCTGCTCTGCCTTTGCCATGGATGCCTCAGAACAATGAACACTTTGGGGTGTGGAGCCATGTGGGATGGCAGGTAGTGGGGAAGGGAGGCAGGGAAGGGCAATATCTGACTCAGAATCTCCTTTGTTTCCCCTCTCAGGTGTAAAGGGGCTGGGCTAATGATCCAGCGGGGCTGGTGCTGCTGAAGCCAAGTACCAGCATGGTGGTGAAGGTGAGGGTGAAGCTGAGGGCAGCCTGCAGAGCTCTGGGGAGTGGTGCCATTGCTCTGCATGCTGGCTCTGCCATGCTTCCCAAAACATGCCCCCTCCCCTCCATAGCTTTTTGGGGAAACAATTCTGGCAGCAAGACCCCTGTCCCTTGTCTCTCATTAGCCCAAGTCAGCCTAGCACACGCTTCCTTCTGGGCAGAGAAAACACAGTTACTGTGCAGTAAACTCGCATTCCCAATCTTTATGTTTGGGAACTGCGTGATCTGGAAGGTGCGACACAAGAAAAATCTGACATACGCCGTGCACAGGCTAGAAAGACAGCAGCAATTAAAGGCAACCTCCAACATTCATGCCTAATGCTGACCTCGGACTTCTGCCAGCACAACCAAAGTAAATCCATTACAGAGTTTACAAGCACAAAAAGGTTTTCACTCATGCTTTAACTTGGATGTCCTGCCTGCAGTCAGGCCTCTCTGCAGCACTGCTGCTCTTACATCCCCACCTGTCTCCAGCAAATAGGACAGAACTGCATTAACTCTGCCTCTTCCTGCTGGCCCTTTTGCTTGGAGGGTGGCCGCTGAAGTAGCAAGGTACCTCCTCACGCCAGCTGCTATCAGACAACACCTATGCTGCTCAGAATACATCCTTGAATTTCCTTCCATCCCTTAGAATTCTGCAGCCTCGGGTGGCTGCAAAGAGGAGCAGCTTGGGTTGTGTTACAAAGGTATAAATCCCTTCTCACTCAGTAAAATCAAAATTAGGCTATTTGGGGCCAAATTATTTTATCAGCATAACTTGGCAGGACTTCATTGCCTTGTGTAAATGAAGATGGCTCTTTGAATTTATCTCATCAGATGGTGGCTAATTGCTTGGCATTCCTTGAAGATATGAACAGACGGCAGCAGAACTGATAATTCATCTCAGCTGCTCTCAGGAGAGAAGTAGCAGATTTTTGCATCCACTCATGTTATGCACTCGGGCAGTGCAGCTTTCCTGTCCTGAGCTCCTGGCAATGGCTGAGGTGGAAAACAGCTTTTGTTTCAGCAAGGAGAGGAGATTACTCCAATGCTGACAGTGTCCAGGCCATGGTGCAACATCAGGGTACTCTTAGGATACTATCACCTCAAAACCTCCTAATTTCTCTCTTATATGGTGGTCTTATTTTTGATCATTTCAATTTCCAGAGCAAACCTACAGCTGGCCAGCCCATTTGTTCTCATACAACACTGCTCTCTAGCTCCAAACAACCTGATTCCCCTGTGCTCTTCACATGGGGAACAAGCAAAATTTATTTAATTTCTTCCCATTAAATAAACTCTTCAGTCCTGTCCCTGGCATGTGTGCCTTACTGAGTTCCTTCTCATTTGGCATTCTCTTTGACATGGATGCAAGTCTCATGAAAGTTTGTGTCATTAAGCATTCCTTAACTTTCACAAAGCAATCTTACACAGGGATAGTCCCAGCTAATTACTCTCACATCCTGCTGCTCTTATTCCCAACTTAAAAGCTTCGAATTTACAGCAGTGCTTTTGCCCACAACCTTGCACCTAGTGGAGGGCATGCCCTTCTGCCATCAACATCAGTCCCTCCTCAGCTGTCACTGCCAGAAACAGCCAACTTCCCAAAATATGAAATTTGAATGTGTTCTTTCTTTTAAAACTTCTTTTCTACCTTGAATCAAGATACAAAGGTGCTGAAAACACTGCTGTAAGTACACTTATACAAGAATACTTGCAACACTGCCTAGAAGCCTATACCTATATAAAAAAATATAATCAGAGTGTTGTTTAAACTCCTGAAATAAGGTAACTTGAAGCTGCTGAAGCCTTGTGTTCACCAATATTAAAAGAAAATGTTGGAAAGGAAATAAAACTGTTTTGCCTAACAAATCTGTTTGAATTCACAGAAGCCAGCAGTGATTTACATTGTTATTGAGATTATTTCTTGCAGTATGCACTGCCAAATCTACATTCCACAAGCACTGATATTTTAGGTTGTTTTCATGCAAAACTGCTTCTTTTGTTTCCCAAACCCAGACATTTCTTCCAACTGCTGATCTTTCTGTGTCCCACACAGACATTTTAGTGATAAAAGAGGAAAAACAAAAGTATTCTCACGCCCAGGACACAACAGAAAGCAGCCCCACTCTATTCTAGTTCAAAATCCCTCCACTGCACTTCATAAAGACAAATTTTAACAAATTTACACTTATTGAAAATACCACATTAGCTTTTATTTTGCTCATTTGCCCCAGTGCACAATTAAGCTATTTAACATGTAAATTGCAATAACAGAACTGCAAGCAGCTTCATAAAATGAAAGACCAAATACACTTGTAACATGATCAGACTTGTTTTAATCTGGTGGATAAGGAACAGTGGGGTAGAAGGGAATAATTTGTTTTAGGGTTCAATACACAGCCTATATTGTTGTTTCAACACATACATCTGTTATTAAAAGCCACTGTTTAGCAGTGTAACATGCACCTAAAAATTGACAATGTGGGACATCATCCATTAAATACACTATTTATAGATGAGAATCATTAGGGATGGGAAAAGGACTAAAATAAGAAAAGCACCAGGGCTCCACAGCCCTTCTAGAACCAGGTACTTTGCAGGGAGAGTGTAATGCCATTTGCCAGCTCTACTGCGCCATGCCACGAGGACGAGCATTTGGTCCATTTCCTGCACATCTGCCATAGAAATGCACTTCTTTGGGAAAGTAACCACCAGGGCTCTGCAAGCCTGGGGCCACCTCACACCCCCAGCTTATTGGCCTGGGTGAGAACAACCTTGAGGACTGGCATGAAAGCAGAGGTCTCGCTGAAGTTGCTGGTGCTGACGATGTGTGTGTGGATGTTCAGTCCCTCCTGGTAGTTGCGGGTCTCAATGCTCTTCACGATGTTGTGCAAGCCACTAATGATGTTTGGAGAGAGCTGCAAGGAAGGCAGGCAAGGCAGGTCAGCACAAAGGAAAATAAAAACTAGAAGAAGAACTAGAACAACTAGAAGAACAACAACTAGAAAAAGAACTAGGAAAATAAAAACTAGAAAAATAACTAGAAAAAGAAAAAACTAGGAAAAAAAGCCCTCTAGCAAAAAAAAAACCTCTAGGAAAAAAAAGAACTTCTGAGCTTGGTGCTTGGCTCTCGGGAAGGTGTAGCACTTAGCTCCTTTATTTGGATAGCCATCTTCAGAGCTGCACCACACTGGGAACAGTCACTGGGAAGTCTAACATTCTGGACCTTCTCTGTAGTATGGCTATGCCCTGCAAGCCTTCCCTGCCAGCCCCTGGATGCACTTCCCTGGGGCGGGAGACCTGCTGTGACACACTCCTGACACCAGAAAAACCTACTGAGCTTTTGCCTTGGGGTAAGGTTGATTGCTCAGCAAACATGGCCTGACAACAAGAGGATTACATCACTCTAATCTTAAGGTTCTAAGACATTTAAGCACAGTCTTTTATTCTGGCAAAGCCTCCTGGAAGGCTTTGGAAAAATTACCAGATCTTCAAAAGTACTTGCACATCTGCCTTCCAGTGAAGTCACTGAGCCTCCAAAATGGAAGTCCCCTGGGTTCTGTTTTGACCCCAGGCTGTGTGTCTCAGTTCCTGCCTTGAGCAGAGAAATGGCGCCTGCTGCAAGGGGCTCTGCTCTTTGGCTCAGCACAGCCTCTACACAGCACCATAAAACTCATGACACAATCCTAAAACAACACTGTAAAGTCTGCATAGGCACATGGGGCCAAGCACAGTAACTGGTTGTTTTCTAAGAAATCCATGCAAACTTCCAATAAATGGATGTAGAGCACACTTCCAAAGAAAAAAATGAGCACCTGCTGCATACTGCAGAAGTAGTACTGCACCAATGAAGTCATTGGCCATACATGACTGAGAAGTGGGGGAAGTAAAACAGAACTTACTGTCTGTTCTCTAAGTTTGTCATACAGAAACTCCAGGCGTTTATTTGCATCATCCAGTTTCCTCTTGGTTTGCTGCAAGACAAATAAATATATCAAAGGACAGCAATTTTTAGAACCCCAGACCAATGTGATATCATTGCAAACAGATCCATGCAGCACATCAAATTCCTTTCTCAACAACATTTTCCTAACACATCATTTGGAGTCTTTGTTCTGTACTCCCCCGATTTTGCTAGGAAAGGCCACATGACTGTAGTTCTCCACATGTAAACACTTCAGCTGTCTACAGAAAATAGAAAACTGTAGAGGTGCACCCCGAAAGCCACTGGTCATTTGCAAACCCCACTGGCATAGCTGATAAGAAAAGTGATAGAATACTGAGTTGCAGCACAATTTTTTTCCTATGGTTCACTGAAAAAGCATAGTGATAACTATGTGATAACATAGTGATAAAATTCGTACTCGAATGAAGCATCCAGCAACACTAGTGAGAGCTTAAGGGCACATGCAGATTCTCCATTTCTACGCATGTACAACTCAGCCATCATTTATGGCAAATCCTAATTATATTTTTCCTCATGTGAATAGTAAAGCCAGCAGTTTTTCTAAGTTTTTAGTGCCAACATAAAAACTAATAGCCTAACCCAATCTGTCCTTACATACACTTTGTGCTTCCATGACTTTTATAAAGTAAACCACTCACTGATGTGCCTGGAATTATTCTGCCACCAAAGGCTCTTAAAATAACCCCAGTACATTTCACCTGGACTGCAGCTGCTGTAGAAATGAATTTTTATCCACTTTTTTTTTTTTAACAACATCTAAAATTGTAGATTTTATTCCAGAGTAATAAAACATAAATAAAGCATCAAGGTTACAATTGCAGGACCACAAAAAAGCTGCTGGTCAACAGCAGCAGAAATGGCATCAGTGCACAAGAGTAATGGAATCTCCTTCTAAATCAGTCCGTGCATCAATCCAACTTCACTTAGGATAACTGCCATTTTCCCTGGCAAGTGGAAACGTTTCTCTGGATTAAATAACTGCCTGGAGAAAATAAAGCCTGTGGGAATGCTCTAGCTCAAAGGTGAAGACCAACTGCTGGCTGCTTGCTGTGCTAGAAATTAGGGAAAGCTGTTCAGATGGCATAAAGGAGAACACAACACATGGATGGATCTTGGGCCACATGCAGAAAACTGCTCAGCAGCAGTTACATCATCAAGGAAAAAGCTAAGGAAAAAGTACCCCAAGAGGAGCAGGTAAGAAACCTCCAGTTCTTTTGGACTGCCTAACTCTCAGATGCATGACCATAGAACACTTATTTCAAAACCCATGAAAAAGTGCACATGCTATTTTTATTTTACAGATGGTCAGCTAAGACAGACAGGAATAAATTGTGTCTAGGAAACAGCAAGGCATCTCTCCAGCCAAAGCAATTCAGTGGAAGTGCAAACTGGGTGTTCTTGCTCTTTAGGTCCCGTTCCCATTTTCCCCTTTAGAATGAAACAGCTGAGCAGTGCCTGTATTTGCTCTGACAACAACTGATGTGTACAGTCAGGGTGGTGTCTCTTGTCTCTGTGGGCTGAAACCCTTCCACTGCCTAAAAAAATCAGAGAGACTTAACAAGAAGCAAGCAAAATGTGTTGGCAGAGCAGAAAAGCAATCCCCAGGTGCAGATATGAGTGGAATGCTTTTTCCTTCTCTGTCTGTCTGGGGGAAAGGGCACTTAGAGGAAGAAAAGGTCAAAGGGAATGCAGAATACACTATATATACATACAAACACACACACACACATGCACTCTACAGCCTTTAAATAAAGCATTTTGAGCAATTGTGTGATACTGAACCAACAAGAGCACAAGTCTGTGCTGCTGACCAAGCAAATTCAGTGCACAAAGCCCTCTGCATGCCAGCACCACCTTTTAGTATGCGGCAGACACAAGCTGAACAGTCAGCACCTGGGCTTTGTGGTGGCATGTTATTTACTGGCCATCAGAAATAAATGAGCAGCTTTGGGAGGGATAGCTCATTTACAAGGTACTGACTGCCATGGGAAATGCTTTTCCTACCCAGCTCCAGTGTTTGTGTTAAAGCTGTTAACCTTCCCTTTCCCAGGCAACTGTTGTTTCCCTTTGAAATGAGTTTGTTATCAGAAGTCACCTACTGGATCAGAGGTAGACAGCAGGCACCTCTGGATGAGAGCTTCAAACGTAGTCTTCAGAATAAGGTGCTCCTCAGGGATGGGCTTCTTGGTGATCTTCTCTGTTGGCAGTGCCTGCACATGCTGAGCAACAGAGGACAGGTGAGGCTTTTCCAGGTCACTGTGCCCAAAGGTTTTCAGCTAAACTGAGTGGCATTATTGCCTAGCTTGGCACAGCTCCTATTTCTTCCCTGTGGGTGTGTGGAGGTGGAGGTGACTTAACAGCACTCGCTGTTGCTCCCTCTGGGAAGCTGTGAAAGCTGCAGAAGGAAGCAGCTTGCTGGCCCATACTGACTATAGGATTAGTGCCATCTAGGTGGAGATTACAGTAGCAGTACAAAGCCAGTGCCTAGAAACCCCACAGTACATTTTGTGGCTACAAGAAAAGCCTGGACAGCAGGGTCCTGCCTGGCAGGCTCTACTGATGGACAAGCAAACCCATGCAGTGCTGGGGCTACGTTACCTGGATGGCATTGCCAATCGGGGCCCCTGGGGCCCCCTCCATGCTGGGTTTGGAAACGGTGGGTGGCATGGTGGATGGCCCCAGGGGCTGGGCAGCAGGCTGGAAGCCACCCTGCAGCACCATCTGCCCTGCAGGGAGGTGTGGAGGCTGGAAGCTGGGGGCCTTGCTGGGTGGTGCTGGAGCCTGGGGCTGCTGCATCTGAGACTGCGGGTCCACCAGCGGGTTCATGATGGGGGAGGTGATGGGGACCGGGGGCAGGAAGTTGTCAGGGACCTGAGGAAAAAATAAGGGCATTTATGTTGGTGTGGCTGCTGCAGGCATAGCACAACACCCAGCTCCTACAGACTTCCCAACAGAATTTCACTCTGGCTGACCAAACACATCCCTCTGTCTGCACACTAAGTGCCTTGGTGCAGCCCAGCCTGTCCCTGGCCACAAGAGCTGAGTGCAGCCACCTCAAATCACAGCCACCCTCCCTCCAAACCACAGGTTTGGCAGACCAGCACTATTAGCAGAGAAAACTAACCCACACCTACATCTATTCTTACTATTGGGTCATTATATTTAGACTTTCGTGTTTCATTTTCAAGGGTGTATTTTTGTCCATGCAGTACAGTACGTAGGTCACAGCCAGCAACATGCGCCCGTAAAGCTTCTGAAAGCCTTTCAAGCTTCTGGCACACAGGTCTGCACTAAGGCAGATTACCAGGGCATTTCAGATTCATCCTTGAGCATCTGCCAGTCTTAATACAGGGGTGTTTCATAAATATTTGGTAGAGAGAAGAAACAACAAAATGAGCTACTAGCCTCTGCTACACATCATACAGGAATCAAAACAACAGAAAGGGTTTCCATGGGAATGTGCACATTTCTTCTGGTGTGCATGGAAAAAAAAAGGGAAGATTTCAGAACCCTGAATGAATGATGTTAGAATTGAGCTAGTGGTTTGAGACTGGAAAAAAAATTCCTAATCCAGCAACAAAGTCAATTATGAAAAAAAAAAATTAATCACAGCAATAAACTTTTGAGTGGTGAATAAGTTCATAGTTGGAAGGAAAACAGCTGAAAATTATGGCTTGAAATGCTAGATATTTCTTCTCTTTTGTAACAGTCCATGTGGTGAGTCATTTTATAACATCCTAAACCACCCCTCAGACACTGGACAGAAGGGAAACAAACATAGAAACATGACTGACAGATCTGTTAAATCTGTTCTCAAGAGGGAATGCAACAAACACATTCCTTATTTAGAAGGAGCCAACCCGCAAGCCTTGGCTATGGCAGAAATTCTGGCTGTGACACACACACAACAGAAGTAGCAAGAGCCCCATGTGCAGAAGGCTGCTTCTTGAGCTCTCTGCTCCAGCAGTTATTCTGACTCAGAGTTCTCTATCCAGCCTCCAAAAGCCTCTTCACCTTGAACTGCAGAGACCAAAACCCAAAGGGTAAAGAAAACTTGTGTCTTTGCCTTCACCCAGACCTTATCTTGGCTGCTCTAGTGTTTTGTTCTCCCCACACTTTACATGCTCCAGACTAACTCTTGCCTCCCAGGGTCAGAGTGGTAGATAACTGCTGTGGAGATACTCCAGGCTACAGCAGCACCAGGGGATGAAAAGGCTTGCTCTGCTCTGTGCCAAGTGTTCCCAGTTATCCTGCCCTGCTGCAATTTAAATCCATTTTGCAAAACTACATTATCTCCATCATGGAAATTGTCTTGCTCTCAACAGATCTCTCAGGGTCAGACCCTTAATCAGGATAAATTGCTTTCGGCTCCAGCAATGTCAATAATCTATAACAATTTGCACAGCCTCCTTATTTTGCCTAAATATTATCTCCTGCAAAACTGCTGCTTTACTGCAGATGAAAACAGTTGGAAGTATTTGCTTCAAACCACAAACAATGTTGTTATTAACAACCACAACTTCAGCAAAAACCCACCATCTCTTTAGAGGCTAAGACATTCTGAGAGGGATAATGCATATTAGAGAGACATAAAGGCCATTTCTGCTCATGAGATGCAGCTTTTGTTTGTTGCTAACCCTTCTCTTTCCTTCTCCTGCCAACAAGTTTCCCAGGAGCAGCTTAAACTATTGTTTTTCAAGGGATGAGCACTCAGTTGTGTTGAGGTACGACTTCCTAGAGTACCTTCTTCTTGGCAGCTCTGTTGAGAGTGGGAGGGTCATTCCAGCCATTCTGAGGCCCTGGGACAGAAAGAGAACAGAGACTGTAAGTACCTGGGAAGAAGGCAGTGATGCTTTCTTAAACTCAGCTGATCCATGCCACGCTCTGCTGGCAGAGCCTGCCCTGACCTGCCTGTTCCTCTGCCCTTCCCTGAGGGCCAGAACATCTCCTGTACCAGCCAGAGCCTCCCAACATCCCTGCCATCAGACCCTTTGGGCTCCACACCCACTGGGCAAAGTTCGGGATTTTGACCAACTGTTCCCAAGCTACTAACCTAATAATTAACTTTGTCTTCTCTTGGAAGAAAAGAGCTTTGAGCAGACATGCCTTTGAAGAGGGCCTACCATGCCCCAAAAAGCTCTGCTACACAGACTGTATATGTGAAGAGAGCTTATCCACGACATCACGTGAAGTTCCCCAGCCACACCACACAAAGCACCACACAAAAAGAAGAGGCGTAAGAGGCCTTAAGCATTTCAGGCTAGGTTCACCCAGTCACCTTGGAAACACAAAAAAGCCATAAACCCAGCTTTCCCCTGGCAACTACAGCATGGTTTTGGGTGCTTTGCATCCCTGAATCAGAGCAGAGCTGCTTGAGCGAGTGGAAAAATCTGGCTGTCTGTACCAGGGGTGATCTGTTTGTAACTGGAAGCACAGAGGATGTCTGAGCAGATTCACTCCCAGTCTGGGGTGCTGCTCTGCACCAAACCTTCTGCTCTCCCAAGAAAGCAAGCCCCCTGCAGCTGTGAGATTTGCACCCCAAAGCTCCCATCAGCACAGTAGGAAGAGCTGCCCACCTCCTCATAGAGAACACAGAATTGGGGCATTAGCACAGTTGCCCCGAGTAATCAGGATTTATTGCACAAAGCCACAAAAAGCCAACAAAACCGAATCCCTGCTCAATGGACTTTTTCACCACAGTGTTTTTCACTTAGCAGATGATGAATTTACCTTAGACAGCACAGGTTAACATTACTGCAGAATTTGCTCAATTTATCTGAAATTTCACTTGCTCCCAGGCTTTTGTCAAGCAAATTCCACACCCAGAGCATGTTAAAGGGGTAAATGAAAAACTATTCAAAACCCCTTTCACATTTGCTTTCTCTTTAACCAAAGGCAGTGCCATCTCCTGGCAGCCTCCTCTATTCCTCCCTATCTAGAAAATCCCAGAGTATTTCAGATACAGGGAATCTAGCTGATAGGAATAGGATGTATTTCCTGGAATAATTTGCATTAAAAAGGAAAATATTTTTTAAAAAATTGTTTCTGTGGTTAAAAACTCCAGATATATTGTTATTGGTTTCCATTAAGGAATTAAAAATCAATTTGATTAAAGTCTAACTGGCAAACAGCATCACACTTGATGTTCTGTAAAGAACATTTGCATAATTTATGTCCGTTCAATTAATTTCAGGTAGTGGCTGTAATTATTTTTAGGTTAGGTGGTACCTAGTTCACCTGCGAAGGGAGAGGCCTGGTCTTGAGATGGTAGACTTTCTGCAGACAAAATGCAAAGATAACTAAAAAAAAATTTTTCTTGAAAAATAATAAAGCAGTTGGCCTTTAATTTTTGACCAGCAATTTAGTTTCACAGCATGCATCAGCAGAAAACAACACCTGACCAAATTACAATGCCAGCCTGGAGACAAGTCATTTGTTCAAACCCCCCACGGAATTGCTTTCATCCACCTTCCCCCACAACTAAGCCTGTTGCTCTTTCCATGCAGGAAATCAGTGTTTTCAGTTGTTTGTAACAAATGTTGCAGTGTTCTGGCCTTTTTTCTTCTCTCTTCTGATGTTCTCATTTTCTATTCCAGTGCAGCACACAGAGCATTACTCTTAGCCACAATCTTCTCAGTATCATTTTACCATTCCAGAAAGCTTTTCAAGAGCTGCTTGAAGTACCTGACTTTAAGATGGATCTCCCAAGTATTTTGTCAAACCAAGGCATGCTCTAAACTGCATGCAGCCCAGCAACACGAGTATGTTCACACATCAGCTTTACACTCACATGAAGACACTACCTACTCAGACTGAGCAACAAACCCAAATGGCAAGATGTAGCCAGTAAAGACCTCATCATTCCAAAGAAGAAAGGAGCACTGGGGAGGAGATAACTCCTTCCCTGGGGTTGGCCTGCTCATACTTCTGGTGAAAACCCTTCCCTTAGCTCAGGATTGGTCTACTGCATTTTCAAACAAGATTCAAGATGCTGAAAATTAGAACTACCTTGAAAGTATGTTTTAAGATCTAACACAAAACAAAGTGAAAGGGATTGAATATAAAATTAAATGTGGGCTTTTCTTGCTCACAGAAGCTTCAAGCACAGCTTAACATACTGATGTTATGTGCCTTTGCAAAAACTAGAAAATATTTACAGAACTCTTCCTTTTTACCTGCATCTTTCAATCCAAGCCAGTTCAAAGATCAGGTGCTTGTGAAGAGTTCAGATTTGAGATATTTTTTCCTTCCACTCTTATTCCTGCTTTTAAACGAGTCACAACTGCAAAGTGAAGCATGATGTTCCTAGATAAGATCATCACCACACACAAAAGCACACCACTTTGTTGCCAGGATCAGCATCACTGCACCAGAAACTCAGAGTTACAGGTGAGGTCTCTCTGGCTGCAGATCTCAGTGGTTCTACAGGATCTCATGCCAAGGCATCCCCCACTAGGCAGTGCAGCTGCTCAGAAAACGTGTTGGTGGTTAAGCATATTAAGCATGTACACTGTCATTCCTGCACTTAGAAAACAAGTTTTTTTTCATTCTTGTTGGTATGCTTTCTGAAAGGTGTAATCTAAACACTGGAAGAGAACAGAGTGTGCTCTTCAGACACACTTCATCTTTTTTCCACAGTTCTCCAGCTGCAATCATCACTTGTGTGTAGGCATGAGCCATCCTGGACTCGGCACCTCACCATGCCCTGCAGTCCACCCCTGAATTTCAGCCTAAGGCTGCAGAAATCAGAGAGGATGCCCGAGTTTGGGTTCCTGAAGTTCTGACACTTTGTACTGGCTACCCTGCTCACCACAGCTGCTGAGAAAAACAGAAGCAGCATTGATAGTTCTCCGAAAGTTTGGTAAAAAGCCTAATATGAACAACTTTGAACTCTAAAAAGAGCTTCACCCACTCCCAGCATACCATGTGGACTGTCACGTCACTGCAAGAAACTCAGCAAGTGACAGACCTGAGGTGCCTGCCAGTGATGCAAGTTAAGCAGTAAAATGGATAAGAAAGAACAATTTTCTTATTCCTTGCATTTATTTGGAGGCGCAGAAGCTATGCTGTCTGCATTATAATGTGCTGCTTGACATTCCAAGTCTAGAACCCTACCCAACATCTCTCCCTCCATCCAATTTAATAATTCCTCTGGCTCAGAGATTCAAGTTTGACATGCCCTGTAACGTGAGGTCAGGAGAGATCACACTACAGCACCTCTGAAAACAGAAAGGACACCAAATCTGGCTTCATGGTGGATGGAAAAGTTGCCTTTTCTCCCCTTGCAACTCTGGCAGTCCTACACCTATTTTTTGATATAGCAAAAGACCACTTTCCCCCCAAACACAAGTGGTTATGTGAGCTGCCAGCCTCAAGGACACCAGCAGGAACACCTACTCATAGGATTCATGCTGCCAAAGACAAAATGCCCTTTTTGCACTGCATCACCCCTAACAGACTTTTAAAATAAGAGAGGGAATGACAGTGGGCACATTAGGGTCTGTCAGTGAAACAAACATCCCTCAAATCTTGCCCAGTATTCCCTGTACCCTCTGCTTCCCAGATCTGCTCCTTGACTCTGCAGCTGGACCACCCGGAGGTGAAGGGTGTTCATGAGCAGGCTTAGAAAAGGACTGCTTGATTCTTCCTGCACTGTCTGACATGCAAAGCTGCTGTTTCACAGGCTGCTAAGTGAAGGCACAGGTTTGTCATGGCAGGCAAGGTCACTGTCCCACAACAGTGACACCCAGGCAGTCACAAGCAGGCATGGAGCCCCACCTCAGCAAGTGCTCTCTCACCAAGCATGCTCCAACATGCTCGTAAGTGTCAGCCACACACACATGCTTTTAATTGACATTCAGGGAAGAGACATGTAAAAGCATTTCTAAATCACTTCTGATTATCTTTTAAGGAATTCATAACCTCAGTAAATCCCATCACAATAAGAGGTTAGGGAAAAAATAACAAAAGAGAGCTGATACTATAGGAAATATGGTTAAATTAAATACGCTGCCAATCCAGGTTTAAAAGGCTGCTCAAGAATCAGGGACATGAACCAATCATATCTACAAAATCGTTCAGCAAGGAGAATCAGGATTATCTTGTCTGCAGCGATTAGGAAAACTCGCTCATTTTTGTACTTTGCTCTCCAGTCACTGTGCAGGCTGACACCAATGTTAAAACTGAGCCATGATCCCTCCATGGCATACAACAGCCTCATAAGAAGCCTGTTGTAGCATCCTGTCTTGGGCAAGACAAAAGCTCTGTGACAGTGGCAATGTCTTGCTCCCAGGAGAAAGGTGACTGCTCATGCTGCTTAGTACACCAACACAGCCCTATCACAGATGCACAGGGGTGACAATGTGGTTTAGAAATGTTTTCAACTGACCTGTAAGCAAAAGCAAACTTTTTACAGAGCATTCACAAGGAAAGAAGTGCATATTTAACTGAGTGGATGAAGACCAAACCCCTCCCTCCTCCCTGCCTGCCCCCTGTCCAAGCGCAGACCTGTTCTCTGGGATGCAGGAAGATCACTGGCTGCAGGCAGAGTACCTGTTGGTCCAGTAGGTAATGCATAAGCCACAGAAGTTGCTGGAAGTCCTGGCCTGCCATGCTGAAAGGATGTGCCAGAAGGAGGAACAGGGAAGGAAGAGGCGGGATTCAGGCTCGTTGGGGAGGGCTGAGGCTGCCCGGGGTACAGAGGGGAGGGCACGGAGTGGGCAGGGGCAGAGGGCAGGTAGGAGGGGGTGGTGTTAGGGGCAGGGCTGGGGTAGGAGGCTGAAGCAGGGGCAGCAATAGGCTGCTGAGGCTGATAGAGAGCTGCTACCCCAGTTCCAGAGGAGTACTGCTGTGTGGCCTGATATGCTACAAACAGGGAGAAAAAACAGTCAGTGAGTTCACAACAGAGCAGCAAGTTTTATCTGCCTCTGCTTCCTTCTTCCCTTAACTCTCCCCTCTTCATGCCTCTACCCCCCAAAACCACTTACCTGCCCACCCAAATCCTGGCTCTCACAACTCTGCCTGCACTTGCAGGGCTGCTCAAATCCCCAGCCTGTCACTGGGAGCAAGGAGGCACAGAGAGGATGCCCTTGGCTCAAAGGACTGCTGCTCTGCCACACAAACCCTCCAGCCCAGAGCCACAGTGCTGCTTGGGGTGGGGCTGGACACACAGACACTGCTGTCTTCTGCACCACTGCAATCCGCACAGGGGCTCTCAGAGAAAGGAAAGCCCTGTCCCAAGGTTTTCACAAAGAGAAAACTTAGGCCAAGGAAACGAATACAGACTCTGGAAGGGAATGTAAGCTCACAGCCTTTCACTGTGGGTCCTGCAGCCTACTTTCACTGCCTCTGTCCATCTATAGCCATTTTTCCTCTCTCATGCCAGTACTTTCAGTCCCTGCTTTGAGTGAGACAGGGCTCTGCCCCCTTCTTCACTCACCTCTATTCATTTCCTCATCCCCTCTCCCATTCTCATGCAGCCCCAATGAGAAATGGATGGCCCAGCTGTGTCTCTCTCTACCAGGTCTGTGCTGCTTTCCCAGGACTCAGACTTTTGAGTCTCTGACCCTAGCACAACCCTGGGCTAGGCCAGCTGAGCAGTGAGTCTGAGAGCTGTGGGTAGACATCCCAGCAGAGGAGGAATGTTCAACAGAGAGTGTCTGAAGCCTGGACTCCACCAAGAAATTACAACTCTCAGATGTCACCTCACCTTTCTCCCTACCCTGCAAGAACTCTGAGAGTGGCTTGGTCTGAACACTCCCAACCACAAGGAGAGGACTGGTTATCCCTGAGTTAAGGCTGGCCCACCTGGGTGGGAGGCTGCTGCTACTCACTCTGTGGGTATGCTGGCCGTGTTCCTGCTTGCGGGTACATGCTGTAGTTGGAAGATATGGCTTGCTGTGGTGGCATGCTGGGGCCAACAGCTCCTGGCATAATAAACCCTGGAGGAGGTGGGTTGTCCCCCTGTCAAAAAAAAAAAAATTACAGGAAAACTGGTTGGGAGACACAGGATTTAATCAGTAATGGTAATGCAGTGCTGAAGAAGAACTGCAGCAAAATGATGAGTTCACATTTCAAGGCCTGAAACCATATTCCCTGGAAGAAGGGAATCACCAGCACAGGGGCAAATGCCTCCAACCACCCCAGTGCCTTAGGGTGCCCAGCACAGCACTGAAAGCACTGCTGGATGTGCAGTGACTTCAGTAGCAAGCAGAGCAGCACACATCTGCCTGCACAAGGAAGAGCTCCCTGCCAATGCTGCCTGGTGTTCAGGCAGCCCGAGAGCACCCTGCCATCTTTAAACTAAACTTAAATGGTAACTCTGAAGCTTCTAATTCTCCATGGAAAAGGGGAAAAGGAAAAATCACACTTCAAATATTCCAGTGTGGGGCAAGGGTTGGGGAGACTCAGGTCACACTGAGCTCCCACTCAAGACTTTCCAGTGCCAGGGCATTGGTGAAAAAAAAGTAAAAAAAGTAAGGAGACGCAGAGGAGTAAAACCACATCATACATGGAAGCTTCTCTGCCCATCTATCTGTACAAGACTGTGCCAAGCATACAGATTACACCAGGGGACACACTGGGGTGGAGCAGAGTCTCAGAGAGGAATAATAAAGGTTATACCTGTGTGTCAGAGGGACAGCCTGCAGGAGGATGGCTGGGAAGGGCAGTAGGAGTTTTGTTACTCCAGGTAGTGACAGTAGGGGCAATTCTAACCTGAATCGAACAAAGAAATACCAATCATGGAAAACAAAACAATAAAAAGGCCTAAAGGATTTCACAAAACAAGATGCAAAGAAGTGAACGCAAGAAGGTTTGCATGCTGGCACTTGTAACAGCCATAAAATCTCAGAGAAAGAAGGGAATAGCATTCAAACAGACAAAAATCACTGTGCACTGGAGCCAAAGTGAATTGCAGTGTGCAGACAAAGCACAGTGTTGCAGCTGCAATAGGCTGTGGAGCAAGTGCAGTGTTATGTGTGCCAGTCAGCCAGGTCTACATCTTTCATCACATTTTCCTACTGCAGAAGCCCCCCCAACCATTGGTCCATGACAGTGAGCATCACTAACCACAGCTGCAAGCCCCAGGTTCCATGTTAAATTCAAACATTATGTCTCACACATGAGGAGTCTGTACAAATTGAGCTTCAGATGAATCAAAAAAAGGTTAAAATATAATTTTAAAAGGTTAAAAACTGATATTCAGCTCTTGCACATGCACAAATATACCTCTTAATGGTAATTGCTTCCTAGCCAGTCTCCCATAGCTCCTTTTTTTCATCTTCCTTCTTTGCCACTCCAAATGGCTTCAATTCCATACAACCACTCCTAGCTTTCTGATGGGATAGAAATCAAGAACTTCCTGTGCCTGGGACATGCCTGAGCAAGGAGCTGGCATGCTGCTTAATGCAGGACATGAGGCTGGGGTTCAAGGATATCAGCAGAGGGAAAGCTGTGACCCTGCAGCCCTGGCTGGCTCAGCTGGCTTCAGTCTGTGTGTCTCTAATCCCATGCAGTGCTAAACTAATGGTGCAGTCAGCTGTACAACAGCCACTGCTAATGCCTGCATAACTCATCACCAGAGTATCTAAAAGACTTTTCTCCCCATGTCACGCCTGGCTTACTCAGATGAAAAAGAGGGTTCAACAAAACTATGCTGAAAGGAATTCAAGTGTTAAGAACATGTTCCTGTTTGGGACAGCAGTTAAACAAAGGCTGCCTCAAGCTTGAACAAGTCCTATACAAAGCAAGCATCCTAACACACAAACATGTAATTTCTCTCCACTCCGGTTCATCAGCTGGGAACCTTTCTGACTGACACCTGTCCCCTTCAAGCCCTTCCTGCTGAGGATGAACTCCCTGAAAAGCCAGCAACACAAGGGGTGGTAACTCCCAGTGAACTCATGGGGTTATGATACACCCAGCCTTTAATTAATGAGCAAGGCTTGCTGAAATAATTGCTTGAGACATTTCAGAAACAGTGGGAGAAAGCGGGAACTCTGGTTTAAAAAAGCATTGCTCATATCTCAACATCTAGAGGAGAGCTGCTATTCTCCAGAGCCAAACAGGACACACAGAGCTTCACTTCTCAAGGCAACTCATTGGTTACAGGGAAGAAAGCCAAAGACACAGACAGCAGAGTAGACTTGATTATTAATGAGGATGCATTTAAAATCATATGCAATGGGGTTAGCAAGATAAATCCTAGATGAAGGCTTTGTCTCTTTTGAAATTTACCATGCTAATACCCTGGAGAGAAGGCAGAGACACACACTACTGCTGACATCAAGAATGCCCAACTCCCCCCACAACCTTTCATCCCTTCTTTCTTCCTGCCCTGGTTTTTCTGGCAGGCAGTGCTTGGAGGCAGCACAGACAAGAGATACCTCTGCTTGTGTCAATCTCTGCCTAAGGAGAACAGCCACAGCCCTAACACAGCTCTGCTCTCAGAAAATCCCAGCCTAGAGCACCTTTAGAGGGGGGCCAGATGAGCTGCAGTGCTGTGCTGGGGGATTAGACACCTGGAAGTGCTGTCTAAGCACACACACAGCCAGGGCTGCCCAACACACCACACTGCCCTGATGGCCAGTGTGTTCTGCTGCAGTGTCATCCTCAGGTTAGAGGTAAAATCAGAGAATTTCCCTTCCCTATTTCTTCTCTTCCTCCCTGCACAGCTCCCTTATTAGTCTCATACTCACCTGGTCTTTCTTGTAGCAGAGCTCACTCTCAGCCTCCCCACCAGCACATGCCCTCTTACACCTGGCTGGGAAGGTGTTTTCACATCAGGCTGTACCCACAGCTGCAGAAAAGTGCCCTCAGTTGCTTAGCAACTTCTGCAGCCAAAATCAGAGCTAGGGGTGGGAATAATCTGCCCTAAAGGAGGTTGGAGAGCAGCATGAGCAAGCCCCAAGGTTTGCAGGGATGGGACAACATCAGGGACTGTGAGAGGAAGCACACAGAACTCCTGCGGTGCTCTCCCACACAGCTGTTCTTGGCACTGAAGCACATTTTCAAACAAAGGGGGAAACAGCTAATCTTCAGAAGCAGGCTACTTGAGAAGGTGTTTAAAGGATGTTTCCTGGCGAGGAGTAAAGAAGGCATCTGTACTGACTGAAAGGAAGCACCAATGACCTTCACCACAAGGCTCTCAGTAGAGGTTTGTCACAAAGCCTCAGATCAAGAGAAAGGAAAAAAATTATTACATCCATCACTCTGCAAAACCCAAGCACCATGTCCCTCCCTTATTGCCAAAGGCCATTTACCTGCTGGTAATACTGCTGGGCTGGAGCCTGGGGCGCCTGCATCTGTCCAGCCATGGGGCCAGCTCGCCCTTTGGACATGGGCTCTCTCTCATATTGTCCCTTAAGGCCATTGTGTCCCACTGGGAGCTCCCCCTGGGCTCTGCACAGCCTGTCCCGTAGCTGCACGATGTTTGGCTGCAATCAGAAAAGGACAGTGAAGGGAGCTGAGATGCACTGCCTGGCACCCAGTGCATCACACCAAGAGGCTGAGTGGCCACTCACTGATGAGCTCTCTCTGAGCCTGCTTTATTTCATTGGAATAAGTATTTTCTGCATGAGGCCATTGGAACTGCCTTACAACTGCCTCATTCTCAAACTAGCTGTCTACAAATATCAGTGATGGAAGATGGGAAGTCAGAAGAGAACAACTAAATGTTCATGTCATTTCATCTACCTCATCTGGCTTGCAGGAGGGACACCCTTTGGCAGTCACTGGCTGCAGGCACAAGGGTGCGAAACCAAGAGGGAGCAGAAGTTTGTTGCCTGCCAGCTCAGTGAGGCCAGTGCAGGGTGAGTGGAACAGCCTGACTGTCACATTCTGAGGCGCAGGTCAAATGGCAGTCCCAATGCTGAACTGCACCAGAGCTCTGCCTGAAGCACACCTGCTCACAGACAGAGGGAGCAAAGAGCCTCAAGGTCCCATACCTGGTTGGTGTTGGCAGGGAGGAAGGTGAGTGCTGCAGCCAGGCTTCCCTGAGCAGCCAGGAGGTTGGCATATTGGCTCATCTTCTCGGCCAAAAGAGCACCCATGGCGTTCGGGTCCACAGCCTGTGTGAGCTGCACGGCTTTGCGCAGGATCACAACCTTCTCTATTAAATCCTGGAAGATCAGGAGGGGAAAAACCCACCCACAAGTGAGAACAACAAAGTGAAGTAGGCCCTGGCTTAAGACTGTCCCTGGTAGGACCCCTCTCACCCAGTGGGGAGCCCAAGCCAAGCGCAGGTTTCCCAAACAGCCAAAGGCACAGCTGTTCCCAGAGGATGGAACAGCAGCCACCCACCAAGCAGCTTCTAACAGCAGAGCCATTAGAGTTCAAAAGAACTGCTTTTACAACAGGATTTCAGGGCTCTATCAGCACTGAGCATCTCCACCAAGTGCATGCTTTCATGAAATTATCTGGTGACAGCCTCAGAGCAAACAGACAACATCACACCTGTCACCACTACTGCTGCATGTTCATTTACAGGGTTTTAGTAAGTCAGTTCTTATCCATCTTAAAAGGATCTAAAAACTCCCTTGGAAGAGTGGTCTGTAGTTTCCTGGTTGTTACAGCAAAATGGTTTTCCTGATATTCACCAGAAATACTCTGTATCTTGCCTTCCTTGCACATCCCCCAATACCAGGGCTGGTTTGGTTGGGTTTCCTTCTAGTCCTAAATTATAGGAACATTTTCTGTTAGGTTTTATTATATTTTTCTTACTGTATTTATACTGAAGGATACAAAAAATATTCATTTGCCAAAATTAAAGCCCTCTTAAGAATCTAACAAGAGATCTAATGAAAGGGTACCACAAAAATATTTTAACCATACATTACTAATAAAGATTGTTTTCTAACTGTTTGTTTATCTCTACAAATCAGCACTTCAAAAAAGACAAGTGAAAAAACCCCAAAGCAACAGCTTCTATTGCCACGATCACAGTAAACAAGCCACTTAATTAGGACTTCAACAACATTTTCCAATTTTACAGCCTGAGAGACCAAAGCTATGCAATCAAAATGCAAATTTAAACTGAAGGTAAATCTGTAAATAAAGCCCTCAAAATCAAATTATTTTAATAATTCAGAGAGTTAATGACATGAAGCAAAACTCAGATACACATCAGTTCCTTCAATTAACTAAAGAGACTCACAGCATTGTCAAGTAAGTACTTTCTAAAACTGGTTCTTCAAAGGCCATAAACAGATGGAAGAAACTAACATTGTATTATAAAAGAAATTATTCCATTACTGCTTCATTCCACTCATCAACCCTATTCCCTCAAGATATCTACTATAAGCAATGTATTTCACTGCTGGAAACCAAACTTCGTAAACACCTAGGGAAAATTCTCTTGAGAACCTTCCTACAACTGCCTCTCCAGATTTAAATCTAATTCTGTTGATTTCTTCTCCTGAACTTCCAAAAGTAAAAAAGTCCAAGTATTTCCTAACCACAAAACATGCAAGCACTGAAAGACCCTTCTTTACCAAAACACTAAGTACTACAATTGTTTTACACAAGAAGTATAAAACAATTGTAGTACTAATGCGGTACTAATACCACAGTGTATTAGCACTCAAACAACAAGGCAAGCACAAGGGCCACTGTACTTCCCAGGATCATATTTGCATGTTATTTTTCCAGAAACGAATGGCTTGCATCCTGATGTGCATCAGACAGCAAAGCTCTACACTAGATAATTTGATTTGAGAACCAAATGATTGCAGTCTGTTATTTCCAACATCTTTCTTAAAAGAATTACCAACCTGAAGGGACAAGGGGCTGTTTCCATCCTGAACTTTGGTCCAACAAGCAACAAGTTTATCCACGTTGCCAGCACAAATGTAACAGAGGCAAGCTTGTGTCTGCAGAATGCTGTCCCCCTCATTCTCCAGCCTGCTACCCAGGAGATCTAGATAAAATAAGATGCTGGTAAATCACTCTGGGTATCTCTCCCCACCATTGCTGAAGCTGGGGAAGCAAGTGGCCAAGGAATTGTGAGCAAAGCCATGCTACTACTCTGGAATTATCCAGCCTGTGAAGTGTCCTTACCACAAAGGGCTGTAAACTCGTCTGGCCTGGCATAAGTGAGCACAGCAGCCAATGCCTCCCTCCAATTTTGCAGGTCACAAGACTGCACAATCTCTTTCCAGTTCTTTGTTACAACTGCAGTGATGAGCTAGAGCAGGAGAGAGGCCATAGTTAGGATTTGTTAAGATTTCCTCTGTATAAGACACAGGATAATTTGGATCTGCTCCAGTGTATTCATCCCCACTGCATCCAGGGTCACAGCAGGGTCATTGTAGTTCAACAGCTGCACAAGAGCACATCTTACTTAAAAAGGAAAAAAATCACAAAACAAGGTCAGAGAGCAGAGGCCAATTATTCTTGCCACAAAATGAACAAGAATACACAAATCTCCATAAGCTGTTGGAAATTGTTTTCAGCACTAATTTTTGCAGACAAAGATAACCTACCAGGTATTTAGCTATAAAGTCTTCTACACAACGCCCAGGGAGATGTATGAATTTTGTTTGTTAAACTATTTCATTTGGCTTTAAGCTCTTGGCGTCAAGCTGACCAGCAAGGGGCAGTTGAAAAGGCTGCATAAAGAAAGCAGCAAGTTGGCAGCAATATAAACCTGAGCTGGCTGTAGTAACCCTACACTGGCTACCTCTGCAGAGCCCTCAGAATGAAATTCCAGTTTCTTCCTTCTCTACCTCCAATTATTTTGCTTTGGACAAAAGACAGACTTGGCAGCTGTGCTGCTCTAGAGTGAACAAAGACCTTCTCATGCCAAGACTTCAAGCTCAGAAAAAGCTGAACAAGCAGTATGTGTGCAGTTTGGGACCAGAAGAGAAAAAACACACCTGAAAAACAAATGCAACATCCTAACTACAAGGTCAATGTTTGCTTGTCAGCATAGGCACAAGGTAACTGGTCAGCTCTTCATAAAAATACCTTTTCCCAAAGGATGAACTACAGTGAAGAAACTCCTGTAAAAGCTGCCACCCTTGCTAAACCAACTGTTGTTTTAAAGCCACTTCTCCTGTTTCAACCTCCTGTCACTACTTTCTCGTATTGATAGTAAAAAAGAAAGATTTGCACAAGCAGCATCTGCAACCCCTAGCACTGGAAAAAGCTGAAAATAACAATAACCAGCTGGCCATAACACATTGTCTCCTGGACAAAAGGTGATTAACCTACCCTGGGCATACTTTGCTCTCTTCTGTGCATGCAGTAAAACAAAGCATCAGCAAAATCTGTGAAGACTGATCATGGGCAGAAATCAACATAATGCTGCTGGCCCTGAGCATGGGTCACATGTGAAAAAAGTGACAGAACAGCAGACTGAAATGTGCCCTTCTTAAGGCACTTGTCTTTATTGTTGACAATCTATTAGTGTATATGCAACTCAGAGACACTGGAGATGGGATAAAGAATACTCTTGTGTACTGATATTCAGGTGGTGTGCCTCTTCTCCCCTTATCAATGCATTAAAAAAGAGTAACAAAAATCCTTCTGCTCCGAGATCTCACCAACTTGAACACTAACATCTGCCAGAAATAAACCTATAAAATGGCAAGAAAACTTTTTCAAGTGAAAAAGGGAGTTGCCAAAGGCATGTGGGCATGTTACTTCTGACCTGCAAGCACATACCCTGGTAATTTTGCTCCGCATCTTGGCAAAGTACTTCTCCTGCGTCTGGGAGAGCAGCTCCTGCCCGCCGGCGATGGCCAGGATGATGGCATCAGCCATGCGGTTGTCGTGCAGGCACAGATCCACTGCACTTTCAAAGTTCCCTGTCAGCAGAGCCTGTGTGATCAGCCCATCCACATCTGCAATGACACAGGGGTGCACTTCCAAATGGTGCCACAAAAGCCACTGAGAGATGCAGCAGCAGGTGACACTGTCTGACTGTACAAGGCTGGCACAGGTCTCTGCAAACCAGCCTGCTCACAGCCAGGTACTTACAGAGGTGCTCACCTTCCCCTCCAGCCTCAAACACACATGAGGCACAGCCATGCCGAAGGGCACTGTCAAGCATTACTTACCTTGTGACAGAGCAAGTTCCTAGAGGTCTAAGCGGCCCCTAAAACAACTACCTGAATAGTGCCATAAAAAGTCAAACCTCGACAGGGGTCAGTGGCTTTGTGTTATTCAAGATCCCCTGGGAGTTTCTGTAGAAACAGCACTTCATGCCTGACCAAGCGTATCTTCTTTTATCACTCAGAGCTGCATGACAGCAATGGGGTACACAAGTGCTGTATAACTTCCTTCCTTCAAAAAGTTGTATTTTCAAGTGCCTTGAGACTGCATGAGAATGCAGTTAGAGGCAAGTAATTACAATCCTTCACAATCTGTGCAGAATTTGCCTTCTTACTGGAACACCAGTATCAACAGCAGTACTTACAAATAATACATACAATAAAATCAACATCAAGAATTTTTCATACCTCCACTAACAGAAATGTTAAATGTTGTCTTTGCACATCCCAAATCTTCAGTTTCTTTTTTATGGTCCTTCAGCGTCTAAGAGAAAGGAAAACGTGATTTCTGAGATTATGTAAACACTTAACAAATACACACCTTTTAAAACCATATGGCTCTTGCACTGTAAGTTAAATTTAGAATTTCAGACTACCAGTCAACTCAGAGACCACTAACTTAGAAGGGAAGGTTATCCCTGTGTGCCAGTTCGGGCAGAGGTAAAGCTACTTTTCTTCACAGCAGACAGTATGGGGCTGTGTGATTTGTCCTGGAAACAGTGTTGATAATACAGCGATATTGCTGCTTTTGCTGAGCAGCACTTGCACAGCACCAAGGCCTTTTCTGCTTCTCCTACTGCACCTCTGGTGAGAAGGTGGGGAGTGCATGGGAAGTTGGGATGAAACACAACCAGGACAGCTGACCCCAGACTGACTCAAGGGATATTCCAGGTACAATAAGAGACATTCCAGGCCATATAACATCATGCTCAGCATAATATAAAGCTGGAGGAAGAAGAAAGAGGGGGATGTTTGCAGTGATGGCATTTTTCTTCTCAAGTCACTGTTACATGCGATGGAGCTCAGCTTTCTTAGGGATGCAAATCTGCCTGCTCATGGGAAGCAGTAAATTAATGCCTTGTTTTTCTTTCCTTTACCAATTAAAGTTCCTTTATCTCACAAGTACCAGCAGCCAGACACCTAGATCCTGGGTACCATCTTACATCTGTAGCCATATACACACAACCTGCTCCGAGCAAAGCTACAGCTACAATGAGAAAAATCAGAATAATTTTCTTTCCTTCTCTTTCAGCCTTAACCCCTACCAAGAACCCCTACCAAGAACATGCTACCTAGGTTCCACTCTGCTCCATTTCAAACTTCAGCTCATCCTAGAAACTCTCTGCCCTAGACATACACCCCAGTTTAATTAAGCAAATTACACATGAACACAAGCTTAATTTTCAACACAGAAGTCCAATGTAGCACTCAGGACAGGAATGTTCAGTAGATAGAGGCTGCTTTTTCTACAAAACTCCCCCAGAATATTAAGACAGAGACCACTTTGTGTGAGTACCTGGATTTTGAGATTTCAAACAAAACGTTTCAATAATAAAAAATAGCATCAAAATACAAGTCTCTTTTCACCACCCATTTTCACAGCACAGGGTAAGCAGAGTGCAGAAACTGACCCACCATCCACCTCCTCTGTCACAAGCCATTGCTCCAGTACATGAAGGAAGTTCAGGAAGACCCTGCTTGTTCAGCTAAACTGAAGGACCCAACAGACCAAAGACATTCATTTGGAGGGGGAAGCAAGTCTGAAACAAGCTTTATGTTTTGCTTGGACACAGCATCTGGAAAATGGTTTTGTCGTCAGATAACTATGGATGTGTGTCTGGTATCAGTCTGAGAGCATGTTGTGACTACCGCAGGAATAATGTGCCTGTCCAGTTACTTTATGTATGTGACAGCACGCCCTGATGCATCACCAGCAGCTTCGGGCCAGGCTCACAAATATCTAGGTAGCCTAAGGTCATGTTTGGCTGTGAATTCTCTCCTAGAAGAAACATTTGTGATGAGATATCCAATATCTTTGTGACTGCATACAGCAAAACCCTTACACTGTCAGACACACACACGTCTGCCACTACAGAGCCTAAAGAACTAATGAACAATCGAGCACTTAACCCAAGGAGAGCATCCTGATTTCAGTGCCTTTAACAGGCTGTTATGTGGAGTCAAGTGCACCACCCCAACATGCATGAGCCTTAAACCCTGTCCTCATCTCCACATAGAGCTGCAGACAGGCACCAAGCACAGGAAGCACAGCCAAATTCTAATTCAAAAGGGAGACTGAGGGAATGGGGAAGAATGAAGTTGGCCTGTTCACACAGCAATACACTATTTTCAGTGCTAGTGACATCTCACAAGGCAGAGGCTGGATCCTTAGTGCTAATTAGAGACCTGTCCTCATATGTAAAACACAGGGTTGAAAACAATGCTATTCAAATAGTGTGTAAGATCCCAAATGATGACATGGTTGAGCACAAACTGCCTGCAATAAACCTGGCTGAACATACTGCCTGAAGAAGATGGAAAAAAAAAACTCAACAAGAGTCCAGTTTCACCATTATAAATATTTTTTTGAATTTCTGTATATCCTCAGCAGCAGGAAAAGCCAAGAAAATGAAATGCTGTTAAAAGGAAAAAAGTAAACACAGGGGAGGTCAGCAGGGTTAATCTAGAGGGCAACAGGTACCTCTCCCAAGAACTGTTCCTCTGTAGTCTGGCCTTCATCCCCTTCATTTGGCACAGATCCATCAGATTCTGTAGGAGCCTTCAGCAGAGAGAAGATGCCATAAAAATCCACCAGCAAAAGAGGCAGAAATACTTTGCATTGCAGAGTACAGTCACCTTTTCACCAACCAACAGTTAGAATCAGAAAACCACAGAAATGCACTGGCAATATATGCTTGAGCCTCATAAACAGGGTAGAGGCCCTGTTTCCTTGCTCTCTTGTCATTACACAGTATCTTGTGCTGTTTTCATCTTAGCTGCCTCAAAACATGCAACAAAAGCTTTCTTGCCCATGAGGCAGCTACAGGTGACTCTGAACTGTCTGTGGCACAAAAGCACCGCAGTCCTGCTGCAGACTCAGGCCACTGCAATTACAGTGTGGGCAGTGCCTGCACTGTAGTTACCACTCTTGTAGGAGAAGTTATAGGACCACACTCAGTCTTGCTTTCTTTAAAGCCTGATGAAGGTGCTGTTCTTGAAATCAGGTGCCAATGAGATCCCTTATTAAAATCTGTGACTGAGAGCCCTTCACTGGAAAAGGAGGGGAACATCTGAGTGCAAAAGAAGTGTTTTTATTTAAATAACACCTTCATCTTACTGAATGTAGGAACTTGCCACACGCTAGATTATTTGTGACTTACTTTGGAACAACTATCAAGTGGAAAGAAAAATGATTCTTACTTTAAAAATTACCATGGCATTATGAAACTAACCACAGAATTACATATATGTGTTTGCTTACCTCTCCCAAGACACCATCTGGAAGACCTTCTTTATTCAGAGCAGATGTGATCTAGAAAACAACAAAAATTTAAGTACTCTTTTAAAGAGGCACCAAATTATCAGATTGCAAAACTGGCACATGTAGCCACTACGTTGCTTGCACAGCAGATAACATTAAATTAAACATTTTAACATAAAACTAAAGCCATTTCCTTTTCCAGCCTGCTGATGGATTTACTGCTAAGATACCTGCAACCCAAGCTCTGATGGAAACAACAGCTGCCCTACACCTTTAAACCTTTAATTGTCAACTCAAGGGCTTCAGACCTCACTAGAGGTGCTGGAAACCACAGGAACAAAAGCAGTATCAGAACATGAAGGACAAAATCCTCTGTCTGCTCTGATCAGGGAAAATAAAGCAGTGACAATCCTTGTGGAACAGAGAGCCTGTCAGGAAGATGTGGGTTCCTGACATCAGGCACTTGGCTGTGGGCTAAGATTTTCCAAGGTAAAAAAAAGAGTTAAAATATCCAGCTTCTACAGCTTTGCAAAGCAAATCATGACTCCAGATTCAATTAGGGCTCTCAAACCCAGCAATTTTATGTACAGAGTTTCTATATTATTTCAGCATCAGGGAGTCTGGGTTTCACATTGCTCCTAAAATTATCTACTACTTTTCGTATTGTAGGCTTTATTTTACCCTTGTAGACTGGTTTGTGTAAAGAACTGAGCTAAAATTGCTGGAGACAATTTTCTTTTTTAATCACTGGTTTACAATAAAAATGAGAAATCCAGGACTTGGCTTGTACGAGAATCACAGGTTTTAAGAATATAACCCATCCATCCCACATTCTTAACAGCTTATTACAAGAACCTGCAATTTGTGATCCCTGTTTTTACTTTCCTAATGCCACCAATTATAGGAAAACCAAGTTGTGATTTAGTGAGATTTTCATCTGGGTATCACAGACTTTCAGATGGGCTGTATTGTGCTGCTTATTGACACTGAAAAACACATGGAGTCAACTTTGTGGAACATTTTCAGAAAACAGCTACATATAAACAGGACCTTATAGCTCCTCCCATCTGTTTCCTAAATATTGAAATAATGGGATAGGCCCAGCATTCCAGGCCACACAGTTCAGCTGTGCCCATTTTCCCAGCTTCTCCCCATGCACAGGGCATATAAAACCAGAGCAAAAGCAAGCAGTGTGCTTTAATCTCATGAGGCCACTCTGCAGAACCACTACTAAATTTCAACTGGATTTTCTGATTGAGAGCTGCTTTTCAAAAACAGGATTACCCTTACTGTACTTGCCTCTCCACAAATACTTAAAAGCTGAGGACAAACCGTTATCAAAACAATGATTTTTTTTCCCATAATCATATTAATTTTGCCCTGAAGGCCATTTAATTTGTGAGCACAATACACTTTAATGGAGCCAATCTTTGAAAATAAAGCATTAGTTTGATATAATGAAAATGAGTCAAATGCTAAAATCCACTGAAACAGAACTGGAGAAATACTAGATAGTTCCTGGGTAGACAACTAGAATCAATAGAGCCAAAAGGCACAGCAATTAACTCCCTGTAACACTGAGTAAAAATCTTCCAGCTAGGAAGAAAGGTCTATAATGATGTGCAAATTGCTTCCTGGTAATCCAAATTTTGCTTTTCCAAATGTAACCACGTTTGACCTTTGGGCTTGTTTTCCTTTCAAAAACGAATGGTACCTCCCACAAACAAAAAAAAAGACTGTCCATGTCTAGTTAATGAAAACTGCTTACATGTTCTTCTACCAGAAAGCCTAAAAGCAGATCCCATTTCACGATGCTCGAGTAGAAGGATGTCACATAGCAAAGTTACGTGAATAGCCTGAACCAATAAATATCAAAGTTTCTTGATGAGTGAGAATTTCATATCAACAATGGGCAGCCAGATGAAGACACACCTCTGAAGTCTGCTGCCTGCTCTGGCATTTCCACTGAACATCCATATTGCAAGAAGGCACAACTAATGAGAAAACCCAACAGAGCAAACTGTTTTCTGTAAGAATTCTGAAATTAAATTCTGGAATTCAGAAGTTATTTATATCATATATCACACACTTACCTTCTTCCTCAGATCATCCTTTCGGTATCCTAAGAGCTCGAGGTATCTAACACGTGAATCTTCTTCAAAGTTCACCTTTAAAAAGTTAAAGACTACATTGCAATTTACAATTTTTCATTTTTTCCCTGACTGGCACAAATGACCCAGTGAGATTTACTCACCAGTAAACTGACTTTATCCAGTCAGTTTACTCTGACTAAGTAGACTGAAGGCAATAATGAGAAATTAAAAAATCTTCAGTGACCTGAGCACCTGGACAGGTGGGCAAGGCTTCCATCTGATTATTGTAGGTGAACAATCTGTTTATCTGCTTCACTTGGAAACCTCTAAATGCTTAGAGTGAGCAATGAAAGCCCATCTAAAGCTATCCCAAAGCTTTAATGCTTCTCATCGGCTCCCTGTACATATATGTGCTGATGGGGAATATCAAAAACCATGGGATATCCTCACCTACACCTTTACTTTGCCACGATTCCTCACAAACCCCACAAACACCCCTGGTCCTGAGGACCCTCCTTCTTCTGGTGGGCCTCCTGCAGTGCCATGGCTTATGGGTACTATTCCCACAGCCTGCTGCTTTTAGCTCCCAGCACCCCTTCAGCTAAATGTGCAGAAGGAACCACCTCCTGGCTCTCCCAGTCCCTGGGGAGCTCCTGAAGGGCTGTCACCCTGTTACCTTTAAGAAAGCCCACACATTCCTTTCAAAGTCAGCCAGGGCCATGTCAATTTTCTTCTGGCAGTAGCTGACAAAGCCCTCGGACTGCACAGCCTCCTGCAGCTGGTTTGAGCGGGCCAGGAACTCCTTCTCTGTGACAACCTGGCTCACGTAGACATGGGGATGCTGTTGCTGCTCCATGCCCAGCTGCTGCAGAGGCTTGGAATTCTCAAACGTCACCAGCTTGCCTCCAAACTGGAATTGAAGCACACATACAGTATGTGAAAATGCAAGTATACAGCAGGGGAGCATGTATGAAAATTTATTTTATGTAACATATATATGATTATTGTCCAATAATTGAACACTCCCCTGACGTCTGCTCACTTATTTGTTTCCCCTCCATCCCATACTTCTATGCAAGTAAGGAGATTGTTGGATAAGTAGGTTCACATTTAATAAGATCTGTAAGCAGAGCCATTCCTGTAGCTGTTTTTTTCTCAGATAAAAGACCAGAAACTGAGAGCTAGAGCTGTGGGTCTATGCAATACCCAGCAACAGTGGAGTATCTCATGATATTGCAATGCAGTTGCCAAAGAAACTTTTACTTGACATCATTAAGTAAATGCTCAAGCATGATGTCTACCTTGCTCTTGCCAGGCTGTTTAGCAGCTGAAACTCTACTGAGAGATAGGCAGTAAGTTGTGACAACATTTGAAGAGGTAAAATCAAAACAAGAAAATAATTAGGAGAGGCTTATGATATTATGTCATTCTATAACTCAAAGGGAATTTACATAGGCAAGTCCAGTAAAACCTGCATTAGAAAAAAGCCTAGTCAGCGAAAAGGCTTACACCTGGCTCCTAGGAAACCAGGACAAATAAGGGAATAAACAACATCATAAAATAACACATCAGTCAGTGGCTAGGCAACATCTCTTTGACAGGAGAAAATTGCATTTAATTTGCGCATCAGATGATGAATAAACAGATATACGATGCTGAAAATTGCAGCAGAGAAATCAAATTCAAATGGACAGGCTACAGTCTCCAGAAGTTCCCAAATAAACGGCCTGTGGGTTTAGAAAATAATCCAAAAGTGGAACCAAGGAAGAAAAAAGCTGAGCTTGCCATCCCCTCAGCTAGCTCCTCTGCAAATCAACCAGCCATGGAGGAACCCACCCTTGTGCTGCTACAGCAACTTCTGTTACCTTGATCCAAGCTAACCTGAGTGTTCTCCACCGTATTGATTCACATGAGTGCAGTTTGGAGCTATGAACTCTCAGATACTTGCCCAGTTTGGTCTCATTCCCCCCACTGTATATTTATTTACTCTAAAGCAAGCACTACACAGACGCAACAGTGAAGCCCTAATGCCAAGACACAAACCAATGTCTCTCAGCAGTGTTTCTTGTCCCAAGCATTTTGGTCAGGCTTTTGCTGTCCCCAGTGCCCTGTCTGGAAGCTGCCCTGAGCATCTCCCATTATGGTAACAAAGAGGAAGATCTCCCAAGGTGGAGTCCCACAGTGAACTCTCCCTTTCCTAAGGAGTTTAGCAGGTGCCAGCACTCTCTCCCTACCTGGCAGGCCAGCCCTGCCCATCCCTGTCTCCTCCTCACCGAGAAGGACGCTCCCATGGGTCGCCGGATCCACTTGGGTGGTTTCTTCAGAGGCATCACCACACTCTGTGGGGCAGTCTGCTGGGGAAGCTGCAGGGGAGGCAGGGGCTGGCCCGTGCCAAACGGATCAAGGTTCCCAAAAGACGAGGAGAGCTTTGATAACACAAGGGGGGAAAAAGCAGAAATTATATTACTCTAGTAAACTAAACATTTATTTGTGTGCTGAAGTGGTACTCCAGGCAAGCAGGGCTGCAGGCGGCCACTGAAGACTTCCCATATTTTGTTCCCCACCCCCCTTTTTGTCCCTATTCTGAACAATTTTCAGCACCTGGTCAACTTGCTTCTGCCTCAGGCCATCAGCGCTGCTGCCCATGATGGAGTAGACACTGATGCGCCCGTCGAAGGAGGCTGCAGACAGCACAGCAGGGTTCCTCGGGCACCACTGGATGTCAAAGCACCACTGGGTGTTGGTGGGCAGCTCGTACAGCACCTGGAGAGCAAAACCAAGCCCAACAAATCAGAGCTTTCATGGAGCACACTGCCCAATAGCAACAATCTATCTTCCCGTGTGCCCTGAGGCTGGTCTGCTTTCCCTGCTCCCCAGCAGCTTCCACATCACCATACGCACTGACAGTGGGCAAACCCTTGTGATCTCCAAACAGCAGAACATCACACACCACTGCTTCATCTCCTTCTTCTCCAATTAAATCTTCTGTTTGATCCTCACAGGACAAACGATGCAGGCGGGGTATGTCTGTGCTGTCCCACTGACATTCATGCTAGCTTATTCAGAGCTGATTTATCCTCACACACTACATGAAGGAAGTCTGTTTTCATAGGAAAACTGGAAAGGATAAATCCTGCACCCTGGACAGATAGCCTTTTTTTGCCCTGGAACAGACAAACTCCCCTTACAGCAGATATTTAACCACAAACCAGGAGAAACGCAAAGAACAAAGTGCTAGCTGTCAGCAAAATGCTGTCTCCCATGGAACTAATTTTTATTTTTAATAAAAACATGCAGCATGATTCAACCACATGTAAAAACTTCATAACAGCACAGGATATAGCTCAGATACTCATCTAACACTGTACAGCTTTTGCACTTTTGGGCTAATGTCTGAATTTTAGAAACACTTCCCACTCCAAAACTATTGTCCACTATTATAATAATATAATTATTGCCTATTATTGCAAGGAGCCCTCCAGCATATCTGAAGCCTTTCTCCTGGTCTAGGGACAAACACTGTCTGAGAAACAGATCTGCATTCTCTTTGAAAGGTATTCCTAGGCCCAAAAGGGCAGAGTGGGAACACATCTGAGTAGCTCTCACTGATCTGCTACAACTATGGCAACCTGCAGAAACCCTCCTGACTGGATAAAGTTCTTATAGAAGGAAAAAGGCTATTGCAACAATGATCCAGCCAGACTGGACCCAAAACAAAAGAATAAGAAGCATATACTTAATTTAACTGCAACCATTTCCATCTCTTATAATGAACAGGGACATCACTACTCAGTCAGAGAGAAGCTGCAAGGACAAATGTGTAATATTGACAGTGCCAGGAAGGAATCCTGCACCACCACAACAAGCTCAGAAGACACATATAGCAAACAGGATAGAGGGCAACAACCCACAGAAGCATCATTCCTAGGAATGCAAGCACAGGAACATGTGCTTTGCATCTGCCACCTCTGAACAGAAATTTCTGAGTTTTTAAAAGTGGTATGCATACAATACCTCGCCCGTGTTAGGGTTGGAGCAGAGAATTTTAGCATCCTTCCCACAGCTAAGTAGCAGCTCTGGATCTGCCAGACTCCAAGCAATGGCCAATATACCCCTGCATGAAAAGCCACAACAACAAAAAAAAAAAAGCTTAATGAAAAATGATGGTAATCAAAGCATATTAAGAAGTTTAGCATCCCACATCAAAATTCTCTCTCCACTCCTTCCTCTTACAGGAGGAGGAATTTTTCAATGTTATCAGCCCTCATTTTGTTGAAATAGATGTTTTCTATTTTCTGCATGAAAGGTATAAAGATGCAGCCATTGTATCTGAAAATAAAATGCAACAGTCATATGGGAGAACCTGGGCATCAGTAACCATATGGTTTGTTTGCCTGCAGTGTCACTAATACCCAGTGTGCAAACCCATAGGTAAGGTCAGTGACTAGGAAGTTTTTCAGCTTTTCATTAGCAAGACATTCAAGTCAGCAGCACCCACAGGCAGCAGTTTTGGTAGAAGCCACAACACTGTTCTCCCTTCTTAAATCAATCATTGGATTTGATCAATAAGGAAAGTCTCACCAACAACGAAAAAGGGACAAGAATTTAAAATCATCCACTATACCAAAACTGAAGACATTTAGGAGACTCGGGGACACAGAAACTGCGCAAATCCACACAAGGATGTGCCTGCATGCACCTTTAGTATGCTATTCAGCCAAAATCAACTACTACTAATTATTTTTTCCTTAGCTTCCTCTTAAAAAACTTAGAAACAAACTAGTAGCTTCATTGTTTCAGGAGCCTGGTGGGTTTGTTTATTTGTTTTGGGGCCTGTTTCTTTCAGAGTACCAAGCTCCAAAAACAGAAGTCTTTCATGGCACAGGGCTGGCTGGTCAGCAAGCCAGCATACAGCATGGCTGCTGCTGAGATTGGCAGCACCAAGGGAGCCTTTCTCCCCAGGGAACAGCAGAAGTGAGGTGTACAAACTGCGACAGAAACCAACAGTGCAAATACCATGAAGCACACCACACTATGTAAGACTCATACCTTGTGTGACTTTCTAGAACACGAAGTGGTGAGGAGGCAAATCTTAGGTCCCACATCTGAATAACAGGCAGCCTGTCATCCTCCGAGGCCAAAACCATCTGTGTGGCAACTTCAGGGTGCCATGCCAAGCCTGAGCAGTGCATCTGAGGGGACACATCAGGCCAGAGAATCACACAACTGAGCAGCGCTAAAGGAAAAAGAAAACTAGCCCAAATATGTCTGTGTGCATGGTAAAACACCACTCCAAGGGAATTTGCAGCTGTGTTTCCAGACAGTATTGCTGACTGTGTTCAGACTGGGAAATTCTCCTTATTCCTGTGAATGAGAAGACTTGCACTTAAGTTTCCCAAGGTCCTCTCAGAGAGATTACACTGTGCTGACTTTTTCACAGTCCTAGGTTTTAATGTGAGAAAACACTAAAGCTCACCATATTAACCTTTTCCTCTATTCTTTTTATTGCTATTTTAATAAAAGCCAAAATTAGGCAGAGAATGCTTCATTACTCTCAGGAGAACATTGTATCACATGATAAAGACAGCCTACTGTGCTGCTGTTATGTCAGGCAACAAACACAGAAAACACAAAGTCACACAGTTTATCAAAATAATAATACAGTGAGGAAAGAGCTACTTCCCAACCACCAACTTCTAAGTTTCATTTTTAACGCTTGCTGTACCTCTGGAGTTTTTTATAGCAATATTCTATTTAAAACAATACAAAATGATACAAATATGTCCACAAATTGAACAGGCTCTTTTTTGCATTTACACTGCCTAAAGGGGTGACATGGTGGTTGTAACTATAGGAGGCAGCACCCCTGTAACCTGCTCAATGCCACACTTCTCTATGGCAAGATCAATAAAGTTTTTCTGTGGTAGCCCCAAACAGATCAGTAAGTGCTTTCTTAAAATTCAGTCATCACTCTGACAGGACACCTGAGTGCCTTGCCTTGCTTCAGTCTGCATCTGGCTATTTTAATTCATAAGGCTGACAACCCCTCTTACATAAACATACTCCCAAGAGCAAACTGGGCTAAGCACCAGTATCTCCGTCATGTAAGAAGAGGGGCCACGAGCCATCCCTACACCTCTGTGCAAGCACCCAGCAGCTGCAGGATAACTCACCCTGTTGTTGTGGTCACTGACTTTGATGATGGGCTCGTTCTTCCTGAGGTCCCAGACGGTAGCCCGGCCGCTGGGGCTGGCGGAGGCCAGGATGTGCTGCACTTGCCTGTTCCATGCAATGCAGCTGATGTCCTCCAGAGGCTGCAGCACACACACAACAGCCCGTCACAACCCTGCCACACTGCCCGCTCAAACCCTGCTATTTCTAGCACTTGCTAAGTGACAGATCTGCAAGGTGAGTGCCCCGTGTACTGGGTGTGTTCTGGCTTCCTTTCTACACATGCTGTAGTGCACAACACCTGAAAACACTGATTTATAAGCTGCTAGAATTTCTCTGGGAAGTTATTTTCTGCTTCACAGTACTATACCTTAATTATTAAAACAAGACCAAGCAAAACTGTATCCAGACATATGAACTGCTCTTTTGTCTTGGACTACTAGGTTTTTATTTAGGAAAAAAGTTTGCTTGGAGAAATTCCATGGTTTTTTTTTCATTTCCCCCCAATTCTTATTTTTAGACCAAAAATCTAAAGCATTATTAACCCAGCTCCTGCTGCCCTATTATTTCTGGTTATCATTATGCACATGGACTAAAAGATATCCCAGCCTAACAAATCATTATTAGACATAAAAATTCTTTTACAGGGATCTCTAAGGTGAGTATCCTCTCAAATGCCTGCATGTTAATAAATTACTTGAACCAAAGTAACTAAACCCCAGAGTTTAAACTAAAAATCTTTAAATTGAAGATTACGTCTCATTCCATTTGCACACTTTTTTGTCTCCAAATTATCATGCAGTAATAAACCCATTTTTCAGTAACCATGAACTTCTTTGGAATTTTGTAACATCAACAGAAGTGTACTTGCATTGAAACAACTTCCTCCCATTCTTCCATTTCCTTCACAAGGCAAAAAGCACAAAAGACTATTGTTTTTTCCCATCGATAATCTTTAAGAAATACAGGCTAAATACTGGACCTCGAGTATAGCAATTAAACCACTCCCTGAAACTCACCAAGGTAACTGCAAAACCTACTGCTTCATCATCTGACTTTTCAGTAGCTGCTTTTTATCTTTCTCCTATTTTTCTCTGTGTCCTTTCACCATCTTCAGATTTGTGCATGTACTGAAATGTGCAGAGGAAGACTAAAAGACATGTTATGGTTATGGCATTTTCAAAGGAGTGTAACCTGAGAGACTCTGCTTGTTGCTTGATAAAATGCAACATTTTTCAAAGATTAAGGGGACACTACAGCTTTCCCTGGCCAAATACAATTTCTTAACAAAAAATTGCCACATGAAGACATGGCTGGCTTGTGCAGCAAGCCAAAACTGCAGGTCTGTCATGGATAAAGAAGACAGCACATCCAGGGTTGCTGCAGGGGAAGCTGAGCACACTACTCATTGCGTTGACCTGTGCATACTTGCACTTGCAGGCGCAGCCAAAGCATTGCTCTCCAGGGTCTACAAAAGCAGCAGCATCCAGTCACCCTTGTATGCAGCTACTACCCAAGTTTGACTTCAAGAGGTTTCCCCTCCTCCATGCTCTTGAGACTGCTTTAAAACTGCAAATTTCAATCAGCTGTCACTTAACTGCCATGCATCTTTTTCATGAGTCTGCTCTGGAGAATTTAATAAACATAAATCTGGTACCTGTGTCTTCACTCCTGGTGTCATTGGTGTAGCAAAGTTGTTCAAGTCCCAGATATAGATTTCAGACTCGTTAGCACCAGAGGCTACCAGATTAGTCTGTAAGAAATATTAATAGGTATTAAGAGTATTTCAGCATCAGCTTTCCCAGTCTTAGCTGCTGGGAGACATCAGACCTGCAGGACTCTTGACAATTTCCCCTGTCAGCTCAGGATATAGGAAAAGATACAGGGGAAATAGTGACAGGGCAGAGGAGGAAGCAGTGCTGCAGTTATGGCCACCACAGAGCTTTGCTCTGGACAGCATGGCACTCCTGCCCTGCCGACAGTGAGTGCAGCCATCCAAAGCACTCCTGCACCTGGGATGCAAAAGTCCAGGCAGGGCAACAGGAGCCAAGGTCACCAAGTGCCCTTTGGTCACATTTTGTGGCTGATGATAGGCAAGTCCCGAGTCCCGATCAGGCAGAAAAGGACAGGAAGTGATTCAGAGAGATCACAATGAACACAGTACAGCCTTGCTGGAGGCAAGTGTGCAGGGACAGAAGTGTTATTTAGAAAACAAATCAAACTGAATCCTCACACAGCTGGTGGCAACAAGGAAAAATCAACACACTGTATCTAGAAGGAAGTAAATGTTCATTGGTCATGTGGGAAGGATTGTTGGTTTTGAGAGCCCTTCTGCTCAAGAGGCCACATGGCTCTGTTTCCTTGCTGTCTCCTTTTAGGAAGGGGGCCTTGAAGGTGGATCCTACCCAATTGCCAAAAAAGAGACCTGAAAACTGATCTCACCAGAAACATGAATTCCTTCTTGTGTGACTGGCACAATGCACAGAAGCTAAAAGAAGAAACTGACTAAAAACACCCTGAAGAGCACCTTTACTTGACATATAAGCTGAGCTAAAAAAGATCAACTAAATTGACAAGGTAAACTGATGAGGGGAAAGAATGAAGCCGATACCTCAGGCATTTTCATTCCCCATCCTTAAATGTCAGTAATGGGACAGGTGTTTCCTACTGAATACAAACAGACACTCAAACACCAACTATAGTTCATGCTTTCCAGGGGAGGGAAAGCAGCAGAAACATCTGAGGTTACAAGTTAAGATAGGCCACTCCTCTACTGATGGTATGTTAAGAGAAACAGCAGAAAAACTAACCTGGAACATGTTGACATCGAGTGCTCTCACTGGTCCCGTGTGCTTGTCTTTCTGGGCTATTATTACTTCAGCCTCTCCATCTATGATTTTGGCTGAGTCATACAAGATGACATTTCCATTTTCACCGCCAGCAATCAGGACTCCAGACACTCTGTCCCCTGAGGTCATGCTGTGAGGGCCCCAGATCAGCTTGTGGTACCTGTAAGACACAGAAGGCCCCACAGTCTTAGAACCGTCTACTACCAGCTCCCTCTAGGGTGATACATCCCATTTTTGCTCACCCCAGCTAGAGTGAGAGAAAAGCACTGCCTGCATTTCTCCCTAAGGATGAGTCTCAGCACAACCCTTTCCATCAGGAAGGCATGCCCCAATTCTGCTCAACATGCACAACCAATAACCCACAAACTAATAACATCTCCAATCTCCCGGCTCCCAAATCGGGTAAGTGCTCGCAACAACAAAAGCAGTCAAAGTAAGGGCTGTAAGCCCATCCAGCCACAGCCTGAGAAAAACCTCTATCTGTGAGCAATTTCATACAGAAAAAAAACAGGTGAAAGTAGAAAAATTCCGTATGTTTTTCCATATCTATGCTTTTGGATGTGCAAGTGTTTTGTCTGCCATACCAGGGACTCAGCATCACTCACAGACACCTCTCTTGGACCACAGCCTATTTTCAGGCTAACTCAATAGAAATCAAACATACTTCCAGAAATTAAGAACACTATTGTGTCCATCTGTAAATAACCAAATTCTCTTCAACTCAATTAACTTCCTGCATAAGCAAAACAGCATTCCTGTGCACTTAGCCATGCAAAGAATGAGCATGTTCTGCATAAAATGACACAACCACTTATCAGCTCTTATGCAAGCAGAAAGCAAACCCACATTGACTGGAAGGTGGCAAGGAGATACCTTAGAATTCACTGTAATGTTGGTCATCCGTTACCTCCAGGCAATCGTCAAGTAATTTCTTTAAATCACACCAACTTTAGCATGGTAAGATGGAGACTGCAGAAAGCTACCCAAAGAGCATATGCTGGGTGAGAAATGCCGTAACAGCCAAGTGTTCAGGCTCCCAGTATTGAGATTACAGAAGGGGTTCACAAAAGAATGCTGCTATAAATGGAAATTGGTCTGTGATATCAGACAGACCCATGCCTGAGTATGACTGTTATGCTTCTGCACCTAACTATGCAAGTTTACCAGAAATGAAGTAGCTGACAGGGCTGTCCAGGCATCACCAACAAGACTGAACAGGACTTAAAACAACCCAAAATGAAGGCAAGAAACAATGAGGAACAAACCCCAAAAATTAACAGTGCAATTGCTTTCCTTTTGCCCTTTACTCTTTCCAAGATAAAATATGGTTCTATAAAAGCAGTGCAAAACTTTGCTTGGAGGGCAATTAAGGATTTATCTTTTGTGGGTCTAATCACCTGGATATTTTCATTTGCTGAAAACCAAAATACAGCCTGACGTATACATTGCTATCTAATCTTCAATTAGAAACAAACAACCAACCCTCAACCTCATTTTTAATGCATTTTCTGGGGCAAAGTCAAATTCTTGTGTTGCTGGTCAAGGGAGGTATTTTCCATGGAGCACTGCATCCTGGCTCTAAGGAGTGCTTCTAGAAATTCAGAATGCAAATGGCAAGTCTTGAAGAATTTAATTCACAGTTAAAACAAGGTAGAACAATGAAACTCAAAGATCCAACACAGCCTCCTGCTCTGAGCAGGTCAGTAGGACATATTGACATCAGCTCTGCTCACAGAGCAGGGCATTTAAAAAGGGATTGTGGCTGTTTCAGCTCTGCCAGGGAGCTACTATGAGTGCTGCTGAGATGGAAACTGGATGCTCTGATGCTAACAATATTTGTCTGGATAAGCACATGGTGAGGAACTAACAGCTAAGTGGAGCTGTGCAGCCAGAAATTTGGCTTCCCAGCTGTCAGAACACACACAACATAACCCAAGTTAGTTATTTTACAGGAGTCCCCCTGAAATGCCTAAATACAAACAGGATGGTGCAATATGAAAAGTTGCCACCATAATTTCACGTTTTCTTCCGAATCCCAGAGGCTTCCTAAGGTAAAGGCTCCACACATATATTCAAAATTTTTCTGTTTATGCCAAAGCATGAGCTGCTTTCTTAAGAGTCCAACACCACTGTCCCACAGTATCAACTGCACACATTTGCCTTCATCTTTCAGTGCGGAACTTCTGCTTCTCTCCTCAACAACTCCAGCCAAACCACATGAAGTGACATCTCTACACATACCATATGTAACAGTTCCAAACACTGTACTTTTCCCTTACAACACTGCCTACCTGTGTGAGGAGGAGAATGTGGCACAGCTCTTCATATCCAGTGAAGGGTCTGCTAAGTCCAATTCAAATATTTCTAGAGTAGCACTTGTACTGAAGGTTGCATCCAGCTGCTGAGCTGATGTACCTGCAAGGAAGCACACCTGGCAGTGAGAGAGCCATGATACACAGAGCAGTAACTGCAAATGCATCACAAGGAAGGGAACAAACATAATCCTTTCAAAAAGGATCCTGAGATGGGCTCAGGCTTCTGTTTTTGGTACTTAGATGCAGTTCCACACAGCTCTCCTCCCCATGGTTCTTTCTTTGGATGTTTCTTAATGAGTATGAGCAGGAAAATCTTTGGGCAAGTACCTCCCCAATGACGCACAGAACCCAGTTAAAGTTACAAAGGAGCCACAAGTGACTAGGACTTAGGGTTGGTGTCACCTTTCCCTCTCAGAAAGAGAAGGGTTATCACTGTTACTTGCAGAATGCAAAGCATGTTTTTATCAGCACAATGCAAGAACTCCACTCTCCACAACATACACCGCACTCCAGCCCTCAGGACACAGAGTATCTCCTGCAGCTTTCAATGGCCCCTTCATGGCAGCCACCGCACACAGCCTGAGGTCTGCTAGCACGTGCTTCCCAAAAACTCACCTGTAGCCAGGTAAATGGGGTGCTGCTGGGCAGGGCTCCATGCCTGCATGGCAGTACGGTCTACTTCCTTCAGCTTCATTTTGCTGAAAAGTAAGACCAAGACAAGTGATGCTTAAATGGTGCCACGAATACAGAAGCCACATTAGGACTCGACAGAAGCAGCCAGAGGGACCATTTTTCATAAAGATATCCCTCAGACAGACAGCCAAGCCATCCCCTCCAGAGGACACCCGGGGAAGGGGAGGAATGCCTCTCCATTAGCAGAATAACATTGACACGCAGAGGAAACTGACGGCTGCCCAACCTAACACAGGAAAACGTGGGCAAAGCTTCAACAACTGAAAAACCCTCTTCTCACAGCATCGAGCGCCCTACAGCAGCTTTGTGCCTTAAACCCACGAAACCAACCCAGCTCCGGGAAGCCCCTTCCTAGCCCGTGCCGCCGAACACTCTCAGCGGCTCGTTCCTGGCCCTCATTTCAGCCCCAGGGCTCCCCCGCCTCGGGGCACCCCGCGCGGCCAGCGGGACCGCCACCCTCGCCCCGTTTCCGACAGGAGCCGGAGGAAAACAGCAGTGAAACAGACGATTTGGCGGTCCCTGCCCTCACCTCGGCGTCCCCGGCGCTCACCCGTCCCCGGACCGCTCCAACGTGGCAGCCCCGGCACCGCCTCCCGGCCGCCACCGCCTTCCGGGCGCGCCCCGCGGCTTCCGGGCAGCGGCGGGGCCACGCCTTCCGCACAGGAACCGGGGGGCGGTGGTGGTAGGAGAGTGTGTATGGCGGTGTGCAGCCGCCTCCTTCCGCGCGTGTCCTCCGTGTCCCTGGGGCGGGAGCAGCCATCGGCCCTGGGGAAGAGGGAGACTGGTTAGGGGCGCCGGGAGCGGGGGGAGCCCGGCGCAGCGCCGGCAGCGCGGGGGCCGCGGTGCCGCCTGTCCTCAGCTCAAGGGCAGTAATCACGGCGTGCTCAGGATGTGAACAGCAGTGAGGCTCATCATGGGACAGGGGCCACCCCAGGGTGGGGTAATGGCCCAAGGGAGCTCAGCCGGCTTCCACAGCCGGAGGCCACAGTCCCGGACCCACCTCCTCACGGCAGCCGGGGCACAGCTGCGCTGCCGCCTCCCGCCGCCGCTGGGCTCCGAGGCCGCTCGGCGGGCAGACGCCGTGCGCGGGACAAGCGCGGCCCGGCGGGAGTACAGCGGGAGAGGCGGCGGGTCCTGCCGGCCCCGCTATAAGTAGGGCTGGAGGCGCGGCTCCCATTGGCGCTGAGGATCGCCTCTCGCCACTGGCTGCGCCCGCCGCCGCTCCCGGTTGGCTCGGGCCGCTCCCGGTCCCGCCGCCGCCTCCAGGGGTGACGCGGCCAATGGGGCCGCGGTCCGACGGCCCCGCCGGCCAATGGCGAGACGGCGGGCGGCGGCGGCCAATGGGCGGGCCCGGCGCGGCGCGCGGGCGGCGGCGGCCAATGGGCGGGCCCGGCGCGGCGCGCGGCGGCGACGGCGGCCATGACGCGGAGCTGCTCCGCGCTGGGCTGCACCGCGCGCGACACCGGGCGGAGCCGCGAGCGCGGCATCTCCTTCCACCAGTGAGTGCGCCCGCGCCGCCCGCCCGCATCCCTCCGTCCGTCCCTCCTTCCCTGCATCCCGCCGTCTCCCTCTGCCGCAGGTTCCCGGTGGACGCTGCGCAGCGCCGCGAGTGGATCCGCGCCGTGAACCGCGTGGACCCGCGGAGCCGCCGGGCGTGGCGGCCCGGCCCCGGCGCCATCCTCTGCTCCCGACACTTCGCCGAAGGGGACTTCGAGCGCTACGGGCTGCGGCGGAAGCTGCGGCGGGGGGCCGTGCCCTCCCGCTTCCTCCCCTCGGTGCGGGCGGGTACCGGGCGCGCTCCCCGCTCCCCCCGCGGGGGTTCCGCCGTGTGCCGTGACCTGCCCTCTCCTTGCCCCGGCAGGAGCCGCCGGGCGCCGGCCGCAGGAGGAGCGGGACCCCCGGCCGAACGCTGAAGCAGCCGCTGCCCAGCCCGCCCGCCGGGGACCACAACTACAGCCTGCAGGGACAGCGGGAGCCGCGGCCGCCGCCGGACGCCCCGCGGCACCAGCAGAAGCCGCCGGCCGCCGGGAGATGCGGCCCCGCGCGCCGGCGCAGGACCGTGCCGAGCATCCTCAGGGAGTTGGCGGAAAAGCGGCAGCTTTCTGAGGAAATCGTGAGTTTGCTGCAGGCGCAGTTTTCAGGTACTGCCGGGACGCTTGCTGAGGCAGAGTGCACTCCCTGGCCCTGGGTACGTGTCTTTGCTTAACCCGTGTCAAGGAAGAGGCGAGGCACAGTGGTGTCGTTGCTGAGCCCTGCACTGCACACCAGCCTTCAGGACTGAGTTGTTCCAGAGGCCACGCTGTTGCCTTGTATTCTGCGGGGTGCTTATGGCATGCATCCCTCTGTTTCCAGCTATTTATTTGTTTCGCTAAAGTTGACCTTTTGTGATTTCTTAAGCAGATTTGCCTCGAGAGTTGCACAGCTGGAGGCAGATGGCAGATTACTCACCAGAAATGAAGCAATTTGCTTGTCTTCTCCATCTCTACCATATTAAGGCCTATGATTACCTACGGAAGATTCTTCCTCTCCCTCATCCTTACAGCCTGACAAAGCAAGTTTTTAGTTATTCATTCATTCAGAATGTATTTCCAGTACTGGTGTAGAAATAGATGTAATAGATCTGTCCTGAAGCTGCCTTGTTATTTCCCTGCATGGTCAGCACTTTCCTGGGCTTCCCACCACTAGGGTGAGAGGAGAAAAACTCGGACCATGCATGAAGGAAACCAGGGCTGCCTTCTTTGCCCTGCATGTCTCAGCCTGCTCTGCAGCTCAGGCATGGCTGACCATGTCCTAAGTGGTAAAAAGTGATGCCTGTTGCTTCAGCTTTTCCAGAATCATGTCTCCTAATCACATCCCTTTTTTTCCAGCTGGCTGTCTAATAACGAGGCTGCTGCAGGCTTCAGCAGTGACATTTTTCTCCAGCTTCAGGAAAAGGTGGAGAGAGGGGATCAGGCCTGCCGCTACTGCGCCGTGCTGGTACAGGATGTGTCCCTGCAGAAGCAGCAGGAGTGGGACCCACAGAGCAAGCAGCTGACGGGCTTTGTTGACTTGGGAGCAGGCATCCTTGACGCTGACGAAGCTCCGCTGGCGTCAGAAGCAATAATCCTCATGGCAGTCGGCATCTCGAGCCCTTGGACCGCTCCCCTTGGCTATTTCTTGGTGAACAGTACATCCGGCAACTTCCTTGCTCAGCTCCTTCGTCAGGCCATCCATAAGCTGAACAACGTTGGGATGATGGTCCTGGCTGTGACATCGGGTGCCTCTGCTCGCGGTGCTGAGACTGCCAGAGCTTTGGGGATCAGGATAGATCCCAAAAGGATTCAGTGCACTTTCCAGCATCCACCCGGTTCTGCTCACAGCATCGTGTACTTCTTTGATGTTTGTCATGCCCTCCTGCTGATAAGGAATGCTCTGCAGTGCTTCCACGAGGTCGAGTGGCTCGGTGACACCATGTGGTGGCAGCATGTGGTGGAGCTGGCAGCTTTGGGCGAGCAGAGGGTGTTGGAGCTGTGCAGTCCTGGGAGTAAAGGGAGTTACCACCTGAAGGTCAACCTCGCTACCCTGCTGTTCAGTGAGGGGGTTGCTGAGGCACTGGAGCACCTCCAGAAACTGGGCCTCACCTCATTTCAGAACTGCAGCGGGACTGTCAAGTTTGTGCGTCTGATGAGCTCTCTGTGCGATGTGTTTTATGGCAGGGGCCCCTCTGGAAAGGAGTCTTTGCTAGCTGGAAATTTCACCAAAATAAGCAACCTCTTCGATGAAGCCAGGAGCTGCTTTATCAACTTAAAAGACTCTGTGGGGAGATACATTATTAAGAGCAAACGCAAACTGGGATTTCTGAGCTTCTTGCTCAACACTGAAAGCCTCAAGTGGCTTTCCTCCAACCACACATGTCCAAAAGGCACTCCTTCCCACCACCTCCACACACATGCCTTCAGCCTGGACCCTCTGGAGAAGTTTCTCAGGGCCCTCCACCAAGCCTGTGGCAGCAGCAGCCCCACCTGTGCTGTGTTCCAGGCTGCTTACCACAAACTGCTGGCCAGCTGCAGCCTGGCCCCCGGCTCGCCACCCAGCAGTGGCAATGCCAGCCCCTGGGACGCATCCCCGTCTCAGAGAAGAGCTCTGACTCTGGGAAGCATTCGTGCTCAGTATCAGCCAGTTCCAGGCAAGACCCTGGCCCCAGAGTACCCCTACAGTGCAGGTCTGCTTTTGCCCAGCTCTGCCCTGAGCAACGCGCTGACAGATCTGTCACTGCACACGCAGAGCCTCACCTGCACTGCTGGCTGGGTGGCCAAGCAGTTGGCCGTGCACTTGCAGTGTGAGGCTTGTTTTGCCTCTCTGTTTGAGGTGGATGAGAACAGGCTAAGATGCAGGTCAGTGCTCTACATAAAAAAATTAGGTGGCATGAGTCTGCCCTCGGCCAGTGTGCACCACATAACAAGCATTTCAGAACAAGTCCTAAACCGATACGGCAAAGTAGGAGGTGCCAACAAAAATACCAAGCTGTGGCATTTGTGTCTAGAACAGGAAGTCTTCCAGGAGCTTCTGGGAGAAAGCCCCCTCTTTCCCACCCTCACAAACCATTTATTTGAGGGGGAACTGAGCATCAACAACCACTACACAGTCTTAGTAAAGGAAATAACACGGTGTTACTTAAACATAAGAACACACCTCACCGAACACCTAAATTTGAAATACCCTTGTGGAAGGCACAAATTGAAGAGACTGAAAGGAAAGTATTTGTTTCCATCACTACTGGATAGCTGTCAGTCAAGCTAAACCCACACATGGCCTTAGTGAGTATATTGTAATTCCAAGGATGGCTGTTCCTTGCTGAGCTCAGTGCTGGATAGGTCTAAACAACATACGTGAGGACACAATGTTGGCAAAACTGGTGTTGATAAGCAGTGCTGTTTTGGGCCACTGCAAACCCCCTAACCAGAGTTTGACTGAGCAAAGCAAGGAAGTTTATCCGATCCCCTGTTCTTTCTAGCAGTCCTGCAGAGCAGCCACATATTTAATGAAACTTACATGGCAGGTCAGGATGAACCAGCATTGCTCAAGGTGCCTGGGGCAGTGGTAGGAGACTCTGCAGTGTCCCTGGAAGTGCTGGGTGGCTTTAGTGCTGCAAGTGCTCTTGCCAGAAGAAAACTGATAATTGATGGGGTTGCAGCGAATCAATACACTGGCACTTTGATTTTACCAAAAAGATGTGCTTTATAAAATCTGGGAGCAAGAAAGTTTTCAGAGTTTCTACTTAAATAGGAAAATAAAGATATTAAAAGAAAGTGGCACTCAAGTTCTACACAAGCTCTAATCCTTTCCAGTATGTCTCATGAAAGAGCTAAAGATGCTAGTCCAGTCTAGATCCTCTGGATCATTGCTGAGCCTGTGACCAGATTGTTGTGTCCAGTGGCACCCAGGAGCACCAGTACTCTCCTCTAGGGACAGGAATACATGGGTGTACTACAGCAGGGCATTTCAGTTCCCGTTTCATGGCCCTATATTCCTAGGGCTGGCCTGTGTCCTACAGCCCAGGGCACGTGGCGTTTTCCCTTCAGTGTTTCCACTGATCACTTGAACTATAGCTTTGATGCCACCAAGTAGGACCGGCTTCTTCAGTTAGTTCATTTCCATGGCAAGGAAGCTGCCTCCAGTGCTTTGCCTGGAATAGCAAAGTTTGGCAGAACTGCTGCTAAGGGGTTGCCTTTTGCCATGCAGAACTGGAGTTGCATCCATAGAGGTGGAAGGAAACAAATTCTTACAAGACCTGCTGTTCACTCACTTTCAAGACCCATGATGGAGCTGGGATGAAAACTGATCTGCCACATCCTAGGGCAGTAATAATATTAGAAGTATCATTCTGTCTACCAGTACGTTGACAAAATTGTCCCTCGTTGGTTTTGGTTTCTCCTCCTTCTCTTAGTTCTGCTGCTCTCAAAGCAGAGCTTGAGTGCAGCAGCACCACAGAAATTCATACAATCACTGCTGGGAGGAACAAACCAGAATCTCTGAGCTTTTTTTTTTTCCAATCCAAATACCTATGCAAAAAAGCACGTTCAAGCCATCACTGTCACAGAGCCATTCCAGCTACAAGAGACTGCAGGAAACTATTCCCTCCATTCTATATGTGATTTTTGGGACAACTGGCAAAATGCTGCTGTAATCTCATTGACAGATTGCAATCATGAAATGTTGGAACACTTGCATTACCTCCAGCTCTGAGTAGTTATGAACTGTGCCATAGATTGCTGTGCATGAGAGCACAGCAATAACCAAGGGATATTTATTTATCTCTGGAAGCATTTGGTCTCACACTGAAAATCCAAGTCAGTACTTGCATCAGAAGTGGACCTAGTGTTAACAATTTATTTGGGTATTTCAGTGACAAACCTTCTGTGTATATTTGTCAGTGCTGAAGCAAAGGAGTGCAAAAAAAATCATATTTACAGAATAGTATAAATGTTTATTTTTTGTGATTTATCTGACTGTTTTATTTGTACAACATAGAAAAGTGTATTCTTTGAATAGGTCTTGTAAATATAAATTTAATTTTTCTACTTTTGGATGTAAACAGAACTATAAAATGAACCCTTCCCCCTTTCCCAATTATTTTTTATGTAACTGGATGAACTTGACTGTTAATCTTGTCCAGCAGTTTGATGCAAATGGCTAAGGAAGTACAAAAACCAATTCATACACTCTACACCAGGGAGAAAGGAGAGAGGAATCCAAGCTTAATATTTGAGAAAGCTTGTTCAAAACAAAATAGAAGAACTAAGAGCATTTGATTGCACCTTCAAAGTCTTTACAAGCAAAATATTCTCCAGCAATGCCATCATACATAATTACAACTGTAATCTAAATTTCACAAGTGCTTTTGCACACTGTATATAAATACACATCACAAAAGGTGCAATTTAGAGTAAAACACTGAATATATACAAAATTAACACAGATTGAAGTCTAAACAAAAGGCATATTGCAATCTGTTTGAAATATAACGTAAGTAGGTATTACTTTATTCACTTACACTAATTTACATTTATACAAATCTTACTGGACAGACTATATTAGGTCTAGAAGGGAACGGAATATCTGCACTATCTACAGGTAAAGTTACTGCACTGATTTTTTAATAAATCCAACTCCTAATAATGAAAAAACATGGCATTTACTTACATGAGAGGTGGCTTCCCTTTTCAGAGATTTGCACAAACATTGCTATTTATACTCGGGGAGATGTCCTTAGCTGACAGAGCCCTTCAGACAGTGACTGGCAGGTCAGACCTCGTCTGTGAGCCCACCACTGCTGCTGGCTGCCTCCCAGGCTCTTCATGCCACCCAGGCATTTCAAGGAGGCACCAGAGAAGGGTCAAGGGCCTTCTGCACAGTGCACAGGGCTGGGAGGTGAAGCATCTTCCCACCCTATTGCCTTCACACACTGAGGCTCTGCTGCTGGTGTGCCTAGCCCCTACCTCTCCCCAGCCTGGAACTGTATGTACAGTTTTATAGAAGGAGTGCAAAATCCCTTTTGGAAAAAATGTAGCTAGTTCAGGCTGCAGTGAGATAGGTAATAAAAATGCCTGTGATTAAACATGGTTAATGGATGTTCATGATAGGTAACTAACCCAACCAGGTTAATTCTGCAAATGTGTTCCACTATCAAAAATGTGATCTGATATTGCCTGTAAGAAATACTGAAAAAAATCCCCTGCCTTAGTCTATGCCCAACTATAGCTGATTGCCCCCCATTTAGTGTAAAAGGGATCTGCATCTGTTTTTGTAGCAATCCTGATTCTGTGCTAGCACTTTCTCTGATCACAGCTCTCACAGTTATTCTAAACAACACTAAAAGAGTCTTTATGCCGAATAAATTGCCAACACGGAGAGATGCAGCATACTGAACACCCACAACAGGCTGAACATGATCCCTACCTGCATTTGCAAGTCGATTCAGCTGCACATTGTCATCTCCTGTGACTTCAGCTTCTCAGGCCTAAATATTTTCCCAGGGTTATAGCTTGGTCCTAGAAAACATAACTGACTGCACAGCCCTATTTCCAGTGAGGGATTAGGCTGCTGCAGACCTCTGAAAACCAAGCGTCACCTAAACAGCATCAATCTGCTACACACTTAGTAACACTACACTGGGCAGACAGTCTGGCATTGTGGCTGCTCTTCCTCACTTCTGAGGACAGGCCACTGTCTTAGACTTCCAGTTCCAGCTTAAGAAACACCTGAGCACTCTGCCCCATTCCTATAAAAAATTCCCTGTAATGCCATTCACGTCTGTACTCCTTGGGCCCTGCTCCAGAAACATTCTCCATGACTTGCTCAGTGCTACATCTGCAAGCAACCCCTCTGTATTATTACCTATGTATCTCGCAGTGCTCCGTGCACTACAGGGACATGCTGTGTCAAGTCCTAAATACAAGTACTACTTTCCATTTACATGCTTATGTCTACCTATTTCCTTTCAGAATTATCTTGGATACACTGCTACTTCCAGATTACAGGCCTCTCAGCAAAAGCATGACCTGGCTGTTGACATCACCTGTGTTTTCCTCTATGCACAGTGATGCAAATCCATACACTGTAAATAATATATATTATAATAATTTATATCTGCCCTTTGGACAATTAATTCTGGGGGAAAGGGGAGAACACATCTACTTTTTAAGACACTCAGGGTAAAAGCTGTACATTGGGAAGAAGAACTGACTTTTAGGCATTGTCTGACATAGAAGAGGATTTAGCTAAGATTTAAAAGGCTCTACATCTTGTTATAAAAGAATTTCTTGTTTCAATCTTACATGGGTCAATTTACAACAAGCACCAAATTAACAAATATTATTAAATCCATCCTTTATGCTAAACCAAAGTGTCCCTGTGCCTTAAGTGTTATGTTCAGTCCGCTTCATTGTGGCTCATGTGCATGAGTCAGCAGTTCATGGCACAAGGGTCACTTTTGGACTTCCCTGCAGAGCTGATAACCCTCATCAGACAGCGTCCAAACTCCTCCAGGATCATGCGCTCTGCTGCAGCTTTGGACTTGCCCGTCTTCTCCGCTTGCTCTGCCTGTGCCAGGAGGCATTCACAGGTTGCATCGGCCACTTCCTTGGTGACAAATGTAAAGGGCAGCCTGAAACAAAGAAATGTCCACTTAGTCCATGTCAGCAAAAACACACAGACACCTAACTCCAGGGCTGGCAACTTTTTAGTCCGAGATGAGATTTCATCTGTCCCATCGCTTCCAAGAGCCTTTAGATAGTGAATAAGCCTCAGTTAACAGCCAAAGGAACTGGTGGGTCAGAATCCCTACTGTTAGAGGAACAGTGTTCCATCCCACCTCTACAGCTCAGGCAAGGCTCAGAGATGACAGGGACATACCTGTCCCACACATCAAAAAACCTGTGTTAGAACAACTCAAAGAGGGTGCAGCATTAACTTACTTCCCACCACCACTGCTGAGTGCTGGTGTTGGCCTTGTCAGCAAGTCTGAGATCTGGGAAGATAACTTGGTCTTTGCAGCAGTCTGCTGCTGCACCCTGACCTCTGCAGCATCTGCTAAATGCATCAATGTCTTTCGCTCCGGGCTTTCTTCAAAATTTTTACAGCCAATACATTTGCATATGGAAGAACACATGATTTTTGCCTGAAAGAAACAAGCAAAACATAAGAAACCTATTGCAAGTTTGTGACTCCCCTTATGAGAAATCACAACAAAAAGGAGATCTTATTTTACTCTTTTACCAATTAGCAACTAGAACAAACTCTCAAGTAATAGTCTTCTCTCTAAATTCTTACCTCAAGTTGAGATGTCTTCCCAGAATGTATACGTCAATTGAATCATACAGCATAGAACGTAAATAAGTGGTTTGCTACTCATGCCTTTCTTCATCAACCTCCAGTTTCCAGTCAGCTGACTTTTGAGAAAGGGCAGTCTACACTGTCTCTACATTCAGACACTGATCAGTTAGCAATGAGGTAACAATAACTTCTGCCTTTGAATTCCAAAAACACATTCTATCCCACAGCATCTGTGGGATGCTGCTTCAACTCCTCCTAGGGACTTGGTGCAGTAAATTTCTTTAGGAAAAAATTGTGCTATTCAGCAAAAAACAAATCCAAGCCTAAGTTCAAAGTTGCTAAATTGTTTAAAATTAAAATTACAGAACAGTAGCGACCAATTGTTCCATGTACATGGCTTTCTATGTGCAAACTTCTGGGAGAAGAGGTAACATTACAGGAATGGAAACAAACAGAAGAAAAAATATAGCAATCCAAGGAAGAGACAAAGCAAATGAGAGAAGTCACTACACTAAAGGGAAAAAGCTACTATTTTTCAAATGAGATAATGCTTTGTACCTCATAACATTCGCAGTAGTTTTTGAGACATCCTGAGCGTTTACAGTTACACCCTTTGCTGTGCCTCCGATCCGATTCTCCTTCCTTTCCTTTCCCTATTTTGGGCTTGAAGGCTTCAGGGTTTCTGTCAAGGCAGGCCTGTCAATGCAGACTCAAAGGGTCAGTCATTGCATGCAGGGAGCAGAATTTAGAGGTGCAATAAAAGAACTTAAGCCTTGCACATGTGGGAGGAGATCAGGGCATTATACACCCACTCTGCCCCACTCTGCAACTTCAGAAAAAAGAAGCTAAATTACTTGATCCCAGGGGCAGAGGAAGAGGCCCCTCACCTTTATTGCTTTTTGCCTATCATTTTCATGGTCCAGGTTGTTATAACAATTTGTACAGTTGCAGTTATTGCAGAATTCACCGTTTGCAAAACAGTCGCAATATCTGAAACAGAAGATGCAAAAAGCATTTGTAAATGTTGACCATTACATTGGTGTGTGAGTATTGAGTCCCACATTGCAGTAAGAAGTTCCTACTCTGGCACCAATACGGGTAAGGGTCATCCTATGCTCAACTCCACATGTACAAGCAGTACCAACCTCATTGCAGAGCCAAAATCCTCTAGTGCAAGTCTAGCTGCTGTCTAATAAAGACACAGGTGGAGCTCAAGGGTGTCCACCTGAGCTCATCCCATAGCACAGGTCCCCCAAGCAGCATGAGAAGCTAATGAGACTTTTTCCAAGGCTGACTCTTGGGTCACCCACATATTGAGGGCCAGTCTGCTGCAGCCACCTCACAGCCAGCTCCTGAGCCAGTCAGTCCAAGTCAGCCCTCAGGAGCCCTCACACAGCCAAAACAAAAAGCAAGCAATTGGAGTGACAGTTAACAGGCAAACTAACCCAGCAAGGAGCTTTTTTTTTTGTTAGTTTTGCCCTTAAGCTGGGATGGAAGACTAGAAAAGAGATAAGCAGCAAAACATGGACAGCAAAATGCAATCATGTTGCCATGTTTCTTATGTACCTCTGGTGCCTGCCATCAAAAACAACATCTCAACAATCCACAGACTCACAGATCTGATACATGGAGATATCACATTCATTCCCAGCTCAAACATGACTTAGGCCACAACAAACTCCAACATGTTTCAAGGCTTGCAGGACCACCTCCAGCTCATAGCTAAAAGCTGCTGATCCTCTTCACTTGCTTTTCAAATCCTGCTGGGGGTGTATGGTCATTTTTTGGAGTCTAAACCCATTGCTAAAGTGGCTTTCTGTGGCTGGCCCAGCCTAGCACTACATAAATAGATTGGGGTTGCCCTGGAGTCCACTGCAACCCGTTATCAGGTTGAACTGGATTCTGGAGATTTTTAGCATCTTGAATGGTCCCAGGGACAAACTAAATCTAAAGCTTTTACAATGTGTAATAGCTTTCCTTTCTTTTTAAAAACTCAGTGGTAGAATAGCCCTGGTTTCCAAAAAAAACAGGGCCAGCATCAATCCACAACATGAGCAAATAACTGAGCTGACTTCCTAGTAGAATAGGCTATGTGCCTACTTTACACAAGCATTTGGGAAAGAAATAAGTTCCCCTCCAGACAAAAAAAAGGTTTTACTAGTGAGAAGGCACCTGTGCCAGATTGAATTAACCATCTGTTCTGCACCAATGCCCAGAACACACAACACAGTGATTTTACAAGAACAGTTTTCTTCCTAACAGAATTCTGAAGGTGTGAATTATTCCCAGTGATGCCATTCCTTTCCCAGCATTTCTAGGGCACATTCAGGCCCCAAAACCTAACCCCCTACACATCTAACATACATTGGGCACCGTGAGGTCAGTCACGTATGCAAAATATCTGAAAAACAGCTACACATCTTCCTGCTATGCAACAGATAAGTCTGAGACTATGAAACACAGAGCACACCTCCCCATACAGAGGTGGGGTGCACTACACAAAAGACACCCAAGCTTGAGTTTAAACAAACTTCTTAACTTGGGTTCAGATGCTATTGCATGACTTCCCCTTTGAGTACCACACCCCTGATTTCCTCTTCATTGTCTAGTATTCAGAACCACAGATTAATTTCAGTATGTCCTCCCATTCCTGTCACAGAAATATCAGTAAATTGACTTTGATCAAGGTGAAGAAACTCTCCTCAGCTCCAAATGCTTTTGTGTCAAATTCTTACAAATACATGGAATGGAATAGCACAATATCTCATGGATAAGCAAGAGGCAGACCTATCAGTGAAGAATCACTTGTCTATTCAATCCTTTAATAAAATACACACAGCCCAATTTTTCTGAAGTATTTGATCTAGCATGGTATTACTGATGCACTTCACCAAAGTATAGTAAATACCCACGAATGACACCATGAGATATCATTTCACTCATGGTACTAACAAGGCAACCAGAGCTGCTGAGTGGACTTGGCTCCACCATGCAATAAGGTACATGACGCAAAATTAGACATTTTTAAATGTCATGGTCCATATAGCTCACAGGAGCTGCAAAATTACACAGGGTCTGCAACATCTCCACAAATATCCACCTTAAGTCACCATCTAGACATAAAATTTCAGGCATACTTAAAACCATTATATTCTGATACTTGGTGCACATTTGTGATGTTAAAAATAAGGCTTAAAAGACAAAAACTGTACCAAGTTGTACTTACAACTTCAAACACAGAGACTTAGTACAATTGCATGGCTTCCTGGGGCGGTTTGCAGACTCAGAAGAAATTATTCTGGGGGGAGAAAAGGGCATTTATATACACACAGTTTTATCAGTTTCTGCCTATTTTAAATTTTAATCAGCTCATAATAAAAACTTCGAAAAATTCTTTATATTCCCCTCGCATTAGGCTTTTGGGTGACTGTGTTTAAGTAACTATCATAAGTAGTGCCTTTATAACCCAGAAAGAGATGGATTATTTGCTGTAAATTTGGATGCATGCCTGAAGTAGAAATTAGGCTTTAAAGCTAGAGGAAGCATAACTAAAAAACTGGAGTCAGGGAAACCCTCCCCAGATTCCCTTCAAGTGCAGTGGGACCAGATCCAACCAAAATTCACACAACATGATTGTGCCTTTTCTTTTGTTCTACTTGGAATTAAAAAAATCCAAGAAAACAAAAAAATACCCCCCAGAATAATGGGAAAGCAAGCGAAACCACAGTATTCAGTTTTCAGATAAATTTTATGGTAGACACAGTCTTTAACTACTCCTAAGACTTGGATTTTGTGACACTAGTCACATCTGATGAGATTTGTTCCACCCCTATCCAGCAATTTCTGCACGTAATACCAGGGAGATTAAATCAAACCCGTTCATCTGAATAGCTGCATCTGGATTTGGGGTTAGTTTGCATCAGTTGAGGTTGCAGCAACAAAAAAGCAACTTCATGTTCACAATTTCCAGCAAACCGTAACACAAAAGGACTGTGCAGAACAGCTAAGTCTGCTGGATTGGCAAAGGGAAAATAATATACATTAGCTGTTATTTTCATCCTTAAAGGAAAAATGCAAGACTGAAAAAACCCAAAGCCTCCTATCAGGATCCATTTTGCTGTTGGGCTGAATTTCTGTATGTGTTAAGCATCTAGCTTATATGCTGTCCAGAACCTCTTTGCAGCAATGTTGAGAAATAGTTGAGGCCTGTAGCTCACAGGTGCTGTTGCAAATAAGAAACAAGCAACAGGGAGCTTTCAGGTCAACTTCCTGCTATATGAGTTCAAAAAACAGAAAGGAAAACACAGCTTTGATCAAGAGACTGGCTCAAATGTCAGAGAGATTCACACCCTTCAGTCAGAGGTAATAATCACACCACAGCAGACTTGAGAATTCCCCAAACCAAACTCCAAGACCTCATGCTTATTCAAGCAGCCTATTCTACAGATTTTGGGATTTTTTTTTTTTTTTAGAACTCTTACCCATTAAATGGCAGGCGTGCCTGGGACTGGACACTGGATGTCCCTGTGAAGCCAGTGTTGCTTGCTATGGATACATAGGATGACTGTTGTAGCTAACAAAACAAAAAGGTTAATGCCTGACATGAAAGAAATTATAAAGAAGAGAATGTGTTGCTAGTCTTCAAATTAGCTTTTCAGATATTGCTACAAAAATATCTTGCTTCTAAGAACACTTTTAGACACTTACAGAACTTGGACCAGCTGGCAACTTCCTGCCTCCATACTTAGCATAAAAATACTATTTTAGATTGTATTTTTGTTGTCTATTACAGTGTCTAGATCCATACAGATGACAGGGATAACACACAGAAATATTCAGACCACAAACAGCACCTAAAAACATGCTAATTTTCCCCCTAATAGAGCGGAATCACTTCCTGCACAAATTAGTAGCTTCCTTTATATACAAACCACTTACTATGTAAGTGAACAAAATGGTTTGCATTCCAACCCCTCTGCATACCTGAATTCACCATTTATTTTTCACATTAAAAAAACAAAATCTCATAAGAACTTACCAAACAACATTGCTCTGGGTTACCTTCTTTAGCATTACCTAGAAGCAGCTCTTTGCTGCTGCTGGGACAGGTTCTAGGGACATATTGGCACATAGCAAGATAAAGACCTACTGGGGGCCAGGTAAAAGGGGACAGGTTGTGACTGGACACAAACCTCAGAGGAGAGGTCCAACAGAGGCTAGTTTTAAGTAAAATTTGCAGAACTAGATTGGAAGGACGCAGTACCAATCTTCAGGGTCAAACTACAACTGTGACAAAACCAAAAGGCAAGCAGAAACCAGTCTGGTACCAGTAATGCCAGGAGCTATCAGAGTCTGATTCTATAAATTTAAGCCTTCAGCAGAACATATAATTTTTCTCCTTTTCATCCTGAATGTTGGTCAGATCCTGGCAAAGAGCAAAAAATGAACCCTTAGGTCTCAGGTGGGTGACTGGTACCAGCTGCTTCTGACCCCTGGAAATGTGCTCAGCATTAACTAACACCACAGCCATTCTGTGATCAAGCAGGTCACATATATGCTCCCTTTCTCATCATCAGACCCTGAAGATCCTGTGAACCAAGCAGACAAACCAATAGGATTTCTTCATCCCCTCACTATTTCTGGGCACCAGGCCAATTACTCTGTTCCTTACTGGCCATAGAGGTCTCAGACACCCAGAGAACAAGGTGGTGGTGGTGACTGTTAGGAAACAGGGAAGTGTAACAGCACACAGAGCAGTTATAAAATCAAGTCCTAAGTGATGAACCTGGACTGGAACTGTTGCTGTACACTGTGCCCTGTGACCACCAGTGACCAGGGTCACCTCCACTTCCTCTGAGGACCAAGTGACTTGTACTCTTTCATATGATTTTCAAATCTAGGTTATGAATGCTAAAGTGATGAAGCAAACTGTGTATCAAGATCTGACCCAATATGCAGGGTCTAGGTGATTAGAAATTCGAAGTTGAGATCTATGTGATCTGAGTAAGGCATTATAAATTCTGTACTACACTACTCAAAATTGCACTACACCGATTCTGCTTACAGAAATGCTGTGCTATTATGCTAATAAAAACTCCTTTGAGAAAAGGAGTTTTAAAAAAACTTTAACAGTTTTTAAAAAGTTTTAATTGCAACTATGATTGAAATTAAAGTGCTGTCATCATTCTGACAAGAGTGCCTAAAAGAAACTGTTGCCTCAGTATCAGGTGGCAGTCACAGAGCAGAAACCTTTAAGAGAAAGGCAGAATATTCCACAAGAGCAGCATTTGCTTAACCATCTCTGGGAAAGGCCATACCTGTGTGACATACTGAGCTGGAAGGACTGCATAACCAACATTTCCTGTGCCAGGGGCTGGTGCCAGCACAGTGCCTGGAGGGAGGTTGGTGAGGTTGGGCTGGATCTGTGGCAGTGGAGTGGCTGGCATGATAAGTCTTTGTTGAGGCTGACTAGTAGTGACTATTTGAGAAGTTGAGTTGATTGGTTTGGGCACCACCTGGAGAGAAAAGAGCTCTTTATGAAATCAGTGTTTCAGTCATTCAGAACACACTTTGATTAGTAGAACAGTTCTTTACAGAGCTGAAAGCAGACTTTTTTTCTGTCCAGCCAAGACAGGTCAGGACTATTACATAACTTAAACTCAACTCACCTGTTTCACAGTCTGTGCTGGTACTATGGGAACTGACATACGCACAGGGGTCGCGTTCACCACCACGGGCTTCGCTGGTGTCAAGAAACAACATCATATGAACACGTGTTAGTCACTCCAAGTCCACAGTTCAGCCCTTCAGACTTTCACATGTGCATAACACAAGGTACTTAACACTGTAACTCATGGCATGCAACACTTGGGTCTAGACAAGATCTCTGTAAACAGGTCTTTGGCACACATTTTACAGCAATGGATTAAAAAAATCCAGCCAGAGTGCAGACCTCCTCTGGACACTGGATCTCCCTTACATCCCTTTTCCCTTTGAAATCTTTTATTCCATCACCCCTCTGGAAAGCATGGACAGAAACCAGCAAAAACACCTGACACTTCTAAAGCAATTTATATGGAAGATCTTCATGTTACAGGAGTTTTGGCAATATGCTTGTGGGCTGTCCTGCCTTCACGCTGTCATATAGAGGAGATGGAAGAGGCCATGAACCACTCACAAATCCGGTCAGCTAGGGAAAAGCAACCTAAAATACTCCCAGGACTCAAGCCCAGCTACAGAGCAATTTGATACAAAGGAGCATTTTCACATACCAGAGGTAGCAGCAGAATATGGAATTTATGGAGGTCTTACCACAAAACCAAGTACATCTGGCAGTCTTCATGGATCTCTGTTATTTATTCATTTTAATCCTTAAAGAACAAACATGAAAGAAAAACCCAATAGAGGCTTCAGACAATGTTACCACCAGCACTTACCCTGTTGCAGAGGCTGAGTATTCGTACTGGGATTTTGGCTGGCAGATTGGGTTGAACTACTGGCTGTTGTGGCAGTAACGAGTCTGACATAATGGAACTTGCTTCCAGGTACCTGAATCTGCTGAACATTGGGTGCAGTTGCCAAGGGAATAATTGTCTTAAATTGAGATGTACCCACTCCTCCTACAGTAATGGTCTGCACTGCTGATTTCACAGCCTGTTAAGCCAACACAGACAGCACAAAATTACTTGTACAAAGGCAGAAAGAACATCAACATGTTTATTTCTCAATTTGTTAGTGAGCAATTCTAGCACAGCATTCGTACCCTTGAGAGGGAAGACAGTTACCCTCTTTTTGCTTTCAAAAGTAGAACAGATGCAAAGGGATTAAATGCCTCTCAATAGCGCAGAGTAAACTCAGTTCCATTTTCAATGCTCTACACCAAACACCAGAGTAAACATGAGTAGGGTGACTCAGTCCATTTCACAAGATACATCTGCCAAAACTATTTCAAGTGACTAGAGAGAACATGGCTCAGTTTGTCTTCCACAATCAGACAACCAAACACATAAATATTCCTACTATTAAAAGCACATGGTAAGAACCTGCAAAACAGTTTCTCTGGACTGCATCATAATTTATCTGCATGTGTACAGATATGTCCTGTTAAGATAGTTTGTAATTAATCAACAGAAATTACTGTGCAACCCTTGAGAGGAAAAGGAAACAGAATCCATAACTGATGGACATCAGAAAGAGTAAAAGCTGAGAAATTAAAGAAGCAAGAACAATGAGGAGTAGCAAAACAAATTCATTAAGAAAAAAGGCAAAATGCTAAAAGAAAGGGAGCTCAGCAGACCTGTGCTACCTTAAGCTGGAGTATCAGTATACCTGGAATATAGCAAAAGTTCATCCTTCCAACTTTTCTCAAACTACAAACTAATAGCAAGAAAGTTTTATTTCATTTATACACATTCATAAGTCTACTGGTTTGGTAACAGCCTCTTTTCCCAGACTTGCTCAACCTCAAACCTTGATTTCTTCCTTTTTCTCTCTCCATTTAATTTTTTTTAGAGATCAGCTTTTTAGCCTCAGTACCTTTTACTACTGGTATAAAGCATATTGTCCTTGACATCAAGTTTAAGTATTACATTTGGTTGACAGGATGATGTGAATTCCTATGAGAACATTTTCCCAGCTGTCCAGCATTCAGCAATTACACAAATGAAATCTTAATTTGCATGCATTTTACTAGAAAAACAACCTGCTCTTCTAAAAGGTATTTTCTTGGGATTTTTTATTTTTCTTAGGACATTTTGTACCTTAACAAGCCAGAGCACCAAAATAAGCACTATGTGCAAGCATAGTCACAGACATTATCAAAGGAAGACCAGTTCTCTCTAGCACACAAATGAGCAGCTGCTATCCGAGGACAACTGGGAAAATTGTAAAATTCAAGGGACAGTTCTTCCAAAGGCATGTTCTTGAGCCCAGTGAAGACAGGTGAAGCCCTTGTGTTGTGTCAGAGAGCTTTGCAACAGGAACTCCCACGGACATCTCCATTCCCTCACTTAGAGTGCTTGCATTAGAGAGACTAAACCTTTAAACAACTATTTCAGAACACAGTTTTCCCTGGGAAAAAAAACAGTTCAAATTTCTATGGTGTCCATACTCCTATATCAGTAAGATAAGACTGAGAAAATCGATCTGAATCTCTGGTCTCATGCTGTACATGTGTACCCACTCCCAGCTATATCCATGCTCTGGATATATTTATATCCCTACATATCCCTTCATGTTTACCAGAACTAGAGAACAGATATTGTGATAAAAAAAGACTTACCTAAGATCACAAAAGAGGAAAACAGCAAAAACTGTCATTTGTAAGAAAGGTCAGTTTTGTCTTGTGATTAATTCATGCAAAAATGTTTATAAAAACTATTATGGAAAATCCCGTTTTTCTAGAAATGAGACACATAATAAATAATTTCTGGTTCTGTAGGTTTCAGCCCAGACCTCTACAGCAGGAATATGAACTCCAGCGCTGCAAACCTCAGAAATACCTAGGTAGTGGCATAGAAACATTGGCAGAAGAAAGAGAACCAACCAAAGAACTCCTCCTCGTGACACAGAGTTCTTCATGTGACTTGGGAGATTCAGTACACAGAAACAAGAATTTGCACCAAGTGGGGCTTTCCAGGTTGGAAAGTTACTTTCTAACAGCATGCCCTTGTATGGGCTTGCAATGGTTTGCACCCCTCAACTGAAGAAGTATACACTCCTTGGGGCATTACTTTTGCCAATTCCTAAGCAAACACCATTCCAAGAACACCGGCAGACAGACCGCTGCCAAGCCGTGGTCCAACACACCAGTTTCCAGCAAGCAATGACACAGACACAGCAGAAGACAAAGGAAAGTCAGTCTGTACCTGGGTGGTTGTGTGGTTGACTATGGCCTTCCCAGGGGAGGAGGGTGCTGACTGCTGCACTGTGAGGATCTGCTGTCCTAACGCTACATTCAGTGGGACGCCCACCGTCTTCTGGGGGGAGTTGGGAGGCTGGGAGGCCACTGACACCACAGTTAGCTGCTTGGCAAAACAAAAAGCAGTTTAAACCTCTGTGCAGGATACAGGACCCTGTACATATACATTCCCCTCCTCAGGACAGCACAGCTCTCCACCAGAACAGAGCTCTTTCTGTGAACAAGGATGCCGCACTTAACCACAACTCACACAGGTCCAGCTGTGACAACAGCTAATAGAGCCCTTAGGAACTTGAAGGCATCACTGGTTTCCAGCACCAAAATGCTCCTGCAGAAATCTAGCACAGCATCTCAGTGGGAGTAAGGGATTGTCTTTCCATTTGTTTTATCGATTTTTTTTTTTAAGGAAATTGTCCCATTAAAGCCTGAGCATTTTCAAGAGGGATGTTCTAAATAAAGGCATTATAATTGGTACAATGACTATTTCATCATAAGGAAGAATTTTAAAGAAAAGCTGTTCAAAAGAAAAGAAAATTTTCACCTCACACTACAGATTCAGCAAAGTATAAGAACATCAGTACTTTCAAATCTACACTGCAGTTTCCCACAGAGATCCAATCTTCTCACTACATTTCTTCAGAGTGAAGTGTTTAAACACTCTATATAACCACACCCCTTCAAAGGCTAGTTTTCTACGTTCTGTTCTAAACTTCCTTATGTTTTAAGAAAAATCAAATACTTAGAATTGCTTATCAACAGTAAATTCAAGAGGTAACCCTAAACAGTTTTTTCACACTCAATTCTAGTTAAAAAAAGTAACTTTAGAATAAAAAATAACTTCTTCTTTACGTTGCTTCTCTTACTAATAACTGTGAAACACAAGTCTTTTACTCCATCTGTATAACATTGCATCACTAAAGCATAGCCAAACTAAAATAATTCTTTATTCTTACTTTGTTTTATACATGTTATTTTAGTTTGCCTGCACTGTGCATCTTGTCCCCCCACCTCCCCTTCTCCAGCAATATTCCTCTTCTCAAGATAATTATCAAATCTAAAATACAAGAGCCACCTTGACCTGTGCCAATCCCCAGCTCTGTGCAAGAACCATTGTAAATCTCATTCACTTCCGAAGTGATCAGGGAAGACTAAATTGCCTGTGCAGTAGCAGGCAATGGTTAATAAGTGCTGACCTATTAATATTATTGAGGTCTCCTCTTAAACAGCCTGTTGATGTTTTATGAAGGCATTAAAAATAGTTTGAGTGCTTGGCTAAGAGTGAACAGCTGCTTTTAGAATCGATGCTTAGGGAATGGCAGGAAATGGCAGGAATGGGAAACTATGCAGTAATGCATGTCTACTTAAAACCACAGTAAGGGAGCCAGTTGAAAAAATCTAATTTAGGGCATTACCACAGAGCGTTGTGATGCAAAATGGAGACTCTGGAGATATTTTTATGGACTCTAGAGACATGTTTATTATCTCTGGAGAGATAATATCCATTCAAACCACTCTGCAGGAAGGATAGAAGGCTACAGCCAGAACAGTCCTTACCTTATTGGGGGATTTGAGTGGTGAGATAGCTATTTTATTCGGTGTCTGTTGTGTTGTGCTCAAAGATGATCCAATGACTCCACTCTCAGAGATGGTTATTGTCTTTGGTGGTGTCCCTGGAGCAGACTGTGAAAAAACCCTACCTATAAACAATGAAGATACCATCAGCTCCAGTTATCCCTGGTCACAGTAACCTTTAAAGCAAAGTTTTCCCTGCCTTTGTGCAATTTATCCCTACTTCCGAGAGTGTACGACCTGACAGGAAGGACACTGGCGTTCTTTAAATTAGATTTAGCCAAAAAGAAGAAAACAATTGCTGTTATTACAAACAAAAAGACAGTTTGCTCGGGCTTAAAAAAAGAGCCCAAATGCACATTGAGCTTTCTGTGCCATTCAGCTGATCATTCTTGACAGCCAGAAGAGCATCCTGAGGAGCAGAGCCCTCCAGTACATCTGCACCACACACAAACACCCAGCCAGCTGGCAGTTTCCTGGGAAAGCCCTGGGCTGCTGCCAATGCACAGAGAAACTGAGCATCTGTGGGGGACTACTTCCTTTGAAACCTCAGCCATCAAACACGAGCTCTTTTACAGTGACCAAGAAAAAGATGAAAAGATGTTTCGTCTGTCTACAATCAGCTCTGAGTTTTTTCTTTTCTCTGTTGATGGTTGCCTCTTTCACTGCCTAACAGTTTTTAGTCACACTACCACCCATGTTTTCATGTCATATATTCTCTCACTTTTTACAGTGCCAAAGAAGAGTAAACATCAAAAATGGCAGCTCCAAATCATGACATCAGTTTCAGGAATATTGCAAAGTCCCAGAATGGAAAACAGATTTTTTTTTCCATACTTTCTAAGTTTCTTTCCAAAGAATGCTTGACCATTGAGCTTTCCTCTGCTCCACTTTGGCTCAGACTCATTTCTGTCATAGCTCCTGTCCCCCATTCTCTTGTACTACATTTATAAAAATAAGAAACAAACAAACAAATACCAGGATAACTTTTCCATCCAAAATCAACTAGTGGCATAACAATTAAAGTCAACTGGAACTAATAAGAAAAAGCACTATCCTCATGGCAAGTTGATTTCTTCTGAAGTGTGTGTGCTCTAAAATAACCACTTTTGTGCAGTCTAACAGCATAGATAGTTGCCAGCAGCTGCTAAAGCCATATGCAACCTGAAGAATGTCAGTCTGTGGGGAAATTCACCATCTAGAGGTTTCAATCCTTTGAGTTATTTTCTTGGTGACAGCTTTCCCCTTCTCACTACATCTCCTCCTCCCATCAGCTTCCTAAAGAGAATCTGGTTGCTTATGTTGACAAGTCTTTCAAGTTTACAACTTCCACCTGAGCTTGAAGGTATTTCCAGGCAATTAAAGACATTCATCAGATTCAGGAAAACATGCATAAAAAAATCAAAACACAAACCAGAAATGCTACACCTTCTCTAAAGTGATGCCAGCCTCTGAAAGCTGGCAAGCTGTGCTGGCTGTTTGGAAGGGTGAGGGAAAACCAGTATTTACAGATTTCCCTCTCAATTAATGAAGCAACTTTACCTCCCAGTGATGGTTTTAGTGATGGCTCATGCACAGGTGATTTTTCAAAATACTGATTGAAAAACTGCAAGTAATTTTTAATGTTTTTGGGTTGGGTTTTTTGTTTGGATTGTAGTTTTAAACACACAACAACTTAATTCAAGTATTTATAAGCACAGTAATCTTCTTATAGGTCTATATATTTGGTAGGGAATTTGAGAAAGAGGACAAACTGGGGAGTGGGATGGGGAATTCCTCTTTCACCTGAAACACATGTCAGGCTGCAGGCAGCCTGACAACTCAAGAAAAAGATTATGTTCCAGCTATGTGCCATTCGCTGGCATCTATCAGTGTTTTGAATCCTTTTTAAAACCAACTCAAGTCCCAGTGCTGTAAAGACTTAAAAAATTTGTTTAAATACCTGAAAAATATTTTAGGTCTACTTAGGCTGATCAATCTGTAAACAGCTAGACATCTTTCAAAGCTCTAAAGATGACACCAGCTTCCTACATTTGTCTTTTTCAGAAAAATTAGATGACTAAGATGTTTAGCAACATTAGATACACTGCCATGATATAAAAGGCATTACACTTTAATTTTGTTGGTGGTTTTGCTGTTGTTTTGTGGTCAGTTGGGCTTTTATTTTTTTTAAGGATATATAGAGTTGTTTTCCAAACAGAAAGATCATTTGTTATTTGCCTTAATTACTTTCCTAGATATTTCTGCAATTGTTATTTTTGAAGTAGGTGAGCAACTTAACAAAAACAACACAGGTTTAAGTCACTTTCTCCATTCAAACATTTTTTCTGTTACTTGCATGTATTACATTTAAGTCCAATGATAAGCAGATTAAAATAATCAAAAGCATGTGTCTCCCTTTCCCCCTGTGTATTTATAAAATGTTTCTATAAGTATTTTCTGTTAATCAAGCAATCTTTTCTGTGGCTGTGGCTTTTTTTCTCCTCCCCAAAATCCATGAACTAAAAGTACCTTGCAGTAAAAGCAACTCTGCAATCACCAAGATTATTCTAAATTAGCTAAGTATAAAGGTACTGACAACTGCTTTTATATGCTTCTACCGAAAATGTTTTCTGATTTTTTTTTAAATTGCATGAGGTACTTTGACAGAAAGGTAAAAGTGTTGAGACAGAAGAATTTCTACAATTACCATTTCTTTGAAAAGCCTTTAAAAAATGGCAAAGCAAAACAAGTCAAAGTAGTACAACCTGCAATGACTGGTGACACTTGAGTGGTCTGCCCTGTAACAGCTTTGCTATTGATTGGTTTTGCAAATATCAGCTTGGTGATCACCGGGCCAGAAGTTGGGGTTCGAGTCTTCTTCGCAATCTAAAAGATGGAGGAAAAAAGATCTAAAGTAACTTGAGCATTTTGGATCTAAATTATTATATTGTTAAGTACATTAAAAATTAAAAAGGGCAATACTTGCACATATAATTAGAAGAATAACTGTGTATCTTGCATTTCATCTCCACTTCTCTTTATGGAAAGAACTAGGAGATTAACCTTCACACTTCAGAATGCCAGCTACCAAAGTAGGATAGCCAAATCCCTCTCAGCTTTTTCAGGACATAGCTCTCTATACAAACACCTCATTTTCAAGATACTGAAATTATTTCTTATGTGTGGTTGGTCTACACAAATATGTTAAAATTAAATACACAACTCTCAGTATTTGAAGTTTTAAATGAAGTCACTTATTTTTCAGCCAACCAGGACAAAACTTGTCCCCAGTGATTTAAATATGACCACTACTGCTCTGAAACATATCTTGACCATTTTGACATAGCAGCACACTTGTTTTGCAAATGGGGAAAATGCTTTCTCCAACAGTTCCCCAAAAGCACATGGATCATCAGTGCCTGCAAGTTTTGAGTACTCACTAGCCAAGAACAAATCAGCTGGCTAGCTCCAGGGGATCTGTTTTCATATTGCAATCCAATCTCCTGAAACACAGCTGGACCAAGAACACATACAGCAATTAAATGACAGATTATTTCAGCTTAATATTTGTAAGCAGGAGTATATAGTCTTTAAAGTTTTAAAGAAGATTTTTCTTCCTTTCCACACGGAGAGAAGTTAACTACCAAATGCATTTATTCCAACAGTTTTTATACATAGGCATTCAGTTAGAAAATAGTTCAATTTAGAGAGAGGCTGACTTTTTCCAAAGACTTTTAACCCGCTGACTGCAGAGGCTGCCTGTGGATGTGGCCTGAGTCTATGTGAGCACACTGCTCACATCTACTGAAGCCCTTACACCTGCCCACCCCACAGATGAGGTACATGCTGCCTCTCCTCCACCACATCCCATGGGCACTAACCATCAACTCCAGCAATATCAGAGAGGCACAACATTAGTATCCACGTGGGGAGCCACCTCTCAAGGGCACGGAGACACCTTTCTTACTCAAGCAGCTAAATCAGAAATCTGCCTGACATGCAAAGATACAGAGCTGACAGCTACCTTCGACAGCCTGAGAAAATTACAAGTGCTCAAATGAAGCAATTGAGTAGGCTGGAAGTTACGTTTCTTCCACAAAACCCTATCTATAGAATTTGTTGCCTGAAAACATCTTTTTTTTACAACCACATAAGGCAAAACCAAAGTATTCAGCAGCTCATAACAAACTCCTCAGCTGCTCCACAAAAAGCACACATGAGGCTGCCCCAGCTTCCAGTAGCATAGTCATGGCACAGCAAGGGAAGCTGGAGCTCCCTCTGCTATGGCACTGGAGCCCTCCCAGCAGGCTGGTGTGGAAAGCCAAGGGCACCTCTGTGTGCCTGAGCTACACCCAGGCAGGGAAGCCAACAAGGAGCAGCTCTTGACACCAGGCACTCCCAGAGAATGGATCTCATTTAAAGGAAGCCACATGCTGCTCCACAGTTACACTACAAGTGCTCCTCACGCACAGTAGGTGCTTTATGGGTGATACACGATTGTCAAGGTGCTAAAATGAAACAGAGGAGAAAGAAACCTGTTTTTTTGGAAATATATTAAATAAAACTTTGAAACATAAGTTGTTTGAAGAAGCAAGCTTCATTCACAGCCCTGTTCACAAATTTAACTCAAAGTTTCTAAATTTCAATGATTCAATTATCTTAGCACAGATACAACTGAGAGATAAGCAAGCATTTTATCTGTAACTTTTTTTTCAGCTTGGACACGCTTTAATTTCTGATTAATTCTACACATTTCATCTGCTTGATTTGAGATTTCTGTTTTGCTTAAATTAATCTTACCTTGCCATAAGGTATTATTGTAACTCAACTGCTATTGCTTTTTCTCTGAAGTGAGAGCTAAGTCTAGCTCAGAACATGATGAGCATTCCGCAGAACAGCCAGCTCTAGATAACAGCAGTTGTTTCCCAGTAACAGTCAATAAATGTGCTTAAAAGACTTACACAAATGTGTGTAAAATACTACCAACCATTAACACAAAGTATTTCAGAAAAAAAACTTTAAAATCCCAAAATAACAGATCAACACAAGTAGCCCTGCTTCCCTCATACTCGATTTGCAGTATTCTCCTCAAATAAATTTCCCCCTGCTTTTTAGGTGAACTGTTTGTCTACAAAGAGGGAGGTCTAATAAACAAGTGATTCCCCTCAGGGCTTAGGAAACAGCAAGACAAATGTGGTTGTTTATAAATGAGGAACAGCACTTCTGCCCCTACCTGCTGCCATGCAAGCCTTTCTGAGGTTTATGGCACTGGATAACCCCAGCCACCAGGGAGAAGCTTCTCCACACCACTGGGAAACTTACTGCCCAGTAAAGACTGGAGAAGCCAGAGGAAATAATCAAGATGTCACTCTGATACTTCAGAATAGGCAAGTTCTCTGAAGCACTTTGCCATTGCCCATACTGATCACAAAGCGCATAACATTATCCCCCTGCCTATGCAAGCTAAGCATGCCCCATGCAAATTACTTTGAGTTGGACTGCAAATATATTCCCCAGAGCACCAAGCTCATCCGTAGGAATGTTATTATATTTAGGAGCACACACCAACCTTCTTTCCCCTGCAGAAGTCAAGAGATTTACCTGCAGGCAACTTGACTTCAAGTGTCAAGTTCTGTCTTCCTAAACACGCTCCACTAAAGTTGAACTAGCAAGTACATACAGCTGAACTTTGTTTTCAGACTGTTCTATTCACACAGAAATAGGCACACTTGTACCTCACATTACTGCCAGATATCCACATAGTCAGCTACCGCAAATGAGCTAATACACCATAAATCCACTCCCAAGATGACCTGTTGGGAGCCTGTCCATGTACCCACTCTCTGTGTCATTTATATTTGGCCTAGGATGAAAAATCAGGGACTCTAGAAATAGAAAAGAACACCTTAACTTCAGAGATGAAGAAACTGAGCTAGGAATGGGAGTCTGAGGTTAGGGAGTGCACAAGGTCCCTTTTCAACGATGAAATAAAGCCACAACAATGGCTTAGAAGCTGCCTTGCCATGGTAGCCACAATGGTATGGACACTTAAAACCAGAGCCAGTTACCACACAAAACAAGCAAAAGACAGGCTTAACAGCAGCCGTGGTGATGTGTCTGGACACCTGGCTCAGAGTCATGTGCAAGGCCAAACTGCTGCTTAATAAACTTGGACTAAAGCAGTAGAGCAGCAGGCACACCACTGCTTTTAAGGCTGTAGGCAGGCAAGAGGCACAGGCTGAAAACAGATGTACTTGCCCAGCTGTTTTTCCCCCACACATCCATGGCACTAGTTTCAAATCAGGACAAGCTGCTATAAGGACAGTAATTAACCTCTGGATATAGATGAGGCCAAAGGCCCTGCCACACTTAGCACCTCAGAGTCTCACATATCTAGAAATGTAAGCAAAGAAGGAGTCAAATTCCAAGAAATATTTTGCTGAACTCTACCAATTATGCCTCAGGTGCTTAGACTTCAACTATCACAATTAGATTACAAAATTAGATTAGATGTCAAGGCAATTGAGTTTCTCTGATATACAAAGCCTTTGTGAGAGTGACCACAAGAACTGATAAGAGCTCTTTGACATCTAATCTGTACCAGGTCATTCTCAGTACCAAGTCAAAGTCTCCTGCTGCCCTCCTTCTGAAATACCTGATTCACAAGAGATAAATTACACAAGACCCACGGGGCATCAGGGAGGCATTCACAGCCTCTTTTGCTACTTACAGAAAGTTTAAGGGGCTTGTTCAGGGTGATGGGGTAAATGAATCACTTCATTTTCTAAGACAGGGACTCAACGTGTGGGTTACCTCCTCTGTCATTCAGAGTAGAGTAGAGCCAGAATCACTCACCCAGCCTCATATGTCACTCTGATACTTCAGAAATTTTCTACAGGGAAGAGCACTGTCTATGAAGCGTTAATGTAATCATTTCCCCTGCAATATTGGGTGCTAACCTTTTCTTATTTCTATTCCCTCCTCCTGGGAAAAAAAGCAATGTCAAGTGCTAACAATTCAGTCTGTTTTGCAAAGGGAACCAATGGCTTAACAAAAAGAAACCACAAGAAAACAAATTTACCCAAACTGCAATTTACCCAACTTGCAATTTTTAAAAAATGGATAAAAGTTCATTAGTAAGAGCTTCTGCTAAGGAACAGGTAGAATTCCCAATGGCAAATCGCCGCTGATTTCAGTCACTGACAGCATAAATCGTCTCATGCAAGGAAAAACCACATCACAGCTAAGTTGTTCCCTCAGTTTCCTGTATCTGTCACTTGGCAGTGAATAATGAAGCCAAGCAACAGGAACTGATCCATTCTTAAATGTTCCTATGATGACTAAAGTGCAGAGACTTTCTTGAAAACTATAGTGACAATCATCTACATTTCAAATGGCCATTATTAAATATGTTTCCAGATATGATGTAGCAACAAAAAAGGAGAAAGTAGAAATTAGTGCAGTAGAAATCATCTGCAACTTTAGAGAAAATATTGATCTTATTCACCTGCCATGAAATACTAATCAAGGCACATTTGGCTAATAAAATTCTTTAAACTTTGTCATTTTTATGTACAGCTGATTATTTTTAATAGCATACTTAAGAGTTTAATTTCACATTTAATTTAGACAGTAATATAAATATTTTCCCATCATAATCTGCATTGAGTTCTACTTGTCTTTCACTTTAAGAAGTCTCATTTCTGCCTCATTGCCAATAGAACAAAGTCACTCACATTTAGTTCTGCCACATAACAGATGAGAATCAGACCCTTTAGTCATAAGCCAAGTCTTTTCAACACATTTTCAGGTCCAAGCAGATTCTCTGTGGTTTCAAATATCACAAGATCCATGCCAGAGATTGGGAACAAAACCTTGAATGTTCAAGCTTATGATAACTAGATTTGAGGCAGACCAGATACACCCTTCTGTTCCTTTACAGATGCTAGAAGTTTTTTCAGAGAGTTTATTTAAACAAACTGAACATAATAGGCCAGAAGGTACTCTTCCATAAAGGAGGGTATACTTTGAGTAAACAACAACAGGCATATAAAGTTGAATTCAGTCTTCCTGAGAATATGTAGAATTTATTTTTATAAATGAAAATAATGATAAAATTATCTTCAATTTACTTTCTCTAGGCAAACCCTAAGTTTCTAGACAGTAGCTAGAGGCAAACAGCATAAAATGGCAAACACATCAACAGATGAAAGCATGGGCTAAGAGCAGCATTGTGGTTTTTAATACAAAGAACAAATGCAAAGGCTGAAAGCAACAGTGTGTCAATCAGTGCAGGAAACAGACAACAATTGCAGCAACAGAACTGGTTTTAGGAAGTTTCATCAGCATAACTCATTTTACCTGTACTGTTTTTACTTGCTGGGACTGCAAGACAGAGGGCTGGGCCGCAGTGTTTATCAGCTGACTTCCCTGCGTCAAAGCTGAGGCACCTACAACAGGTTTCACTTCCGACCGACCTCCAATGACAACTTTGATCTGCTGGCCTTGTACCTTGGACTCTCCACCCTGGGCTTGGGACACAGCCTTCTGCGACTGCGGGAGCTGGCTGTGGGGTAATGCTAAAACAATGGGCTGGCCAGACTTGCCCAAAGTTGTTACAATCAGCTTTTGCCCATCTGGTTTAATACTCTGACTGCCTATTTTAATATCAGTGGCCTTGTTCAGAATAATCTGATTAGCTGATATAGTGACAGGGGTCTGAGCACCAAGTTTATGGAGGCCACCTGGGAAGGCAGGCTTTACAGCTGCATTCACATCAGGGCTTGGGGCTGTGGGGGTCAGTGCTGTATCTCCTGAGTAGCTGCTGGGCACAGGGACCGATTCCGTGGTGACTGTGGCTGTAGTCGTGGCTGAGGAGTCGCTGGTGGAGTTCATGTTCACTATTTCTTCCAGTTCTGTTTCCATGGGAATAGACTCTCCCATTGGCGAAGACACAATAACAGCCTCGATGCTGTCATCTTCCACCAGAGTTATGCCAGTGTCCATGATTTCCTCAGGGAGCAAGCTGTTCACTTCTGCTGAAACCACCTCCATCTCAGCAGCTGTGGCAGTGATGGCCGGAGCAGGTACTGCAATATTTTAAAAAGTTATTGGCTTCCAGAAAACACATATTTTCAAAGCTTATGAATAATATTACCAAAGAAGAAAATACAGTCAAATTTTTTCAGACTGAAAGTATTGTGCATGCACAGGAGGGATATCATGGGAAAAAAAACCTGTTAACAAAATATAACCTACTAAGCTGAATTGAGTCTCAGTAATAATTTATATCAAACCTTTACAACATCATTTGCTGAAGTAAATTAAAGGCATTACCACTCCACTCTTCACACCACAGTACACCAAGAAGCAGTGCTTCCCCCCTGAAAATATGGGCACAGACATTTAAACCCACTGAAGTATAAAGCAAGAGTTAAACAGCTTTTAAAAAAATCAATAGATGATGATGTCTTCTCATACATGCCAACTCTGATTAGCAGGTTATCTTGCTCAAGAGACTTATTATCCATACCAGATGTAGCATTATCACCAAATTTTCATTTTGGAAATCTCTGAGAAAAACAAATTACTGTTTAGTGATGGACTTGAACAACCCCAAAAGCTCAATCAACAGCCACCTACCACAGGATCAATCCAAAGCCCTGCCACTCACAAGATGAAGAGATAATCCCTTGATGCTGGCTATGAAAAGAACTCAGTATTTTTTTTACTTCAATACTCACCAGAAAATTTATAACACACAAATTCATTATTCATTTGAAAGGTATTCTAAACACAAAACAAATAACACACTGAATGAAAAAAAAGGGGATTTTTTTAAGAGCACCCAAATGATATATTAAACAAACACCTGCAGCGAGATTCAAAGCCAGAGTCACTTCCACTTGAGAAAACTTACAGACATTGTGGGAAATGGTGACACTGTACCATTCCCCTAAAGCTGTATCAGTGTCAAGAGTCTGAAAACAGCTTAATAAGGCATTTTCTGCACTTGCTGACCCCATGAGCATACGGGCACAGGATGGGTGAGCACACCACGTGGGACTGCCTACATGCTCCTGAGTACTAATTATAAGCTCAAGGGGTGAAAACCCTTGCAAATTCTGTTTCCTACTTGTTAGGAAAAGCAGAGCTGAGTTTTAATACTAATTCATGTGCCAGTGAAAACACTGACCAAATGCCCAAGTGACATTATTTCCTCTGGAGTCATTGTGGGCCCGTATTGTACAGCAGCTAACTACAGAACAGCTGCATTTCACCCACAAGGTGGAAGAATTGGGGAAAAAAGCCCTGCTAGAATTACACAGTTTCCACACCGAGCTCCAGAGACTATGCTGGAACAGTCCTGGCCTCCCAGATTGCCAAGGGTGCCACTCTGACCCCACTCACCTCAGAGTGCCAGCCAGACCAAACTGCCCTGACACTCAAGAAGCCTGAGCTCCAAAAGAACTGCACTGACAGTCAAACTCCCAGCTCACTTATTGGCAGGCATTTAAAGATACAAAGTTATCTGATGTCACTGCCACAAATACCTCCTATGGAAAGCATTTCTCCCCCAGTAATGCCTGCACAGTGATGCCAGCCCTGGTAAGCAGCCCTAGACAAAACAGCCAGCTCCAAGGGACACATTAGTAATAGTATCATATTGCTGCCTTAAAGTCAAATAGGTTAACTGCATAGATGATTACTCCAAAGTAGACTGTTTTTGAAGACAGCATATGTTAAGGTCACTAGGCCTTCTTCTGAGCTGTATCACTTGACTGTCACCTCAGCTACTTGCAAAGGCTTGAGGCTCAGATAGTAAAACTTCAAACTATTTCAGACACAAAAAAAATAAACCTCAAACCAAAGCATCATCTCCTTCTATACTGATATGCCCATAGGGCTTGGATTCAGAAGTTAGACTCTTAGTGTCAAGCACAATCCATGTAATAATTGCCTCCAAGTTTGAAAAGGAGAGAATAATCTAAATCAGACAGTGGGAAATCCACCTCACTCTGTAATTATAGATAGTTTTAAATAACTTGCTTTGGTTTCCATTTGTACATGTTTTTCCCAAGAAGCAAGGCCATTCTTAGCATCTTTTAACAGTATGATCATAAAATACTTAAATATATCTAAGTAGTTTTATAGTTCATCAGGTATTTGCATTCTTTATCCTTGCCATTTGGTTATGTTACAGAGCAGTAAGTACTTATTAAATACCTATATCTAGTTGAAAGCATATTTATATTAAAATACATGGAGTCAGGCTTTTAAACAGCATTTTGAGTCCAAACTAACCACTGCAAGTCAGAATGCAGAAGAAAAAGAAATATCACATCTAGTCTGGAATCAGAAACTGAGAAGTGAAAAAGAAAGACACATTACTCATAGTTACTAGATTAACAACTTATGCCAATCACATAGGAAGATTTGAAGTTATCAGGTAATTTTAAACTTAGCTTTCATTATTGCATTCAGGCTAGTGTGCTCAACAACAGCAAACAAGAACCATAACACAACCCACTTGGTCTACTTCTTCACTGCAGGTTGGACATGACTGGAATAGATACATGAAAGCCAACCATGAAAATTTCATCCTGGCTACACCAGAGGCTGCTGTCAAAGGCAACTTCAACATCCCTGCAGATTTTTACTTCTTGGTATCTAGCCAGGATTTCTCAACAGTTCAGCTGTTTATTTTTTACTAATGCTTTTATACAGTTTCCATTTTTCCAGCTCCTCTACTAAAGCGATTAGCAACAGTAAAAGCATGCTAACCTCTTTTAAGATCCTAACAGCCTTGAGATCGTCAAGAAAGGGTAGCAAATAGTTTTAACTATTTAAACCCTTCAAAGTTTCCTTCACTTCAGCAGCTATGTTTTGAGTACTGAATAATGCAGAAGAGCTAACTACAGCCCCTTGAAAAGATTCATCACTATGTGTTTACTCAAAGCTTGAAGGAAAAAAATAATCTAGACCAAGCAAGTGTTTAAGCTTCAAACTGGGAAACTCAGCAAATATCCTAGGTTCAGATTACTAAGCACAATTTTAGCCTACAAAAACAATGGCCACACAATTAAATAAAAGTTCACCAAAAAATTCATATAATGAAGATTTGTAAACACACCCAACCAGCCAAACACATTAAAAAAAAAAGTTAGAGACTAAAGCCTATTGTCAGCACCTAAAGTCCTGGACGAACAACTTTGAAAAATGCTAGGTATGGTAAGGAGAAGGAGAGGAACAAACTCTCAGCTTGAGCAAACCACCTGTGATCATCTTACACACAAAACAGATTCCTAATCTTGATATTCAGGAAGAAAAATATATATATGATGGCGTAAAGGATAAAGAGGATTTGTAAGGAAGAGGATAAAGAAGATCAGGATTGCAGACAAAAATACAGAATGGTGTCTGACAGGTATCTATGAATTTTGATCTTTTATCTCCATCTAGCATGTCACTGCAAAATCTCTTAAGAAACTCCATTAAAAGTATTGAGATCAATCATATCAACATCTTCGTTGATAAATTACCAGAACAGCCACACTAAACAGGAAAATAAAAAATCAATATAATTAAGCACAGTGACATACAAAGAAGTAAACAAATGCAAGACATAAAAATATCGTGTATTTTACAATAACTGCATTTTATTACATGCAGAAATGTCTCCATTTCACTAAGAATAGCCAACCTTCCTGCCTGCAACCATGAGCAGTTAGAGTAGGGTGACAGGTTACAAAACTACCAGTAGGGCTATGTACTGCAGGCAAGTAAAACACACATTTATAAATTCAGATTATACAAAAACAAGGCTGCTGAGACCAGCTTTACATGAATTCCTGAGAAGGTGATGCATGTTAGCAAAGTCACGACAACAGAGCAAAGAGCCAAGGCACTCAGCATCATTTGTGGCTGCTGGCCTGTTGATGCTCAGCCATGAGAACACTCTGGTATAACCCAGCACATTTAGGAGCACTGGCCAGACCTGCCTTGAGTCACTGGAAATGCTCATTTTTTAACCAAATTCCCAAGTGTCACTTTCACCAGAAAATAAGGAAACCAAATCAGTAACAGCTTTTATATGAACACCTCTTGAAGTACAACACAAACCCACACTACCCAAAATCAAAAGCCTCATAAATGCAACACATCTAAGGTACCCCTGAAGCAGCAGGGATTGTCTTGGGACCAGTAAGAAAATGCTAAGTGAAACTAAGTATCATTGCCAGATACAGCAGTATCTGTCAGTAGTTCTTTAAAGCTGGGACAGATACACTTAAAAGTGGCACTCAAGAGCCAGCAAGAGCAAATATTTTCAACTTCTGAACTAAAACTGTGCAGAAACCCTTAAAAAGAAGTATGAAGAACAGTGAGGCCTGCCCCCAAAAAAGGGCAGAGTGAGGCTGAAAACCTGAGTCAGATGAATAGCAGAAAAGTAAGAGTGGACAACCTAAAAAGTAATTGTTCACTGCAAGTACAGTGGACTCTAATGAAAATTAATATAAAATAATGCAGGATCAACAGTTAGTCAGTACAAAAGGACATTTGGATTTTCCACAGTTGAGATAAAAATGTGCCAACACCATCTCTTCTCTTTCCAATCAGGGTGCAGCAGAGGACCGCAAGCAGGCTATGGCTCACATGTGAGGATTTTTAAACTCAAAAATCCCACATTACATGGTTGCATTCATAAAATTGGCATATTTTAATCTTAACTAGCAAAGGTTTAAAAACACAATATATTTAGTTCCTAAGTCTATTCATTAGAACAAAGTCAAGAGCAGGAGGAAAATGGGGAAATACAGAATGGATCCTTGAGGATTTAAGTGAGAAGTATGAGACGCTGTCAATTACATTTTAGTTGCTTAAAGATATTGCTTTTCAAATTTTTCAGCTTCTGGTTATCTGCTCTTTCCTATCCTGGCAGATATGTAAACTCCTGAAGGCTGCTGAGCTGAAGAAATCCAATTTTTTGGGACCTTAATACTTGGAGATTAAGCAATTTGAAATGCCCAGCCCTTAAGTGCAAGTGCCTAGACTTTTCTGCCAGGGCAGGGACAGGTAGCAGACCTGTCTGCAAAAGGTGTACCCAGGTGTTGGATCTCCTGCAGCAGGTGGTAGGAAAGAGTTGGATCGCTGGTTCCAAACACAGGCTGCAGGAGACTCAACGGTTCACAGCCAAAAAGTCAAAAACTCCCCAGCCAGCACACCCAGAAGGGACAGGGGCAATAATGCTGAAGAATAGAGGCTTGCAATGGCAAGGACTGGCAGGAGGAAGAGACTTCTCCCAAAGGCTGAGGTGCCCTTGCCAAATTGCTTCACTGCTCTGCAGACGAAGAGGAAACACCCATCACAGCAGGAAAAATGCTAAGGCTACTCCTTTTGCTGCCAGCAGGGGTTTGGGTGCTCAGACCATGGGACTTGCTTCAGAAACCTGGTCTGTGAGGGACTGGGGGATCCATCTGACAGAGAAAGGAAAGAGATCTTCGTCCATAGGCTTGTCTGGATGGTGAGGAGGGTTTTAGACTAAAGTTGTCAGAAGAGGGAAACCGAGGGTTGTGATCTGGAGCAGAGTCTGGTTGGAGGCCTGCAGCCAGGAGTTTTCTCCAAGGGGTCAGTACGGGGTCTGGTCCTGCTGAACCTGTTAAATGATCTGGATGAAGGGACAGAGTGCATCCTCAGCAAGTTTGTGGATGTTTCAAAGCTGTGAGGTGTGGCTAACACATCAAGAGATTGTGCTACAATTCAGTGAGACTTGGACAGAGAGGAACCTAATGAAATTCATCAAAAGTAAGTGCAGGGTCCTACACCTGGTGAGGAATAATCCTACACACCAGTACGGGCTGGGGGCTTACCTGCTTGAAAGTAGCTCTGTGGAGAAGGACCTGGGAGTTCCAGGAGAGCAGTTCCATGCAAGCCAGCAGTGTGTGCCCCTCTGGCCAAGAAGGCCAATGGTATCCTGGGGTGATTTAGGAACAGTGGGGTCATTGTCTAGAACTGCTGCCCAGAGAGGTTGCAGTGTGTCCTCTTCTGCAGAAACCCACCTAGACAAACACATGTAGCCTGCCCTAGGTTCTGTTAGACTAGATCTCCAGAGGTCCCTTGCAGCCCCACCCATTCTGTGATTCTGTGAGCAGCTAGAAGGTGCAACAATTTAAGTACAATCCAGTGGAAATAAAAAATAAAAGCATGTTGCAATCATTCAACCATGGAACACTAAGTAAGCTCTCCATGCTGCTATAATTAACAGATAGTAGTACAAAATATTGACAAGGACACTTAAAATATGAGCACCCACTCCTGCCCAAAAACCCCAATACACAGAGGAAGAAAGAGATGATGTTCTTTGCAGATACGCTGTAAAGAAAAAAAAATTTAAGTTTTCAAAAATGTTAATATCTTACTGTCTTCAAAATAGAAATGTTTTACACAACTGCATCTTCTTCCTTCACCACAACAGCTGCTACAAAGACACTTTAAGACTCAGCTATCCTGTGGCCTATAGCTGTTTTCTTCACATCAAAACTATTTCTCACATAGAAGGAATCTCAGCATGCTACCATAGAAAATCAATTACGCAAACCAAGTACAAAAGCAATTTTTACAATTAAACTAACAAGGTCCTTAGAAAGAGTACATAACCAAAAATCCCCATGTGTCAGAGCCTTTCAGGCAAAATGGAAGGTGGAAAGAAAAAGGAAAAAGGCTATAACTAGGTTTTGGATAAAAGCAACATGTCATACAAATTGCAAATGGTTGAATTACATTACGTGTACAAGTGAGTGCATTGTTTCCTAGAAAACCAGCATTTCAAAACACAGGAATATCTAGCTGTGGATTGGACAAGCCCCTTTCCACCACAAGAAAATACTACATTGCCCAAAGGTACTACCTATTACAAAATAAGATTATTGAAGTAGAACATTCCAGCTGTTGAGAGGTACTGAGCAGTATTACTGAACAAAACACAACAAAACTCCAATCACTCGCTCAGTCATTAAAGTCTTAAACATTGCTTGTTTACCACACACCTCACTCACAGCAACTTTCCAGGAAAGTACTGGAAACAACATTCTGCGCAGCAGAATACTTCAAAGCAGTTCAGATTGTTTCTGTAATGGGAAACAATGTTCTACTTTCAAGTAGAGCTTTAGGCAAACTAAAAATAAAATAGAAACTAAAAATAAGAACATTCCCCTTCACCCTTCCCTTGGTTTGCATGCCAGTTTCAGTCATTTTCAAAACATGCCACAGCACAAAACACAGAACTGCACAGGTGCTTTGACCACTAAATACATTCTGAAGGTATTCAGTACAGTGAACAATCCAAATTTTGGGTTCATGGATTCCAGAGTCTTTACATTTAATCAAGTGCTTCTAACCTTATGTTCCATACAAACTTTGGGGTGAGACCAAAAGTAAAAAACTTTAAAATAACTTCAAGTAATTTAATTTTTTGTTGCATTTAGTAGGCCAATAGTAAGGCACTGCGAATCTAAAGTTACATTGAATAAACATGTAGTGAATTTAGCTTGACTGATAAAAAACCAAAAATCAAACAAACCTGAAATGTGAGGAGTGCTTATCACTAGGCCCAGAAAAAAAGCATATTTTTGTCTTCTACATATAGCTTGAAATAAAGGTCTTGCTTTCCAAACTCCAGATACCCCTTGAATGTGAGGCTACAGAAGAATTCAGAGGACACAGCAATATCACACCATGAACACTGAACAAGTGTGAAAACTACCACCATAGACTTGATATCAAGTTCCTCACAGACTTTCAGCAGGTGTTATCATATTGCATACCCTTAAGATCAGGCTTGTTGCCAGCAATTTCAGCAAGAGTACATTTTAGAGCTGTATTTATGAACAAGAATTCATCGTAACAGAATACTAACCTACCAATTTTACTGAGACTTTGCCAACTGGGAAGCACAATGATAATCCAAGTGCATCTCACCTATACTACACTAGCACTGCCCCATTAGGTACAATATATGAAGTTCATTCTAACTGAAACAAAAACCTCCCGCAGTACACTGATTGCAGTGAGGTATTTAATTTAAAAAAAAAAAAGCTAAAATGGCTCAGAAAATTTTGTCCTAAAAACTTACTTCACTATGTGCAACCATGATTCTTTTCAAAGTTAGACCACAGAAATGAAAACTAGAGAAAAACCTTAAGACAAAAAAAATTCAGTGCTTTAAAGGTAGTACTGTCAAGATTTGAACAGCAGTGAAAACTGCTATGGCCACTACTACTTTTTAAACTTACCTAGGTTAGCTTTCTTCATTTTTTACTCAAGTAGAGCATTAAAACAAAGATAGCCCAAGCAGTTACTTTGCAGTGATTTGCAGGAAAACATGCTTCTAGCTGCAATCTCAGCAGTTCTACCAGCTTTAAACATGACAACACTCCACAAGTACAGAATATATTCACTCGCAGAAGGGCTGAGCTGAAGATAAATAGCTCACCTGCAGGCAAACCAGGATTTGATTCAAATTCCTTCAAAAAAACACTATTAACGCCTCCTTCCCACTTCAATCTCTAGATACTAAAGCACCTCTGTATGCCTTTTGGGAAAACTTACTTAAACAACTATGATTGTGCAATAGCTGACTGACCTTTGTGGAATGAAATTCCACATTAAGATTTTGAGTTGAGATCAATTCAACAGGACAAATAGGAATTTCTGTGGAATCTTCATCCCTGCTACCATGTGGGTCACTTCAAATGCAGGCTGCTCAGACCTCTGAAGTTTCATGTGTCATAACAAAACATAACAAGAGCTTCTGAAACACAAACTCTTAAATTTCATTAGCTGTAGGTAAGAAAGCCAACAGCTTTGGATAAGCACTTCAAAAAACCCCAAAAACTAGACAGGACTAGCCAGAAAGAAACATTTCAGTGACTAGGACTACATTGTATCTCTTACAACCTTTGTTTTCAGTATGCTGAAAGTGGCACAGCAAGATATTCACACTGTATCTTATTCTATCCCTGGAGAAGCTTTATTGCACACAAGATGCCAATGCCACTTAGGAAAAAGAGCTCTGCGTGCACCCTCCATGCTGCTCACTGGGAAGTCTATTCCAGCGCCCAATCACTCTCTGGGGGAAGAACCCTTTCCTAATACTCAACCTAAACAAGCAGCAGGCCTTGAGAAAAGCCCCAAATCTGTCTTTACAGAATACCCTTCCAAATTTGATTTTCATGGCAGATATGCTCAACCACCCAATGAATAAGTCAACACTACACTGTCCGATTTGACACAGATCTAGAATGTTCAACTCCTTCTCAGAATTACTAAGTGAAGAAACAATAGTATGCAAAGCCTTAACTGTATTTTCCCATGGAAAAAGTTGTTTGGCTTTTTTTAATGTAGCAAGATCTAGCTCTTTACTACATTTAAACCCAATTTGTATATACAAAAGAAGCTTTTGTCAACTTTTTTTTTTTTGGACAGCTTTTGTCAGTTCGTAATTTTGAGGATTCTAGCTTAACACTGATTAACATATGGCAGGACACTGGAGCTGACCTGTAGCTTGGCTGGTTCTCTGTGTGACTCAGCTGCCCTAGTTCATCACTACACAGTGAACAGCACCACACACCCACAAAGAGCTGGACACACCTGAATCACAGGCTGTCACTCTGTAAATTCTCCCACAAACCAGCTCAGTACACACACCCAAACAGCTGTGTCAAACTGTACAGTCAATTGAAACCAACTCAGCAGCAGCAATAAAACTTGAAAATAACTATGGGATGTCGTTCTGTAAAATTTTATATCATCTACATTTATCAATGTCATTAAGAATTTTAGTTAGGAATCCAGGACATCCAATTTGTCAAAACCTTTTATTAAGCCTACTTCTTTTTGCTGACATAACATCAAAACTCACCTTCCTGCTCAACAAAGAATGAGCTCTTATTTTTCCCAGTCATTCCAAATGGTAAAAATTCACAAGTAGCCTCCCTCTTGCCTACTTTCTGCTTCTCTCTTGGGGAAATGCACTTTTTTGGTTTTTTTTTTTTTTTTCTTCCCCCACAAGAAACAAGAGTGACAAACTTTGCCAATATCATTGACTGCAAAACTGACTACAGCCTTGCTGGCCATTGCAGTGTAACTAGTTCACACTATTGGCACCAAAACTAATCTCTGCAAATGGAAAAAACACCCACTGGTCATTTAATGGTCCAGGAATTCTCCCAGCAAAGAGAAAACTTATTTTAGGAGAAGATTAATGCATAAAGCACAAGGTTTATAGTTCCCAGAGATTCTTGACTCCTTGCTAATGCAAAGGATTTAGAACACCTACCTATGCAAAGTAGAATCAAGTCACAGTTTAGAAAGTGAAGGTCACTTGTTTGCCTAAGTTGATTTCAACAGGAAAACAATTAAATCTTAGAGAAACAAATCCTTTTATAAGCAAAACAAACTAAAGAACAGGCTAGGTAATCTAAGTATTTGCCATGTTCTCATATCCCTTTTTGACAAATACAAACAAGCACATCAACTATTTCAGGCAACTGAAATTCACAAAGAACATGAAAAAATAGGAAATGCAGTTCTTAAGAAACTATTGACACCAGACATGCTTTCATTTGTTAGAAAAGCCTCCACAGAAGTATATATATAATAAAAACTCACCCTGCTCTGCTAGCATGTTGTCAAATGAAAGAGCACAATTGCACGCAGGTGATCTTGCTGTACTACATTTCCCCTAATTAACTGCCATTCTTCAATTTTGCTATTTTTTCCAATAATGGGTAAAACAGTGTCATTCATTTTAGGCATTCCCCATTTTCTTACTCTCTCTGACACTCTATTCTTTGTCTCTAAAACCGAAAAGTTTGTTTTGTCATAAAGCAAAGATTTACAAAATCACTCAGCACTGTGTTTTTTCAACAGAGAGGCTTTTGTTTAAGCTTACTAAGCTAGAGATGCTTTAATAAAACACATGTCATGAAACAAGAAAAAGATGAATCCATGAGGAAGCTATGATTAACATGGGTAAGTGGAAAAATTAACCACCTAAGACTGCAAACTCACCATGTTTGCATATGTAATAGCAGAGTGAAAGCAAACAGCTTTAACACAGTAACAAAATATGTATGTGGAACACAGACAAAATTTCCATTCTCTTTCCCAATGCCCACATAAGACAAGTCATGGAGGCAGTTTGTCTGCATGCTTTCCCAAGGATCACAGCTCTAGGTTTAGAAAATACAATACCAATGGCAAACAATAGGAAGGAAAAAAACTCAACCTTATTCCTTATCAAATGCTGAACACACAACCACTGTAAGTATCCAGTCTTTTTTCCAACAGTTACAAGGAATACTTAATACCAGTTGTTGTTCTACCATAAATTAACCATCTATAGTCACAAAATAGTTCCCAAGGCAACCATAATTCCCTCAACCAATGCACACCATTCCCTTCCCATTACTCTACATTCTGCTAAGTGAGTGCTCGCTGCCTGAGACACCACACAAACAACTGTGTGCAGCAGATCAGAAGAATGGGCAAGGTACACAAATTAGCAACTCCTACATGTTTAAACTGACACTTGTCAAATGATACGTACATGAGAATTTTATAATACACAGTTGAGGTTTCTGGGTTTGTTTCATTTTTTTCCCATGGGAAGATAGCTTAAGCTCATGTTCCCACTGCCATGTTTATAATAGAGGTGCTAGTGGATTTCTTTTTAAGACTGGATAGAGAAAAAAAAAAAACCAACAAACAAACTTGTCCACATACAATTTATGAAGAGATCCTTTTTCCCTTGGCAAGTTCTGAGTCACTTATGCTTCCATTATAATTTTAAAAGGAAAAGCAAAAGCTAAAACACCTTATATGCCAACGAACTAATAATTATACACTAATAAAAAAAGCACCTGCTACAATTTTATAGGACTTAGTATGAGCAATATCCTAGCAATACCTTTATTGCACAGTTATTTCAAACACCATCATTTGCTACTTTGTGTGTACACGAGTAGCAGCATTACTTTCCCTGTATTTCAACTCCTTCTGTGCTCTATGCCAGCACTGCTGCTAAAGGTCTCCTGTCTGCCTTCTGCATCTGCCTTTTTGTTTCCATCCATTTTCCCTCCTTGTGCTAGCAAACATCTGTATAACTGATAACTGCAAGAGCAGCCCAGATGAAGGAGCCAGGCAGGAACAAAGACATCCAAAACCAAATTATCCTGACAAATGATAATTTAAAAAGAAAAAAACACAAGTCTAAAGCATTTTATTTTACAAAAAGATTCCACTGACAGAAGAAATATATTCTGCTGATATCCTACTATTCTTCTTGCCTCCAATATGCCAACAGCTATCGTGAAGAAGATAACCACATACTCAAGGATTGAGTAACCTGATTGTTATTGCCAGTTTCATGTAAACATTGCAAAGAACACTTCAAGTCATTTCTCTATATTCAGTATTTCCTACAGTAACCTTAATATACTTCAAGGAACTGTTCAGAAGGATGAAACTAAGGAAAGGTAATGAAAATATCTGTCCTTTCCTCACCTGACATCTTAATTCTAAGAGCTTTCCTCCTGATTACAGTATATTTCAGTGGACAGTTTCATGTGCTCTCAATGTCACAGGCTTTCCAGAACCCAAATCCTCAATATCAAGCATAATTAACACATGACATGCTTCAAATTCAAGCCACAAACAATTAAAAACAATCTGAATACTGATATACCTCATAACAAGCAAGATGGTGACAAGAAAACTGGGACTAACCCAAAAGATGGTCTGGCGACATTCACAGAGTCGTTAAGTTTGAAAGGCACCTCTGGAAATGATCCTGTCCTACCTCCCTGACAAGACTAGGCCACTTGGAACAGGTGACACAGGACACAGACCACAGAGATTCCACAACCTCCCAGGGCAGCCTGTTCCAATGCTCTGCCACCCTCAACATACAGTTCTTCCTCATGTTGAGGTGAAACTTCTTGTGTTTTTGCTTATAGCAATTTATCCATATCCTGTTGCTGAGCACCGCCAAAAACTCTGCCACCATCCTCTTGGCTCCCGCTTTTGAGATATTTATATGCATTAATGACATCAGTCTTCTCTAGACTAAACAAGCCCAGCTCCCGCAGTCTCTCGTCATAGGAGAGATGCTCCAGATCCCTTATCCTCACCGTGGCCTCCACTGGGCCCTCGCCAGGAGTTCCTTGTTTTACTTGTGCTGAGGAGACCAGAAGCGGACACATTCTCTCGGAGCTGGGGACTATCCACAGCCGGGCAGCGCAGGCTCAGGCAACACCTGCGCCCTGGCACAGAGTGAGCTGCGGAAGCACCGCACCCGCTCCGCGGGGCAGAGCCGGAGCGCGCATCCCGCTGACACAGCAGCGGCGTCCTCACCCCCCGGGACCGCGCCCCGCTCTTCCCGAACGGCGCATGCCGGCGAGCAGCCGGGCCCCGGAGCCGCCCGACTCGCTGTCCCCGGCCCGGGGCAGTCGGGCCCCGCCAACCCCGGGCCCAGCGCGGCGAGCCCCGGCGGCCGCCGGCCCCGCGCGGTGCGGCAGGCGCGGCCGCTGCCCCCGCGCCGGCTCTCACCTGGCGGGAGCGGCCCGGGCCCGTCAACGCCGGCAGCCGCCGCCGCATTTCGAAAGATCCGCCATTTTCAGCCCGTCACCGCCGCTCCCGCCCCCGCCGCACCTGCCCCCGCCGCCCCGCCCCGGCACCGCCCCCGAGCCGCGAATCCCAACCCCTTCCGCACCGGCGGGTCCCGCGCAGACCCCGCTCCGAGGAGGAACCTCGCCGCTCCGCGAGCCGCCACTCCGCCGCGGCTCCGGGCGCAGCTGACCCCGATGAGCGGCGGGAAGGGGACGCGCCAGGCGGGCATCCCCGCAGCGGAGAGGCGGCCGGGACCGACTGTCCGTGCCATCCTGGGAAGCCCGGCCCGCCGCGGGGAGAGCGCCCGGCGAGGCCGGGCCTCTTCCTTCCCGGCGGGAGGTGGCTGTCAGCCGTGCCCGCGCCCCCTTCCCCGTCCTCCCGCCGCTGCTTTCCCGCCCCTCGCACTCACCGGGCGGGCGGGCGGGCGCTCTTCTTCTTCCTTCGCTAGCGGTGCCTCTCGCCAGTGCCGGCAGCCCCCGGTGCCGCGGCGGCCGCGCCCGCGCCAATCCCGCCGCCGCGTTTGTTCAAAATCACGCGCCCCGCGCCATTCCCCCGCCGCATCCCATAATACCGTGCCGCCCTGGCAACCGCCGGCGCAGCGCCCCGCGCTTCCGGGACCGCCCCTCCCCGCCGTCCGCTTCCGGGGCCGCGCGCGGGTGCCAACCGTGGAGGAGGAGGCGGCGGCGGTCCGGCCTCATCCCACTCGCGGTGGAAATCCCGTGGGAATATCTCCGTGGGATCTCTCCGTGGGATATCTCCGTGGGATATCCCCAACAACCCAACCACCCCGCGCGGGGCCGGCCCGCTCGCTCTCCTCCTGCGGCCTGCGCGCGCTCCCCCGTCACGTGACGCGACACCCCCCCTCCCGCTCCCCCCGCGGCGCGCGCGGCTCCATGGTGAGAGGAGGCGGCTCCCAAGATGGCGGCGGGCGCGGTGAGGCAGGACTTGGCACAGCTGATGAACTCCAGCGGCTCCCACAAGGACCTGGCAGGAAAGTGAGTTGCCGGCCGCCTCCGCCGCTGCCTCCCCGCGTTGGGGCGAGGGGTGCGAGCCGCCCGCGGGGTGTGGGGTGAGGGGGCGCCGTGAGGGTGAGTAATTTCCATCGGCCGCATTTTCTGGAATAAAAAAGGATACAGAAAGGTTTCACTTCATGGCTGTGTAGTTTTTTCATTCACGGGCTCCCAGGTGTCCGCTCGGCCTCCCTCAGGGCTCTGCTGCTGCCCCTGGGTGTGCCACAGCGAGAGGCCGGGGAGTTTGTTTTCCTCTGCTGCCGTGTATGTGTCAGCGACCCTCCTGTTACTGTGAAGAATTATTACCTTTTCATTAGGTGCCTGTTTTGGATAGAGGTTGAGCTTCTCGTGGTGCGGTGTGTCACATAGGTTTTCACTCCCAGAGTGCAGTCAGAAGCGGATCTGTCACCTGGAATTCTTTGATTCCCTGCCCAGTTGTTTGTGTTCTAGGGGGGCTGTGTCACTTGTAGGATTTTCGTGTAAAACCTTCCAAAATTTCCCCTCAAAATGTGGCTTCCACGTGGATGTAGTGCTTCATCAGTCTGACACACACTGAGGAAAAGTTTCATTAGCTTGCTGAAACAATGAAACACAACTTAGTGGTTTTTGCAGCATAAACTCTTGAAAACACGTGGGGTACACCTGTGTTGGTGTCGCATGGCTGTAACAATATTTATCACAACACTATTTCTCAGTCACATTGAATATGGCATTTTGAACGTTTGATTACCTTGATTAATCTGAATCTATGAGCAATACCGTTTTCATTATTTTTTCAGTGTGCTATCCTGGGCATATTATTATTCTTATTTTAAACTTACAAAATTGCACGTATGTTCTTAGATAACAAAATTATTGAGCTCTGTTATCTGAGAATCTAGTCCCAGGATTTAAGAAGAGCCAAGTACCAGTTCCAGGTGAATGTTCATGACACTTGGGAGCAAACTGGAGAATTGCCATCTCAAGGTATAGGAAATATGAGCAAAAATAGGGCTCTGACATAGAAAGTACGCAGAGAGTCAGAAGTTCTTAGTGAAAAAATGTGTGGTTTTTAACCCCTTTTTAAAATTTATTTATGGACAGGTACCGTCAAATATTGGAAAAAGCCATTCAGCTGTCGGGTGTGGAGCAGCTTGAAGCTCTGAAAGCTTTTGTAGAAGCAAGTAAGTGCATAAGTGGTGTGAGTGGTTGTACAGTGGTGAAGGCCAGAGCTGTGTGGGGTTGTGTATTTGTATTTGTTAGCTCTACATGAGACTGTGTAAATGCAGTGTACTTTTGTCCTGTTGGAACTCAGACACAACAGGAAGAGGAACCCTCATCACCACATCCAGAAGTGAAGAGGGAATGGATTTGTAAGCTTTGTGGTTATTATAGCTTTCCATCTTGTCAACAGTGGAAGGTGAAAACAAAGCAGTCTCTCTTGAGTGCTGAAGTTTGTACTGGATGCCAAGTGGTATTTAAACTGACAGCCTCTTTCTTCATCCATTTGTAAAACTGCCAAGAAATTGTTAGGGTTTTTGTTGGTTTTTTTTGTGTTGTACTGGGTGTCTGGCTTGTTGAACATCTCTGTAAATTATATCTGCTATAATGTTTTTAAAGTTGAGAATAAGCTCAGTGAGCTTTAGTCCAAACAGGTACTTTGTCCAAGATATTTCAGCAACTGAGGACTATAAATCAAGATGAAAAATTAATTTATCTGTCAGGGATTAGAAGTCTGGTGACCTCTAGTGTAAACAGTTTCTGAAAGAAAAGAAAGACCCACCTTTATAAAAAAAGAAAAAAATCCCCTTTGCTTGCATAGTTTTTAAAATTTAAATATTCAAATTCAATGTAAAAGCAGATTATCACCTGTAGTGAAGGCACTGAAAAATTTTGCATCTATTCTGTGTTTTTCTTCTGTGCATCTCTGAACCAGTGGTGAATGAGAATGTCAGTCTGGTGATCTCACGGCAGCTGCTCACAGATTTCTGTACACATCTTCCAAGTCTTCCTGACAGCACAGCCAAAGAAATTTACCACTTCACCTTGGAAAAGATACAGCCCAGAGTGATTTCATTTGAAGAACAGGTGAGAGATCAGTGGTGAGACGGGTTTTGGCTCGTGGGTTTGGCTTTAGTTTTTCCCCTCCTTGTCTGCTGACTATTTCAAGCCTTTCAAAAAGCTGCTCAAAACAGCTATTTCTACTTAAGAGTCTGTTTTTTCAGTCCTGTATATGGAAAACCTGAGCTAAATGCAGAGAGCGCTTAGGACTGTGCAAAGATTACAGGCTGTCACTTCATCATGGTGATGGACACCTAATTCCTCTGCCTCCCTAACTGGCTTGTTACAATGAAACAGTTCTTGAGCTGGGGGAGGTGTCTGGAGAGATAGGCTGCTACTTACTGTATTGTCTTTTACCTGAGCAGTAGAACAGGTGGTGTGAAGAGCATGCACCTTGAAAAATAGCTTTTGTTTCAAAATAAATAAATTTTCTCTGTGTGTTTATTTTAGCTATAATCATTTTATCAGGAAAAAATATTTTCTTGGAATCCAATTCTGCTTAACTACTGAATATGCTGGTTTGCTTTGTCAGTTCAATTCTGTGTTTTGTTGTCCAAATGCATAGTATCATCTGAGAGTTCTTAGAGAAATTGTTTATATAAAAAGGCCTTAGGATCTATTATTAGAGTAGAAAGTCAAGGCAGTTTCTGCCATGATTTTTATTTGCTTCGCTTTGTCTTTTTTTAAGGAGCTTTTACTCTGAGCTAAACAGGCTTGCATGTGATTCATCATGTGATTCATTCATTATGCATAAATTAAATCCAACACATCAGATGATTTTTTTTACCCACACTTCCAGTTAAAAACCCAGGTTGTACGCACTAATACTTTACCTGCTGACAGCTGCTCTCCAAAGCAGAAGTTTCTTCATTAGGATCTAATCACACATCACCTCATTCCTACTTCACAGGCATGATTTGAGATGTAACTGCAAGAAATGGCTTGTGATTCTTGGTGTTCCGGTTCTTGAAAGATTTGTTTAATCTTTATAAAAGCTTTAAAGATTACTTTTGCTGTTGATTTTATTGTCTTTCAGGTGGCTTCAATAAGGCAACATCTTGCATCAATCTATGAGAAAGAAGAAGACTGGAGAAATGCAGCACAAGTGTTGGTGGGGATCCCTTTGGAAACTGGGCAAAAGTATGTTATACCCAGTTCTGTGGTAGCTGTACCTGCCCTCTCTGTACTGAACTAGATCTGCAAGTGAGAATTATGGGGTTTGCTGCACCAGAAGTTACCCACTATTAATTATTCTTCTTGATAAACAAGTCTTTTTAATAGTACTTTTGTGGAAGTGTTTCTAAAAGTTACTGAAAAGTCCTTGGAAGGTGGCAGTTTTTCAGTGTGTCCACCTTCTCAGTTCAGAATGAAGACATAGTTTGAAACCAGATTTGGATATTAACCAATGCAGTTGGGGATTTTTTTGTGCGTTTGTGAGGTGGGGTTTGTTCTAGTTTGGTTTGTTTGGGTTTTTTAGGTGTAGAACCCTTGCAGTTAGTTTTCTCTGTCAGTACTTTCCCCTTTCTCATTGTGCACATAGAAGGAATTGCTGTAGGTTTTGCCTGTTTTGCACCTATATGTTGCACTGCAAGGTTGATTCTTAAGTCAAGTGGCTCATCACTGGTGGCAAACTTCAGAAAAAACTAATTATGAGAGTGTACATTTGTGTCTTGTGGGCATCATTATTTCTAGTGGTGTTTGCAGGAGCCAGTTCTGTATTGGCATTCAGTTCAAATTTCCTTACTTTGTACAGAAAGCACTAATTTGGCAGTAGGGAAGAAGAAAGCAGGGTAAAGCAAATGTTGCCCAGTGCTTAAGAATCATAACAAATGTTAGAGCAGCTAGAAGCAAAGGTAGTTCTGGAACAACTCTGAGACTTGCTTTTTTCTTTCTTCTACAGGCAGTACAATGTAGATTATAAACTTGAGACCTACCTGAAAATTGCCAGGCTGTATTTGGAAGATGATGACCCAGTTCAAGCAGAAGCTTACATCAATCGAGCTTCCCTGCTTCAGAATGAATCAACTAATGAACAGCTGCAAATCCATTATAAGGTTGTCTAACCTGCTTTATTGCTTTCTCTTTCTAAAGGGAGACAATTCCGCCTTGAGATGTTTAATGCACTGTCACTAAAACTTTCATCATGAAAAAAGAGACAAAGGGGAAAGCTATATGGTTTTGGAAGCTTGAGAGACACATCTTAGCAATTATTAAACAGCTCATTCCTTACCATTTGGAAATAAGTCTGGAATGGTTCATTAAATGCCAGCTTTACTGATAGAAAATAAAAACTAGGCTAAAAAAATCTGAAATATTGTTGAAAATATTGCCTCCACCTTTGTCTATAAATCTGAGTGGGGGAAAAAGCTGCAAATATATTAGAGACAGTAGTACCTCCCACCCCCCACTAGTTAAATGTCCCATACATAAAAGTAGCTTAAAGTCTTAAGTAGTAAATTGACTGCTGACATTTCTGCTTTTTTGTGGGTTTACTGTGTACATAGTTCATACATAAATTTCTCAAACCATTTTAGTAACTGATGAGCAGTAATTACAACAGTGTAGCAGAATTGGTCAAGTTGTGGTAATGTTTAAAATTCTGTGACACAAAGCAGATGTGCCATGAGCAGTAACTCAGCATTTGGTGGTTTTTGTTTGTTGATTTCCCTTTCCTTTTTCCCTCATCCCATATAAAGTTTTGAAGAGTGTGCACTCGGTTGAAAGTGTAAATATTTTCTGTGAATCTTAGAAAAGCACAAAGAAAGGAAGAACTATCAGGTGGTGTTCCTGTGCTGAAAGGGAAAAGCAAATACTTGAAACATAAATGGCTAAGGGGTAGCTGTCTGTGCCAGTAGTGAAGGGGAAACTCACACAAGTGCAGTATCAGCTATACAATATTTCAATTGCTTAGGCTCAGTACTTGGCTTTTCAACATTTGCAATGTTTAGCATGTGAACAATGTTAGGAAATGTCTTTTCAATTGATTTCCCTGATACTTAAGCAAGGACTTGTCAAGTCAAGCTTATTCTTTGAAGGCACACATTTCCCTAGGATGCAGAAGAGCAATATTTATGGGAGCAATCACTTGACTTGACAGTGTACAAATTTTACACACCTGTATTATGCAGCCACCTCTGCTGCTTTTCTTTTTCTGAGCTGTCCTTCCTTTCTAGGTTTGCTATGCTCGAGTACTCGACTACAGAAGGAAGTTCATTGAGGCTGCCCAAAGGTACAACGAGCTGTCCTACAAAAGCATAGTCCATGAGACTGAGCGGCTGGAGGCACTGAAACACGCTCTGCATTGTACTATTTTGGCATCAGCAGGTAAAATACACCTCACATTTTTGTGTAAAAGGTATTTCCCGTGAAACAAGTCAGCTTGTGTATTACTTGTATGACTAAAATTTGGTAATGAGTCCAAAGCTGTGAACACGATGTCAGAATTATGTGTTGGCAAACTGTTAGCTCAGAGTTGGATTAGTTCAGTGTCTTTGCCTTTGAATGGAACACAACCAAATTCCTTCTTCAATAGAGCTTTGTGGGCTGTTATTTGCATGCATTGGGGAAAAAAGGTAACTTCCTCCTGTTTACCTCTGAGTACTTAGTGTTTTGGTGGTCAGTTATGAGAATTCCTCTTGACTTTCCTAGGACAACAGCGCTCCCGCATGCTTGCTACTCTCTTCAAGGATGAGAGATGCCAGCAGCTTGCAGCCTATGGGATCTTGGAGAAAATGTATCTCGACAGAATTATCCGTGGAAATCAACTGCAAGAGTTTGCAGCTATGCTAATGCCTCATCAGAAAGCAACTACAGCTGATGGTACACACTTCTCTAAAACCTTGTAAGGCTAGGTGTTCATCCATGGGAGTTAGACTTCCCAAATCAGTCAAGAAGTGTAATGGAAAAGAATTTATTATTGCTTATATCATCATTTAAGAAATATTTTTCAGCATGTATAGTTATATAGTAAAGCTTCTTAGATATAGTTCATCTTTCTGATTTGCCATTAAGGTTTTGAAATACTCTTCTGGAAGATAACTTGTCACATTTTCTTTCCCTATCCATGTGCAGTCCTCTTCACTGACAACTTCCCAGTGTTTCTGATGGAGTCTCTGTCTTCACAAGCTTCTCAGGCACTGTTAAGAGTAGGGTGCCTAGAAACCTGTGACGTGCATGCAGGCCATAAATGGTCTGCACTGATGATACATTTACTGGAACTGCTTCGTGACTTGACAGGAAGGTGATGTGGTGAGGGGATGGTTTGGACCTCACATATGTCTCCACTGACATGCCACTAAGTCTTGAACATCTGAACAGTCAGAAAAGTGTCAAGTAATGGCTTTGCTGGTATCCTAAACACACTGGTCTCAGTTTTCTAGATTGGAAGAATGTGAAAGTGGAAAAATACATAAGCATTAAATACCTCCGAATCAGGAAAATCTTCCTAGTTAAAAAATAGTTGTTGATTAAGGAAAAATAAGTAACCATGTACTTGCAGAAGTGAAAGCTGTGTTAAAGGTACTTGTTAGCAATATGCTGCATTCCTTCCCTTGGTGACTTTGTTGTTTGTTTATAACCTGTACTGTTTGTCCTTAAAGAATGCAGGTTAGCTGGTGTTTAATAATATGCTTATCTTCAGCTGGAGGTTAAGGGGGAAATGAGTTATACTGTTGAAAACTGTTCAGTCAAGGAGAGAGACATCAGATAAGGGTTTATCACAAGCAGAGTAAGAGACAGGTTAATTGTACCCCCAAGAGCCATAATGAATAGTAAGAAAACCCTCAATGGTCTTTCCACTTGTCAAGCTAAGATCACAGGAGGTCAAACCCCCTCAATTCAGAGCGTCTTGTAGCAAGGGCTCCACTTGTTTACTCTAGAAATTAAATAAAAGGTTTATCTGTTTTAAAATCAGCCATGTGCCATCCATTTGTTTCTGTCTGCTGTCTCTGCGCAGCTTAACAGTGATTCAAGGCAGATACATGTGGACCTTCTGCACATGTAACACTTCAGAAAAAGAAAGAGAACTGTTTTTTCATTTGCCGTACTATATAAACCAATATTTCAATCTTATAGTAATGTTTTGGGGTTTTTTTTCCTCATCTAACCCTAAAGGTTCCAGTATTCTGGACAGAGCTGTTATTGAACACAACTTACTATCTGCAAGCAAACTTTACAACAACATTACCTTTGAAGAGCTTGGAGCATTACTAGAGATCCCTGCAGCCAAGGTATCATTTTCCTTTTTTTTTTTTTTTTTTTTTTTTTTTAAACAAGGAGCGTGAATGGCATTAGGAAAAGGCACATCTTATGAGAATGAGAGTGGCACAATGTGGAATGAACAGCAGTAGAGTTAGATGCCACTACTGATTGTCTAATCATTTAATGAGTGCTCTCTGTAGGTTCCTTCCCCCCCCCCCCCCATATGTGAATCTGGTTAAAAACCTGTAAGACTGTTAAGTCTGAATAATTTCTAATTTCTCTGAGAATGGGCTACGTTTCTGACATCTGTCCTTGTTATTCTAGGCAGAGAAGATCGCTTCTCAGATGATAACTGAGGGTCGCATGAACGGCTTTATTGATCAGATTGATGGAATTGTTCACTTTGAGAGTAAGTGCAACCACAGTATTATTTTTTTTTAGCACCTTTCAGAGTGAGCTTTTTGAGGTGGTCCCTGCCAGGGTAAGGAAAATAAGTTTTTGAATAATCCCTTCTGCCTGAAGTGAGCTTGCTCGTCCTGCTGTAGCCAGGAGGTGGCAGAGTTGGCCATAAAGGACAACCTTTGACACTTCACCCACTCCCTGGAGAGGTCTTTGCATCCTCTTAACCACAGGAAAGAGTGAATTTATTCCATCAGTCTCCTTCTAGGAACAGGTTCACTTTGAAGTTCTCTGTTCCAATCTGCTTCAGTGCAGGAGTTAGGCTTGTAACAGGCAGCCAAAATAATTGCAGCTTTTGAGTACAGAAGTGATCCTGGTGTCACTGCAAGGAAAGCTTCCTCTGTGAGCTGGGTGAGGGAAGTGGCAAAAGGAAGGGTTGCAGTTAACAAGGCACGGGAATTTCTAAGACTTACTTTGTTTAATATTGGTTGTTTTTTCTTTTCAGCTCGTGAAGCTTTGCCAACTTGGGACAAGCAGATTCAGTCCTTGTGTTTCCAGGTGAACAACCTTCTGGAGAAGATCAGTCAGACAGCCCCAGAGTGGACAGCACAAGCCATGGAGGCCCAGATGGCTCAGTGACCGTGCCTCACTGTCCCAATGGAGGCAGTCACCTGCCTGCTGTGCTGGCAGGGGGAGCTGAGCAGGACTGGGAAACAAACAAAACACCCTCTTCACTTCCCCTTCTCCTGCTTTCACCATGGCTTAGGACACAGCTAGCTGATCCCATGTTTGGTGTGACAGGCTCCCAGTTCTCTGAGTTTAGATTGATGCTCCTGCTGCCTCTGCATTGCACTCTGCTCTGTGGTTTTCATTTTAAAGAAGCTGTAATGTCTGCAGCAAGCTTTGGGTTTGGTTTAATTTTTTTTCCACTGTATTGCTATAGATTTGTAGCCCTTTACTTTCTATGATGCGTGTTCTGCTGTGAAAATAGAAACACCATGTTTCTTTTAGTTGTAATTATTCTAATAAAGGCTGAGATAAGCAACTTGGTTTAAGTGTTGTAAGGACCTGTGGTTTTGTTTTCATTTTTTTTCTTAAACAGTAACTGGAAATAAAACTGATTTTTGTAATTGCATTTTCAGCTCCTGAAAATGTTAAATGAAAACATTTTTTTTTACTTTCTTTGTTTATGAAATGCAAGTCAAGGTGTCATGTGATAAGCAGGACTAACTTGAAATGCTTATGCACAGCAATGAAGTATGAAAGTGACCCTTCTGATGTTTATCAGTCTGGAGTTGGGCACTCCTTACCCATCCTTACTTTGCCAGATACACACATTTAAAAAACATGACAAATATTTTGGTCTTCAGAGGCTTCTATGCTTGGTTATCTCCAGTCTGTTGGAAACTCCATCCACTCAATTATTCACTCAGTTGCATATCTAGCTCCATACCTTGGATCCATCATATTTTTCAGTTCTTTAATGGCTTAGAAAAACAAGGCAAACATCCCTGAAGAAAGGAATTAATTCAGGATGTCAAACACAGCAGAAACTAATTGCTGTTAAATCAAAATCTTTAAACCGGAATGAGCCGCATGCACACTTGCTATACTTACACTTGTCATTGTTTGTAAAGAAGTGCTTCGTTTTGAGGTGTGTTGACACTACTCAGTAATAAACTGTCTGGTGAGTATAGACACAATTATTATGTTCTTTGCTGTGCAAGTGCTGCACATCTCAGTACAACATCATCATAAAAGTAAGAGCAAAGTGATAACATAAATGGTGAGAGTAGGCTGAAGGGTATTTTGACCACCGATTTCCAAGGGAAAGTACTTGTAACTTGTTCAAAGTGGTACTGGCTGAGAATTTTCTCTCCTTTCAAGAGAGATCCTGACAAAGTCACTATTAGTTTGGATCCTGTTGTTTTTCTTTTTGCTTGTGCTCTGGCTTCTGCACAAAGCTCTCCTCCTGGAGCGTGCCCTTTGCAGATGGAGGTGTGCCATGTATGCCATTTGTATACATTCCCATTTACGTTGTTTGCTGCTTCAGTCTGGTACTCAAAGAAGAATCCTGTCCTAAAAAGCCATAGCAATGTGTGTTCATAGCTTTGCTCCCTGTGGGCCAGGACTAACTTCTAGAAAGCAGTTAACAGTTCTACTAAACCATTTCTGAAAGGACAGACCTGAAGTGGCCAACTCAAGCCTCAAAACCAAGATGACCTTTGGTGATGCATATTGCAAGCCACAGGCTGATTTATCTGATTGTGCTGACAGCATTCCCATATGAGATCTGGGAATGCAATGGTGGGCCAGGGACAGGTGAGGGAAGCAGGATGAACACACGAGGGACAGAACTTGTAGCCTTGACACATGCAGCATTTGGGGTATGTAATGCAACAGGAATGCTATGGAAAGAGAGTGTAATTTTCATATCAGCAGGGAAGACCTAATTTATTCCAGTAAGTGCAGTTACCTGCAGATATTGCTGTAATCCCAGCTGTATTGCTGTATTGCCCAGCCCACGCTAGAGGCATCACAGGAACAAGTAAAGGGAATGGCTCAGAGCACCTGGTCCAGTATGTTATATATATGCAAAGAGCTTGAAGGGTGGAGAAAGTATGCTCAGTGGTATCAGTCCAGCCCACTGGAGATACAGGTACGTGATACACAGTCTGGACATGGAAGTGTTAATGAACGTTTTCTCACAAAAATCCAAATAGGAACATAAATGGCAGAGCCTATACACTGTCTTACTTTGATCTTATTCTGCAGTTAACAGTTTTAGGTAAGGAAAACTGGATCCACCATTCTCACATTAGATGAGTAGTTAAATGATCTACCAATTGATCAACAAGTGACTTTTGAGAATCCTTCATGATTTTATATAGCTTATAATTACCACTCCATGGCAATCTTGTTGGCCTTAATTCTATTACGTTTATTACTTGTAAGGGCAGTGGTTCAATACCTTGAAAGTTTTCTTTGTATTTCTTTTTCCTTAAAGTAAATCAGCAGGTATGCTCAATTAAAACAGAGGGATGATGAGGAATACACATAGTGCTGGTGGCTACAGGCTCTGCCCTGGGTGGGAGGAATGTCAGGAGTCCCCGGCAAGGGGCTCTGACCATGCCAAGGAGGGACTGGTCACCCTGAGACACACCAGGAGCTGATGAACACTGAGAAGACCCCAGACTAAATATCACCACTGGAATGGGCATGCAGACTGTGAAAGTATATATATTTACATATACACTATATATACTGTGAAAGTATAATCCTTTTTCAAGTTTGCTTGTTGAAAGCACAACTCCAGCTGTTAGGGTGTTGCTGCACCACCATTAAATAAATTTGACGACCAGAAGAGCGGGACATTGCTATAGGGAACCTGGTGTCCAGCTAGAGGGGGAAATAAAGCTGTGTGAGCGTGGGGAGCTGGAATGCCTTCGGTCCCAGCAGAGGCAGCCCAGGCGGTGGGAGTGTGGCTGCCAAAGCGGCTCCTGGGCGGCCAGACAGGAATGTTTCCTTAACAAACTGCGTACAGGGCAGTGCCAACCCCCCGAGCCCATTCCCCAGCGCTGGTCCCGGGCTCCTCCTGCTGCAGCTGAGATCCAAAGCCGGCAGCTCCCCGCTAGTTGGAAAGCCAAGCGCGCAGAACCCGCGCGGAGGCCCCAGCGCTTGTGGAACAGCGGCACATTCCCACTTCTATTCTGTGATTCAGCTCTGCTCATCCGTAGCGGGCACAGGAGAACAAATGAATTGGCCTCTGGGCTCTGTAGATTTGTGAGCCTTTAGCTGCATTCAGAGCAGGTTACAAAGCTTGTTTCCATATGCAGGGCTTAGGTTGTACTTCTTGACTTCAGCTAGCTGTCCCCTGGTACCAAAAAGTCTTCCCTTACCCAAGCTAAAAATGACAAAAAGAGAACTTTGCTCAGAGTAAGGGAGTAAAAATTACCACAGGGCCTCACAGGATGATCAAAACAACACATAAAATGTTTTTAAGTATAATGTGGGACTGTATTTGGGATGAAGTCTTGGTATTATAACAATTAAAAAAATCTTAGTACCATGAGCTAAATTTATCTAGAAACGTTTCATTTTCTTTATGTGAAGAAACCTGGAAACAATGTAAGTAATCTGTTAGGGGGACAACGCCCATGCAAATCCATTTCCTTTTTTTTGTTTAAAGCTTAGTGACTTTGCTTTACAGATGATAAATGACTTCTCTATTAAATCCCTTTTTTATTCTTTGTGGTAGTCACTATTTTAACTTTGTTATTCATTGCAAAAGATAATCCAAAAGCAAAGTAAAGAAGTTTACCAGACTGAGAACACTAGACTGAAAAGTAGGGGCTCAGCCTAGGTTCATAGTGAGTACACAGCATTCATTTTGTTGCAACATTGTAAACTTGAAATTATGACTCTTGAGGGAAGGGATGGCACCCATGGCACCTTGACAGGCTTCAGAGGTGGGGCTGTGTGAGCCCTGAACCTCAAGTTCAACAAGGCCCAGTGCAAGATCCTGCAGGTGGGCTGAGGCAATCCCGAGCACAAATACAGGCTGGGCAGAGAATGCACTGAGAGCAGCCCTGAGGATAAGGACTTGGGGGTGCTTATGGATAAGCAGCTCAATATGAGCTGGCAATGCGTGCCCACAGCCCAGAATGCCAAATGTGCCCTGGGCTGCATGCAGAACAGCGTGGCCAGCAGGGAGAGGCAGGGGATGCTGCCCCTCTGCTCTGCTCTAGTGAGATCCCACTCAGAATGCTGTGTCCAGTCCTGGGGTACCCCAGGGCTAATGGCTTTAAATTGAAAGAGAGCAGTCTTAGATTGAGATTAGGAAGAAATTCCTTACTGTGAGGGTGGTGAGAGGTTGCCCAGAGAGGTTGTGGATGTCCCATCCCTAGAAGTGTTCAAGGCCAGCTTAAAAGGGGCTTTGAGCAACCTGTTCTAGGGGCAGGTGTTCCTGCCCATGGCAGGGGGACTGGAACTAGATCAGTTACAATGCTGTAAACCAAGCAATTGGTATATTTTCATAGCATATGTGGATTGTTTGGGGCAAGGACTGAGGAAAACACGTTATCCGTTACCTCACAGCTTTGGGTGAGCTCTAGCATGATTACACTTTTTTTGGCTTTCAAATGCTGCAATCATGGTTGTAACTTCCATATTTCAGGGCATATAGTGCTTCCACTATTGCCTGTATGATGCTTTGTTTCTGGGTACAAAACACTTCCAGCTGCTGTGACTTTGCTATCAAAACAGGCACTGTTGTTGCACACCATTAAAGCCCCATCTAACAATTGCCACTGATGGTTTTGGAGGATTTTTAAGAACCGGGAAGGAGAGAAACTCCTTTCTCCAGCATTGTCTGTCTAGCTGGTCTCTACTAGGTATGAAGAGTCCCAAGGTACTGCACTGACTATAAAATTAGAAGAAAATGGTGAGGTATGTGAAGTACTTTGTAACTATTTCACATGGTCAAAGCCCATGACCAGCTATAATCTGATCTGAGGAATAGTCACTTTCTCAGTTTCTACTGCCTTGCCTTGTATATTTCTATTGGATGTGGCATTTTGTCGTGACCCTGCATAGCTTGTGGCATTATAGACAGCATTATGGCTAGGTCTGTGTCCTTTGAATTAGCATGCTTATTATCTGAAAATAGACAATTGTTGTGATGTATTTCTACTTTTCAGTAATGGATAAAACCAGGGAGTAGTGAGAGATTCTTTCAAATTCTCATAATCTTTGTAAGATGTCTTGTTACTTGAATATGCTCCCAGCCTGTGCTATTTCCATTGTTGTAATCTTTTTGAAGGGCTGGAAATCCAGATCTGCTTTCGTAAGCCTGCTTTACCAGCAGCTTGTCAATAGCTTTGATCGGTGGGGTTTTGCTAATGGAGCTCAATACCTGCTCCCCTCACCTGAGGGCATCTTCTCTGATCAGATGCTTTTTCCTTCCATGCAGAATAAAGATTACCAGCCAGGGGAGGATTAGCAGAGAGGATAAGATTATGAATTTCCTAGAGGCTGTTGGGGAATTCAGGATGCACACCCAGCCAGAGGGGCTAATGCAGTATGCATGACCTAAGAAGGGGTATTTGTACTGTAGGGGTAACTGAAGACCCAAGAAAGGATCATAAGGATTTTTTGTTGTCACTTGCAAAAGTTGCTCCAACTTCCACAGTGAAAAAAAATCTATTCCAGATTTACATTGAATTTTTATGTGCAGTTTTTAGCTGAAATTTGCCTTTGTATTGTAAGTGCTGTTTCTCCTCTTTGTGGCAGATGTAAAAAGATAAACAGATGGGAGTTGATCACTGGACTAGGAGCTCACATTAGTTTAGGGCTCATCCATAGGCTGGCTATTCTGTCAGTATTCACAGAGAAAATATATCAAAACAGAAATGTGATTCACTCAATAAAGAACTACAGGATGGGAACACATCAGTGCAGGTCAATATGATTTGAAGGGAAACAGGTGCTAGGCAAACAAGTTAAGTAGTGCTGAAAAAAGTAACTGTGTGGGGGGACAAGAGGTACCCAACTTCACAGGTGCTTGTGATTTGCCAGAACTGGCTGTTCAGAGCTGATAGGATAAGAGTTAACAAACTGATGTCACTCTAGCTGTTGATTAAGGAATCCTTATCAGCTGGGAGTTTTTGTTAGAGACAGCCTCAGTTCAGCATTTCTGTTTGCAGTCTGCATTAAATAGCTAATAGAATGGCGTTTGTGGGTGTTGTGTTACAGTGAAGGCAGATTGGTAAGGCAAGGCAGTCCACGTGGAGGGAGTCATTAATGCAAAATAGTGCTTGAAATGGCTGCATGCAAATTAGACACAGGTGTGTCAGTATTTCGTTGCTTTTTGTGTTGCATATTGGTACTGGATTAAGCCATTAAGAGAAATAAGCCTGAAATATTTGTATATGTTTTTAAAGCTGTGTTAAAACGTATGGACAATAGGGTAAAGTGTGGTCAGACTGATTTTAAAAAAGGTGAATTCTTTTTAGGGAGGACCTGAAGTATTTAGGCTGTTGAGTTCTCTCAGAAGCCCATAGAGTGGCTAACTATCCTTTTTCATCCATGCAAAACATATTCACTGAACTAGGGTGAGAGATGCAATAACAAATGGGTAAAAAATGAAAATATGCAACCGTAATGAGAAAACAAAGCAGCAAATTCCTCAGAGCAGGAATTCAACTCTGGAACTAAGCTCTGGAACTGTCGAAGGGCAAGAGTAGGTTTCCACTGCTTTGCTGTCTTGAAATCCAGAATGGCTGCCTGGCAAGTGGCTTAGTCAGTTAATACTGGCTGAGTTTAGTCCAAAGGCAACAGTGCAACACAAGGGTCTGACCTACAGGAGGATAGACACCACGACCTAAAGGTTTGTTCAAGCCTGAAGCTTTTTCAATCTGTGAAGTGATTTGAAGTTGAAAAGATTGTACCTTACCCAGTTCTGCACAGCAGCCATGCTGTAGCTTTTAATTGTTTTTATTCTGTGATGCTTGCATTTGAGGCAGAACTGCATCAGAAATTTATGGCCAGACAACAAAGCAATCAAATAATAACTGCACTAACTTTTGGGTCTGAGAGGAAGGGTACATTCTGTTTTCCAATAAGGTAATCACATTTCATCTGACAGTTTGACTTTAACTAATGGAATACATATTTAAATTCCTTGATCAGAAAGTGAGATGCTAGAGGATCTATTGCCACATGTGAAGCACCTTGCCTTACTTAAGTCAGGAAAACATTTTCCAGGGAGTTACCAAACATGGGTGAAAAGCTAATAACAGCTGTGCCTTTGCCTTCTAGTGAGAGACATCGACATTAGGGCTGATTAGTGACCCAGCTGGATACTTGGGGAGAATCAAAGGGCAGGTGGGTGATTATCAAATCAGACTGCCGTACCTTGCAGGTGGATGGGCTCTTGTGAGCAGAGTGGTGGGGTTGTTCAGAAATGCCTTCTGCTGACAGCTAGAGCCTGTGGCATTTGGCTTGTTGTGAATATGATTTACAGACTGATGCTGGCCATGAAACCACATCAGCACACTGCCTCCTGGCATAAATGTGGACAACCTTTGGGAGACAGATGGGTAAAAGGCCTCCAAAGGACACAGATTGGATTATCAGCATTAGTACTTCATCATATGCTGGACTCTTGCATAATTATCAGCATTAGTACTTCATCATATGCTGGACTCTTGCATAATTTTTAATTGAAAAAGATGACTGACAATTCAATTACACATTCTGCTGTGCAGGCATTCAATTTCATAGCCAGTTGTTCCTCTTTGCCCAAGGATGGATCTGGTTTTACCCTGATGTCAGTTTTGTTGCCTTATGAGCATTAATCTCATTGCCAAGCTGCTGCATGCAGCAGCCTGTGCAGAGGAATCATACTGGAAACTGCAGCTGGTAGGAAGAGGAGGTATAGCAGAAAACTCCCTCCTATCAAAGGGTTTCTTATAAACCCACCTGTGCTGAGAGCAGGCACAGGGGATGTTTAGGTGTGTTTATGCATGTTGTGGGAGCTGGAACAAAGCAATGTACTCATTCCTGATGACTTATTTTTGCTCAAGTGTTTAGGAGCGTGTTGCCTTTATGAAGGACAACGGCGACCTGGTTGCAAGAAGGCAGCACGGCAGCCCGGCCTCGCCCGGGCTACTCGGGCTAACGACAACACGCTGACACCAATGTGGTGGACGGTCGAAAGCATTTATTATCTTATCTCATGGGTTTAAATAGTCTTGGGGGACTTTGCTACGTCAGTGGGGGGTTTGGTAGGGTCTCTAGGGTTAGTCGGGAGTGGAAAACTACTGGGTTAGGTGTGGTTACATGCTCTGGGGTTAATAGATAACGTGAAGCAGGGAGAAGGAGGAAGGGTCTCTCTTTCCGTCACATCCCGAGATCTTCCGTTCGCCTGTCCCTATCTACCACATCTCCCCTCCCCTTATCATGAATAAAATGAGGTAGTCGTAGATATAGGCACTGGAGTGAGGTACAAACTTGTAACTTGTTGAGGAAAGGGTGGTTTGGTAAATCTGAGTAATTTTCGCAAGGTGAGTCTCAAAGGCTTTTGTGACTGACTGTGTTTGCAGTTTTTGGTTTACAGCATTTGTTGCTGGCCTATGAACAAAATGTTCATGCGTTCCAGACGGGCCTGAACAAACGAGACTAGTTTGTTCAGCAGGCATGGTCCTATGGTAACAGCTAAAAGCAGTATTGCCAGTGGACCTACCAGGGCGGAAATTAGAGTGGTGAGCCAAGGTGATTGATTGAACCAGGATTCAAACCAGCTCTGTTGGGTTTCTCTGTCTCTCTTTCTCTGAGCCAGTCTATCTCGGAGTTCTGCCATGGAGTCTTTAACAACTCCCGTATCATCTGCATAAAAGCAGCACTCCTCTTTCAAGGCTGCACACAGTCTTCCTTGTTGCATGAACAAGAGGTCCAGTCCCCGCCTATTTTGTAAAACTACTTCTGAAAGCGAAGAGACTGATTTCTCTAGATAGGAGATGGATTTCTCGATCCTCTGCAGGTCTTCGTCGATGGTCATTTGCAGCTGAGAGAGTCCGTGCTGCTGGGTTGCGATGGCTGAGACACCCGTGGCTGTGCCAGCTGCTCCCAGGCCGAGCAGCATTGCAATGCTTATACCTGTGATTATTTCTCTTTTGTGGAGTCTGTCAGGTTCCTCGAGAAGGTGGTATATCTCTTCGTCTGAGTGGTACAGGACCCTAGGAACAATCAGAACTTGGACACAGAAGTCAGTAGAGTCATTAAATTTGGCAAGGAACACACCAGGACTCACTCCGGATCGCTGGCAAACCCACATCCCAGATGCAGATGGGACCACCCACTTATTGGTTTTTCTGTTGGGCTTGACAACTTTAGTGCAGAAGTTGCCTTTCTGCTTTGCTAAGGTTGCATTGCCAAAACATCTGCCCCGTCCTGTGATTTGACTCAGGGTGATTCCTCTGCAGGGAGTGTCCCATCTGCACTGGTGGGGGGCACTGGCTATGGAGTAACTGAAGGGGGTGTCTAAAGCAATGCTTTTGTAGAAAGGGGGTTTAACATCATAGCAAAGCTAACAGGGGTTAGTCAGGTTTGGTTTGGTTTCGTTTAGGGTTAGAAAGGTAGCTTCTAAACAGGTTGGCTATGTGGAACACGAAGGATGGGGTGTTTGCTGTGGTGATTTCTTTGAACACCTTGTCACTTGAAAGATGTTGCATGACCCACTTAAATGGCTGGTGAGGGAAGTGGCCTGGGTCGGCTTGCCCCCCGGCCACAAGCTCTAACAGCAAAATCGCACAAAGACACTGTGCATGTCTGGGTCTCATCGGTGTCTCACTGGTGTGGGACTCTCGGGTTTTGTCTGGCGGTTTGGTGGTCCGTCATTTCCCTCTGGAGCAGGGATGTATGCGTCACGGGGACAGTCCACAAGCATGTCCTGCAAACAAAAGTCACAGCTTTTCATTAGTTTTGTTCTGAAGGTCAGGTTTGATTGACCTGAGTGGACACCACCTGATTTTGTCCTCTTTTTTATATGAAGCGTTATAGCTACAAATTGGGTGCTTTTCCAAGCTCGGGACAGCCCTCCTACCCCGTTCACTGGGGGGACGTCTTTGCATTGCCAGGCGGGAGGAGGCTGGGTGCGGCCCGCACGCCCCCTCCCTGTCCCGTTTCCCTGGGGCCGGGACCTGCATTCTTTAATGAGATGCCCTTTTCCCCCACAGCCCCAACAGGATATTTCTCCCCAGGTGGTAAACTGGGCTGGTTCGTATTGTGACCGCTTTTCAGTGCGGATTAGAGCTTTACTCGGTTTTGTCTTAAATCGCGTTGGCTTTGTTTCCTCCGTCTCGGAGTCCCAGCCGGCTTCCGGCAGCTCTTCCGAGCCGGCGGAGCTGCTGCCGGACTCTGAGTCGGAAGTTGAATGCCGGCGCATTTCCGGGACTCGGTGCCTTTTTGTCCGGCTCCGAGCTCGCTCCTCCCCACGGGGGTGGCGCTGCTTCCGCCCCCCCGGCTTGCCCTGCCTCCTGCAGGGGAAGGTCTGTCCCTTAAATGGTAGCAGCATCAGGCACGGCTGCTGATTGGCTCCGTGCTCTCTGCCGCTCTCCGCCTCTTTCTCCCGCACACGCGCATTCCTAAAACCGCGCGCCTCCCGGGTTTTCGCGCCGAGACCGCCCGCGCTCTGCCCCTCTCCTTGGCTGCCAGCGCCATTTTCAACGGAGTAGGGTGGTGGCGTGGTTAGGATCTCCTCCCGAGCCGCGGTTTCTGCGCCTCTGGCTTCCCCCGCCAGCTCCTGCCAAGAGCTATCCGCGCGCTGCTGCATCTCCGGCAACGGGTCGCTGACTGGCAGCGGCGGGACGGACGAGGAAGCCGCGGTTTTTCGGTGGGTTTCCGCGGCAGGGACTGGCCTCTGGCCCGGGGAGGAGGGTGACATGCCGGGCCTCCCCGGATCTCCGCTCCCGGGCGGGTCGTCCTCAGGGACGGTCTGCGCTCCCGCCCCCACCCCGAGCCTGGGTCTAACTAATAAACACGTATGCGCCGCGCTCCACGTCTCCTGCTCTTCTATTGCTCTGCGCAGGGCTTTCTCTACTTTGCCCCATGCCTTAAGGCTCTTGCCACTGCCTGAGGATTTCGTGTCCTCGGCCAGCGTGGCTGTGCATTTTTCCCATATTCCCGGATGTATAACATCCACTGGGCATTCAGTCGCCCCAAGCTCAAGCAGCCTTGCTATGGCAAGATAAAAGTCTTTGAGCTTAAATTCGATACCCCACTGCTTATAAATCACACTTACGACCCTGGCGATGCTGTCCATGACGCTCGCGGGTCCTGGGACGTCTCCCTGCGCCAAGATACGGTCTGACCGCTTCGGCCGCTGCCGTTGTCCAGGCGTATCCCGCTACCCGAGCGAATTTTTCTTCCCGGGTTTCGGCACCAGATATGTTGCCTTTATGAAAGACAACGGCGACCTGGTTGCAAGAAGGCAGCACGGCAGCCCGGCCTCGCCCGGGCTACTCGGGCTAACGACAACACACTGACACCAATGTGGTGGACGGTCGAAAGCATTTATTATCTTATCTCATGGGTTTAAATAGTCTTGGGGGACTTTGCTACGTCAGTGGGGGGTTTGGTAGGGTCTCTAGGTTAGTCGGGAGTGGAAAACTACTGGGTTAGGTGTGGTTACATGCTCTGGGGTTAATAGATAACGTGAAGCAGGGAGAAGGGGGAAGGGTCTCTCTTTCTGTCACATCCCGAGATCTTCCGTTCGCCTGTCCCTATCTACCACAGGAGCGAGATACCAGCCAGCTGCTACCTGCTCCTGAGGGTCTAAAACAATTCTGGTAGTTAAGAAATGGTTAAAGATGTTCCATGTGCTCCTCCAAGCTTGTTGTTTGCCACACTAGTAGAGCTGTCAGGCAGTTTCTTCTGTTGTTGACATTCTGCAATTGCTTCTGGCTGCTATCAGCATTGATTGTGGTATTAGTTTGTACTTAAATAGGTGGGAATCTGTGCAAGTGGTTGTCTTTTCTTTCTCACCCATAGCTGGCAATCAATTCTTAAGCTGCTGTGGCTAGAACAAATCACTGCATTGAAATATGTTCCATTTTGGTAGGAAGCCCTTTGTACTTAACTGGATTGATTTATCCTGAGAGCACCAATGGAGCCAGCTTAGGGTTTCTACATGTTAGATACAGGACATGGGAAAGGAATCTGTTACCTCACAGTTTAAGGGGTTCAGAAATGAAACCCTGATTCTATCTCACAGCAAGTGTAACTAGGTTGCTAGTTTTGGGGGTTCACCAGCTGTTTTGTGTGCTAAGTGCTGTTATAAACCTGTCCTGTGCCTTTCATGTGGATGGGATCTGGCTCTGGATGGGTTAGAGTTGCAATCCTGGCAGCCCAGTGTGCCCCATTTTCCAGTGTAACAGCTGTAAGGATGTCCCAAAGTGCTACAGGTGTGCAAGATTAACAATGACTGTTCCTAGTGGGGAGTCCCTGAGAAGGAGATGCCAGCTTGAGTTAGCAGAACTGTACTTCTGATGTCTGGTGTTGCATGGAAAGGGGGAACATTTTGACAGGAATTCCACAGAAGTATGGTGACATGAGCCTGTTTCTGGGCAAGTGAGAAATCTCTGAATGAAATTGGCTCACAAGGCTAATGCATGTGCAGCAGAAGCGACTTAGGAAACCCAAGTGAAAATACCATCAGGATACCTGCTAGTACAAATAGTCACTGTAAAAATGGCACCAGTTTTAGTACCTAATATATTTTCTGAGCTATACCCCATTAAAAGTTACCCTTTAAACTGTTTAGTTGTTTTTGGGGCATGTCTTGAAGAATCAGTGGTGTGTTTTTATTTCAGCTTGTGATAAGGGCTTTTCTTTATTGCCTTACACAGGGTATGTTTTATTCATGTTTTCCACACAGTTGGTTTTTGTTTCCTGGAAATGGCTGCTGTGCATGGTGACCTGGAGAGCTGCTGCATCTCCACACCTGTGAGGCTGAAATGGCTGGGTAGTTTCCCTTAATGAGCAGCTGAGTCCCACAATGGAAGTTTCTGCTGCAAGGACCCAGCAAGCTGCTCTAGCACCTTTCTCAGTCCATTAGACAGTGGCTCCTGTGGCACCTGGGAGTGAGTGGCAGGAGAGGAAGCTGTGCCAGCCCTCGCTGCTTTGGGTTTTGCCTTGTGACAGTCAGGTGGCAAAAAGCAGATTTCAGTTTCAGGCTGATGTTTTCCTCAGTGTCTATGCTGTAAAGGGTTTGTGCCATAGACATATCCAAGCCACACAGTGAGGACAAGCTGGCTAAAACAGGCTGTGCTGGATTCTGGGGTTTCGTACCTAACCTGTCACAGGCTTTGTGCTCACCTCAGTTAAGCCTTGCTTTCATGTCTCTTAACTGTCCTCTGTTGTAATTAGTATTTGTGCATGGCTAATTAGGGGCTTTAGTGTCTTCGAAATGTACAAGCTGCTTTCTCCATGTGTGCTGGTTTTGGCTGGGGTAGAGTTGATTTTCTCCACAGTAGCAGGCATGGGGGCTGTGTTTTGGATTTGTGCTGAACACACTGCTGATAAAACAGGGATGTTTTGGTTACTGCTGAGCAGGGCTTGTACAACATCAAGGCCTTTTCTGCTTCTTGTACTGTCCCTGCCAGCGAGGATGCTGGAGGGGCACAAGGATTTGGGAGGGGACACACAGTCAGGAAAACTGACCCCATCTGACCCAAAGAATATTCCAGACCATACTGGCATCATGCTTAGCACATAAATCTAGGGGAAGATGAAGCAATCTTCTCATGGACAGCCCTCTTCTTGAACGCTTTTCTTGTGTTCTACAATGCTGAACAACCAATTTGCTACCATGAAACCTGAGTACCAGCAACAGAACATTCTCAGGACACTTGCTGCTTTGTCACATGGATCATTCTTGATGTGCTCTGCAGCTGGTGTCCTTTGCTGCTCCTAATCTGTGCTGAACCCTTTTAAGCTCCTAAGGACACCCAGTGATTCAAAGTGGTGTCATAGCTTATTTCCAGTGTTAACACAGAGAAAGTATCATTTCACTAAACACAAGAACCTCCTTCTAGTGCTTTAGGGGCTGTCAGTAAAAACCTAGGGGCTGTTGAGCTGAGGCTACGTACTTAAACATACTGAATTTTTCTTGAAAACCTGATTTCTCCTCTATCAGAAGTTTTGGTGGTGGTTTGTGTGAACAAAAAAAAAAAAAAAAAAAAAAAAAAAAAAGCTACCTCACCTGAATTAGGGTTCCCAAGTACCAGAGAGGAAAGCCACACAACACAAGAGGTGTCCCAAATGAGCTTAGTGCAGCCTGCAGTGTGATCAGGGAGTGAGGGTGCTTTTCACAGAGCATTGCCTGTTGCTTTCTGTGCATAACTAATCATCCAGCCTCCTGAAGTTGAGAAACACGTAACATGTTAGCCAGGGATTATTTTTGTTAGCTCAAAAATGCCCTGCAGGGATTTCCCCACTGTTGGAGGACAAGCTGTTGAATTATGTCCACGGTGGTACCTTCTGGGTTTAAAATACCCTAGAGAAAGGCTTGAGAGGAGGCTCAACCTGAGTGGTTTTGTTCCAGTACCTGGAGGTGGGAATTACTCTTTGCTCTTCCACTAATTTCCCTTTAGGAAAGAATAAGTAGCAGTGTATTACTAAGATCTGCTTAGACAGGAGAAATTGTAAAATGCAGCCAAGATTATGTAAAAGTTTAGGATTCCTTGGGGGGCTGAATTTTTCAGGCTCACTAGGTTTGGAGATGATCCTTGGGAGCAGTAGCCCGAAGCTATGATGGGAGGCCACATAAAACCTTTGCCTGTCCAGGCAAATGAGTCCCATAGTATTTCTCAAGGGGAAAAATGCAACCTGATCCAACAGTCCCTTGATGTCAGTGGTTCAGATAAGGGAGGAAGGACATGGACCAGCCCCTTGTACCTTTAATTTACAAACCAGCTAATAGGAGCCCACCTGAATCAGGGTTTCTGAGAAGCAGAGAGGGCAGCCAAATGTGAGTTGTCCCAAACCACCTCAGTGTGGCCTGCAGGGTGGTCAGGGAGCAAGGATGCTTCTCATACAGCATTACCCATTGCACTGTGTGGGTAGTTAACCATCCAGTCTCCTAAAGCTGAGAAACACCCGAGAAAAGTGTTCATCTTCTGAGATGTGTGGGGCACCTTTTGCCCAGGAGAGTGTTGGTTATCCTGCTTGCCTATGGAGGGAGCCATCCTGCCTGGGATGTTGTGTGCTTACACCACGTTTAGACAGCATTCATTGGACAGGAGAAATGATATTCAGAGAACTGTCCCTCATACCATGGCAGCTACATGACCCCAAGGGTTAACCCTTCCTCTGACAGCAATTCAGGCCATGCCAATGGAATAACACCTTGTTTGGAGATTGAAATGAGCCACGGATTGCTCACATGAATGGAAATTGTGGTGTTGATGGTAAAAGATCCGGTGTAATAACTAACACGTGATAGTATAAAAGGGCAAAAAAGATCATTTATACATGTCAGAAGAAAAAAAAAAAGGGTACAAAAAAGAAGTTGCTTCTTCTTGTATATGTTTGTGGGTGCAATTTTCTGGGGTTGCCCTTGGCTCCTGTCTGCAGTAAACACTTTACTGAGCAAGAGCCACTGGTACTCAGTGATTCCCAAGACTGTGATTTAACACAAGTAAATTTTGCTGAGGAATATTGGTCTTTCCTTATTATTGAAATAGCCTTCCCTCCTTCCATTTTAGTTGATGTAATTTATCAGCAGCACTGGCACTGTCAGAAATCCTGGGAAGTCCTGGTTTGCAAGGAGATCTTTGAGGTAGAAATACAGAAAATGTACAAAACTTAGCCTGAAGCAAGTTCTTATTTTCAGCTGAAACCTTCCCAGCAGCTCTTTGTCAAAGGCAAAGTGGAAGACATACAGCAGACTCTGGTGCCTGGCTGTGAACTGAGTTGCCTCAGGATTGTGGCACAGCATTAACACAAACCTTGTCACACAGTGACAATAGGAAATCATCATCTCTATATGGTGTAATACAGACTTTCCTGCAGTTATGGAGTAGCAAGTAATAGACAGTGCTGAGGGCTGTTGTAAAGATGATGGTGATCGCTTATCTTGAGATTAAGGTTTTGTTTTCATGCAGAAACTATCTCAAAGCTTGTAGCTGGAGAAACTGTTGTGTTACTTCTTCAAAATGTGCCACGGTTAGCATTGCTTGTGACTGAGGAAAGTAGGATGCAGCTGTTCTGTCTGTGATGGAGTGGGAGCCACAGAAAAGGGGACAAGAACGTGCAGGGACTATTCCCTTTTCCCTTGCATCTTCCATCAGGTGTATGGGCTTCATTATGTAGCTATTAGAAAATGTATGGAATTGGCATTCCATCTATGGATGTACAGAATGATCCAGTGTGCTTTCAACATCTATGCTGTAAAAATGGTGTGGCTGGAGCAGGGAAATGAACTGAGTAGAGCAGGATATGAACCAGATATTAGGGATTTATCTGAAATTCTGTGAGTTTGAGGGTAGAATGTGTGTTGGCAGGGTGCATTCTTGAGACACACATCAGCAGCTTTGCCTGGATATCCCTCCCAGTACAAACCACTGTGTTTACAGAGGTCAGTGGTGTTGGGCTTATCACTGGATTTTAACTGTGAAATTTGTGCTGTTGTTACCTCACTGGTTCTGAGCATGGGGGTCCTGCAGACACAGGTTGGAATGAAGAATCCAAACAAGGTGGAGGCCATTTCTCAATAAAATGGTGCTAATGAAGTGTCCTGCTGGTCTCTACTGTTCTTCTGTTTACCCAAATGCCATTTATTACCATGTTTCCCCAGCCTGACTGTGTGAAAGCTGAGTAGGGACTGTCTCTGCTCTTTAAAACTGCTACAAATCTGCTAGACTGTACTCATCATGGATCTAAATATACATTTAGGAAAAATAGATAACACATCTGCTAGGCAGTGGAAAGACTATATTTCAAAAGAGTGGTGAAATGTCAAGTGAATTATGGGGTTTGTCTTCTTACTTGTAAAAATAAATTTTATATTCTATAATCTGAACCAGACTAGGTTTTAATTATGCACTGTTTTGCTTTGATTTACTAGGCAGGTTATCTAGAGGCCAAAACACTAGCAGATATATTGTAGTAAGCCTGGAATGACTTAAAGGGCAAGCGTTAGACTGAGTCATTCATTTTGAACAAGCTATCATAGGTTTTTTTGCTAGGTTTTTTCATCTTTTGCCTCCAAGCTTAACTCTTTTGTGGATTACTGTAACTTAATTTCTGCTTTATAATTTGATTGTTAATTATCAACCCTGGTGGTCCTGCATATAGTTTATCCCCATAGGGGTCTGCAGCAATAGATGTAATTGAACTTGTCTAAGCAGGACTTTTAGCTAATTGACTGCTTTTTCTTGTGGAGAGCTGAGTCTGGAAAGATAAGCCACAGGCACTGGTGTTTCAGTGAAACGTGCACAGCACACGATGGGAGATGCTCACTGAAGTCTCATGTTACTGGTAGCAACACTGATATCTAATCTTCCTGGATATATGATACTCCAGCCAGGCTCCAGAGATTTTACCCTCTGGTCTTTATATCATGCTTGAATTTTGTGTTCAAACCAAATGCCAGAAGTTTCTGCAGAGCAGGATGGGTTTTGAGCCAGACAAGCATTTCTTATCAGTGGATTGAGTGCTTGTGGTCAGTGATGAACAATTGGGTTTGACATTCTCCTGCATGCTGGTCATAGATTCTGCCAGCACGTTGAGAAATGGTGTCAGTAGGCTTGCAATGTTACAGTAACAACTCAGCTCTTAAAATGGCAGTGGAAATGGTTAGTTTGGATTAGTAAAGATAAGAGCTAAGAAATGCTGACTGTAAAAATCACCTGTTAACATCCCCAATCTGGACATCAAATCTAGTAGGTTTGATTAAATCTATTAAATACAAGGGCTAAAAAACTGATATTAGACCAGAATATCTGTGTAAAGAATACAATGAACTTACATAGTGTAAAGTAAAACAACAGCAACATGGGGATGGTCTGGGCTGATGTCTCAGAAGTTTTTTGATGGCAGATGCTTCAAACAAAAGCAAGGAGATGCTAACCTTCACTAGAAAGCACTTTAGAGCAAATGCTACATCGGTAACTGGGCAGAAATGGATCAAACTGCAGACAGAACAACAGTCCAAAGTTAGTGAGCACTGGTACTATGCTGGAAGAACGACTACTGCTCTCATATCAAATGATGCTCTAGCCTAACCCTGCTTCCTTCTGGGATCTTAAGTAGTTTTAGCCTGTTTGATAACTCTGCTGTAAAATGGACATATGTGCATTCAACTTGTGTACTGACATATGTGCATTCAAAGTGGTTTCTTGACATGTGATCAGGTGCTGCAAAGCAAACTGGTATTTGTCAGTGAGCAGTGGGACTGGGTTTGTTCACTTGGATTTGTAAGATTATTTACCTAAATTAGATTTTTGAGTTGCTTTTTGACTTAGATCAGTAAAAAAGTTTATAAAAAGGCATCTGATCTATCTGAAGAATTATATAAGTAGAAAGCAAATTACTCAGGAGTAGTGCTCTGTACCCTAAGTTCTCCCAAAGTATGTAGTGCCCATTACTAGTTGTTTGCAGTACTGGATCGGAACAGCATCTGCCTCACACCATGACTGTGGTTTCTAAATTAAGTCAGAGAAGAAAATTTGGCCCTACTCCTCAAATAGCCTTTTTCTATTTCACAGTCAAATAGCCCCAGTTTAAAAAAACCCCATAACTAGCAAAACTGGGTGGAACTCTTCATTCACCCACTTTGCCTAACAGTAAGTGCTGAATGTAGTGACCCTGTTATAAACAGTACCAGAGCTCAAAGTAAAGGCCCTGCTTTTTTAATTTATTCCTGTAGTTACCATGCACTGGCTAGGTTGTGGAGAGCTAGATGAATTACTAAAATTCTTTGCAGAGCTAGAGCTGCACTTGATTAGTTTTTAGCAGTAAGTTTTTAATTATTACCTTGTCACTCACACCAAATTTGCCAACAGGCTTCAGTGAGCCTGTGCATTGCAGTGCAGCTGCTGAATGTAGCACAATGTGGTTGGCATGCCTTATCTTGTAGGTCTGTCAGAGGGGTTTTTATTCTTTGAATTAATATCAAGTTGTATATGGAACTTTAGAAGCATGCATTTAAATTTTTTTTCTCTTGTTTAAAAGTAATATGTTAGAGTGAAAACTCTACCAGCTGAGAAACACCTTTTACCATCAAGAAGCGAGGCTGTGTGCACTGCCTCTTAATGTCATGGGAGCTTCCTAGATTTTTTTTTTTTTTTTTTGGCTATTGTGGTGGATACTTGCTGTTATAACCACGTGATCAACTGCTGTTTAGGCAAATTATAGACAAGTATAGAGGGAATGGTTGCACTTCTCAGAAAAGGAAGTAATAGAAACAGGGTAGCTAGTTAAAATGATGTCAAGTAAAAGGGAGGGCTGATGAAAGATACTGAAAGCTGAAGTATAGAGAAATATTTATGGGAAATAGGAGGAGAGAAGTACAGCCCTCTGCCTGATGACTAAAAAATTATCTGTTGTCTCTGTAATACTACCCTGTCTGTGGCCTGAAAATCACCATTTGTTACTTGGCAATCTATTTCTCACAGCATTTCTTCTCCTGAGCTAAAACTGAGTGAATATTTGTATCTGTCTGCATCATACATTTATTTTCTTGCTGTGAACAAGTATCTAAGGAAAATTTGTAATCTGTGTCCAAGCACAACAATTAAACAGGAAGAAGTAGAAAGTCACCCTGTAGAGAGAGCTGTCTCAGAAAGAAGTGGATTTTTAACTTGTAAATGCTTCAGCAGTCCATCAGAGGCTGCAACTTGCACTTTATTGCTTCACATGACTGTACCCACTCTGTTTTCCTGGGCATAATTTGATCCAATTAAAAAATGGCAAAGTTTTCACAGCAAATGGCATTACTTGACTGAGGTTTTGCACTTGCTTAACTTTAAAGGTCAGTGTAGTTTTTCTGGGTCACAGCAGAATCAGATGCTCTGCAGTACCCAGCCTGGGTTTGCTCTTTGCTTGACACTAAATATGAGAGAGTAAACCACGCAGTGAGCACAAGGAGTAATTCTGAGTATTGCAGGAATTTGGGAGGTCAGGTGGCATGATCACCTCTGTTCCTTTTATATTTGAAATCAAAGAATCCATAAGTCGGAGGAACCAAAACCATTCTGCAACCATCAAGACTGACATTTCAAATTTGCATATTCAAATTTAGCCATTGAAATTACCCATTTTGTGGTCATGGTTTCAGAAACTGAAATATTTAACATCTGTTAACATGAATGCAGCTTAAGCATTTGCACAGCTGGGGATCATGCCATATATGAAACTTGGGTGTAATCTTGAAGAAAAGAAAACTGATAATTTCCACTTAGCTGCATTAAAAAGAAGTCCTGTTTTCAAGAGTTGTAGTGTTTTTCTAAATAAATGTTGCTGGGTTGTTGGATGTGTGGCTGCTTTTTGTACCCTTTTATAAATGACTTACATGCCACCAAATACACCTGTTAACCTGCACTTGATGGAATAATCAAATAAAGTTTAAAAAGCTGTATTACAAAGATTGATATCTATGTAGGCTGGTTGATTTATGTTCTGGCTTACTTGAACACTGTTGGATGATACAAATGTGGTGTTACTTGTGGCTTATCTGAATAGGATTATCAGGGCTTTCCAGCAATTACTTCCAGCTGTTTCAAAGATAAGTGTGAGAAATGGAAAGCTGTGGAGAAGGGCTGGATACAGATATGCAAACTCTTCAGGCCCTGCCTAATAAATACTAAGTGTGAATGTAAACAGTGCTGCTTTGAGGGTATATAACAAGGATTTTGGGGATGGTGCTGTGTGGTAAATATACTGAGTGCAGGCAGGGAGAAGATTAATTGTATCTGTAAAAGCAGTTATTGCAATATCAGAAAAAAAAGCAGTTCTAGCACTTCCTATTAGTGAGGTTTCCTGACTCTTTGGTAATGTATGGTAGAATGACACAAAGAATCCAATTTCTCATTTGCTGCTACAATTCCTGAGGGTAGAAATTTTTTTTTTTCAAGTAATACTTTCCTATCTAAAGGAATACATTGAGCTGGGTGCTTCAGTGCCTTGTTTCGATCCCTGTTTTGATAGATGGGAGACAAACCACAGAAAGTACCAGAAATGAAATTAAGTGAAAATGAGCACCACTTAAACAACCAGGCACTGCATCTTAAACTGTAGAGGGGAGTCTAGGGATTGTGCAGTCTCTTGTGTCCATGGTTTTATGCTGTGCAAGAGTTAGAGGTGTGAAGTCCCAACTGGACTGCTGCTGGGACCCCTGGAGGCAGGGAGCAGAGTTATTCCAGCTGAGCATCTGCTACGTGGCTGAAAGAGCAAAGAAAAAGTGCTGTTCATGCATTTGCTGATATTGATTATTATTGATTTAGAAGCATCCAGTGCCTCAATAATTCAGTTACATAAAACAAGTAAATAATGACACCTTATTTACAGGTATATATTGCTGTGATGCCTTTGCCAGGGGCCAAATGCAAATCATCCCTGGTCTTTTAGCCCCTTCAAAAGCTGGGCAAGTCATTCTCTCAATCTGCTGATTATCTCAGGAAAATTTCCAGGGCTGTCCAAGTTGCAGTAGAAGCTGCTTCCAATCACACTGGAAAGAAGGCAAGTGTGAGGACATGCAGTCCAAGACCAGCTGATGTTCAACAGGCAGGTGTCAGGCTCATCTCACCTTCCATAGGCTTTTTCTTGTGTCTAACTGTATGTGAATGTTCCTGTCAATATTCTTAAGCTTAAGGATATATATATATATTTAAATTGGTAAACAGGACAACATTCATAAAGGTTTTTACAAGAGAGGATAACATTTTCGTCTTTAATCAGAAACTTAGTCCCAGTAGTGTTTTCAACTATGGAAAAAGTTCTAGAATATAACCAAAATGGTTGTAGTACAAATTGCAAATTTCCTTTGAAAGAGAATAGATGTTCTATTAAAATGTTTTTTTCACAATAGATTAAAAACCAAAACAACAAAACCCAGAAAGTTCAGAATAAATACATATTATTGATCACTAATAGCCATGTTTTACGTCCTGTATGCTCATGTGCTAAATTACAAATGTTTTCACAAATAACTTGGCAGTAGAGACTTAAAATACCTCCTCTGCAGTCAGTCGAGTTCATAAAATGTGGTAAGCAGAGAAAGTTCTTGGTCAAATTAAATTAAAAACATTTGATGTCTAACAGGGTCATGACTAGAGTCTGTGCTTCAAATTTTTCTTTAAACTTTTTTGTTCTGCTTGACTGAGATGTCTGAAGCACAATTATGGTTTCCCACATTCAAATAAAAGCTCTGAGCAGCCTTTCTAGTGGTGATTTTCTGTGGGATGTTATAGTATAACAAAAAGATGCACCAGTTTGTAATATCATCTGCAGTTCTGATGCAGCTTCAGCTTTAAGCTATGGATTATAATTTACCATGGCTTTAATGTCCATACTACTGATTCTAGGAAATGCTGATCAGTATTTTTCCCTTCCCTTCCCCAACAAGGCACCCAAACAAATATTTGTGCTTCCCTTTCCTCTCCTAGGACACAAGGTAATTTCTGAGGTTTAAATGTCTGTAAGGGTAGGTATGAATACATGGATTTTCCATCAGAATGAGGTATCTGCTTCCAATGGAATGGTCTAATAAATTTTCATCTCTGCAAGGGGAGAGTTAGAAAGCTACTATATTATTGCCTTGTTTTGAAAAGCAGTTGAGGAACAGCAAATAACACACAGTGTTTTCATACTCTTTTGTAGAATGGTTTGGGTTGTAAGTGACCATAAAGATCTCATTCCTGCACATTTAGTGGTGGATGAAAGGAATGCTAAAGCATTCATATAATGGGCAGTCCTCAAGGACCTGCATGATTTCTCCTGCAGGATCTGTGGATCCTCTGCTGGTACCTCAGCTGAGCTACAGTCAGAAGGGAAAGGAGAAAGTGTTATTCATGAGAAGGACATGGCCTGCTCACTGCTGGGGGCAGGTGAGTCAGATGATTCTGGCAATTCAAGGTGTTTGCAAAGAGAACAGACAAGAAAGAGTATATTTTAGAAGGGAACAGTCACAGAGTTCATGTTCCTGCTAGAACAAGTTTGTATTGTTCTGTTAATATTAATCATTCCTTAAGAGGTCTTGGGAATGCAGGCAGACAAAAATGTTGACACCTTAGGATATTTGCCCAGGGCTTTTTCCTCAGAGGCTCCATCCTATGATACTGATCCTGATAAGGGAAAATCTTTCAAAGTAGAAAATGACCTTTGTCATGGTTTGACACTGGCACAATGCCAGCGCCCCATGAAAATGCAACCTACCAATCAAATGCTGTGAAATGCGATCGAGAACAGAGCAAAGCAGGCCAAACCTAATAACAAAGGAAAGACTTTATTACACTACTAATAATAATATAAAGGGGAAGAAAAAAAAAAAGAAAACACACACAAATTTCAAAATGAAAACCTTCCAAAACATTCCTCCTCCCCCCACCCAACTCCAACAAACCACAGTGAGACCCATTTAGATCCTTAATCCAGTTTTCACCCTTCAATATAATCAATACTGAATCCATTGGGGAAGAGAGGAGTCCCCCTTGCACCACAGACCCCCGGGAAACACAGCTGCCACCTCTTGTGTTTCCATGTCACACGTGGCACTGCCCAGACACACCGGCCAGTGTGACACTCTCCTCTCCATGTCACAGTGCTCTCACCACCGTGCATGGACAGAGACTGCTTATAGGGCCCCTTTAAGGATGCTTTGCCAAGGACCAACAGGAACAACAGTCAGTCCAGTGTCACATTTCGGGACTAGAGTCCCTCCCATTTTCCCCTGGGGCCGAGGATCCAAGGACAGAGATTGCCTTCTTCTCTGAAGACGGAGGGCATCCTCAGACCCTCCTCAGCTTTTCTCTGTTCATTCCTGAACTGGTAGCTGCTGAAGAAGGTCTCTTGGCTCACCAATGCATCCCCCTAAAATGCAGTCCCTCTTGAAAGGAGTGGTTCAGTCTATGGTTAACAAGAAGAGTCCAGCCAAAAGCCACTCCATCATCTCCCCCCAACCTTCTTCTCTGAACATCTGAGGTCCCAGGCTGTCTCTCTTTCCTTCAAATTGAGGAGGAGTAATATTTCATAAAGCTTCCATTTCACAGGAAAGGGTTAAAATTCCCGGACTCCCCGGACAGCTGGAATCTCAGCCCAGGACTCCGTCTCATGTCTCCCACGCTGGGCATCTTCCCCCCGCATCTCCTTCTCCTCTGCCGGCAAACTCCCAGGTGCCTGCTGGCTCTCTATCTCTTTTCCCTCTAGCTTAGGGGAGGGGGAACAAAGACATCCCAGATGTTCTCCACCCTTCTGTCCGCAGGAGCTGGCCCAGCTCGATTCTGATCCTTTACCTCCTGGCCTACCTCTGCAGGCCGCATGGCTCCCCTCCCCCACCCAGCCCGGGCTGCGGGGGGAGGTCTGTACCTTGCGATGACCCGAACCAAAGAAGAACGAGTCCTCCTGGGAATTCCGCTTTTAACCCCTCTGTGTTCTCAGAGGCGTATCCACCTTCAATTGGTCACCCCAAGTGTCAGTATCCAAACCTGACCCCTGACTGGATTGACCTCTTCCTTCCAAAAAGAAAATTCTCTTCCCGTGTCAAACCATGGCAACCTTGCGTGTAAACCAACTTTGACTTTTGTTATTCACTCAGTTCTGTGTTGCAGGGTTCAGTATTTTAGAAAGTTCTTTTGGAAAGATCAACTGTACTATTTATGTAAGCTTTCTTTTGCCCTGTTCAGCTATTCCTTCTGCTTGGAGGAACATGTCATTTTCTAAGTGCTGCCAGGGATACATTTCAAGTGCTGCACTGTTCATAAAGGAGTTTAATCAGTTTGGAACAAGACATCTATGAGGCATGATTATATCCAACAGGAAGAGTAGCAAAAGAAGCGTGTCTTGTGTGTTCACAGCAGTGCTCTGTGTCAGTTTTGCAGTTGGCATAATTGTGTATGGGACAGGGCTCCAGAGATGTAATTAGACACACTCTCATAGCTTAGGAGAGAGTATTTTGCATGTAAGTAGTAAATAAATAGAGCTTCAAATCTAAGGTTTTTCCTTTCAGCATGATCAGGAAAGGATCCTTCTCAGGTGGTTGATACATATGAAGCATTTCTCTAAGATTGTGTGGTCTGGTGACAGTGGCCAGCTCTGCTACTGCCCAGCCACATCATCTGAAGAAAGTTGTGGGCCTCAGTTCTGATATATATATATATATACACACACACATATATATATATATATATATATACAACAGGGAGAGCCACTGCCTGCCTTCTCTAATCCTTTCTGCCCTGGTCCAGCCCATGCTGGAGGAGGAGGAGGAGAGGGCCCCCAACCCCTCTGGGAGTGCTATAGGAGTGAGTGAGCAGCTGTGTTGTACTTAGTTGCCTGCTTGGATGAAACCACAGCAATTCCACATCTGTGGTGGAGAACATGGCATAAATAGAAGCAAGAAAAAGAATCTTTTCTTTAGTCCCGCAACTGTTGTTGTCGCAATCCTCACTTGAAAGTGTAATCTGTGGAAATATTCAGATCTGTGCTCAAGTTAGGGTTCTGGCCCGTGCAAAGTAGAGGTTACCACTAATTCTGTTTTGTCCTGAGGAGAAGCTTTCTCCTAGAAACAGGAGAATACACATTTTTCTTTGCAGCAGGCTACATTTGCTTGTGGAGACAATGGACAATAAAGGCTTTGCTGTGGTGCTAAAGCAAATTTGAAGTTTCAAATTATTTCCTTTCAGAGTTGGTATCTATTATTCATCCGAGTGTAGCAGCTCTGAAATCAGAGATCTGCTCAGGGAGCTCCTGGCTTTCACTCAAGAAATAATAAAAGAGTGGAAGAACAAAAAGAATAGTTTCTACAATATATGGAGCAATGGCACTTTGAGATGCTTCAGTAGACTTCTGTATCTTGAGTGCAGCCTTTTATGTTACCTCTGGCTGCACTCGCTTTCTGCAGCCTCTCCCTCTTTGTCCTGGTTTGCTATTCTTCCCTTTGAAAGGACTTATATATATATATATATATATTTATTTATTTATTTATTTATTTTCCCTGTATGAATTGTCTGGAATCCACTTCAAAGGCTTATTGATCTTGATGGAGTTTACTTGCTTTGGAACAAGCCTCTGATGAGGCATGATCTTAAGGTGCTTCCTACACTTTATGGTCTATAGATCATATTCTTTAATCTGCTTCCTCTGTAAACTTGCTGTGGCCAGGTTTTCCCTGGCCTCAGCTTGCTCCTACACCTCCACTGAAGTGTGAGGGTGCAGTGAACCCCATCTCTGTCGAAGGTGACTGGAGAGCAAGGCTTGTTTTAAAAGGAGTCACGCCAAGTTCCCCAAGATGCGTGAGTTTTAGAAACTATGCAAAAATGCCTCTTAGTACTGTGCCAGTAATAAGCTCAAATGAGTTTAAGCTTTTTTTTTTTTTTCTGCTGAAGAATATAGAAAGACAAGTTCCACCTCATCTGTTGCTTCTTACTAAATTTTCCAGAGATTTCTCTAACTTCCCAATTAAGAGAAAGCTATCATAGATTTAAAGAAATGTGACATGCAGTGGCAGATCCCAAACTTGGAGTAATGCAACTTCTTGTTAGAAGGAAAACAGGTTTTGCAGTAAATATTCAGAGGCCAATACATCCCAAATGGCAACCTCAGAGCTGCAGTTCAAATTCACACTCTGGCTGGGCTGTGGCAGGTTGATGGCAATGGAGCAGCTGAACAAAATTTCTCACCACAGAGCTGGATGAGGATAGCATGGCCCCTTGGGAAGACTTCTGTGGCTGTTTTGCTTACAGTGAGCATGTATTTTGTATGTTCAATGTTGGTATTAAACTTCTTTTGGAAGGTACAATCAAACAATATATGTGTATGATGAACAGGTGGCGTTGCTGTTTCTGGTGTTGATGAGCAGTCTGCTAAGCTGTGTCCTAATTTCAATTTTACAATTGAATAAGCAGTTACTTGGGATATTTTAATTAATCAGAATTTCCTTACACTGATGCATAAGATGCTACTGCATAGTAGTGAAGCACAGATAACTTGGATGTGCTGACTAACCTTGCAACAATTCCATCAGCTGAAAATCCTTATAGTTTTGTTCTTTGGAAGTAACACAGTTTGCCTCTTTGAGGTGAAAACAATTCTTTGGTTGTGGTTTGCAGTGGATGACTCATTAGTGAAAAGTGAAGAATGCATGTGCAAATGTGTGCTCTGCTGTGTAGCACTGCTGTGATCTTATCTGACATGTGATGTGCCCAAGTGGCACATGCTGGATGGAAAAATCTGGTGCAGTTAGAGATGAGCTCATCCTTTTCTTTCACATCTCGTTGCCCTGAGAGAATATTCTGTGTTTTTTCTCATCTACAGCTTTTCTTTCCTTCCATCACTTTACAAATTGAAGAAGACTAGCAGGTACCTGAAAAATGTCTTTTCAATATCTGTGCTTCCTAAATACTTGAGTTTTTATTGTTTACTTTTTTGCTGGTACTTGGCCTATTCACTTGGAATTCGGCTATTTCTTTACCATTCTTAAAATTCAATTTCTCTGGTTAACTAGGACTGAGCTTTGAGGAGAAACTTTAATCTTAGCCTACAATTCCCAGAAGGGAGGCTCCAGATAGGAGGGAGTCAGTAATTTCTCCCAGGAAACAAGTGACAGGATGAGAGGAAGTGGCCTCAAGCTGCACCAGAGGGGGTTTATATTGGATATTGGGAAAAATGTCTTTGCTGAAAGGGTGGTCAGGCATTGGAACAGGCTGCCCAGGGAAGTGGTGGAGTTTCAGACATTTATGTTGATGTCGTAGCTAGAAAGATGTAAGTTATTAACTGTGCTTTTTACAGTAAACACAGCTGACTTAGTAGTTAAATTAGAGATTATTTCATTGATGAAAAATGCAGTTCACATAGCAAGGCAAGTGTTTAATACCTTCTCGTTTTTCACACAGCTGAATGTCAAGTTACATGAAAGATGCCCAGTGCGAGGCTACAAGTCCCACTGAGCTCTGAGAGGTTTCACCAATGGCAGTGAGAGATCAAGCATAATCCTGCAATTACACATTTCTTGCAATAAGCAAGTTGGTAGGGGGAGGATTGTTCTCTTTTGCTGATAATCAGTTCTTAGGTTTTTACAAATGCATGAAGTCTGAGAGAAGTGTGGATTAAGTGTGGTGGGTATTTAGCTACACTTTAATCTCCTTAGTGTCTGTGCAATGGTCATGATATGAGGAAATCCCAAGAAGGAGAATTCTATGACATCTAGAATGTCCTTAAAACCCCAACTTGGCCAGAGGGTCTCTGTTAAGTCTTTCACCTACATGGAAAATGAGTTATCATATCAGTCAGGTGTTATAAGTGCAGAATCACAACTGAGCTGTTTTCAGGGGAAGTGCAATTGTTGTGTGTCTGACATTTATGTGAGAGTTCAGACTTCCCCAGTATAAATCTTTGTTCATCCTCTAAAAGCTTGTGTTCAGGTAGACATGCGGAATTTGAGGGACCTTTGTGCTAAGGTATCAGACCTGGACATTGGTCTTGCACAAAGCAGTGTATTCATCTAACACAGATTTAAATTCTTACTGGGAGGTGTTTTTTTTTTTTCTTTTTTTTTTTTCTTTTTTTTTTTCTTTTTTTGCCACATGTTAATATTTATTCAATACTGCTGTCAGAAAGTGATCAGTAGCTTTGAGGGGCTGGGGCCTTTGTACTTGAACAGGGTCACACAGAAGAGCAAAGGATGCAGATTGAGAAGTGAAAGATCTAGTTCTGGAAAACATTATGTGAAATAATATCTTTAAATATATTTTAAAGAGTGCATGAGAAGCAAGAGTACCTCTAGCTGTAGCAAATCTTCTGTGAGTGCTGGAAGTAAATGGAGCTGGTTATGACTTTCTGCTCTAATATTTGGACTGGTAAGAAGCATTATAGTCAAGTGAGTATTTTTAGATTAAGAGTTTAAAATTCTTTTAGAACTGCAATAAATCTTTTACATTGAAATCTTTGCATATTAATGGCAATATTTGACTGGTTTGGACTGTGAGGACTGCTGAAATGCAGGAGTGTCATAAAGTTTAAGTGTGGAACTTTTGTGAGGACAGAAGCCTTTCTCTTCATATTTAGAAAACAGGTAAAAAACCCCTGCTCCAAACAGTTTAAGGACAAAAATGAATTTGGAGCATACCTACAGCTAAAAATGCAGTTTTACTCAGTAAATTTTATGAATTTATTAAGTGACAGTTTTATTCTCCTTGATGTTTTGACAATTATATTAACATTGTCATTTTACTAGACTTATTTGCTTGAAGAAATTAATTTTAATTGGAAAAGACCCAGCTGTATCCTGTGGGCCTTCTCCCTGGTGTTGTTCTGTGTAGCTGCAGAGTGAGACATCAATAAGTAAAAGCTGTGATTTTTTTTTTTTTTTTTTTTAAGGCTAGTTCCAGAGTATCATAGAATCACTTAGGCTGGGGAAAACCTTGTAGATTATAGCTCATGTCATGTCATTGTTATAAAAGAAATATCTTGATTTAAAACTTTTTTTTTACTTTTCAATTAAAATGCAATGCAGCTTCTCACCAGAAATTATGTTTATTATCTGGTGCTGTGAGATGTAAAGTGAAAAACAAAGAAGATAAATCGACAAAATAAAATAAGGTTATATAACATAAGGGAGGACTGCAAAAACAGAAGGGAGTGTGATACACTAAAATGCAACATCAACAAGTTTAGTTTAAATTTTTGCTGGTAATGGAACTTTCCTTTTTTGGGATTGATGAGTCTCCTTAAGGTATACTTACCATGGAAATTCCATGATTGCTTTTAATAGCACAAATTCATATGGATATATAAAACAGTCTGTTGCTAATACCAAGAAAATCTTTCCATTTAGCCTGACTCTATTAAGGTTTTGTCATCATAGGGGAGCAATAAATGCCTTCTGAACCTGAACAAAAGACTTTTGTCTCCTGCTCTGAGCAAAGCTGGAGTGAGCATGTGCTGGCAATCCCTTTCAATTTCTCCTCTAAAAGAAGAGAGAGGGTGCAGTAGCTGTATTTATGAAAGTTCACTAGAAACAGAGTGTGTGTTTTAGTGTCACAAAATGGTCTTGTGACAGTTCTAGCTGAGATGTCTCTCCATATTTTAAATTACTAGACTTTCATGGAATGTTTCTGTGATAAATGCAGCTTTTCAATGCATCTGCTTTTCCCACCATTTTTTTCTGCTGGATCAAAAGTAGATCAAAGGGGAGATTTCTGTGGAGAAATAACATGGAAATTTAAGACAGTAGAACAAAGATCAGAAAAAAAAAAAGAGGAGGGCTGGGAACTGCCTTGGGGATGATGTCTGGACAGCAAACTATAACAAATGTTTTGGGGTTGGAAGTGAATGTGAAGAATGGGAACCATGGTATTTTTGTCTTCCAGCTACTCCAGCCTGCGGAAGAGGAGGCATTTAGGGTGGATAGTGCAGCAATCCAAGTGGCTCAAGGCAGAAGCAGGACTGGAGATGGAAAAACTGCCTCTCCATGGGCTTCCCTTGCTGCTTGGGTAGATCAGGCCTGGGAGATTACAGAAGGGTTTTGGAGGGAAAGCAGTCTCTCCAGCAGAAAGGGGAGGTGTCAGTGTCACATCCCAAGAAACGCAGCCCAGGAGAACTTGGAGGAACCTGACCCAGCCAGCCCCACCAAGAGCCTGCTAAACTGATACTGCTGTGGGTGAGAGCTTGGCACAGAACTGCAGGGGAAGCCAGATCCCTAAGGTTCTGTGTATGTGACAGTCAATATTTCTCACAGCAGAGAACAGAGCTTGGGGTTGCCCTCGGGGCAAAAATGAGAGAATGCTTCAGAAGCCTTGTAGCTTAGCCTGTGCAATGAGTGGGAGTCAGCAAATGAAGCTTTCTGCTACCCCAGAACACCAGAGCCCCGGATATTAAGATGATGAAGTCAATTCTACAGCTAAAGCTTTAGCAAATTAGCAGTTTGTAACATTTTTATGCACCTAAAAGTGGAATATAATTTTCCTGATGGAAGTGGGCAACAGGAAGAAAAAAAAAAAAGGCTTGCCAGATTATCAATAATATGGTAATTGCTTCAGTTGTCTGCTTTGGTGTCCAGGGCACTGACAAGTGAATGCAGACATCCTCTGAAGTGTGCAGACTCTGACTTAGTCTGAAAGAGTTTGTCACTTTAATAGTTTGTGCTTGTAATGGTTATTAGCATAAATATCATGAATTAGTTAAAAAAATTAAAGATCCAGTATTTAAATGAGAGTCTGGCCTAATGAAGGTGGTTTTCTATCAATTTTGAAATAATAATAATAATATTTGAACATTTTTAGCAGAAATGTTTATGGGTAAATTACATTTCAGTCAAGTGCATGCAATTATTTTCACCTTGTTCTCTGGCACGCTGTTTTGGTGTTGGGCTGAGAGTCCAAACTATCAGACTCAATCTGAATTTCACATCCTGCATTTCAGGGGCACTGAAGTCTGAGACTTGGCAGTTCAGCAGATAGCAGACACCAACTTCTCCTTTAATCATTCTTGAGATGGAACTCGTGTTTCTGTCCAGTTTAATTTTTTGGCCCTGACTTTTCCTTCACACTGATACTTTTGATGGCTCTGGTAACTCCAGAGAAAGTCATATGTGAACCATCTAAGAGTGAGGACCAAGGGCACTGTGTCTGGACAAGGTGTCTGGACTGAATGGAAGTCACTCAAAATCCCAGTGGGCACATGGTCTCAGTTCAGTGGTTCCACCAGCTGCTCACAAATTAAAGCTGATCTTACTTGCTTTAAAGTGGAGAGACAGGGTAGGGAAGAAGGAAACCAACATGTTACCTAAAAAATAGCTTGGCTTTTAAACTTTTAATCTTGAAGCTGTACTGCAGCAAAGACAGAAACTCCAGTAATGGATTTCACAAGTACCAGATTTCAATTCATCCTTTTGTCTTGGTTACATAATTAGCTTTCATTGACTTGTTTCCTGAGTCCTTGCAGGGCTGGCTGCTGCTCTGAAATTTACAGAAAATTTCGTTCTTTCCAAGTCACATTCAGGGTAAAGGCAGAACTTTTAATGCAGGTAGGTCCTGTAGGCTGTATTTGCTCTATATTCCAGCAAATGTACTGTTAAAATCCTAAATTTGCTGAAATAAATAACCAATATTGTTATTAAGGTACCAAAGACGCATAAAAGAAGCATGGAAAGTATTAAAGGGTATGATCAAGGGAATAATGTTTTCTTTGAAAATGTGAAAATAGACAAAGAAATGTCCTCTTCAGTAGGGATTACTAATTATCTCAAAGGGAAGCAAAAACTACTCAGCTCAACAGGGCAAAGAGAAGGAAGTTTGTTAGAAGTTGCTAAGAACATCAAGCTTAAGCTTATTTCGTTAGCTACCTGTCCTACACTGTCATGATATCTGCAGAAAAATACTAACATAATTAGGTGCTTTAATGGAGTTGATATCTAATCCTTTCATCCTATCATGTTCTTTCCTTTGCCAGAGCAGAAATGAATATTAGTCAATGTGTTCTTGAGCTTATGGAGTCTAGTTTTAAACACTCAAAGTGCAGGATTCTGTGTGAACTTACCTGTAGGTAGCATCTGGTAAGTGTGTGAGAAGATGGTGTATTTGCTATTTCATTAGAAAAACAATGTTTCTTATCTTGTACTTCTCTGTATTAAGTCCTTTATATTTTCTTTTAATTTTTTTTTTTTTTTACTGGTATGGTAAAATAATTGTACTTGCTGAATATGAGCATGGCTTAAACTGTTTGAATATGCCCATTTTAGTATTTTCTTTAAAAAAAAAAAAACACAACCTTTTTTGAGGGGAGGATTTGGATTTAGCAGTAGAGTAGGGAAGCTACTAATTGAGCACAGCCATCTTAAATTTATCCCATCTCCAGATCAGAGTAGTGGTTACTTTTGGTAGTGTGTCTAACTAAAGACTATTCAAGTTTATAGTACAAGAAAATTTGGAAAAGAACCCCATTTCTGTGTTGACTGGCTAGCTTGTGAGGCAGATTGTTCTTCCCTGTGAATTCACTAAGCTCGTGTTTGTTTCAAGGCTAAATCAGAATTTTGGAGCTTCAGGCTGTTTTCATGCCTGCTGCTCAGCCTGTGCCTGCTTCTGGCAATTGTACATCCCTTTATCTTTGTGTCAACTGAGTCAATTGTGCAGGTCTTGAAAAGAGGCTGGAAATGCTGCTCACTCTTCTGTGCAGCTGAGACTTTGAGGTTGAATCATCTATTTTTCAGATGAAATCATCTATTTTATTCAGATGGGTTTTAACCTACAAGCTTGCTTACCAAGCTTGACTTTAAATTTAAGAGTAACTGGTTTTCATTTAGGTAATTCGCCTTAGGTTTTATGGGATGTCTTCTGAGTAAAAGAAAATGTCATTTACAGGCACTAAAGATGACAGAGCTAAATTGCTCTGCCTGACACCACTGAAAGGGCAAAAGGCAACAGATAAGAAATCTTTCTCCTGTGAAAGTGGTCAAGAAGGATCAGAGATTTCTCAAAAAGACTCCATTCTTGGAGTGAAATCTCCATTATTGGGCTATTCAAACCCCACATGAACCTGTGTCCCAGGCAGTCTGTTGTATCTGACCTATATTAAATAGGGGTATTGGACCAGATGATCTCCAGAGGCCTCTTCCATCTCAGTCTTCTGCTGTTTGGAGCAGGCTCTAACCACTCCCTCTGTAGGCATCTATGTGAGGTTGAAAGCTCATCATTTTGCTACAGTTAAGTGTTTTGTTCAGCAGTGCAAGAAAAAAGGACTCAGAAATGCTGTTCTTTTTTGTAGAAACTCATAGTAATTAATTTCTTGTTCCGGGCTATAAAATCAGTTGAGGATTTCTAGGCTTTATAGTTTTACCTGTAAAATAGTCTGATTTGGTAGGATTCTGTACCTGCATGAAAAAGCCTATTAAGCACTGCTGTGATTTGCCACAGCCTGATTCATTTAACTGGTCTTCAGTTTTAAACTTGCATGTTTTCAGTAACTTTTTCACTGACAGTCCTGTTGAAATATGTGCATAAAAGCAGGTGCAACACTTGATTTGATACAAGTGGCTTTTTATGTGCATGATTTTTAAATGGCAACCTCAACTAAAACCATACCAGCAAGTCTTTCTGTGGAGTTGATGCCTTTTTTACCTGACAATTCCTCTCATGGAATAAAAATTCCTTTAATACTGGTTTTCAGCTTGCTTAACTTGATCTATCACTAGGCTTTAACTCCAGAGTTTAAAGCTGGAGATGGGTCTTTTGCGTCACTTGCAATATGTGTAGGTATTAGAGATACTTTAAATCGTTTCTTGTTGAGTGCTAGCACGAGATGGAGCGTTGTAACAATTATTTTTGTCCTGAAGAGGATGAGTTGAGGAGCCTTAGTTTAGTTTCCAGAAGCACCAAGTATGCACAAGTTTGCTGTGGTATTGAATTTAATTGGAATTTCATTAACCTCAGAATAGAAGCCACTGTCATCTGCTATATGCCACTATTACTGGACAAGTTCAACAGTGATTCTCCCATATCCTATAGTTTTCCTTCTGTTCTGCTAGGGTTTAAGAAAAATACAGGCAGAGAAATTAATGCTTTTAAGAGTTTGCAATTGTGCGCCTACTGCCTGTAGTGCAAGTCAGGGGTCTTTGTTCTTTTTAAATAATTGAGGAAGGACAAGGTGATACTTGTATATCTCTAATGCTTCTCTGAGTGAGGTGGGGTGGAGGTTAAGAGACTTGGTAAAATAATGCAATAAAGAAGTGTAAACAATTGAATATGTTTTCTGTTAAGGGACCAAGCTATTTGTAAGAATGTGAGTGTTGAGGGTTGAATTTGATTCTTAGCTTGTCACTTAGAACACAACACAGGGCTGTCCGTTTCTGCATCAGTGCCTCTTGCTATGAGCTCTGCTTTGGCAGAGAATTTTAATTAATATAATGTTAATTGTAATTAATATAAACAATGTCTGACCATAGCAGGGCTCAGTTAAAGCTGTTCTGGCAGCACTGACACACAATTATCTGTTTCTCTTAGTTCATGTTGTGACTTCATAGAATTCTTAAGGCTGGAAAAGACCTCCAGGATCAAGCACAACCTTTGACCAAAAACCACCCCACTGACTAAACCACAGCACTGAGTGCCATATTTAGTTGTTTTTCAAAACACTTCATCACTCCCTGGGCAGCCCATTCCAGTGCCCAATCACCCTTTCAGTGAAAAAAATTCTTCCTGATGTCCAACCTGAACCTCCCCTGGCCCAGCTTCAGACTATTGGCTCTCATCCTACTGCTGGTTGTCCTGCAGAAGGTACCAACCCCCACCTTTCTACCACCTCCTTTCAGGCAGCTGTCGAGAGTGATAAGGTGTCCCCTGAGCCTCCTCTCCTCCAGGCTAAACATCCCCAGCCCCCTGAGCTTCTCCTCCAAGGACTGTCCTCTAGATCTTTTCCCAGGTCCATTGTCCTTCTCTGGATTTGCTCCATCATGGTCCCTTCAAAACCTCTCTGTCTTCAAAATGTTATTTTTAAGCTTGTTGCCTTTGTTATTAAATTGCTATGTTAAAGCTGAGTATTTGGGAACATGCAAGATAAAGCATGATGCCAAAAGAGCTCTTCAGTACTTAGTTTTTAAAGTCAGTAGACAGCTTTTTTTGGGAAATAAACGAGCTTTACTTTTCTTAGGAAAGCAGCAGAAAGTTGTCACAAACCTTGCTATAAACAGTGGGAGAGGTATATGTACACAGCCAAGTTATCATGATTTAAATAAAAAAATATTGAGGAATGATTTACAAACATTTTTAAGAGGAACTCATGACATGTAAAATTTTACTTGGAAATAAACAGGAGTTAATATCTTCAGAAAAAATTAATTCCTGATTTTGAATAACTTCTGCATTGACCCCAAATTATAAACAGAAAGTGTGCATGCAAGGAAGCTGACTTTATGGCATGAGAGAGGTGGAACAAAATGCAAGTTAGGCAAGTGTAAGAGGAGAAAACTGGAACCAGCTGAGCATATTTACTGCTGTTTTGTTTGTTACCGCTACCTCATTCTGTTACTAATAGTCTTCAAGGTTATCTGGCCTAATGTTTCCAGTGCCACAGATGTTGGGAGGAAACATGCAGGTGATGAAGGCCTGGACTTGTTCAGAAGCTTCCCACAAAAGTAAAATGCAGAAAGCATCATGTGTTTCAAAGGGTGTGATATGGATTAATTTTCTGAAGGTCAACTTCAAGTGTTTGTAGCTCTGTAAGATAAAACAGAAAGTGAAACTGGATCCCAGCTGTTGCACCTGGCCTGTGTATTACTAGGGCCTGCATAACAAAACCCACAAGGACTGGCAGTTGAAGGATCTGGAAGAATGGTTCAAATGAAATTTAGAATTACAAAATTCCCCAGTAAGCAGAACCATCACATTTTTTTTCACTAAATGCAACAATGATAGTTGTACTTAATGGGGTATAAAGGTATGTGTCTCTATAGCATAACTTCTATTTTACTGGTCTTTTGCTTCAGTGATGTTTGAATTTTGTGATGGATGCACAAGTTTCTGGCATTGGCTGAAATGAATTATCCTTTTAGTTTTCTCAATTACCTAGTGTTTTTGATACAGAAGATAAGGTGTCTTCTGAACTGATTATTTAAAAAAAAATGCACTGAGAAAATGGATAAAGACCTCTTCATTTTTTTTTTTTGGATCCATGATTGCAGAGTTGGTATTTACCATTATATTGCATCATTAGGTAGAACATAGAATAATGCAAAGATGGAAAGAAAACTTTGCAGGCGTTTTTAGATCTGATATTACTAACAATCTTTTAGATCAGTAATGATTGAGAAGCCTTTTCATGTTATGAAGGCTTGTTAAGCAGCTTGTACCAGGCACAGGTGAAGATGTCAGAGGAGGTCTTTCAACTTTTTGTGGGCAAAATAACCAGAGCTTGCCTGAAGTGATACAACAAAACAGACAGGAGTTTGCTCCTTCTGTCAAGTAATTCTTCCCAAGCTGCTTTTATGGGACGTGTTTGTATTTCCATGCTTTCCTTTGGAAGATAAGGTTAGTATCTTGCACATCAGGCCTCTTTTGGGATTAATGTGGGAGAGTTAAGGACACAGTGAGCAGGGCTCACCGGTGCAGTGTATGAGCAGCTGCCTGCTTTGAGTGACAGAAAATAAACAGCTTGTGTTAAAATAAACAGCAGGTGCTCCAGAATTCGTGGTACCATGGGTGATGGATTTCAAGGGGATGGAGAGAACTCTTAGGATTACAAGGAGACTAAATATATAATTTTTTTGCGATATTAAAAAAAAACAACTTGAGAAATGAGACCTGTGTACTGCTTAATGTGATGGAACATATGTCTCATTTTAGGAAGCTGTACTAATATATGAGTTTGGCATCTGTAGGTCTAGATTGATTTTGAGGCTGTAAAATTCACAAACACAACTTAATCCAGGCCCAGCTCTTAATCAGCTTCTGATGTTTTAAGCTTCTTGCACAAGGTTCAGGCAGTTGAATGCCCAGGAAAATCAACAGCTATTTGCTCATTAAATGTACTACTCAGTGGCCAGGGTTTTATCTGATTTTTGGGCTGATATTTTAGCCCTGATGTACTATAAGGAATAAAAAGTCATGTTTCAGTAGTTCTAGCAGAGGACTTGTAGCAAGGCCTGCTTCATTCTGGGCTGCAGTGCAAGTGTTATCATGGTAACTTCTTAAATATCAAAGTACTATGTGGGTGTGATGCCTATTGATTTTTGCTTTTTTTGTTTTATATATTCCCTGCATTCTTTACACATATATTTGTAATTCTGTAGTCTACATATTGTTTTAATTTATTTTTTCCCCCAGGACCCCCCCAGAATCCATCCAGGACCATCCAAAATCCCTCCAGGACCCCTTGACCTGCCCCCCAAAAAGTTCAGTTCAGATGTAATTCAGGGTGTTGGGCACCAGCGACTCCAGCTTCAGAAGCCATTTGGAATATTTGTCGGGCTATGTGTGGATGAAATGATTTCACATTCTGGCCAGAAAAAGTAATGCCTTGTTTCTCTAACACTAAAAATATTGTTGGAGGGCTTTTGATTTTCCTGCAGTTTCAGTGACAGTGGGAAGGTACAGCCTTCCCAAACCACCTACCACATGTTTCCTCCTTGAACCTGTTATTTTACCCCAAAGTTCAGAAGTTCAGGCTTGTGTAGACCCTTGACTGTTTCAGGAGCCAAGCTGTCCTGGCTCTGCAACAAACCTGCTGCCCAGAGTTAGTACAGACCCTTTAGTTAGTTAAGACCCGTTTTGAAGACATAAACACCCACACCTTCACCCATCAAATAGTTTAAGACATTAGCTTTCCTCTTACTCCTGACTGCATCACCCCTTGTGCTCCTAATTGGTGGTTTTTGACAATTATGCTAATTTACTAAACTTGTAAAACTCAGTGCACCATTGTGAGGGGGGAACCTTTGTGGACATTTGTCAATAACTGCCTCTGGAGGGTTCCAATGGACCAGCTTCTATATTACTTCCCATACTAATATTACCTTGAAAATGTCTGTTGTTTCATTTCTCAGTTGAAAAAGGCATCAGGTGCAGAAGCTTTCCCAGGAGAGGTCTGGGAGACACTTGGTTCTGTCCATTTGAGACACAGGCTCTGAGATGTATGACAGCTGGGCATCTTACTGAAAGCCAGTTGAATTAGGAGCTAAATGAGATTTTGCAAAGTTAATTCATTAATAACACGTTTTCTGAGTAGTTAATGCAAGTGGATTAAATAACACATGTGAGGGTGGCATGCTTGGCCCTTAACTAAAAGAGCAGTGGGGAAAGGCAGTATTTATAGCCATGATCTGAGGGTTTCATTGGTCAATCACCTCTGTATTCCAAATTATTCCTTGAAGACCTTCTGAAGGCAGCTGTTGAGGGAAGGATAAATGTTTCCAAACCTGTGCTATGCAAGAGATTCATAGGCTGCCTCAGCTGACTTCCAGTTAGTTCTCACTGTGGTCTCCAGCAGACTTGGCACAGGATATGGGTAGCTGATGGAAAAGGCAGCACATCTGTCTTCTGCTGACTTTAACCCTTGAAGCTGTTTGTTATTGGTGGAATATGAGACCCCTGGCACATCAAATCTGTGTTTGCTTTCCCAGAGCACAAGAAAGCTGGCTCCCTGGCAATTGTTATGGTTTCATTAATATCTGAGATTTTTATGGGGCAGAACATTTCGTGCCATTTTTGCTGCCACTTGATATCTTGGTGAAGGGACTGAAAAAACCCTGATCTGTTTGTGTGTACTCATGTCCTGTCCAAAACATGGAGTGCAAGGACGATTTCCTTCCATATGGTAACTGGCTACTAAGAAACACTGTTACAGTGAGCTCATGGGCATTCTGTTTCCCCTTCCCTGGGACCCTGTGACTCTGATCAAGAGAACCCTGGACCCTCCTTTCTGCCCCAACGGGGTTGGCGGAGAGCCAGGAAAGCCCACCCTGTCCAAAACCTATATAGACCCCTGACATTTCCTGTTAGTTGTCTTTTGCCCCGGTCTCCCCAAGGACATCACAGAATAAAGAGAGCTGAACCAACTTATCTCGGGGTGAGAGCCTCTTTTGGAAATCTTTGCCATCTCCTGTTATTCCTCCCCTCACAGCCTCTGATCTCTGAGCTAGCCTGATTATTTGGGGGGCTGTGTGAGGGGGGTGGAACAACAAAACACCTATCAAAAGGAGCACTGGTGTAAATGTTCCCATGCACCCTCTAAAATGCTCTACCTGTGCAGCTCTCTGGGGGTTCTCTCTAAAGCAGGCAGAGCTGGTGTTGGAATAACACCCAGGCTTCTCCCTGCTCCTTCAAGAGGATTTACTGTAGTGTCCCTCCTAAACAGAGGTCAGACAAAGTGAAGTCCACAAAAGGATTGTTAATGACATCTGCCAGGACAGAGAAGTCAAAAGGCCACAAAATTCCCTCATATGAACTTGTCCAGCCCGTGAATGAAACAGCTCAGCCTCCTGACACTTCTCTGCCCAAATGTAAGGTTTTCAGTTGTTCCAGCTTCCTGGAATAGCTGCACGACACAGTGACCATAGAGATGACTTCTGTCTGGGTACCCAGAGGGCCCATAAAAAACTGCGGACCTAGTGGGCGGTGGTTCATAGGACTTTTGGCTGGTGAGCTCATCAGGTGAAGAGCTGGAGGACTGGAAGCGCCTGCCACCCACTGTTTGCTGGTCATTCTCCCACACTTCATCTTCTGCGTGAAGACTTCCACATCAGATGTGATGGGAGCACTCTAAAACTTGTAGTAGATAGGGACAGGCGAACGGAAGATCCCAGGATGTGATGGAAAGAAAGATCCTTCCCCCTTCACCCTGCTTCACGTTATCTACCACCCCCAGAACATGTAACCACACCTAACCCAGTAGTTTTCCACTCCCGACTAACCCTAGAGACCCTACCAACCCCCCCGACATAGCAAAGTCCCCCAAGATTATTTAAACCCATGAGATAAGATAATAAATGCTTTCGACCGTCCACCACATTGGTGTCAGCGTGTGTCGTTAGCCCGAGTAGCCGGGACTAGGCCGGGCTGCCATGCTGCCTTCTTGCAACCAGGACACCGTTGCCTCCCCTGAAGGCAACATATCTGGTGCCAAAACCCAGGAAAAATTCGCTCGGGTAGCGGGATTCGCCTGGACAAGGGCAGCGGCTGGAGCGGTCAGACCGTATCTAGGCAAGGGAGACGTCCCAGGACCCGCGATCTTCATGGACAGCGTCGCCAGGGTCGTAAGTGTGATTCGTAAGCAATGGGGTATCGAGTGTAAGCTAAAAGACTTTTATCTTGCTATAGCAAGGCTGCTTGAGCTTGGGGCGATTGAGCGATCTGTGGATGTTCTGCATCTGGAAATATGGGAAAAATGCACAGCCACGCTGGCCGAGGACACGAAATCCTCAGGCAGTGGCAGAAGCCTTAAGGCATGGGGCAAAGTAGAGAAAGCCCTGCACAAAGCAATAGAAGAGCAGGAGACATGGAGCGCGGTGCGTACGTGTTTATTGGTTACACCCAAGCTAGGGGTAGGAGCGGGAACACAAACTGCCCCTGAGGGCGATCCGCCCGGGAGTGGGGATCCAGGGGGGCCCGGCGCGTCACCCCCCTCCCTGGGCCAGAGCCCAATCCCCGCCGCGGAAACCTCTCAGAAATCCGCGGCTTCCCCATCCGTCTCGCTGCCGCCGGTCAGCGACCTGTTGCCGGAGGTGCAGCAGCATGCGGAATGCTTTTGGCAGGGGCTGGCGAGGGAAGCCAGAGGCGCAGAAACCGCGGCTCGGGAGGAGATCCTAACCACGCCACCACCCTACTCCGTTGAAAATGGCGCTGGTAGCCAAGGAGAGGGGCGGGGCGCGGGCGGTCTCTGCGCGAAAAGCCTGGAGGCGCGCGGTTTTAGGAATGCGCGTGCGCGGGAGAAAGAGGAGGAGAACGGCAGAGGGCATGGAGCCAATCGGCAGCCGTGCCTGACGCCGCTACCATTTAAGGGAGAGACCTCCCCTTGCAGGAGGCAGGGCAAGCCTGGGGGGCGGGAGCGGTGCCACCCCTGTGGGGAGGAGCGAGCTCGGAGCCGGACAAAAAGGCACCGAGCCCTGGAAATGCGCTGGCATCAGACTTCCGACTCGGAGTCTGGCAGCAGCTCCGCCAGCTCAGAAGAGCTGACGGAAGTTGGCTGGGACTCTGAGACAGAGGAAACGGAGCCAACGCGATTTAAGACAAAACTGAGTAAAGCTTTAAGCCTCACCGAAAAGCAACCACAATACGAACCAGCCCAGTTTACCAACTGGGGACATATATCCTGTTGGGGCTGCAGGAGGAAAGGGCATCTCGCTAAGGAATGCAGATCCCGGCCCCAGGGAAACGGGACAGGGAGGGGGCGTGCGGGCCGCACTCAGCCTCCTCCTGCCGCGAATACAAGGCAGCCCATCTATGCCAACCCCCAGTGGGGCGGGGAGCCCTTATACCCCATAGCCCCACAGGAGGCAGCCAGCTTCATACCCCCGCTAGCGACACACTTGCAAAGTTTCGCAACACAGCCTGCGGTACCTTCGTACCCACCACCACCGCAAGCAGCGCCTGTGCCGCAAGGTCAGCAGGGGACGCCCCAGTACGGGACCCCTGGGTGGCCCTGGCCATGAAAATAGGGAAGGAGCCCCGAAGGTGTGGGGGACATGCCGCCTTCATGACAGTTAGGACCCCCACATAATAGGGCTTCAGTTTTGGGCAGACACAGGAGCAGACTGCTCGATTTTTCCCCAAGCACTGTGGCCCCGACACTGGCAATGCAAAGAAGTCCCCCCAGTGAACGGAGTGGGAGGGCCGTCCTGAGCTTGGAAAAGCACTCAATTAGTAGCTATAACGCTTCATACAAAAAAGGGACCAGAACAAACAGTAGCAATCCACCCCTACATTTTGCAAAACTCTTCACCCCTGATAGGAAGGGACATCCTTGCTATGTTAGGAGTCAGGATTACAAATTTATAATGAGGGCCACTGCCGTACACCCACTGCTGCCAATCAAACCTGACCTTCAGAACGAAACTAATGAAAAACTGTGAGTTTCGGTTTGCAGGACATGCTTGTGGACCGTCCCCGTGACGTGTACACCCCTGCTCCAGAGGGAGATGACGGACCACCAAACTGCCAGACAAAACCCGAGAGTCCCACACCGGTGAGACCCAGACATGCACAGTGTCTTTGTGCGATTTTGCTGTTGGGGCTTGTGGCCAGGGGGCAGGCCGACCCAGGCCACTACCCTCATCAGCCATTTAGGTGGGTCATGCAACATCTTTCAAGTGACAAGGTGTTCAAAGAGGTCACCACAGCGAACACCCCATCCTTCGTGTTCCACATAGCCGATCTGTTTCCAGGACAACCAAAACTACAGCCCATAAACCCACGTATCGTACTCATGTACATATCCTACTGGTGCCCAGCGTCCAACCCAGGGAAAAGGTACTGCGACTACCCGGGGTGGGGACATTGCGGATATTGGGGCTGTGAAACCATTGTTACAGATGCCAGACCATGGGGAGACGGGTGGCAACCGCAGGAGCCCGACAAATTCTTACAGTTCACCTGGGCACCCTTTGGCTGTGGAGACCACAATGCACAGCCTAGATATCGAGGATGCGTAAGTTATAACATGACCGTTCTACAGCCAGATCACCCTAGTTGGGCCACGGGTAGAATGCGGACAGTGGTCCTCAGAGGACCGAGAAGGTGGGTGAATGTACGAATTATCAGGCTCCAGCCACCAGCACCTCGACCAGTAGGACCCAAAAAAGTTATCAAGAACGTGCTAAAAGGGAAAAACACAACCCACCCCAAAACCTTGCCCCCAAAAGTCACTGATACCCCGACCGGCCTTGCGGATGCCCCCCGGATAGGTCGCACGGCTGAGTCAGATCCAAACCCAATCTTTCGTATGCTAGAAGCTACCTTTCTAACCCTAAAGGAAACCAAACCGAACCTGACTAACTCCTGTTGGCTCTGCTATGATGTTAAACCCCCTTTCTACAAAGGCATTGCTTTAGACACCCCCTTCAGTTACTCCATAGCCAGTGCCCCCCACCAGTGCAGATGGGACACTCCCTGCAGAGGAATCACCCTGAGTCAAATCACAGGACAGGGCAGATGTTTTGGCAATTCAACTTTAGCAAAGCAGAAAGGCAACTTCTGCACTAAAGTTGTCAAGCCCAACAGAAAAACCAATAAGTGGGTGGTCCCATCTGCATCTGGGATGTGGGTTTGCCAGCGATCCAGAGTGAGTCCTTGTGTGTTCCTTGCCAAATTTAATGACTCTACTGACTTCTGTGTCCAAGTTCTGATTGTTCCTAGGGTCCTGTACCACTCAGATGAAGAGATATACCACCTTCTCGAGGAACCTGACAGACTCCACAAAAGAGAAATAATCACAGGTATAACTATCGCAATGCTGCTCGGCCTGGGAGCAGCTGGCACAGCCACGGGTGTCTCAGCCATCGCAACCCAGCAGCACGGACTCTCTCAGCTGCAAATGACCATCGACGAAGACCTGCAGAGGATCGAGAAATCCATCTCCTATCTAGAGAAATCAGTCTCTTCGCTTTCAGAAGTAGTTTTACGAAATAGGCGAGGACTGGACCTCTTGTTCATGCAACAAGGAGGACTGTGTGCAGCCTTGAAAGAGGAGTGCTGCTTTTATGCAGATGATACGGGAGTTGTTAAAGACTCCATGGCAGAACTCCGAGATAGACTGGCTCAGAGAAAGAAAGACAGGGAAACCCAACAGAGCTGGTTTGAATACTGGTTCCATCAATCACCTTGGCTCACCACTTTAATTTCCACCCTGGTAGGTCCACTGGCAATACTGTTTTTAGCTGTTACTATAGGACCATGCCTGCTGAACAAACTAGTCTCGTTTGTTCAGGCCCGTCTAGAACGGTCGAACATTCTGTTCGTAGGCCAGCAACAAATGCTGTAAACCAAAAACTGCAAACACAGTCAGTTGCAAAAGCCTTCGAGACTCGCCTTGCGAAAATTACCCAGGTTTACCAAACAACCTTTTCCTTACCAAGTTACAAGTTTGTACTTCACTCCAGTGCCTATATCTACGACTACCTCATTTTATTTATGAAAAGGAAGGGGGAGATGTCGTAGATAGGGACAGGCGAACGGAAGATCCCGGGATGTGATGGAAAGAAAGACCCTTCCCCCTTCACCCTGCTTCACATTATCTACCACCCCCAGAACATGTAACCACACCTAACCCAGTAGTTTTCCACTCCCGACTAACCCTAGAGACCCTACCAACCCCCCCTGACGTAGCAAAGCCCCCCAGGACTATTTAAACCCATGAGATAAGATAATAAACGCTTTCGACCGTCCACCACATTGGTGTTAGCGTGTGTCGTTAGCCCGAGTAGCCGGGACTAGGCCGGGCTGCCGTGCTGCCTCATTGCAACCAGGTCACCGTTGCCTCCACTGAAGGCAACAAAACTCAGGGCTTTTTTTTGACTAATGCAAAGTTGCTTGGCCACTGTATGTTGTGTATTGAAAACTGCTGTATGCCAGTTCAGGGACTTATTTTTTGGCTTGAGTTCCAGATCTGTTTGCTTGCAAGTGATACAAATTCTGAAACAAAGAATATGAAATGATGCATAGTGCCCTTCAGGTACAGACACCTTTTTACTGTAGGTTAGAGCAGGTTATAGAAGGGAAGGAGATTTAAGGCTAGGGCATTTCAGGTTACATAACCAGCTCTAGGTTAAATGTCTTATGCATGTTTTGGCAAAAAATTCAGGCATTGCTGCTCCTTTTATTAATTAGTATCTGAGATCTCTATACCAGTTATATGTACATTATTTCAAGTGTAAGTTCACAGATGGGGTTTGTTTGCATTCATTCTCATGCCTTCTCTGTGTCATAATTTTTATACAGTTATAGGAATGAACGTGTTTGAACATTCCTAGTTGAGTGTAAAAAGAATATTTTCCCATGAGTATCATCTTTTTGGCAAACACTTATGTGAAAAGGAACTGATGTGGAGACTGTTCTATGTGCTTGGGAAGATTTTACTTTGAAATCCTTTCATAATGCAGAAAAAAAAAATCACTATCGGTCATGACACAGAAGCTCTGTGGAAATAGAAACTTCACCCAATTATCTGGGGTATTGATAAATAGCACAATATTTTACAAGATCTTGGGAGTGAAGCTGAAGCTAAGGGCCATCTTTTTCAACAATGTCTGAGGAAACCTTGTGACCTATTTGAACAATCAGGATCTGCTTCTTGGTTTTGTATGGGCCAATCACATCTTGTTTTGTTATGATTAAATGACATAAAATTTGATGCTGGTTTCTTGGGATGGAATGGGTTCTGCCAGGTTCAATTGTTATATGCTAATTTTACTAATGTAAACACTGTCTTAATGATGGTATCACCATGTGATACTTGACTGTAGCTGAACTCTGGTGTGCTTTTGGTTAACAGGTAACGTCATACTGAGGGAAAGCTACATTTTGTCTGGGATCCTGACTGCAGTTTCCCCTGCTTTGCTTTTGATCTGAGGTCTGTAGGAGGTCAGTGGGGATGATGGCTGGGAAGAAATGAAAGTGTGCCAGCACAGAAAGCTGCAGTGCTGTAATTGAGCATCTGTTGCTGCAATGTGTGAATGCATGCCATTCTGGGAGCTGGGACACAGATTGTTGCTAGCTCCTTCCCAAGGTTATTTCGGAAGTGCACAGAGCAGCTGGTGAGGTCTGGGGCAGGTTTAACTCTCTCATGGCTTCCAAGTGCATGCTGCATTATAAGTTAACTACACACCAAGAAGCAGTTTTTCTCAGTGTAAGGTTTTTCTCTTCTGTAACTTGTTTGACCTCAACACTAAATGCCTTGGTCACCATCTGAATGAATTACATAGTGTGAGACATCCAAAACCAGAAAATAGAAAACTGAGTAAGTTTTGATGGGGTTGGGTGATTGTTTTTGAAAGGAGATTGTTGAGCAGAACCAAGGGAAATGGTGGGATGTTTATTGGGAGCAAACATTATAGCTCTGGAAACAATCTGTAGGATGCAAGGACAAAAGCTTTCATCAGCTGTCACTGTGCTATCCAACTAGATATCTGAGGAAACAGTTTGCCATTCTTCCTACAAAATGCTTATTCCACAACTGCACACTGTCTGCTAATAAGATGTAGACTATAACATCTTTTTCTCTAGCATTTGATCTGAACTTTTTAGCTGTTTAGTAAACTGACTTGGTATAATGAAATATTAATAGGCAGGAGAAAGTATCATTCATATGGTAAACAAAGTGCCATTGCTACTTAATATGCTGTTAGACCTATCTTGTTCCTCTACAATTCAAATGTGGTTGTAGGATTAGTCGTTGAAAAGCTACAATGTGAAGCCATGGAGACAGATGAATAAATCAAGTGAAATACAAAAATTATTAGTGACAGCATTTTTCATGGCCTCTTAAGACTTTACACTTAGCACTTTTGAAACTTGAAATTTCCTGTTTTAGTGGCATGTTTTTATTCAGAGAATAAAATGGTAGAGAAAAATGGATGAGTGTGATGAGTCACTGTGGACGTTTGCTGTGCTTAACAAAGAAGTTGCTCGTGGATGTCCCTGCTTTGTTGAACTTTCAAATGTCTTGAGATGATCATGGTCATAAAAAATCTAGAGAGATGAGCAAATCAAGGTGTCTAGGTGTATACAGAAGCCACGAGTCAGTGCATAAAAGAGATGAGGCAGTGTCCTAGGGTGGCGTTATGGTGTTTGTATCTCCAATCCTGTGTTCTGTTTACGTTTGATATTATGTTCTGTGCTTTCAGAACTGACTCTGAAAGTGAAGGTTTGTTTTGCCTTGTTATCAGCCAGTTCACCTCCCCCCATGGTCTGCTGTCTAGAAAAGGCTGGTGCGGGCTGTCTTGCTTTTGCTTGCTTTGCTTGCTTGCTTTGCTTGCTTTGCTTGCTTGCTTTGCTTGCTTCTGCTTTCGCCTTTGCTTCCTAGTTAGTTTAGCTAAGCAGTCCAATTCTTTCCCTGGACTGTTTCTTTTCCTTTCCTCTTCCTGAATACCATCCAACCTGCTCCGGACTGGGACCTGGGAAACACCGAGGAGCACCGAGATCCTGCATTTTGGTCATCTGCAGCAACCATCCCCAGTGCTGGAGGGCAATCCCCAGCACCCAGACCCGGGCGACCACTCCCAGGAAAGACTTTCTGGATTTGTTCATCTCGTCAGAGTGGTGAAAGAGTTTTGTTGTCATCTGGTGTTGTTAATTTTCTTTTTGGTGCTGGGGGGTGCTTCGTTCGTTGAATAAACAAGTTCTTTTCCACTTCTCTCAGAGGAAATTTTTTCCCGAACCAGGTGGGTGGGGAGGGGCCGTGGGGGTTTGTTTTCTGGGGGCTCCTTCTGGAGGGTTTTCCCCAAATTTGCCCTAAACTAGGACAGGCAGTCTTTCAGCACTCATGTGCTGGGTGCTTTTTGTTAGTTGCTTATTGCACAGCATTTTCTGCTGCCCAGTTTTCTTGGAGGCATAGTTGGAGTGTGCCATCTCATACACAAAAGGCTGTTAATGCTGTTCATTCTTTAATGTTGAATATGATCTTATTCAATGTGATTTTTTTTTGTTTGTTTTAATCCTTAAGTAAGTTTCCTGGCTTCTGATAGTATCTGTCTGAACTGTTTTTGGGAAGGGAAGGCATCTTGGCTGGCAAATACTCCACAGTAACCAAAACTGATTTTCTCTGTAGGTGTTACATAAACACAACGCTGGCCACAGCAGAGCTCAGTTTCCCCATGACCTGGTCCTGTAGGCGTTCCTGTATCTGATGGAAGTTCTTACATCCCACTTACTCCATTTCCCTGGTGTTTCCATTGATATCTGTGCTGACTGATAAGAAGCATGAGAATTGTGTGGTGTTGCAAATAGTTTTGCGGTAGAACTGTTAATTTTTCACTTTTTCTGTCTCTAGGAGAGAAAGTTCCTTTCAGTACTCTATATAGAAATATCATATGTTCATATTATGCCAAGAGTTTATCCTCTCCTAGGTACTCTTATTTGAATTGAGACATGAGAACTGGATCCCCACATGAGGAACAAGTTGAAAGTATACACCAAATTGTTCAGTCAGTGCAGGCTATGGTTTATAAACCAGACTGAAACATGGTGGTGGTTCTCTGGTGGTTGATGGAGCTTTGTTCACTGCATTTAATTTTTTTTTATACTTTTTGTTTTTTGCTGTTTTAGGCTCTATTTCTCCCTGTTCTGAACCTTACAGATTGCCTGCAAGTGTTTTTCTATGAATTAATTGTAGACTTCGGAAAAACAAAACAGATGAAGCACAGTTTATTTTTCATCCTGCCTCTGCTGTAAGGGAAATATAAGCAAAATATTAATTTTCAGATCACACAGTAATTGTCAGCATGTGTTGTCCAGCACCACTTATAATGAACAACTCTTTGTCCTTTCTTTTTTTCTTAGGGAGTCTTAGGTCTACCTTGCCAGACTGAAGCACATTAGGTACATGTGTGATGTGTGAACATTTTGTATTGATATTCTTCCATAAACTTGGAAGTAAAAGAATTGCTGAGGTATTGGCAAGTCTCAGAAGAAATCCCTGTGTTGACTTAATGCCATGCTCAGTAATACAAAAAATGTTTCCAGTGTACTTTCCAAGAAATTATGTACTGGATTTCTTTCCGTATGAACATGACAGAAAAGAAGAGGTTTTGTTTGCTAAAGGTCAGATTATATAAAAAAGATGCACTATTTTTGGGGGATTCTTCTTGGACATGTGCACTTTTACTGGGTCAGATGTGGGTGGCCTGCGTTGATAAAATCAAATATCTGAGTAGGCTGCTTGTGGACTGCTCAGTAAACAGCTCAAGTACTGTGTCTAGAAGTGCCTTAAAACACAGTAATGTAATATTTTTGGCTCAGTATATTGCAAAATCTTTGGTAGTTTCTTTACAATAATCTATTTGCCCTAACCGTACTGTTAAATCTCTGTAGCATTATTGGGAAAAAAGTCTCTCTGGTAACACTGAAAGTAGTTTATTCTCTCTTGATCAACTTTTCATCTTGTGTATCAGAACCCCTTAAAGGGCTATCATGGGCCAGATTATCAGTATATTAATGCAGTGCTCTCCTTCCTAACAGCCTTCATGTTATTTGCTGTACTTATATTTTTTTCCTCTTTCCATTCCCTGCATGTACACAGGATGTTGCAAACAACAGGCAGCTCTATTTTCAGGCACTGAAAAGTTTCACAGTTTACACTTCTTTTTTTCATGGTTAATTTGATGATAACTTGATGGTTTCAGGATAGGTCAAAATACAGGTAACTTGGTAAGCACCTTGTATTGTGAGGGAGGAAAATACAAAGATGGTGTTCCAAGAAACTGTGAGAACATGTGGAATTACTTTTGTATGTATTGGGCATGTCTCTTCTTTTTTTTTTTTTTTTTTTTTTTTTTTTTGGCTTTGGCTTTGTGGGTTGTTCTTTGTTTGGAGGATTTTTGTGGTTTTGTTGCTGTTGGTTGTCTGATTTCAGGCATATGGATTTTATGAAATGGGCTGAAATTTGACTTTGAGCTCTGTATTTGACGAGCTGCTCCTCCATGGTGATATTAATACATTGGTGATGCAAGGAGGCATAAATTTTCCTTCCTAGTATATCAGCCCAGTACATGGTCTACCAAGTTAAATATTTAAAAAATTAACCTGACAGCTTACCTACTCTTACTCCTCTTACAGTTGAGATGCTTGATTATCAAGTGTTACCACAAAGCTGAACAAAAATATTCATATATCATCAATGAAGAATAATCTTGCTGCATCTTTCACTGCATGCTTTCTTGCCACAACTGTTTTGGGAGGGATGTTCTGTCTGGCACAGTGATAGAAGCAGAAAGTCAAGACTGCAAACTAAGTTTGGTATTCCAGTAGTGTGAACCATGTGGCAGAATAAAACAGGCACACTCCATGTCTATTGAGAGGCATCAGCTGGAATTAGTTTGAAACTGATGTGGTTTAAACCAATTCTAAGTGGATTTAGGCACACTGATCTTAAGTGAAGATCAAAACTCCCTGTGCCACACAATGGTAAAGCTGGAACAATTTATCTAGGTTCTTGTTTGTTTTGTCAGCAGGGTGTTTGCAGCTGTTCTTGGTTATCTTTATTTTATAATAGAGCTCATATTCAGCTGTAACAAACTTGATTCAGTGTGGTTGCTGTCTTTCAATTTTTCTTCCACTCACACCCAATCTTAGGCTGCCTCAGAAGCCTGGGTTAACTGGGGCTGTCTGCAGGGAAGGTGCTTTGAGCTTGAACAGGCAGGGAGAGCCTCCAAGAGGCAGGTGAAAAACAAAAATTGAGTTTAAAAAGCTCACAGAAGGCAAAAGTTTGGGCTGAGCCAGTATAAAACTCTGGACCAGAATCACAAGAGTATTGGACACATTTTAGCTTGTAATTTAATGAAAACTCAAAGATGCAAATAAAGTTTTAAAATATCTTTGTATTAATAAAATAAAGTATTTGGGAAGATGTACCCTGGAGGTAGCAGCCACCTAAAATTAAGGAATTAAATTAAAACCAAACCAACCAAACAAAAAATCCAATCAATTTACCAGTACTTTTGGAATAAAAGCAATGAAACTAACCCAAAACCCATCCTCTTTGATAGAAAGTTCACTGAGCTTTAGGTATGACATGGCTTAGTGTCATCCATGGAAATAAATAGGAAGTATACCTGTTTTTATCATTTGGGAAATGGATGTTATCAGCTCTGATTTTTTCAGATTTCTTGTTCATCAAACACTGAGGCAGGAGCCAGGATGAAAATCTAACTTACTGATTAAAGCAGCAATAACCCTCCCCATAGCTGTAATAATAAAGTTCTTTTCTGATTTAAAATGACAGCATGTTGAAGCATTAAATTTTCCAGATGAAGAAATGACATTAAAATAAATGAAATTAACTGAGAAGCTTCTGATTTATAGTACCGATTGATACAAAGCTTTAGAGGAATGTCTTGTTCAGAAGCTTAAAATTAGAATATCAGTTTTATTGTGGGAAACTGTTTCTTTGCAAAACTGAAAAGACAAATTCCTTACTAGTTTTATCATCTATTTATTTTTCCTGTGATGATTCAGAAAAATCAAAGGCTAAAAAGCCAGCATTTAATATTTGACAATCTGTGACTCAGCTCAATTAAAAAAAAAATCATACATTCAATGGAAACCAGCACTCTAGACTGCCTTTGGTAGACAGAATTCTGTGTATTCACAGAATAATATACACAGAATTGCTGTCTCTTTTTCTGCACACACATGAAAATGTATCAGCTGGTATTTAGTGTTCTTTCCTTCCAGGGCTTACTGCCCTTCTTGTGGGTGCCAAGCAAGATTAACTTTTCCCACAAAAAAAAAGTTGTAAGGGCAGTTAGGTCAGCTGAACTGCTTGGATGCAGGAGTGTCATCAGTCTTTTACTAAGTAAATGTGTCTTTAAACTTTACTGCCTTCACAAAGAGCTTCATAGGAAATGTATAGCATCAATTAATGGCATTTAGCAAGTATTGCTCTCTGAAGAAATTTCTTGATTTATTTTCCTCTGCAATCAGTTTCTCCATTGTACCTTTTAGTAGCATGTCTGGTTTGAACGAAACAGTAATCACGTTTTCTTCCATTTACTATTTAGAATTGAGAGTATTTTATGAGCATGTAACTTATTATTTTCCTGTCCCTTTACTTATGTGTATGTTCTACAATTAGAAAACCCAACAAAAATTATATATATTAAATTTAAATATATTTTGTGTGCTGCCCTGGCATGCAAACTTCTGTGTAATGGAATAGGGTAAAATATTTTCTTTAGTAAAGGACATCTTTGTAGTTGCATGTGTTTTATAAGCAAACCTATTCAGTTCCACTGATGCAGAGATTATACTGCTGCAGCAGATTTCTCCAGTGTTAAACATTGCTGGCATTTAGCCTGTAGAGTTTTTAGTGGGATTTCAGACCCCACTTAAATATTTTTTTCAGAAAGTCAGAACAATGTGCAATTTTAAAATCTAAAAACGGTAGTTAGGCACAAAATACCAGTTTTTATTTCTAAAAGGATTTACACCTCTGAGGTGTTCTGGTAATTTCTTATATTCCATTTGTACAGGTAAAATGGCTGCATTAAAAGTCCAATGAAAAACCTTGATACATTTCTCCTGTGTAAAGTGACTCCAGTAATAGGAAAACAGAAAAGAAATACTCTACCTAGTACGTGATGAGCCCAAGTGTCAATCTTAACTGTTTAAAACTCAGCATTACTTGATGACAGTGATGCACATTTGCAAAGTCTGTCTCCATATTAGAAATAATTAGAAATAATTAGAAATAATACTCTTTCTGAGTTATTTCAGAAACTGAGAAAACTCTGGAATCACAATATAACTCAGGTTGCAGATTAGTATCTAGTCTAACTATAGTTCAAAGGTTTCCCTGGATTAAGTAGAACGTGAATATTGTCCCATATTGACATGCCCAGAGAACATTCCTGAGCTGTGTGCTCCAGTACCTGAGGGCTGCTTGGTTAAGAGATGCAGGAGATGTTTTTCAAGAGTAGAAATGCAAATTTTGGGCTGTTGCCAGCTTTGTGACCCTTTGTCTTCTGCACTCTGCTCTTTCTGTTCTCATACCTGGAGAGTATTTGGATGTCTGATTTGGTGCAGGTGCATCACACCTGAAAATCAATTTTGTGTAAGAGTTTAATTGAGAAAAAGGTTAAGGAGAGGCTGCTTGAGTTTATGTCTGATTTAGGTGACCTGTCCTGCAATTGGGAGTGCCAGCACTCCCAAGGGGGAGCCTGTTGTGTGCAGTTAAAGTCTTTTTTTGCTACCTTCCTACTCTGATAAACTGAATTAGCTCTGAACTGCTTGCTCATATGCCTTTGCAGTTTGGCTCAGTCAAGACTGCCCTTTCTAAAACAGTTCATGATTTAAGCACCAGACACTGCAGTAAAAAGAAAAACAACTGAACAAGCGAGTGATGGATCCTGAGATGAGATAATTGGGCAAGATAATGAACAACTCCTTTCAGAGATTAAATACTACTGTAATTCAGCAATATTCTGGCTATCAGAATTGAGTTACTATTGCCTTGGAGGTTTTGCAATCAGCCTGCTGGAGTGCAGCCTCCTGCCTGCTAAAACACTGCAGTTAAGTGACTGTCTCAGTGCAGCTGTGCTCCTTTGTCAGACACTCACATTCACTGTTGGCAGAGACACGAGGGCAATGTTCTGTGAGGGATAATCACAGCTGGACAGGCAGCATTCGGAGAGAAGACCAGCAAAAGTGGAAGGGTGAAAAAGTTTCCCATGAGTCTGGCTGAGTGGCTGTCTCTGGACCTGCTCCACAACCTCAGTTTTCCTTCCAGAATGGAGAGGCCCAGAACTGGACACAGCGTTCCAGGTGTGGCCTCACCAGTGCCCAGTACAGGGGGACAATCCCTGCCCTGCTCCTGCTGGCCACACTGTTTCTGAAACAGGCCAGGGTGTGGTTGCCATCTTGGCCATCTGGTCACAGCGGGCTCATGTTCAGCTGATATCAACCAGCACCCCTAGGTCCTTTTCCACTCATCCCTCAGACTGTGATGCTGCCTAGACTTGTTGTGACTTATCTGCAACCTGGCATTTGGTCTTGTGCCACAAGACCTCATGCTGTTGGCCTCAGCCTGTGGAACCAGCCTGTCCAGATCCCTCTGCAAAGATTTCCTACCCTGCAGCAGATAGATGCTCCCACCCAGCTTGGTGTCATCTGCAAATTTGCTACCAGTAGACTCAATCCCCTCATGCAGATTATCATTAAACATATTAAAAACAGGACAAGAAACATTGGGCACCTTTCTGGTCTTGTGCCATCTGTTGAAGCTGCAGGTTCATCAGTGAAAATCTGTGCTTGAAACGCTTGGTTTTCCTCACCTAAAGAACCAGTGCTTTACATAACTTATATTTTGCACTCATTCTTTGGTGCTGTGGGATGCTGTAACTGGAGCCCTCATCAGCTCTAAAGCAGCAACCATTTTCTGTGTATGTGGTGAAGCAGAGATTGAAAAAGTCAGGCCACTAATGTAGACAAGATTGAGGAAAAAAGGTTATTCTCAAATCGTTCTAACTAGTGAAGCTGCTGCTTTTTGTCTGTATGCTTTGGATGAAGGACAAACAGTAGTTGGTGGGGCCAGGCCAGGCCTGTAATAGAGTTGGGAACTATCTCAAGTTGGCAGGGTCCCGTAAGGATCATCACAAGTCCAGTTCTCTGCTCCTCACAGGACTATTGAAAACTAAACCATATGACTAAGAGCATCATCTCTGAACTCTGTCAGGCTTGGTGCCATGACCACTTCTCTGGGGAGCCTGTTCCACTGACCACTCTCTCAGAATCTTCTCCTGAAGTCCAGTCTGAACTCCCAGGATGCAGGCTCAGCAAGTGATTAAGTAAAACAACTGTTAAGACATACATTTGACATAATTGAAAACACTCCTGTGGGTAGCAGACACCTGCTGAGTCTCAGAAATTTGTCTAGCTATACTTGTTCATGTCTGTCTTGTCTTCACCAAGTATTGCCAGTTGCTGTATTTTTTTTTAAAGAACAAGATTATTGGTAAATACTTCCTCTCTGATGAAATATTTTAATGATGACTGGATGTTGCTTAGTTTTTTCGGTATGCCTTACCAAATGTTTCAGCTCTGTGTTGTTTCCATTGTATTCTACTGTTAATATAGTTCTTGTGCAAGATGGTATTTTTTTCACCAGCAATTTGCTGACCCTTTTTCCAGTATCTCCTAATTTTTCTCATGGACCATTACTTCAGAGACTGCAGGAAAATCCTAATTATGGTTAGACAGAACATTGAGTAGTTCCTTAGAAGCTTCCAGGGTCAGCTCAGATGATTTTCAACCATGCTCTGATACATTTTTTACATTTTCAGGCTTCAATTTTTCAGCCAGTTACATATGCTTGTTTATTATGTAGATTAAAGATTAGCATGAATGCAAGAGCACTTATGATTTCCGTAATAGGGATGGGACAAGGAATTTTGAAAACAAAATTAAGTGAGCAGTTCAGGTATTCATGATGCAAGTCTACCTGAAGCCATTTGCTTATGTGAATTCCAGTCTTAGTGTGGCACTTTGCAAAGGATAAATCAGAAGAAAACAATGCAACAAACTTCACTGAATTCTAAACCTGTTTTGCTACATCTTTTGAGAACTGTGGATGATCTGGTCTCCAGCTTGTTGAGGTATAAAAGTACTACTAATTAGTGAGGTCAGTGTCAGTGTGTTGTTGTGAGCTAGCAAGGCTTTCTAGAAATAATGTTTGAACTGTAAGTTCTTTTAAAAATATTTGGTTTACTCTTCTCTTTATTTAACACTGAGGTACACCTTTACCTCTTTGGAGACACTGATACAAAGGAGATTGAGGCTGTGGCTCTGATGTTGTTGTTTTGTCAGTTTTCTTACAGTGAAAATTGCAGTAGAGTTAATATTCAGTACAGATAAAAAAAAATTTCCAATATTTTACACATATGATCATTGAACCTTGCTTTTGCAGAGCACAGCTTAAGATGTGTTTTGTAGTCCTGCTCTCTTTGTGTGAGTTTCTTGGTCTGTCTGACCTTTCTGAAGTTACTCAGCTCAAAATGGATTCTGTTGCTAAAGTCAAGCAGATAAATGGCCCTCTTGCATTCATACGTGTGCTAGCAGCTCAGCTGAACCACCAGGCATCAGTATCAGCCCTTAAAAGCAGAGCTCTGGAGGTGCTCTGTGTGATGGTGCTGATGGAAGATGTGCTGTAGAAGAAGTGGAACATAAAAATTACATGTGACAGCCAGTAGGGAAACTGCAAGGCTGAGTAATGCTGAGTAACACTGGTGAAATATTGCTGCTGATACAAACAGGAGGCCTGAAGGCTGATCTTGCAGATACTTGTCTGTATACTCTTTTTCATACAAATAAGTAATTTATCAACAGGAGTAGCTTCAAATGTAGCTAGGAGAGCTCTGCAACAAATGGCCCAGAATCAGAATGTGTAGATGTGAATGTGTGCATGAAGTTTAGTCTAATTAGCAAAATGTAGCATGTTAGTGCAATTATTGCCTGTAAAGGAAACTATGCCCATTGAATGTTATTTTTCTTTTTTTTTTTTACCATCTGGAAGGTGGGGGTATAACTTGAGCTATTGTTTTGCTAATACCTGTGAAAGCTAAGACAGAACAAAAAATAAATGAAAAAGGTTTTGGGGGAATCTTGCCAATGTTGTCTATTTCTTGGAAATAGTAAAGAAGGAGTATGTTTACTTTTTTGGTAAGGGACTTTGGGCTGGGAGGAAAACTAACTGTAATTTTCCATTAAACATTGCTTGAAATTGGAAGAGCAAAGAAAATGGAGAGTCTTAACATCAAGGAATGCCCAGATTGCATCATGCAGACTGTAAAGTTCTTGTGTTATTTTAGGTCATAAAGGGTTATTAAAGCTACATAAAATTATGTTCTAAGTAAACCTCCTTGAATCAACTATTGGAACAGGCTTACTGCTGTAAGTCAGCAGTTCCCACTGATAAGGCAATTTCCATTGTAGGAATCTGTACTAATTAAAGGTGAAAGGTACTGTGCTTTTAGGGGAGCTTAAATGTGGTAGAGACCCCTTACAGAAGAACTTATTCTAAGATGGTAATGATGGATCTAAAAACATAGAGATGAAGAACAGGTGGAAACACTTTTGATGGGTATCTGAAATGTTAGATCATTGTTGTAAGGAAAAAACATGGGAGGAGTATTTGTGGAAGAAAGATTTTCTGCATTTAACAAATAACAATTTGTATGGCATTCTGAGTATGGGATTTTCATCCTAGCTAAGGCAAACTTTTAAATTGCTGTCAATGCTATCAGAAATATGAATTTTTGGCTCCTCAGTGAAAAGCTGTGTCAAATGTTCTTCCTGACCACAACAGCCATACTTTGGTGCTTGGCAGAGCAGAGCCTGGGTACTGTTCCAGTGGCACAGCAACCCTGGACTCCAAGATCCTGTTTTCATTTTCTTCAAGCTCTGAACTGCATGTTCAGAGTGAACAGGATGATAAACTCATTGTCATTGAGTAAATGGACAACCAAATAATGTCCAGAACAATTGCTCATTGCTATAACATAAGTTTTTATTTTATTTTAAGAATGGCCTTTTATGTGTGCTGTTCTTGTCATGACACAGACAGAAGAGAACCTTATCTAAAAGTCTGCATGATGCACTGAATTGTTTAATCCATTTTAGAGTAAGGGCACAACTGCTGTGCAGGGCAGTATTTTAGCATGTGGCACAGAATGCATGTATTGTTTTTACAGTTTCTGTTGTAAGCATTTTGCTTGTTTGTACATTGTCCCAGAGTGGCACATGGCTAAGAGAGCAATATACCTGTCTGGGAAATAACTGTTTCCTATTTCCCAAAGCCCAAAAGCAGAAAAATGACGTTTTTACTGAACAATCTGCATTTGTATTGGCTTTTAAAGCTGACTTTTCTGTGTGTCTGTAGCAAAAGAATACACTGCCTGTGTTGACAGGGTGGCTATAGCATTCAGGAAGAATGCTGAGCTGTTAGGTTGTATAAATTAGTGATGTCTTGCAACAGTTGGCCTTGACAGCCTTACACTTTCTTAAGCGGATTTAAAATAATCTAATATTTGCACACCTCCTTTCAGCACTTAAAGCATCAGCTTCTCTTTAGTCATTGTAAATCTAGGGCTATTCTTTCAGGAGGAAGTTCCCCCCAAGTGATTTCAATGACCTGATATGCTAAGTGAGATGGCTGCACCTTTAATGAGAGAGATATTTCTTAGTTCATCACCAGCTCTGTCATAAGAGAACATTTGCATTCTTATTTGGACAACAAGAGTCTGATAATAGCAATTTCCAGATAGAAAAGAGCTGAATACTGAAGCGCAGCTTTAATTAAGTGTGCTACATCTAGCTTAGCTTCTTTAACAAGCTTAGATGAAGAAATACCAAATAATTAAAGGGATAAAGTAGAGTAATGACTAGAGTTGTAACAAAGAACCAAGTCTGGTTTATTTTAATCATGACGTGTTTTTCTTTTTTTTATGTGTGGACTTGAACATTTCAGCCCTTGTGGCTCAGTTCACTCAGCTGAAGAAAAAAAAAAGTTATAATATTTCTGAAGAAGTGAAAAATAGTTGATACAAGACTTATTTTTTTTGATGTTGCCACAGAGGAAAACATCATACGGTGATGGATATGGGTGAATTTTTGAAAGGTTAGCACTTAGATGGCTTCTGTAAGGACAATTACAGTTGCTGTGGGTTTGATCACAAAGAAATCTGGACATTTGTTATGTTTCTGTGACAATGCAAATTGTGGTAATCTGTTGCCAAAATTCTCTCATGCTGTAGTTTTCACATGTACTCCTTCATAGTGCAGTTGAAAATTACAAAAAAAAAAAAAGAAAAAAAAAAGAAAAAAAAAAGAAAAGGTCAAAAAATCCTCCAAATGAATATCAGTTGTAGATAAAAGCATCATTGAAATGCTACAATTCCCAAGAATTTAGAGACCATAGAGCAACACCATGATTTGATTCAGACATTTCCAGGCTCTGGACAGTGGATTGATTCCAATCTTTCCTCTTTGTTATCCAGATTTTAATTTCATGCTTTGTAAAATTGCTGTGAGATGCTAATTATTACCTTGTGGTCAGCTTTGGACCAGCTCCGATAGTGCTGTGGTCCCAATGGTTTGCAGGAGCATAAAACATACTCTAGTGCTTTTTTCCAACAAACTGAATTCTTGCAAGAAACACTTCTTCCTGCTAGTGTCCCCACTGTATTAGTGTATTCTAAGCAAAAAATTCCCAAAGGAAAGCCACACTTCTTTGAAGTTAAGCAAGGGAAGATGAAACACAGATGCTATTGTAGGGCAAGGTTCTATTTTAAAAGAACACCATCAAGAGACGTTCAGCAGCATGGATTCAGCCTTTCTCTTATTTTTCCATCCTCCTGGTAGTGAAATAATTGCAGTAGCTATTTAAATATGTACTATGTCTTCCTGTCATGTCCTGAGGAGATTCTAGAGGCGTAAGAAACAGAGCAGGATAGTCCAGAGGAAAATGAACAATGGAACAGCACAGAGGGAAGTCACGGTCTACTTAATTTCATTCTGTTGCAAACTGTTGAGGCCTTTATAGTTTGACAACAATTTCAGAGCTGTCATCAGTCCCCACTGTCAAACCTTAGACTTGTGCTTTAACTAGTTCGCCACTGGCAACAAGAACAGGAGGATGTGATCAAGTAATGTGTTATGTCTTGTGATAAAGCTGAGGTATGCAGAACACCCTGCAATTGTGCAAAGAATCATGGAAATACAAAGAAAAGGATCCCAGATGAAAATGAGGACATGTTTTTTATTTGCTTAGGAGTTAAGTATATTTTTTATATTTGACTTGTGTATGTCACAAGTCAAAGTAAAAAATAAAGCTCTTACACACCAGTAATTTGCTCAATTTATGCGCCTGAAAATCTTAGTTATGTGTGGAGCTTGGAGCAGCCTATTTCTAGTGACAGAAAGTGAAACTCTGGTGTGAAGTTTTCCAGCACCTTGGGCTGTAAATGTCACCTGTGTGTTCTCATTTAATGAGGCATTCTGTACTTTATCACAGAAATGGGAGACATGCACAGTTTGTACCACTGTGATAATCGTCAAACATGTTCATGCTTGGCAGCTGAATGTTAGCTAGTGCTGAGCTGTGCTGATTAAGCCAACAACTGGCTTTGCTTGACATTCTGGAAAAGAATATATTTTTGTTACAGGTTCAGAAATATCAATTAAGTGTTGGAAATGTGCTTGAGGCTATGAAATAGCCACTTTGATCCAGGATTCCTTGTTGTTTGGACTTGTTCAAGTGGTGAAGTTTGGTATGGCCCCTTGTGGGGATAGCCTGAATAAAAATAACTGTAGTTTGGATAACAATTATTGTTTTCATCAATACACCTGATCATTGAGGCATAGGTTTTCACTTAGGTCCATTTCACTGCTCTTGTCCTTTTTGCTTGATCATTAGATTTATTTCACAAGGCAGAAATGGTAAAATACTTAGAGAAGTGATGTTACAACACTGGAAGCGTGAGTTGTGTGGAAAAAGGCAGGAACCAACTGCCCTGAACATCTCAGATTGGCCTTGGAGTCTTGGGTTTGATGAAAGGAGAGTGAGAAGAGTTGGGAAATTTTGAGTCTTAGGAAAATGGTGTGTCATTAAGATTTTGAGAGGCTGTAGGTATGTAAGTTGTATCAGTGACTTACATGGTTTCCTGGGATTGCTGCTTTAAGGCAGCAAATCTGTAATTTTAGGAAAGAAAAATGGGATCTACAGAGAAAACGCTTGAAGAGAGGTGTGAAGGAAAAAAACATTGAAAGGGTCCAGTGATACTGTAACCCACCAGACCATGTCTGAGTGCTTTATCATGTCACTAAAAATTCCCCATTTCTAGTTTAGATTATATGCTTCATGGAAATTGAAAATCTGGCCTTGAAATATATTTAGAAATCTCTCATTTATGTTTTTTTTCCCCCGGCTTGACAAACACCTCCAAAAAAAACCCAACCTCTCAGCCACTTCAAACCACTGGAGTCTTTCCATCCTGTTCTTGTCAGTGAAATAAAAACTTTTTTATTTGACAGGAAAGGTGCTAAGCAAAAGTACCCAAAGCAAATCAATCCTTCCTAAAAAATCTGGAAACAAAATAGAATTGGATATTGAGCTGTGGACATCCTACCCATATTAGGAAATCAATTACAGCTTTTCAGAAGCCAATCTATTTAAAAGTAAATTAAATTGTTTACTTTTCTATCCAGGTCATCTCTTTCCTGTCCATTGCATTCTGTCACAGTTATCACTGGCTGCATCTCACCCAATGCTCATAACAAAATGTGCCATACATCATCTCATACACAAGATGTTTGGATTTTCCATTACAAGTAAACAGCCAATATAAAATGCATACGTGCTTTCAGCCTGCAAAGAATATAAACAGTTCTTATTTGACAATAATATTCACAAAAGCAACTCACAGAATTACTGACATCTCAGCCTGTACCATCAAGGAGCACTCACAAAATAGGTGGGTGCCTCTCCTTTTAAAAGGAGACTGTGGACTAAAATTCTGTAACAGTATATTTCAAGATAAAGACCTGGTGAGTTTGCCTTATGATCTGGTGAAGTTTTCCTGTGGACTGTTCCTGGTAATGTGATTAATAGTAATGGCTATCTTTTCAGCTTTGAGTGACAAAAGTAAAACAAGGACAAAAAGCTCTTCCCTCATTCTGCTAAAAAGATTTTCATGCTCTGTGATGTCACTGTAGTTTGGTTTGCTTTTTCTTCCCTAGTAAATGTCCAGCTGATTAATGTAATTACATTTTACTAAAATCAACTGTGATTCACTCATATTAGATCTTTGCTTTGCCACTTCATCATATGAAGCCAAAGCTTATAATTCACCCTCTGTTATTCTATTTACCAGTCCTGTATTTCTTATCCTATATTTCTTATGATGACACATGCTCAGTGTAATTAATAGAAACATTTCCTTGTACAGAGAAAGGTCTGCAGGTGATGTGTGAGAGCACTTAACCTTTGAGTTCATTTGAGACAGGGTGATGAATAAAGTAATTTAAAATATTTTTAAAGTAGTATTAAAGCAGCAACAGGGCAGTGCATTTTGGCAGGAGATAGTAGGCCTATCTAGCAGTACATATCTGACTGAGCAGTAGTACAATGATAATACTTTCTCCTCTAAACCCTGATCTGTGCTGTGGTTATCCATTTCCCCTTTGGTAGCCCCTTCCTTTGTCCCTTTTGCTGGTATCATTTTAATGATCAGGGTGTTGCTGCAGGTAGATGCCCACAGATAGGTCAGTGAAGCACTGGTGGATTTTAGTAGGGCTTTTATTGCCCTCCTGCAGCATTCAGCTGGTTCATAGGCTTTGAACTAAACTGATTAACTAAGCTCAATTTAGTTACTGAGTCCACTTCTCATTTGCTATTTTGAGACTGTTTATCCCACAAAGTGGGACCAATACTGCGTTGCTTTTTACTTCCCTTTTCCAGGCCATCTACATACCACCAAATATGGGAAAAAATGAGTTGTCTCTGATTTTTATGGTCTGGGTAAAAGTTGGCAAGGCATTATTTACTTGTGCTCTATACAGTTACTTGAAGATGCATTGCCTGATCTGTTGAGATGGGATTCACAGTCCAAATTCCTCTTTACTTTGCTTCCAGTGCAATGAGTGGGTGACTTCATCCTGTTTCCTTGCAGCAGAAAATACAGAAAATAAAATCCTTTGCCAGAATCTTTGAGAACTAAACCTGGGTACCCTATAGTCATGTTATGCATATAAGGTTTTTGTTGCTTCCTAATGGAAGCACGACATGATGAGCATTGTAGCAACAGAGAGTCATTGACCTGGAGAGCTAAAGTTGAAACAGATGTGTTAGAAGTGGGGGAGGAAGAAGAAAGACATAGAATAGCAGCATGGGTTTCCCAGATCTGCTTGGCTGGCAGAAACTTGGACTAGAACTCAAATCTCAAGGCCCCTAGCTCATTGCTTTTTTTGGGATGGATCCTGCTCTCTGTTTATACCCCTCATGATATCTGTCTCATTTTTGAGACTTGCCAGGTAGGTTGAAGAAAATAAATCAACGGGACATTACCACTGCAGTATCCGTAAGTTCCCAAAACCACAATTACAATTTTTTTTTTTTTTTTTTTTTTGAAGGAGGAGAAATAACAGTGGTTTTCTGTTTTGGGTTTTTTTAGCATCCAGTTTTGCTGAAAAGTTCCAATTACAGGATTGACTATGCATGACTTCTATGCAAGCATCAGGTAGGAATGGTTTTACAGTCTGGGATACATTTTCCTACCCCGAATTTTTCAGCTTTGTTACCACATTACCAGTGTAGCAATTTGCTGGGAGTGGTGGGGAAGCCAGTCACAAAAGTATTGCGTTTTCTGTCGCTTCTGGTCCCCAAGGTCTGGCAAGCAGGAAGGCTCAGGTTGCTACAAAGCTCTGGTCTGTGTTTGACAGCTTGGTTCTGGCTGAGAGCTGGCAAGGGTTTTGGCAGCCTCTCTGATAGGGATTTGAATCCCACTGTGGGCTTAATGGTAGATGCAGTGTGATCTGGTTCCTCAGAAAGTTTCTTTCCTTGTGTAACCAATTACATTTTCTTCCTACTCCACAGTCTGTACTGTTTGATCACAATCAGATGGGTGATGGAGGCTTGGGTGGGCAGAGGGAACCTGGACGAAATAGGGCTCAGTAAGTATTATCATCCCACAGCTCCTCTGTCACTTATAGGGACTAGTCTGTCATTTATTTGTGTCTGATGGCAGAAGTTTCACCTCAGAGATTCACAAAATACAGTCTCATGGACCTTTATTGTAACATCCTAGCCTGGTGCAGGGGGAAAGAGTTACCAGGAAAAAGAGTTAAAAAGAGGAGAAGCTTTTAACTTGTTAGTGCTTGGAATTTCCTGTGAAAAGCTTGGTGTAGATGAGGCATATGATGCTATTTCCTCTGTCAGCCATCATTTGCATGGAAAATGCTTCTGGCAGGTCTCCTTCTACATGGACAATTTCTGTTTGCTGCTGTCTAAAAGTCTTCCAAAACTGCTTCTCCCTAAATGGAGATAAACAGACCTCTAGTAGCAAAGATAGAGGATCAGAAGAGACACGTAGGGCTGCAGAGGTGGTCAGACAGATAAGGAAAGGAAACCTGAAGGTAGTTTCTGAAGTGTAATTTCTGCTTAGTATTATTTATCTGGTTTACTCTGGCTTGCTGTTGGGATTTAGTTTGCATTCTTATCCATTAGTTTCTGTTCCTCCACACCTGATACAGACAGTGATACACCATGTAGCTCAGGTGTGAATCACTGTGAGCCCTTGACAGATCACTCCCTTGTTTTTCAGTATTTGGTGTAGAGTGTAAATGCTTGAATTGAGTATTGGCTTAGAAATGTCTTCAGAGAGTGAAAGGCATCAGCTTCCCTCACAACGAGAAAAACTGCATGACCAAGGCCTTCTGGGAGCAGCTGTGAGTTTCTTAGTTTTAGGGCTATCAGGTGTGATCTCAGTTTTGCCATTTTTGGATCTGGATGTTTGCCACAGGAGCCTTCTTCCACAACACTGAAGAACTTAGGAGCAGCAAGTGTTGACTGTTGTAGCCTGCTTATGAGGGACAAACAGTAACCTCAGTGCTTGCAGTGCATACTAGTACATACTGCAAAAATGAGACTAAATTAAAAATAAAAACCCCACCATAACCTGTAGGCCAGGTCCTTTATATATGTATTTAATACAAAATTCACCAGGTTAAATTGCACAATGAAATAGTGGGGCCAAAAACTGAGGGGTTACGTTTGTCATCTGCCCTGGATTGTACTGCGTGAAGTAGTAATCCCCACTGTTTTTGTGACTTTAAAGCATTACCCTGAGTAATTAAGGAAGGGAAGCATTTTTTATTCTAGAAGAAATAGCCTTAATTACCTCATTGCTACAAGAAGCGACCCATTTTGTTTCTGTGGCTGCTTGCCTAGAGGAGGAGGTAATTTGCCATGACACTTTGATAAAATCTCTGGATTTAAAAACTTTGAGTACACAGGTCATCAGGCATACATTAGGTTCTGGAAAATACTCATAAAACTAAATGAGGCATGTGGAGATGAGCAGCCTTTATTGTCATGATCGGGTATCCAGTCATGTTGCCTCATTTGACTCTCTGACTTCATGTAGCCTCTGCTCACTGCATCAATTTTGTGTCATGTTGAGGAAATTGTGACAGGGGCTTAAGAGAGACTTCCGTGGCAACCAGAATATAGACGCTTTAAAACATTTAAATGTAAAAATCCTGTTCTTGTTGGCAGGGTTATTCTTGGGTAAAAGGTCTTGATGAAGAGGGGAGTGTCCATAGGGAGCTCTAAAGGGAAAAAGAACAGAAGACAATGGTATTGCAAGAGAAACCCAAGAGCTAGTTGAGGGTTTTTTTCCTGCTGCAAGGTTTATTAAGCACCTGGAAGGCATAAAATACATCTCAGAAGTACCAGGAGTCAGTTGACTGACCTTGAAAACAGCTTGTGTGTGGGAGAAGAATGGACAGTAACTAGAATGGCTTTATGTATAGGATAGCTGAAAGAGGTTCCTATTTATGCTTGATCCAAAGGGAGTGTGCTGAGCGGCAAATGGGGCTTTTTGACTCTAGAGGTAAAAGCCTTACTTTTGCTATTAAAATCAAATGGCTTAAGAACTCTCTCTAGTCTTTTGAAGTAAATGCCACTGTTTGAGATGGAGGTCTATCTGTCAGTCATGCCTCAGGATGCATCCAAAAGAAAGGGAGAGAAATTACTTTGTACTCCTGTGCTTTCTGTTAATGCTTAATCTGTTGCTAGAACTATCTATCGCTTGAACCACCTGCTGGAATTTGAAGGCTTTAATTGGGATATCCTCAGGCTTTCCTTACCTGTAGCTCCTGTGAAATACATGATGAGGAATGGCAAACACTGCTGCAGCTTTGAGCTTCCCAGCACTTCAGGGGTAACCACGCTTAGCATGAAAATGTGATTAAACTAATTAGGATCAGCAATCCACAAATATGAATTGGATTGTGTCCTATCTTTTCAGATGAGATCTCGCCTTTTGACTTTACTTTGTAAGTCTCTGGTCAGATTTACAGTATTGCAAAACTGTCACAGATTAAAGATAAAGTGCAGCAAGAACTCCTAGTATTAGGAAGCAAACAGCCCACTAGCAAAATGCATCCGAGCTGTAATTATTTTATTTTGTTTTGTTTTGGTTTTTTTTCTAGTCAGGACCACAGTGGAACCAAAGCAGTAGACAACCAAGTGATCCATGTTTTGGTGAGGCATTGAACAATTCTTAACTGTTTCTTTCCCTGGATGCCTAACTAGACTAACTGCAGAGATATGCCTTAATACATGGTTGAAAGAAGTCCAGACAGTTACTGATATCACCAACAAAATAAAACTTTAAGAAAGAAACAACAGCCTTAATGAAAGCATTTTCAGTGCTAGGGTAATAAGAGTGCATCATAACACTAACAGAAATGGTGAGTCTCCTGGGAGGATTTAAAAGAAACAAATATTGTGCACTGCAGATGCCAATCAGTAATGTTAACACATCATGATACATTAGTCAATGGCATGCTGACAGGGTAAGCTATTCGGAGGGTTAGGAAATGATAACTTATCTGGAAACCTCTGGTGCAGCAGTAAGATTCTAGGTGTTATTCAGCCACTGACACAGCCTACTTGCATCTGCCTTGAAGGAAGTCCTGATGGATATTCCAGGATCACACTTCAATTATTGCAGAACCATAGATATAGCAGGCAATGTCCTGCAAGAAAATGATCTGTGGATTTGGTAAAGAACTGAGGTTCCCTTGATATACAATGTTTTGGTAACAAGAGGTCTAGATTTTATGCAAGTACCATATTCAAGACACCTCGGCGGTGACAATTGGTATGATGATGATGCAGAAATGCTAGAAAGGAAACTTGCACCTGGAAGAATGTCTGAGAAAAGGTGAGATTTCCACAATCTGGGAAATGGTATGCTCAATTTTTAAGGCATAGTGCAAGTCCTGATTGTAGCAGTCTTGACACAGCAAGTTTATTGGATGAGTTGAAGATACTTTAGTGCTCCTTTTTGAATCACTCTTCAAAAAAATCCTTCAGTAATATGGGACAGAGTAATTTGTTTTCATCACTCTTACTTTTGCTCACTAATGAAAGCTGACCCTGTCGGAACCCAAAATGTCCCTCAGACATTTTTAGAGGTTCCAGGCCTCGGTCAGAAGCATTTTAGACCCTGGCAAGCAGCTGAAAACAACTGTGATTTTGAGTTTGAACCATGGAATGAATTACCAACTTTGAGGGTGGAACAAGCAGTCACAGAATGTTAGATGGTATAGTAAAAGTAGTCACAAGTTAGAGGGTAAAATTTTTTAGTGTTGTACAGGGGGGTTTTAGTACCTGTACAGGGGGGTTTTACTTTGTACAGGGGGGTCAGGAGTTCTAAGATGGAGGAAAGTGGTCCTTATCTTATTCTTCCTCCTTCTTCTTCCTTACCTCCATGTTCTTGGTGATGTTGGCATTCACAGATTGGTTTAGAGTAGAAAAGCACATTGTAACGTAGATAGTAGGTATTGGGGAAAATCTATAAACATATAGTACGTAATATATCATATAAAAGATAGTAGCAGCTTTGGGCGGGGAGAGAGACGACGAAGACACCGGACAGTGAGGGTGTCAGGAGAGTGTGTACCTCTGCCTGGGTCGCAGACCAAAGCAGCCGCAGCGCAGGACAATCTTTTAGATAGCTAGCAATAAACTACCTTGAGACCGGACAACAAGAGGCTGTAGAGTTTTTCTTTGGAAGCGCGGGTTGGAGGAGAGACTTTACCACCACACGAGAGCCCCAAATCAATCCCGGGGTTCTCACAGACCCAAAAAGCTATTTGTGAGTTTTTTACTGCCTTATCCAAGTCTTCAAGAGCAAAATTTCTAATTTCTCCCTGGTGGCTAAGGCTGTTGTCTTGTGCAGGAGAGTGTTTTGTTGGCAAATTGGGTAACAATTGTCTTCAGTTTTTTGCTCTCTTGTTTTTTTGTTCTGGTCACGGTCATCTTACGTCTGTTGCCCTTTGCCCCTTAAATGATGCAGTTCATGAAGTGTGGGGTTTGTAACTTCAGAGTTTAAGTCCAAGAGGTTAGGAATGACCTCTCGGAATCTGTGTTGGGGTGAAACATGGGTATTGCTAGATCCCCCCTCCTCACATGCCACCCGGGTAAAATATAATGCAATGGTCGTATTGGTTTTCTCTACTAAAAAAAAATACAGACATTTCCTAGTGCAAATTGTTTGAGACACTGACTTCCTACCCCTCTGTGCTTATTCTTTACTGATCTAATGTAGCAGTGACTGACTCAGAAAGTGATGTCTGGCTGCAGATGTCACCAGAAGCAATTGCTGTGATAGATATGGACTTGAGCATTTTTAAACAGACACAAATTGTGCCTTGTGCAATAACTGTACCTGTACATTTTATACAGGCTTTTTGTTACAAGAAAGCATAGGAATGAGAGCATGGTTGCCTGAGTAGTATGTGTTCTGTGGTGTTTTCATATTTCTCCTCAGAGATCAGCCTTGACATGTGAATGAGTGTCCCCTGCACAGGGCGTGCAGACAACTTGTTAGAATGGGAATTGCAAAGCACAGACACAGTGGCACATAATTTAATTGTTTAGGGTTTCCTGAATTCTTTAGCTGCTGCCTTAACTGTTAAATTCATCACATTTCTTGCCATTATCCCTGTGTATTATTCCAGGTTCACCATGGGCTGCTGTTTTTCCCTTGTAAATGTACTGCTGCTTTATGGAGTGGCTGTTCCTGTTTTTCCATCCAGCCTATTGAGAGGCCACATAAACTGGAGCTGCTGTTTACTGTTTATGAGGAACATGCACTTCTCAGTGACTTGAGAAGATTGCTTGGCCAATGGTAAACTCCTCTGAGCTCTGAGCGATTGGTTTTTTCTTTCCCCTACTGCTTACTTTCTACTGCTTTTTTTCCTACTGATTTTCTCCTACAGCTGCAGCTGTGTTGCTTATGAGAGTGAAGTTGCTCAGAGTCTGCATCTTTGAGTAGGTGAGACTATGTATTTAAACATGACATAGCAGGAACATAACTCTAAATTAAGTTCTGCTTGTGTTCCTGTGTATATACATTTTAAGTGCATCACCAAAAATTAACCCTGACACACAGTATTTTTGGGTTTGCTAATTTCATCTTGGCTGCTCCAGCTGCTAAATAGACAACCGAGGAGTTTTCTGTAATGTATTGCAGAATATAAGAGTAGATGTTAATTTTTAAGGGGAAAAAATCTTGTTTTGCAATGACAGTGTTTCCAAGAGGTACTGGCAAAACCCCCTTTATTTCTATGTGAATTTCAGCTTCTAGGAAGATCCCATTATTTGGGGTTTTTAAACTTACTTTAAAAAACCGTAACATTACTTTTGCATGGCACCAATTACTCTGCAAAATGCCCATTGTCAAATTTGGAAGAAAACACATGTTATATTTGTATATTTGAGGATTTACTCTCTATATAGAAAGGAACAGAGGTAAAACTTTCAGTTCTAAACTGTCCTGTGCAAACATGATCCAGAATTTGCTGCTTTGAGCTGTGTCCCATAAGAGTAAATCAAGATTCACTGATGAAATGACTACATTAGGAAGGGTTTTTAAATTTTTATTTCTTCCTACAAGGGATGGCAGCAGGTAAAGATATATTTGCTTGTGTTCTCTGCTTCTAACCAAAGACAAGGTCAGTTACCATCTGCCTGTCCTGTGAGTCCAAATGAAATTTGTTTTATAGTGGGAAAGAATAGTATGTTTATACAAGCAAGGGCTAATTCCAAAGTAATCTTGGAGAAAAACTGGAAGATGTTTGGGAAATCAAAGCCAAGTGGTGTAATCTAATCTGAGATCCTGGCAACAGCCTTGTGAAAGAGTCAAGTCTTGTAGTGAGTGAGTGCTTTAACAAAAACATTAGTTTTAAAGCCTCGTGTTGATATTCCTGATCTTGGTTGTCTTGGTTTTACATTTCTGCATCCATTTGCCACACTTTATCATTACTTTATCTACTGAAGCTCTATTCTGTGTCCTCTAATGCTTTCTCAGTTCTAAGGCATTAATGTAATTTGAAGTACATATTACATGGGTGACTGTCTTTTCCTCAGTCAGGACACAGGGGAATCAGCTTCCTTCTGTGTGTCTGGAATAACCTTGTTTTGTTTTTCATAACAATTTTAGTACATCTCTAGACTCAACAATCTGGACTTGAAGGAAGTAGACCAGATAAAATTGTTTCGACTCTTCTAAGAGGAGGAGAAATTCTCTGCTGAATATTGACATCCATGAGATTAATCTAAACATGAGATTACTCTGAGCACTTGCAGAGAAAGAAATAGAGAAGTGATGAAAAGCCTTTTTTAAAAAAGAAATTGAGTATTATCACAATTTCTTGGAATTTGATGTATGACACACACATCTTAAGAGTCCCACATTAGTCCCAGTTATTCAGACTGGAAAACATGTAGCTAGGAATTATGATATTGAGTGTAACTATTGTTGTATGTGAGGTTCAGTTGCCAAACACAGCGATGGAGAAAGTTATAAGGCAGGGAAAGCAGAAAAATCTACAATCTGGTAAGGAATAGTTTGCTGCAGTTGGAGGAAATGGATATGGAAGTTGCAGGATGCCCGTGGGTTATTTGAGATAAAATGATTCTCAGCTGGATAGCTAGAGTTTTGACAGATTTGAAGACCCAGAAATTATTCGAACATGCTTGAGGACTTGGAGTAGAAGTGTCCTGTATGTGGAAGGAAGAACTTAACACTTTTCAAACAATTTTCAACTTGTAAGGTTTTGGCCATGTCTCTGAGGACTTGCATGTCTGTGCTTTATCGCTGTCAGTGTGAGCAGCTTTACTCGTTTGCGAAACATCTTGCAGAACCTGCCCCTAGGGAAACAGTAAAGATTTAATCCACTGTTCTGGGTGGTGTCTTTTAATTCTGAGTGTGGCTTGTCTTTTTCTTGCTGAGGACTAAAGATAGAGGAGCATATTTATTCAGTGAGCTGTAGTTGTTTTCTGCCTTGTGGCCTTAAATTTTGATGACACGTGCTATTTGAAATTCCAGTTCTTTCCTTATTGTCAGCTGTACCATTGAATAAACAAATGAAGTAGTGGTAAGCCAGTACTCAAAATCCACCAAAAGTTAAAACACTAGTGTTAAAAAAAAATACTGCCTCTTCCAAAATAATCCAGGCACTGGGGGAATATGACAGAGTTTGTCTCTGAGTGAGTTAATAAGGTGAATTGATTTCCATGAAAATGAGAATAGGAAATGACTGTCTATCTCGTTCTATTGAAGAACATAACCAGTGAGAATAGGATGAGAAGATATTTCCTGAAGTGTAGAGTGAGTTTAGTACAGTCTTCTCTGTTGGTATCAGACAACAGAATCTGCAGGGGCAGCAGATGCCTTCTGGGTTTAGTTACATTGAAAAAGAATGTGGTGGTTTTTCCTACTTGCTTAGACTTCTGCCTACTTTGCTCACCAGACTGCACAGGTGTCTGCAGAGAAGTGTCTTCCAAAGATTGTGTATATGTACATTTATATGGATACTTGCCTTAGGAACATGTTTGCCCAGAGCAGGGGGATTATCTTTGGAACTGCTTGGACTTGGCCAAGGGTATTCCATACCTCAGCAGGGCCAAACACTCTGTGGCAAATGCAGATTTCCTCCTTCCTGTTTGATTGTTTGGTAAAGTGTTTCTAGTTTTTGTCATTAAATGTTCTGGAAAAAACCAATGTATTGTTCTTCCAGAGGCAAAGATTCAAAATCTTAGCTCCCTGGCATGCAAAGGTCAAGTCTTTGAAGTGTCTCAGTCTTAGGTTTGCTATCTAAAGAGTTATATCGAAGCAGTTCTGACATGAGCTGGTAACTGCTGACACCAAAACAGGCTTTTCTTTTCCCTGATTGTGCATTGCATGGAGTTGGATAAGCTGTTTCCAGTTATAGGCCTGCTCCTACTGTTTTTTTTCCTAACATAGCTGATGAATTACTGGATATTGATGATGCACATGTAGAAAAGACAGCTCAGGCTGAAGAATTTCAATGCCATTAAAACTGCTAATATGAACTGGTTTATGCTCTAGACCTCAACTTTACAATGGTATCAGCTAGCAAACCATAAACAGAGAAAGACCAGGGGCAAGTGAACACCCATAAGCCAAGTAAGGAAGGAAAGTTGATTACAAAGGGTCTCCTCATTGTAATTGTAATTTTGTATTGCTAGCCAGACTTCATATCATCAGTTGTTCAAGGACATGAGTGGCTTTGCAGCTCAGCTTTTGAAAGCACCTGTGTTGTGGGCACAAGGCTGTGAGCTGCCTGCAGGAGTAGGTCTGGCACAGGACCAGGGGGTTTACTCAGTGTTTACCCAGTGCTGCAGCCAGCAGTACCAGTTTGCTCTGCAGCTTGCTTCCTGTGTGTCCCTGTGCTTAGGAAGTGCATTGTACCACTCTCCTTTCTCTACGGTAGCTGGAAATTTCCCTGGGGTTACTTTTCTGTTAAGATAGAACAGCACAGTAACAGAACAGTAATTTCCTATAATTTAAACAAGAGGTCTTATGTCTTAATAAGGCTGCTGTTCAGATAAAGGCAGAACTGCAAAGATAAAACTTACAGAAGTGCCTGGGTTAAATTTTTGTATAATATGGATAATGTGATGCATAAAGTGAGGCTGCCATACATACAGGCCCCTCATCAGAGCAGGCATGGTCCTTGATAGTGAAAGGCTTTCCAGCCCACTAAAAAATGCATTTTCTAGTGTGTCATTCTGGCTGCTCTCCCTCAAAGCCTGAATTTGGCAGCCAAGCAAACTGAAGGCCAGAATAGGTATCCTGCTGTGCATGTGTTTAATTCTGTTCTCCTCACCATCTAAAGTTTGTGCACGTTTATTTTCACTTCCTGAGCAGCCATGTATGATACACCCTGTTTATTCTTAAAAAATTACATTGGCAGAGAGTCAGCAAGACTCAGTGGTTTCTTCAAAATGGTATGGCTCCTGGGAGAAGCTGAATTTTGGTGGGGTGCAGCATGCTGTTCCAGATGCTGAGGACCTCTGTTAGCCAAAACTCTCAATTTGGCAGGGAGATCACAGGAATGAGCTTGCTCTGCCTCCTCTTTGCTTTGTCTCTGTGGATTTCTTTTCCAGAGCCAGAAGCGGGGACCAGCCCTCATGCTTAATGGCTTGCTTAGTTCTCTTTTCTGGCTGGTTATCTCACAAAAAGCTGGGAAGCTGAGGAAAGTGTCTTGGGTATTCCCCTTCAAAAATGTCGTGATACTGACTGCTGCAGGCCCCAGCCCTTCCTGTAGCATTAGTGAGAAGCAGAGTTCAGAGGTTTGACTCAGAAGGGTCACCAGGTACCTGCATTATTTTGTTTCTGTTAAAAGTAGAAGTTTCTCCAGTGCAGTGGTATTCCATTTTTCACTGCTGCAACATATGTCACCTGCTACACTACATAAATATTCTTCAGACCTCATCTATTGAAAAACCTGATAAATCTGAAGAATAAATCAGAAAACAGATGGCCTTCAAAAGGTTGTACCTATTCTTGCGGTACTGAGGATTTCTTAGTGCTTTCACGTTGGGTGGAGCTGGAACCAGCAAACACTGAATTGTGAGAAATGGGTCATAGGAGGGAAGTCGGTGGGAGTGTGTCTACATCTGTCCAAGCTGCACTCATCAGATATTGAAATTCTCATGCAAAACTTATTTCTAGCTTCTACAGATGTTCCAGCTCCCCTCATTAGAGGAATGCCACGTGCCTGGAATGTATTGCTGAAAATGTGCAAGGTTTTGTTTTTAGTCTGTACAGTCAGCTGAACCCTGTTTGAGCTTCAAAATGCCATGTTGTGCCATCTTTAACTACCATTATTAGTAACTTTTTTCTCATGCTGTCATGGTGGTATTGTATTAGAAACTGCTTTTTGTCTTGTGATGGGGATCTGAAAGAAAAGACCAGGAAATGCATCATCTCATTTCCGAGAGGCTGTTTCGACCGAAACCAATACTGTGGTGTGGTGGAAGGGAGGACGGAGATTCCATGTCAGTCACTGCCCTCTGAGTGTGGAAAAAAGCAGAGCACAGCCCCATGATTCCTGAGTCACCCGGGAGCAGGCATCGCTCCTGCTGTGCGGGGAGCGGACAGCAGCTCCCGAAACCCCAGCACGGCTGCAGTTTCCATCCTAATTCCCCGATTTCTGCTGTGAACGTGAGTCAGAGCTGGGCCTTTGGACCCTCGTAGTGCAGGCCCGCGGATGGGTAAAATCCCGAGTGCTTCTTAAGGAGAGCTAAGCCGTGCTAAGTTGCAGAGGTGCTGTTGGAAGTGGATGAGTCGGGGCTGCTCAGACTGCCTTCAATCGACTAAAGCCGCACCACAGGCACAAAGGAGAGAGGAGAGGGGGCGGCAAAACTCTGCGTAGGATCTCGGGCTGTCCATGTGTCCTCTCAGGTGGACAGCAGGGAGCCCGGCCGGCTCCCGGCGGGTGTCCCGGCGCTGGCATTCCCAGAGCGTCTGAGCAGGCAGGCGCGTTCCTCCGGCGGCGCGCCCCACGGCTGCCAAGCTGCCCGTGAAACCCGAAACCCGGGGGCTGGCCCGAGGGGCCGGCGCACACAGCACATCGCACACCATCCATCACCCCCGCACGCCACCGCTCCCGGGGCACCGCGGCACTCCCGTGGGATGGTGGCGGCTGCAGCCCCGCCTGCGCACAGGTCGCCCGAGCGGCTGAGGGAGGGGGCGGGAGGAGAAACTTGTGAGCGCAGCCGGGCTGAAAGCGGCTGCCGGCGGTGCCGAGCGTGCCCCGAGCCGCCGCCTCGTGTATGGGGGAGCGGAGCGGCCCTGCGTGAGGCGGGCAGCGCCGGGTGAGTACCGCGGCTCCGCGGGGAGCGGCCCGGGCTCCGCGCCGGCCACAGGGCTGGCAGCAGCTGAATGTGTGTGAGACAGCTGTGCTCGTCCGCTCTCTGTGTGTGCAGGCATCTTGCAGTGCTCTTCGACGCTGTTAGTTCTTACCAGTGCTAAGTGCTTCCTAACGGGATCCGTTTCTGTTGGTTTCAGGGGTCCAGGCTGAGTGGGGGTCATCTGACTACTTGTTGACTTGAATATAAATCAAACCCTTTGTGCTTTCTGCAGTTTTTGGTTTGTGATGGACAGATCTTGAAATGAGGACTTTGCCTAACTCTTTTGTGATTACGGTATTCCATGGATTTTTAGAGCCACTGAGTGGATTTCTTTTAACATAAAGGAGTAGTTGTCTTGTCTTTTTTCCTTCTCTGGGAAGGAAATTGAAGGTAATATTTGTCTCTATCTTCCTTTGCAGTAATATGTATGTATGTTGTCAGTTTGGGAGTTTTCTTCTTCCAGCAGGGTGGAGAGTATTAAATAATTCATGTTTGATGATGATAGAAAAATTTTTCCAACAGATGACTGGAAGTAAACAGCAGTTTTGGTTTTTTTTAGATAGGTACCTTTGTCCTGAGTAGGCAGAAATAAGAAAACAAATTTCCTGTGTAGCACAGTGACTTCATAGCACAGAATTTAGCTAATATTAAGGTGAATTCTGTTTGTCTGTTCAGTAGCATGGTTGCAGGAGAGGATGATAGTAACTCTTAGATCAGCAGGTATTAGGATGCTGTTAAGTTCTTCTGTTGCACAGTAGTTCTGTACCTAGGAGGTGACAGCAACTTCTGAACATTCAGGATTCCTCCTAAGGTAAGAATTAATGGGAGTGGGACTGAGCAGTACAAGGAGCAAAGTATTTTGTCCTAGCTAAAAGTAATTTAAGTGGAATATCATAGCCACAGAAGACATGAAGAGTTACAGGCAGAGGTAGAGAGAAGGAAGGATTGAGAGTCAAGTGCCTGTTACCAGTCCCATGAAATTTTCATGTTGTGGCAGGTTTTGTTATTGCAAAAGGCATCTTCCAGTGTGTGATAGAGTGACTTAACATTAAAAATAAATGTGCCTAAAGTGTGTTTCCTTGTGCATGGTATCTAAAGTTATCAGACTTGCCTCTTCTTTCATTGTTGTCCTGTCTCTCAGCTACATTTTCCTCCTCCTGTTCTTTACTTGACTTTCAGTCTTTTATGGAACTAACTAGATTTAGTTTGGAATAAGTGGAGTGCCCATCCCAAAAGTACCCAATCAAACAAACAAACAAACAAAAAGCTCAGCAAACAACATGCTAACTAAGTAAAAAATATACAGCCATGTAGAAAATTCAACTGAAAACATGATTCTATGTGGAAGGCATGACTTCTTTTGTGCTGTAAGGCAATGTGCTGCTGGAGTCAGGTGAAAACAAGGCTGTTGTTCCTTTGATGTGAGTCTCTCCTGGGTTTGCAGACTGGTTCATAAAGATCACTTCTATTAGTGGTTCTGTAACTAGGTTCATTTTTCTGAAGATGGAGTTTAGAAGGACAGAAATCAGGATTCTGTTAAGAAATGGACCAGGTAATAGTTTGAAGTCCTGATAAGGTCATGTCTTCAGAAGCAGCCTGAATCAAATCCCTCTGTGACCTCCATGTGCAGCTGTAGCACACAATCATGTTTTGCTGCTTAATTCAAAATCTTGGTGTTTTTTTTTAAGCACACCAGGCAGAAGGAAAAAAAATAGTTGAAATTCATGGTGGGTAGTTTGAAGTGATTTTTATCTGCTAACTTTAACTGTCTTCTGTGTAGACTTTTTTGTGATTATTGTGATCTGATGGCCTTTGGAAGTATGTTTCATTTCTGGAGCTATTAATGGCCTTTCTCTATATTGGACAGAGGGAATGCTTGATGCAATTTTTATTTTAAAATAATCTCTTGGAACAGAGTGTAATACTTAATCATACTCGGTGGCATTTGTGTTCTATGCTGTTTTGAGGGTGAATGTATGTTAGCTTTCAGCCAGGGAGAAAAATAAAATGTTGTCTTCTCTTGGTGTTGTAAACCAAGAGAAACATGGCAGGAGTGTATCTGGTACAGCTCCAAGTCTGGAACTTGGTGTTCTGTTATGTCAAAGAACTCCAGGTAAAGTGAGTGGCTCATAGTGTTGGATGATAAGGAAACACACAGCTTTTAAATGACATTTGCTACTGTGCTGCCAGTCCTAGGAGAAACTAAAAAATGCAATAGAGGCCAAATTCCCAGTTTAGATGATCTTCTTTCATGTAAGACTGTAGAAAGTGCGAGTGATAGGATTTAGTGTGTTAGTTTCTATTATTATGCTAAAGCAAGGATTTCAAGTTAGCATTGTTTTTAATAGTTGTTGCCTGCATTTATTAAGAAAAATCTTGATTAGGTTGCAGTTTTTTTAGTTGAAAGCATTCAAAAATACATGACAATACCAGGCATGTCAAAGATGGATATAGTTCAGCTTCAGCAGCATAGCAGTTTCTTGTACATTTCCTGACTCTTTCCTTGTGCTTCACCATTTTGCTAGTTACGTTTGGGTGATGAAAATGGATTATGGTAAGCACTGGAGTGAAGCTGTTAATTTATTTTGTATTTAATTGATTATGCATCCAGAATAAACCATAATAGGCCTTGATTAGCTTCCATTATAAGCTAGATCATTTAGTTGTGAAGAATACCCTGTTTTGCCAACAAAGTAATTTGATAGACTCTCCAATATATTCATGTGGTGTAATTATCATCAGTCAGATTTACTGTGTGTTTTTGACCACCAGCTTTGTTAGCTCTGGTTCTTACTAGCTCTTTTTAAGTTTAATAACCTTCTCTATCCAGATTTCTACTTTCTCTAGAGTTACTGTTTTATTTACCCTCTCTTTTTAAAAGTGGAAAATACAGTTTCTTAATTTCTTAATTTTCTTCTCCCTTTCTCTATTCCATCACTTTTTAAAATGGTTTCCAGAGAAGACACTGTGAGTTCTCCCCAACTTGAGCGCCTGCTGAACAAGGAGACACAGACTGGTGCAGAGACAGACAGATAGATGGATGGCTGTCAGTGGCCTTTCCTCTTTGTAATTAACAACTTCTTTTGTATTTGTCACCTGCACAACTTTGCAGTCATGATCTTTTTTTTTTCCTTCAGTTTTCTTCCGAGTTGTTGGTTACACTGCAAAATAAGATAATTGCTTGGAGACTGGAAGCCACCTGCAGTGTGGTGCTTTTTTTTTGGTTTACGGTCATGGTCTTTGACTTATCTGTTAGATGTTTGAATTAATTTTGTCTGTTTGGCTCAGCTCTACTTTCATTGGGCTTTTCTAATGAAAGTGTCATGCACCATCAGGCCAGGGATCTTGCAGGAACACACAAGCTCATTGCTTTTAACTTTAACAAACTTCTATTGTTTGCTATTGTACTTGTTAATTTGGAGGGGCTCTCATGCTCCATTGCTCAATGAAACAAATCTCAGCACATGTTGAATTCCTTGGCAATGTGTACAGTTTCTTGTAGTGAAATACCTTTCATTTTCCTATATTGAATTTTGTGTGATTTTGTGTAATGGCAATTATGATTAATAGCTTTTTAGCAAAGGCATTTTTCATTTGTGTGACTTCCAAGTAGTAGTTGGTGTGTTTCCATGGTTCTTTTCCCACATTTACCTTTGCTTTTAGAACAGTAATTTGTTACCAAAGAAAAGAAAATACAACTTAAATTTTAAGTGGACTGATATTCTTGACCTATCAAATTGAACAATCATAAAGCATTAGTAAAACCCAGCAATTTGCCTCCTTGCAAACAGGGAAATAGCTCAAAATAAGGAAATAGCCAACACATTTTGGCCCAGACCACCCTATTCAAAGAAAAAGCATGTTTGGTTCTCTCAGTGATATCTGGAGGGATCTTACTGCCTCCCAGGTGCAGGCAGGGTGCTCCTGCAGCAGGCAGAGAAAGCCTTGCTTGGTTGACTCGACCTCAGCTCTGGCAGCAGCATCTTGGACTTTCTCTAAGCTGCCTTTTCAGTTGTATCTTTGACCTCCCCCAGCTGCCACGTGCTGTGCTGTGAGAAGAAAAATATGAAGGAGGATAGAGGGCAGGAAGGTTCTGGTAATTGACAGCTGAAGCTGGAAAAAGTCTTAAAAAGAGCAAAAAGAATGGTCAAAGACAGCTTCTGTGCAAAAACAGTGCAGCAGGAAGAAACTTTTCAGTGTGGAGATGAGATGACTCAGAAACTTCACTAACAAGTGGCAGGAAAGGGGTAAACAGACAATTTCTTCCTCCCTTATTTTTCAGTAGAGAAGTCCCAGGTTGTGTCCGGGAATGATGGTGAAATGAAAAGAGGTTAATACTGTGCACAAGATGTAATTGATAAGTACTTGCAGTGTATGGGTTAGTGAAAAGAAAACCCAGTTTTAGGGGGTAGCTAGCCCGGAGTATTGCTGCTTTGCTTGTCCTAGCAATCCTGTTTCCCTGAGGTTTTACTTCAGTGACAGTTGGAGATGGGCTGGATGGATTATCTCTGTCCCATTGTAGCCATCCATTTGTTCAGTTCTGACCCTCTGTCGTTGTAGTATTACTAATATGGGGTGGAAAAAGATCTGATATTCTGTTTGTGGCTTGATGAAAAGGAGCTGCATGACCTCAGATCATGAAGGGCTTCCTTCTTCAGCTAAGAATGTGTGGATACAAGGAAGGATGAGAGCTGCTGATGCAAAGCAAGTTGTGATCTTTAAAAATCAAAAGCAGAAAGATTGATCACCATTTTGTTTCCAGGAAGTGCTGTGAGAATGTGTAGGCACAGTTTTACAGGATGAGTCTTTATTGAATGAAGTACAATGGGTCATGTCAATTCAAGTGGAGCAGAGACCCCCTGAAGCCTGCTGGAACTTGGTCAAGTAAGGCTTTTTCTGTACCCAGCTTGACAGCTGACTGTGTAGAGGTGGAAGATTAAGAAGCTCAAGTGCTGCCGTGCTGCAGAAATCCCAGTGTGCTAAATGACTGTTTAGCAAATGGGAGAGTGCTACAGTCAAGGGTGACTTAAAGTATGCTTAAAGCCCCTCTTGAATGTGTTGAGAAAGAAAAATGATGCAGAGGCTGCAGGCAATTAACTTTGCTTCTCATTCTTCAAATCCTGCTCTGTGAATCAGCTGGATGAGGTGACTTCCCTCCATGGCCATATTGGTTGATTATTCTTTCAGTATTTTGGAGGGGGAAAAACGTTTCAGTAATTCCTAAACAAATTGTGCATTGTATACAGTAGCTTCAAGATTCTGTTGCTGTGTGTATTTAGAAGTAGTGACTTTAATTTAGTTGATTATTACTGTAATGGAGTTTTAATCATATTTACCTTACCTACTTGGGCATGGACTGGGAAATAAGAATTGTGCAGTTACCAACATATAGCACACAACATGATAAAACTCATTTTCAATCTATCCTGTTGGAGCATAGCAGATTGCTGCAGTTCAAAGACAAGTATGTGAACACAGACATGTATTAGGAGATGAAGACAGACTTCTGGAAATCTTGTTTATTTAGTGACATCATTGGCTTATTTCAGAATGTTGTCTTGGAAAGTGTTCTGAGTAATTTGGGGTCTTGTTGTTAAAGGTGAAATAATGATGAAGGGAAAAGCTGTGCTGTACCTTTGCTTAAAATTATAAACTAGCTACCTAGTAGCTAGTGGAATTTTGGTTGTCCAGAAGTTGGAGCAAGCAGCCTACTTGCTGTATAAGCTTTTTTGTTGTGGAGCCTCTAGACAATTCTTTCAAGAGTTTGGATGTTTATCTGGATGTTTTTCTCTGTGTGTTTGTATGGCTGTGGTGGGCTGGTGTTGAGCTCTTGCCTCTTATCTATGAGATCAAAATCGTGTGTCACATGCATGGATAGTCACTGTGATTATCCACTACTAAGTGTTGCAACACGCAAACCCAGAAATCCTGGATGCTAGAAAGAAATAATTTCTCTGGCAGTTGGAATATTTGTGCAGCTGTTCCCACTGATGTTTCTTCTTTCTTGGCTTTTTTTTTTTTTTTTTTTTTTTTAATTTCTCCTAAGAAGTAAGCAAACTGAGGCAGAAATGTTAAAGGGCCTGCCTGGAGAAGGAGAGAAAAAATGCAATACCTTTTAGTTTGGACATAATAAATGACTGTGAATTCTTGCTTTGTTTGCCGAGTCCAAAGCCTGCTTAGGCTCTGCAGAGCTGAATGGAAGTGTCCTAAAATGGAAGCTTTGAAAATAGACTTTGAGAGTAAGAATCTGCTTGGGGTAATTTGGGATCTTAATAGCATTGCTGGAACCCAAATGGACCCAACTTCAATGTCTAATTTGCTCATTTTAATGAATAGGAAAGATACTGGTCAGAAAACGTGTTCTGACAGAGCTCTGCCCTGTGGCTAGAAGTGAAATTTTGGAATGAAAACATCTTAGCGAAAGCCCCCCACCCCCCAGTCAACAACTGATTGCAAGATTGAGGACTAACTCTGTTCATATGTAAGATGCATTTGTTCACTGTTTTGAAAAAGGCAAACACAGTTCTGATATATGACAGTGGGAAGTCTTGAAGGTGCTATTTTAACTACAGCTCATGTAAAAATTCTATAGATGTCAATAAGTTAATTGAAATGTAGAACATTATTAACATTTGATGCATGACGGTGAAACCCCTTCTCCTTCTAGGTGAATACAGGGCTCAAACTGGAATCTGTTAACCACATCCCCCAGAAATGTTTAATAAATTATATTTAGGAAAATACATATTTGTATAAATAGAAATCTATGTCTTGGTGCCAGCCGCTTTCTTATGTTGGGGTTTTCTCTTGGGGTTCACAACTGAGTAAGCAGGAAGAAGCTCTGAGAAGGCACACGTTGTAAGTAGTGGTTTTAAGGAGTGAAAACCTATGAGAAACCATACATATCTGTCTGTAAGTGTATGAGACCTGGTGCTTTTGAGCTGTTTAGTTTTCCATGTAACCTGGTATGTGTGTGATGGCTGCTGCCTAGACTTCACCAGCTGTGCTTGAGTCCTCTTTCTTCAGAGAAGTTCAGACCTGGCTTTGTGTATTCTGTGAAAATGAGAAAGCAGCCTTAGACTCTACATGTAAATATGTCAGGTGTGTAAACATCAGGGAGAGAAGAGAACTATTTTGGGGTGATGAGGAGTAAGTTGGAGTAGCCTGTGCATGAGCGTGCTGCAATGAAAGAAAAAAATTCTAACAGGGTAAGGAATTCCTGGGAAGCCTTCCTACTGCTAGGCTGAGGGTGAGGGAATATGTTAAAATGGCTGGTGATGTTTTTTTCTGTCAGAAAGTAACTATGTTGCTGGCTTCCATGGGGTTTTGGAAGTTGGACTTAATGAGTAGGGAGATACTTTCCTGTCCCGCCTGCTTGTCTTATGTGGACGGCTGGGAAAAATAAGTCTAGTTCTGAACCATGGGAATATTTTAAAAGTATTGTAGGATGTGCCAGGACAAAAATATAATTGACATCAACGTTCTTATAGTAGGACCCTTATTATTTTCACTGTGATGATTCTGTCCTGCAGTGAGTCAACTATTAATTAATTTAATAGAATCATAGAGGTATTTAGGTTGGAACAGACCTCCAATATAATTGAGTCCAATTTTTGAACACCAGCCTCTGTGCTGACTAAACCACAGCACTAAGACACACATCCAGTCACTACTTGAATGCTTTCAGGGATAATGACTTCACTTCTTTCTTTCTTAACAGCTTTTGAAGAATTTCCTAGGTTTTAGCACCGATGTTACAATTTTGGCCACTTGCCATGGTGATTCAGCTCCTGAACTGGTCGGCTGGTATTCCTGGTAGGATTTACCACACTGGGAAAGGGTTATTGGCTCTGCCCTTTGCAGTGGTCAGTGGCTCTTTGTATGGGAGTAGTTAGTCCCTTGAAATGCTGCCTTCTGCCAGGCGTGAGGGGAGAGAGATGCTTCTGGGCAGTGATAGCTGTGATGATGATGGTGTGAGCTGGGGAGCTTGGGAGTTTCTCATGCACACTCTCTCTTGTGTTTGGCTGTTCTTCTGTTTAGTATGTGCTGAATTCCCATGTGCTGAATTCCTGCCTCTTGCTGTCAGGCTGGGCTCACAGAGCTCCCAGAGCACTCAGCTGACACCAGGAAAGGACTAAAGCAGCCAGTTGAGCATGCAGCACGTGGCGAGTTCAGTGACAAGACTGTTTATCATGTAATGAGATTAAGCCTCTGTGCAGCACTGCTGTACAATGTACTTTCATGTGGCTCTGACTCCTTTCCTTGGCTACTGGGAAAGTGCAAAAGGCGAGCTGGGCATAGGCATGATCCTCTGCCAGTACTGGAAATAAGATCCTAAATTCTCTCCGACTTCCTCCAGATATTTGTATCATGTTTGATGGTGTCACTTCTGGGACACTGCTTTGGAGATGCTCATCTCCCAGCACCCACAGGAAGGCTCTGAAACGTGAGTTTTACCATTTCTTACTTTCGTAGGGACTGCTAGAAAAAAGAGCAGATTAGCCAAAACAGCGTAACAGGTATTGTTAGTCCACATATGACTACGCAGTATTTTGTACATTATTTAGGTGTCTAGTAAGTAAGAAAAAAATATTGTGCATTGCCTGGTGGAAATACCCAGGAAAGGAAATAATTTCTAGTCTGGCAAGGGCAGGTCTGTGCTGCTGTGCTGTGCACCAAGCCTACCTCCGTTTTGGAGGGGGAAGGAAGGGTTCATAGCTCAGAAGAGATATTTCGTAGGGAGGTCATGCTGCTCAAACTGCATGCCTGGGTCAAGCCTCTGGTGTCCCATTAGCGTAGACTTCTGAGAAAAAGTTAGCTCTGGTAACTGAAGTCTCCATTGTGGCACTATGATGTACCATGAAGGAGCTGAATATCCTCCTGTGCCTTGGAGCTGAATATCTTAGGCTGGAGGGATTATACAGAAATAAGCCAAACCTCAAAACCTGTGATACCACCTAATTATGAACATAAGTTAATTCATACTTATTTTCTAACACCATAAAATATCCAACAGCTTTCTATACAACGTGGCTCTTGGAGGGGGAAATATAAGCTGCAAGATAATTGCTTTTTGTTTTTTTTTTGTTTTGTTTTGTTTTTCCTGTTCTTTTTGTACATTCTCCTTGGAAAAAAAAGTAGAACATTTTTCTTCTGAGTCATGGAGGTGCCACATTTTGGACTAATGTATGTGTGACAAGCTTCCCTGGTGTCATGTACTTGGAAAAGAGAGTAACGTGTGTGCAGTGTCATGTTCTGTGCTGACTCATGTGGTTCATTTTTCTCTAGCTGAGGATCAGAGGTCTATGGTGAGAGATGGTTTGCAGGTATTTTATGCAAAGCAGTCTTGTACTCAGAAAATTCACGTGATGCTTCTTGTTAAATCTGCATCTTTCTCTCATGGAACACTTTTTACTGTGTTACTGAGCTTTTAGATATTAGGGAATTTCCTAGAAACATGAAAATAAAATAGCAGATTTGCATGGGGAGACTGCTGACAGTTTCAGACAGTATACCTTGAGTATTTTCCATGGCATGACAGTACAGCAGTCTTGGATGCCTACTTGGAAAATATCTAGTGTGGAGCTGGTGGTAGGACGGTCTTCTATAAATTAATGTGAAGTTACTATTTGTGCTTAAAAAATAGGGTGAAAACTTGAGCTCAGAAGCAAGCTGTATGTGCTGTTGGAGGTCCAGAAGGAGTAGATTTTAGCTTTTTTGGCATCTGATACATAGATTGCAAGCAATGAAGGGTTGAAGTTTTATCACAAAACCAGAAAGAAGATTTATTGGAAATGTCAAGAAATCAATCATAGACCTAATAAGCCAGTTAAGCAAGCTTTTCAGTTTGGGTATGTTTAAAAGCAAGGAGGCTTGAATGGTTCTTGTTGATAAACTTGGATGCCTAGACAGATTGCTTGGAAACTGATAAGAGCAAATAGTTTGTTCTGAGTCTCACTGAAAGTGGAACAAGAAGAAAATGTTTTTTTGGCTAGTCTGTCATTTGCAGATTTTTTTTTTAATTATTTTTTTTTTGGCTAATAAGGTAGGAATAAGCAAAGTAGTGTGGAAATTGGGCCATGATCCTGTAATTTTCCCCCCTTTAACGAGCCATTAAAATTTAACAAAGCTCTTTGGAGAGCGTTTTTAAGCTCTAACTTGTCATATTTTTGGTGATGGTAGTGCTGAAACACCTCTACAGACAGTGTTCCATCTCTACAGAACAAATGTGTGTTTAGCTGAAAGCTTTTGTGAAAATAGGTTAGTATTGACCAAGTTGTCATGAAAAGGTTACAGAATTCTAAGACGGAATATACTCATTTGCCATCCTGACAAAAGAGCACAGGGTAAAATTGCTGATGGCTTGGAGTGGTCTGAATGTTATTTTTTTGCTGGTGATGTTTAATATACTGTATGACATAGCATATATATGTTAATAAAATTGTCAGTTTAATTGGTTTAAGTTACCTTTGGAATAATAAAAAAAACCTTTACTATTAAGTAGCATTTCTCATTAAGATCTTTGGGTTCCTTTGTAACATAAATATGGTTGTTCATTTTTCATAATAAACATGAATTTTGTGGATCAGTAAATAAGGGATGGAAGAATGTCTCATAGTAAGTGTTCTAGAGAGGGGAGAATAATACTGAGGTACTCTCCTTTGAGGTGGGGAACTGGGAAGAAGGCCTTGGTTTTTAAACATTTACACAGGACAGGATTAAATAACCTTGATAAAGTGTTCTTTTTCAGATAAAAAGCCCATGGACAAGGTGACAGGGATTTTTGTGGCATGTTTTGTGTATTTGTAGATGCACCAGAGCTACTTCGGTTTAGATATCCTCAAAACACAGATCCACAAACTAGATCTGTTGTTGCCAGTTCCTGCTAGTTGCATCTAGACTTAAATTTGGATTTGTGAATAAATTGCAGCTTTTTGTTTGACTTGGCACCAGTTCATCAGCTAACAAATGGCTTTCAGATGCTTGTGATTGATTCTTGTTGCCCATATAATTATATTTTTAGCATTATGTAATTTCTTATATGCAGTTTAAAAGTGCTTAATTTTCTAATTATAATGTTTTTCTACCAATTTATCTTTTGTCTCCCATTGGTCTGCCATAGGCAATGCTAGTTTACTCTGGGAAAATCTTGTAAAATTACCTTGATTTGCAGAGAGATAAGTGAACGTGGCTGTCTGCAAAATGATGTGTAAGAATAGGGTTCTACAAAACTCTCTGCTAAAAATGAATAGTGGAGTCTTGAAAACATATTACAGGAAAATGAAGATGCTTCTAGTTGCCTCCTCTAAAAGTGTAATTGTTGAACTGTTTTAAAAGCTGTTATTCTGGTCATCCATAGAGATGAAAAATTTAAATGGAATTATGAACTGTGTCATTTGCAGAGCCGAAGGTGGGCAAGGATCTCCAGGTAGTAGAAAATCAGTAATTCTACATCTTTCCCAGCTTTTGTGCCACTTGACTTCACCTTATTCAAGCTGGCTCTTACTGCATTTGCTTCTTCTTAATTGTTATGCTCAATGTCATTTAGTAGCATGAATGTATGACTCCACACTGCTGTTAAACTTTATAAGGTTTTTGTGAAAAGGAAATATTAGATGTGTACAGTTTGCAAGTGTTCCTTGAAAGAAAATAAATTCTCTACAGTCAGCAGACACAATTGATCACAAATATTGTTATTGATCACAAATACCAAGCACAACCAAGCAAAACACTGTATTTTGTCTTGCTGTAGAACTTGGGAAAACATGGCATGGCTCAGTGTGGTATTTTACAGAAATGCTTCATTAATTTGAGCATGCAGGATGGGGGAATGGAAAGTTAAATAAAGTGATTACGAATGATTTTAAGTGTTTTAGTGCCTTGAGAATTTTTTTAAATGTTGTGATGAGCTTGAAATTGCTGGTTTTTTTGAGCAGTGATGAAAATGGGTCCCCTATTGTTTCAATTAACCATCCATAGTTTCCTGTTACCAGTTAGGATATGGTGCAATGTTTTAAAAGCCACACAAATAAGCTTAAACACAAAAAAAAAAGATAAAGTATGTTATGAATGGTTCAGTCGCTTTTCAATTATTAATAAGATCTTCATGATAATTTAGGCTTTTTTGCAGAGTGGTGCTAATTTTGTGGTGTGTTTTTTGCAGTTAAAATGGATTAACTGTGTATGAGGAAAGTTTTACTTGCTATCAAAGTACAAAAATTTCTTGTTAGCTGGTGTGATGGCTGAATACAATATACTATTATAGAGGCAGATTTTCATCATTCTTGACTGGCCCATTTGTGGGTGTGAAGGATTGGCAAATGGAAAAAGCCTTCTGCAGATGGCAGAGGATGAGCTTCCAAGAGCCTTTGTGTTTGGAACTACCTGAGGGCTGGTTGGAATTGCAGACTCCATGTATGACAGACCAGAAGAAATAATATTTCATTACTGTGTATGTTCAGTCAAGTGAGGTACTGGGCACAGGTTTAACAGGAGGAGAGGGTTCTGAGAATTTCATTAGTAGGTTTTCACGTGTGGTGAAATTGTGGGCCTTTTCCACTGAGCACCTATCCTCTCTCTGTAGCAGGATGTCTTGCAGTTTTGCCACATGTTTTCAGACATGTTCTTAAAAATTGCCAGAGACTTAGAAAACCCAGTGGCTGCTGTGCAGAAAACTGGGATTGGTTAGGTGTCAATACTTACATGCCTCCAGCACTTGTTCTGACTTACTGTTGCTCAGCATGTTGACCTGCTGTAGAGTTTGGTGGCAGCAGCTCTATAGTCCACGCTATTGTGCCAATTTATCTTGGCACATCTGTCTTTCAAAAAAGCTGTCACCATTGGACTAAGTGTTAATGTTGTTATCCGAAGTGTTGCTGACACTGTCTTGGTGTTCTATTTGCATGAGGGATCTAGTTCATGACCAGAAGATCCATTTGTTCTGGGCTTTTGGTAGCTGAGATGATTTTTCCCTAAAGAAAACTTCCATTTGTATTGTGTTCAACATCTATTGAAACCAAATAAAAAGGGCAGAAGAAGTATTGCTGAGAAAAAAAAGGCAACACATCCCAATAAAAGAAGACTCACGTGAGCAGAGTAAAATTATCTGAGTATTGAGTCAGTAGTGAGTTGAAAAATGTGCAACACAGTTTTTTGGTAATTCCACTTGTTTGTTACAGTCTGCAGACTGAAAGAGGTAAACTTCCTGCAAATAAAGTCATGCAGTTCATGGAATATAAATTATTTTATTTGTTCACAAGTAAAAACGCTTATCATTACTGCTCTTTTGTCTATCACACATCCATGGATTTGTTCATATGCTTGAATCCTTTGGTTTGACCTGTGCAGGGTAGGTGATGTCATAATACAAAACAGTATAAAAATGGGATGATTTCTTTCCATAGAGTGGAATTAGTTAGTGAGGCGGTTTGTAGAAATATTACTGTCAGCTTTGGGTTAATGGAATTGTCATCTGGATGATGAAAATGTTTGAGTACTATTCAGGGCACTTTTTTATAGTACAAATTTGGATGCAGGTGTAGAGCATAGACGACCTGATTTTGTGTTGCATGGTGTGCATGAATTTCTGGCTCTGAAGAAATGATTTGATTTCAGAGGAGTAGTCCTCACTGAACTCTTGGAGGTTTTTGCTGTGCAGTAGAAAGTGGTGCTTGTTTTTGTTCTCTGAACAAGGGTCTATTTGCTCACTCAGGCTTGTTGTGGGAAGGTTAACTTTGGTTTATCTTGCTGCCAGTGATACTTGTGGTCTATTTATTGAGCCACTGATTTGCGTGCCTTAGTGAGCCGACCTGTGTCACCCCCTCATTAAAGCTGTTTTTGCTCCTTGCTGTTTGCACCCGTCCAACATTTGTGGAATGTTCTGTGTTCTTGGCTGTCAGGGTGTCAGTCTGACCAAATGCTCATCTCCTTTCCCCTGCCCTGAATGCCTGCCAAGCTGGCTCTGTTGTGGAGAAAAATGGAACTTGGTAAACAAGATGTTGATGTATTGATATGGCATATTGTTTTCCATATTGAATTGGAAAGCAAGTTTGCAAATAGCTTGTTATATATTACCACTGTTAGGGAACTTAGTGCAGAGAAAAGATCTATATTTATGCTGTATTCCTTCCAGGCTGTTTTTATCAGAGAAGGTAAACAGTATTTTTCAAATGTGAATCTTGCGAGAAATAGGTCAGAGTTGTAGTGTGTTCTCTGTTTATTTTGTTCTTCGAATGTGATTTTTGCAGTTCTTGTGAGGATCAGATTGTCTTATAAATCTTAAAGGCAAGCTGTCTAGGCTTGGATAGCCAAGAGCAATCACCTCACTGCCTTAGAATAGGAAGATAGGAAGGGAAAATTCATGTTAGTTTTTGCAAATTGTTCCATCACTTCCAAATTACCACTATCTGAACCTTCTTTTTTTTTTTTTTTTCTCCCAAGGATGCTAGTACAGCTTGTTATAGTTCTGCTTTGCATATTTGAACTTGAATGGGCTGCTTGAATGGTGGGTTCTTCTGGAAACCTGGACCATGAGATGAATTTTATGCCAGGATGCCCCCAGGTCCCAGACTTGAGATATCTTTTGGGAAACCCCAGTTTCCTTGGCAGTCTCTCAGGAAATGTCATGGTGCTGTGAGAGTTACTTATGTCCCTCCTTCCTTACAGGAAAAAGAAAGTAAAATTCTCCAGTGAACCAGAATAAAGATAATAAAACCAGCTTTGTTCTGGAAGGCTGAAATCTTACAACTCTTTGTGTTGAAATCTTACAACTGTTTCCGAATTTTTAAAAATTCCATTGCGCACTGTGCTGCTTATGGGATTTTTTCCCAGCAGAAAATTTCTCCCCTCCCCTCTTTTTTTTTTTTTCCCTGGTGATTGTGGGTTTTTTGGTGTGTATTTCTAAACTAATCCAAATAATTTGGGATTAGATTTTAGGACATCTAATGCATATTTGCCAAAGAGAAGAACTGGAAATCATATTAAAAGTATTTGGCTTTCATGATATCCAGATGTGTCTAAACTTTCCTTTGTCTATTAGATGTGGTGACATCTGTTTTCTTTTTTTTCCTTTCACTTTGTGTTCTTCACAGTTGAGTAATTCAAAGGATAAATTGTGGCTTAGTCCTCCATATAAACTGTAGTACAGGGACATGGTCAGGTTTCCCTCAGCATCTGCTGTGAGTTGAAGTTGAGTTCTGCCTGCACAGGGGAGCTGTTGTTAAGTGTGTCACTTTTTCATGTTGTTTGGTTCCTATTGGTGCAATCATTGCTTGATTTTGAGAGCATGTTTTAAACTAATATAATAAATAATATAGTGTGTGTTCACTTTGAGGATAATGGAACGTATCTGAAATGATGAGGTTAAATGAAAAGTAGGACTCAGATTCAAGTTTGAGATGAGAAAAGCATGAGACAGGTGACGGGGGTTCTTGACAATTTCCTAAAGCTCAGTAAAAATGTAATAATAATTGCACTTTTAACAGTCTTCTCAGGAGCTCTTATGTGTACTTGAGCTTGGATTTGGCAGTAATTCACATACAGAAATGTACTACTAGGTGATTGCCATGACAAATACAGCTGCTACTTCTTTATATACTGTTCTTCAGTTTCTTTTGTGCCATTTTCTGCCATAAATGGTGTACCCATGACTGTGGTAGATATTATCACTCTTATTACAGAACTAGCCAGTGAAAATGGCAAAAGGGACAGCAGGCAGGTTTTTCTTTTGGGTTACAAAACCTGTGCATTCTTAGCTCATTACCCTTCTTTGAGAAATGAACCACTTAGTGTGGACAGGAAAATTTTCTTACACTGTTCTTTCTGGTGTGCAGGTCTGGGAGGAGGTGGGGGTAGAAGGCTGGAGTGGTTTTAGCTTCCCTGGCACTGTCTGAGAGGGGCAGGTGGAGTTTTAGCCCTCCCTCCCTTACATTTCTATGCTGTGGAACCAGGTGTGGAGCTGTGGAGGGCTGAGCACAGCTGTGCCAGTGTTATGCTGGGATCCCCTGCGTGGGTATTTGTGCAGGAAAAGCTGTGTGACTGAGCTGCATGAAAGAGTACTAGCCAAATAATTGCCTAGTAAATTCCTGGGAATGTATTTCCCTTGTACAAAAATATTTATAAAGGGAATACTTATTTGCCAGTTTTGAGAAGAAGAAAATAAACTGAGGTGAAATTACAAAAGAACAGTTTGAAGAGGGGGCAGGGCAAAAGGTGATGCTTTGAAATCCATCACACGCTCTCTTCTTCTACCTGCAGTTTCTTGGATCCAGAAGATGAACTGATGCCTGATTTCCACTCATACTAGTTTTTCAAAATGGCTTTAGAACAACTAAAAAAAAGTCCCAAAACAAACCTACCAAAACAGTCTATAAAACTATTAAAAATGATTTAAAAAAACATGTTCAAACTTTTTAGGTTCTTCGACAAGCTTTAAAGAGCAGTGTGTAATTTTTCAATTATTTGCTTAGGGAGTAAAAGATGGGGTTTTTTTTAGGGATAACTGGTGCAGTCTCTACAGAAATCTGATAATAGTGATGGAATTAAGTAGAAGTACTTAATGGTGATTTAGCTCTCTATGCCTTCCACTTAGCTTTAAAACTGACTGTATTTTTCAGTGAGTTTTGGTGAAGGTTCCAGATGAATTTGGTCATATCTGTCTTGTCACTGGAGTTGAGAAGGAGGAAGAGTTAACAATGCACAGATAAGTTTTCAAGGATTTTGGAACGAAATAAACTTACGCAATTTCTTCATTAGCTTCATCTTCTGAAATCTGTCTCAGTGTGAACAGGATTATCTGTGTGGCTAAATCACTAATACTAACCACATTAATATGTTTTGGTCATGTGAATTATCCCAGTGAAGTGTATATATGTCTGATAAGAAATATTTGACACTCTTCAAGCATCAGAGTGCATGTGTTCTTGCAAATGCAGTGGTAATGGTTGAACTTTCAGGCTAGTCACACGATTTTTGTGCCACTGAAGGCAGAAATAGCTGCTCCTTTGGAGCAATTTCAAATATATTCTGTGTAAGGACTAAAGCATCAACTCACAGCATGGATAGACAAAATTCTGAGTAATCAGCAAATACTACAGCAAGGTATCTCATGAACAATTTATTTCTGCTTCCAAGTGTCCAAACTACTTCCTGCAGAGCTTACAGATAAAACTAGTTCCTGTCAAGCTGTGTACCAAAGGACGAAACACCAGAATAAGAATTTGTTCACCGTTAAAACACTTCCATGTGTAGATATTTACAATATCGGGGGGGGGGGAGGGGGGGGGGGGGGAAACATTGGAAGCTGGGACTTAACTCTGCTTTTCATGTTTTGGATTCAGTCACAGTGGTCACTGTTATGTTAATATTTGAGGACAGACTAAACACTGAGAAAATTAAACATACATCCTGTCTGCAACACCAATTAAAACAAGAAAGCCACCTACGCTTGGTGGAGGGAATGGCTTCTTTTCAAAGCAATCAGCAGGTTACATTAGCAGTGGATGTACAGAAATGTTTTTTGCTATGCTGTAGCTACTCAAAAAAATAGAATGAGCGAAGTTTATGTACTGGTGGCTGAGAGTGAGGTCTGCAAATGCTTGTGCTTTTATTTCTCTCTTGGTTAAACATCTTGTAGGCTTGTCTGTCTTGGGGGTGTTGGAAAAGTGATGGATTTAGTCCTTTGGTCCTGGGTTTCCTGGGGCTTCCAGTACTGAGAGGTGTACATTCTTTTCCCTTTTGTCTAATTTCCTCCCTTTGAAGTGGAGATCAGGCTTCCATTGAAAGCAGAGGTTGTCCAGATACATGGCATATGAACATCTGACTTTGAGAGTACATGAAAGGCTTTTATTAGTTTATTTTAACATTTCTGTCTCATAATATCATCTTAAATCACACTCTGAAATGAAATCATAGTAGTTGCTGCCTAGATTCCTTGTGTGTTGTAGAAAGCTTAATGCCTTATGCACAGGATCTCTCAAGGCCTAGCTGAGATTTCAGCTGCCCTGTCTTCCATATGTTTGGGAAAAAACCCTTCATCATCTGCATCCAATTTAGCAGAGAGCTGGAATGCTGGAAACATGTTTTTTGTTCCTGGTGAAGTAGAGTTGCAAGTGATGTGCGAGTGAGAGCATCACAGTGGAGTTGTTCCTCTGTGCAAAGCGGAGGTGTCCAAGTTTAGCTGCTTGTATTTATTTGTGGCTTTGGGTCCGTATCTCTTTGGTGTGGGCTGAGCTGGAAGGCTGCGGTGAGCCCACAACAAAACCATTGGGTCAGCTGTGGTTCCACTTAGCTCTTGGTGCAGGGCAGAGGAGCCCTGCTCCTGCTGCAGCTTGCCTGCTCCTGCTGCAGGTATTTGTGTGGGGATCTTGCGTGTTCTGAGTGAGCCAGCTGCTCCTGGAGCTTTCTCCCATATCCTGGCAAGGGACACTTGGTGATGTTTGAGATCTCAGTAGCTGATACTTAGACTCTTCAGGAGGCAGGTAGGTGATGCTGCTCTCTTATGGTGCCTAGTCACAAAGAGCAACTGGATTAGCAAATTTTTTTTTTTTTTTTTCTGAAACACGTGGCAAATTTCATCATCTGAAGAGGCAAAGTGTGTTGGTGCTTGTAGGCATTGGTGTGTTTTGTATGTGTTTTGTCCAGACTCCTTCACCAGCCTATTGCTGTGAAGCTGAATGCCTTCCACAAACAATGTCTGGCATCTTTTATCTCTGCTGGATTGTTTTTCCTTTGTATCAACTTGAAAATTGTACGTATAAAGTGATTTTTTTTATTTACTTGAAACTTCCAGGGCTGTTTTGTTAGGAAATGCAAGGTCAAATAAATGTTTTTGATGAGTCTTGCTGTTTACACTTAACAGCTCTGAAGCGGCACCAGCAGTATTGTCTTCGAAAAGACAAAGACCTTAGGAATAATTGAAAACAAAAAAGTGAAGAATTAGAAATGCTTTGCCAGAGCTAATATAAGAAGAGAAGTCAGGTCACAAGACAATAACCAGGGTATCTGTTCTGCAAACTCCCAAAGCACCATATTCTATGTGTATTCTATAAAACCCAACAGTTGCTACAATGGTGTCTATTTGCACTGGCTAATCTATTTTGTTAAAGTGTTAATTATCTTTTTCCATTTGTAAAGACTGAAACGTTGTCTTGAGAACCACTGTGTCTGTTGGAAGAGAATCTGAAGAATCCTATTCCATCTGCATCTGTTCTAATTAAACTTGGTTCCTAAATTTGGGTGAATGATGGCTCAAGTTGATAAACTGCACAGCTCTATGTAAAAATTGCTTTCTATGTGGTTGATACCTAGAGATTTTATTTTCCAACTTAGAAATCATTATCTGATCAAGAGAAGATGAAAAGTAAAGATGTAGTTGGGGCTGCAGATACAGAGAAAGAGGAAGTAAGAAGTTACTACTAGGAGGCTGGATTAATTTAATTGCCTTACTCTGGCTTTTCTGCAGTGTCTGTTCTAGGCCTTAGTTGTGAGTGTGATTCCTTGGGAAAAATTGTCCATAACTGGTAGTTGTAAAATAATAAAAGCCACAGTTGTAGCTTTTAGCCAGCTCTACTGAACTGGCTTTGCAAATGGAATAAACTGTGGTGCTGATTGTTTTAGCAGTCAACTCATGTAATTCATACTTTCCAGAATGCACCTTATTCTGCAAAAAGAAATCCTCAAACAATCTGTGCTTTGGCAAAGAAGGAGCTGCTTGAGTTTGTGAGACCCTGATTTAAACTTCATTTGGTTTCCTGCACTGAAGAAACATGTTGCTTTTGAAATGCAGGGTAGTGTTGGAACAGATCATAGATAATCTGAAGGTTACAAGCAAGGCAAAAAAGATGTCCTTTTCTTCTTTGTGAAAATAAAGAACAAAAAATCAAAAAGGCAACAGTGCAGAGCCATCATGGTCATATGGAGAGAGATGGGGCATTTTTGAGGTATTGGTGGCAAGGCTTCTCTGCTGTTTTGACTACAGTAATGTGAAATAGTAAAGCCTGTCTGACTGGAGGTGATAACCTCCTTTCCCTTTGGCATGCTGATGTTCTTCTCTTTAGATGGTGACTTACAGTAAACACAGACTCTCCTTAATGTGAAGGGAGTTAATAAGAAAAGGGAGATTTTGCTGGTTTGTTCTTGATGCTATTTTATGCTGTTAATGAACTGTGTCGTTCATAGCAGAAGAAATTTATATTCTCAGGATACCTTGCCTCTCTTAAATTAGATAAATTTAATAAATTGAACTCTGTAAATATGAACATGCTCAGTACAGTCTCAAAGTGCCTACAGATCCAGGACCCGCTATCTTTGGATTATTTTTCTTTTCCTTTTACATCTATTTTTCTGAAGTGTTAGTTCTAGTTAGTGTCACTTTCTCTTTTTGTAGCCTGCCTAAAACCTGGAGAGTGCTCAATGTTTCTTGCTACTAGTTGGTGCTTTTTTTAAAAAAAAAAGAATCTAAACATAATGTTTTCCTTAAGTTTTTATGTAGGTAAGTAACATATACAAGTTTGCTGGTTTTGAATCCTTTTAGGTGAATAACAATGTGGTTTTCCCTTTTTTCATTTTGGGTGCAGCAGTGTCAGTAAAAGATGCTTACATGTTTTCAGCTGGCTTTCAGGTCACTGAAAGTAACCGGTTACTTGCTGAAGTGTTCTTGACTCTAGTTCTGCTTCTCCTTCAGCTCGTATGGCACAGTAGTGACTAGAAAGAGACACATGAACGTCAAATGCTTTTAGGGAATGTGTGCTCACCTTTTAACTGGGGGTTATGATGGTGGAGTGTAAAGACTGGATGCAACACAGCAGAGTTGGCTTTGCTCTTAATGGTTCCTTTAGTACAAGCTGGAAAAGTAGATGTTAGCATCCATGCACAGATTGACCTTTTAAAGGATAAGGATCCCATGAATTTATTCCATTTCCCCATATGAATTAATTTTAGAGTCAAGGGATTGTGTTTGTGCTGATTTAGGAATTCAGGGACAGTATTCACTTTACTTAGAGCTGTACTGGAAAGGGCAATACCACAATGGTGTTATTTTTCATTTACTAAAACAATTTAGGTGGCATGACACACTCTGCTGATTTCTGAAATACATAGGGAGGATTGTGGACTCTTTTTCTGATGTAAACTTGGTATTAAAAAAGTGAAAAGTTAGTTCTTTAAGTATGAATTAATGCTTTTCCTGGACAGAAGATGGAAATGTCAACTGCAAAGTAATGGTGCTTATTTAGAGTTGGCTTTTTCAGTGGAAAGACACACATCTGCTTTTAAAAATTTTGACTATATTGTCTCCAGTATTCTAGCATGGAAATTTATGTCAGTATGGTTAATGTTTTTAAGTGACAGAGGCAATTACCATAAAACATTTCTGAACAGCATTAAAAGGATACTGATTCCTGTTTAAAAGTAGGTCTATTTAAAGTTTAGGTCCTGCTGGGGTTGGCATGCAGAGAGGACACAAATCTTGGCTCTGGTACTAAGTTTAGTAGGAATGGAAGCAGATGCACCTCTGAGGTTGCCAAGTTTGAGCCTTTGGTTCTGACTTGCCTGTGTTCGAGTTGGGACAGTGTCAAGATACTCTCTGAGGCTGGGTGTACAGTATGTGCCTACCTGCTTAATATCCATGTACTCCGCTGGATGCATACAGGACAGCAGGCAGGCACAGGCTGTAAGTCCATCAGTTCCCCTGGTACACTGGGGGCAGAATGTTCCCACATGCACATCTGTGATGTCATGATCCTTCTGGGGAACACATGGAAGTGGGAGAGATTTGCTTCAGAGGAATCTCTCAGCAAATCACCAAGTGCTGCTGCTACTTTAACTTCGTTTACTGAAAGGGATAAACATTACATTGTGCATAGCAAAGCAGAGGAAGTAATTTTGTATGAAATGTTCATAGCAAATAGGTTCAAAATAAGTCCATTGATTTCTGTTTGTCAAATTTGAACTTTAAAGGTCATTGTGTGCTGAGTTGAGGTGGGTTGAGCCTTCCTTTGTTTCCCCTGAGGCTTCTATAGAGGCACCAGAGATAAGGTTCCTCCTGCTCTGAACATCTGAGTATCCGGAGAGATGTTGCCAACCAGTAACTTGCCAGTACTTTTTGCCAAAGCTGGGACTTTGCTGGGACTACATTTGCTCTGACCAAGAGAGGAGTTCGAAGTGTGCTGCCGGCAGCACCACACTTGTCATTCTTCCTCCCACTCTCCAGCAGCTACAAGCTCTTTCTGCAGAGCCTGTGAGCTCCTTTGATTTGCAAGTACTGCAGCAGATTTGGGAGGAGGTTTTTGCTGCTGAAATGTATTTTTGCTGCTTGGCAGCATATTTAGTGAATGTCATTTGTAGCATCTTAAGTCTCTTGGTGAATTTTATAAGGAATGTGCAAGGTCTGAACTGCTGTGAATTGGACAACATGGAAAGTCCTGTTGTGTTGGATTTCCTGAAAAAGCATTCAGCCTTGTTTCATTCTCAGTGATTCACTTTTGCCACCAGTCTTTGAGAACAAAGAGTGGTGCTAGAGATTATTTTTATACTTTGAGAGATCATCTGTTGAGGTCATGCTTGGACATAACTCTTAATCAATTCTTTTGTAAGTGAAGCTGTTATCTGTTGAAGTATTCACCCCTCACATGTGGGAATTTAGTTACTTTTAAGCTGTCCTTACGACTACTTTCTACTACTTTTACAGCATGAAGCTGTAAACAGGGTTTATGTATTTCCAGTGTCAGATATTCAGAGGCAGTGTTACCCTTTGGTTGGAAGAGACATCTGGGGCTTGAAATGTCTTTCAGCTGTTCCAGATGCTGCTTTTGACTTGCTCCCTGACCTTTTCACTGCTCAGTATTTCAGCTCCTGAGACTTGTCAGCTGTTCTGCATTTTTTTTGTCCATCTTGCATCACTTGACCCTTTCAGCTATCAGAGGCTCTTTATTGCCTTGTCTGTTGATTTTGAAGCTTCTACAGATAGTTACAGCTGATCTTCTGCTGTATGCAGTTTACTTCTAGCATTGCTGGTTGTGCAGAATAACACATTTGAAATGGGAGTCTGGGCAGAAACCTTGAAGCTTAAGGACCACTCCATTCTAGTGATAGAATAGTTTTGTGTTGGAAGGGACCTTTTAAAGGTCACCTAGTCCAATCCTTCTGCAATGAACAGGGACACCTTCACTTTTCCAGTCGCTTTGGTAGCAGCAACCTTGTCTTGCAACTGTGTGCTACCATGTGAGGAAAAAGCTGGGGGGATATATACATAGTGGGTAGCATGCAAAAACGCTTAACAGAGATAGTGTTATCCTTGGAAGTTGTTGCTGAAGTTCTTCAAAACCCTTTCCTGTGCTGTGACATTTTGGAGCCACTCCTAAATCAGGTATGGTGTATCTGTACCAGAGAAACGATACCCAGACAGCTTGTGTGCAAATGTCTGCCAGTTACACAAGTCTTCTACAGGTGGAGTCCATCTCCACCCAAAAAAGTTAGTGGGATTAGGAAGTGATGGTGAGAACCAAATGTCCTTTCTAGGTGTCAGGAGAGAATCTGTGATCAACAAAGTACTCTTAGCTTTGGAATTTTGTCATGACTTCTGCTGCCACAGCAGTGGTGGGAGGTCAAGAATGGAGAAAGCTGCTGTGTGGATTTTCACAGAATAGGACTGAATGGCAAGGGTATGAAAAGTTAAAGCTGTGAAAATTGCTCTAAATGCTGATCTGATAGTGTGATGTGATGCTGCAGTAACAGAAAGGCTGCAATTGCTTTACTTTTACAAAACTATGTACACGTTTACTAACACTAGTCATTATCACAGAAAATAAATATACACACAGAGAAGTGGATGTTTTCAAAAGTCCCTGACCAAATTTGTTAACTAATTCCTGTTGTAATTCACAAGAAGTTGAATGTCATCTTACATTCTTTATAAATCTTCATGTCTCATTTTATTTGGGCTGTTTAGAGCTGTGTCTGAATTCCTGTAAGAAAACAGAGGCTTGTAAAGGTTTTGGCTGGTCTAAGAATGTGTTAGAAGGTTCTGACATGAAAATGCAAATGAGGTACTAAGGAGTTTTATTTGACCAAGCCCTCAATTTTCTGGCAAAGTTATTTGGTCTTGGTTTTTGAACTGATCCCAAAATGTATTGAAAAAGTAATGGATGTCTTTCCCTCAGTTTCACCAGGCAGTGGCGTTTGACTGCTGATAACACCTCTTCACAGTTTTTTTATTGCCTAAGGAGTAATTCTTTAGGCCTTGGAATCAAAATTCTTTCAAGCAAAATATATTCAGGCTGTCCCTGTTAGGACAAAAGTGAGAGTGAGGAATGCAGAACAGCCAGATGATCTGTGCCTAGCATCGTTACTGCCAGTGCTCCAAGAGGTTTGTTAGATGTCTCAGAAAACTTTTTGCATAAATGTATAATGTCTGTGCTAAAAGTTTGTGGCAGAAAGCTACTGGCAAATACACTGCTGCAGGTTTTGGAAAAGAGCAAGAAAGGGATGCTGTAAAATCTCTCCTTGCAGTGACAGAAACTGAGACATGCTCCATGCAATGTAAAAATGCTAAGTACAAACAGAATCAGCTTAGAAAGTTATGAAGTATGTTTTTACCTCTTTGACATGTTTTTCCTTCCGTGTGCAATATCCCATTGACACAACAGATGAGTAGCAGTGATTTGAAGTATCCTAATGGTGGGAAATAGGCCAGTCTTCTGCTTCCTGCAGCAGTTGCTTACAAGCTCGTGCCTCTGTTGCAGCAGAGATTCAGGTGCCATGGGATGTATTACAAGCAAGATGAATGCTGACAAGTGTTTTCACATACTAAATGATTTTAAGAAGGACTAGGACTAAATAAAAAATAAATTGAAAGGAAACTCACTGGTTGAAGGCAGCAACTCTGAACCTGAAAGATACCAATAAACTCAGACTTATGCTCTGTGTAGCTTCTTAGGAAAAAGGGAACCCAAAACTAGACATCACTTGGAAAGAGGTGTATGTGCTGAAGTATTAATATAGTTTTACATAGCACCATTGTATCACAAAGACTTTTATGAATTTTGTGTGTATATGTATTTGGCAGATATGTTCATCAATAACCAAGCCTATTGTTGCTACAAAATTGCAGCCTCTTACTGCCTATCTGTCCACGTGTTTGGTGTAGAGAAGTCATGTCTGTCCAGTGCTGTGTGTGCCTGCTCCTTTGTGAGAGCAAGGGAATGGATGGGACAGGCTGAAAGAGTATGGATCTGGGGCAGGCACTCTAGCAGCTTCCATTTTGTGCTGGGCTGACATTGGGCTGCAAAGAACAGCATTTGAGCAGTGGCAAAGATGAAGAGTTACTGGAAGCAAATTCTGCTGATATTTTGCATGCTTGAAATGTGCTATCTTGGCCATGAGAAATTTCAGTGAGAAGAAAAACACTGGGTGCAAACCACCGGTGTTTCTTGCCAAACAGATGATCTTCATGCAGTCCTGTGACTACTCTTGTAGCTGGATTTGGTGTGCTTTAATGAGTTTCTCTGACTATTTCCTGGCAAAATGTTGGGATCTGGGGGAGATGCCCAATTTAATAATTCAAGTATTGAGTGAGTAGTAGCTGAGGAGAAACACTTCCCTGCTTTCTGTGCCTGCTGCTGGCACAGACCTTCCAGATTGGCAAGGAGAACATAAGTGCAGTTAGTTGCCTTATGGACAGACCAGTGAGAGAGGCAAGTGGCTTTATGGGATCAGAAGAAGGTTGGATTGAGGCCAGCAGTGGTAGATGGTGATGGTCTCCGTGGACCAGGAGATGTTGATGCAAAGCCAATGTGTCAGGGAACATTTCTCATTTTGTTTGCTTTGCACTCCTGATGTCCAGACCAGCCCAGGAGAGTGAGCCCACAGGCAGCCCCAAATGAATATATAGAATAGAATTTATTCAGTTCTGGTCATTACCTAAGTTGGAGGCTGGCCAAGTCAGTAGAGTTGACTCTGGTAGCAAGTACAAGTTGTGTTTCCTGTTGAGAAGATGAGTTTGAGGAATATTCTCACTTAGTGCTGAAAATGCATGGCTTTCTGCCTCCTCTTATGAGACTGAGAGGACTTGGAGTATGTTGATGTAATTCCACACTTTGTCATGTGTTGTTTACATACTGTTTGCACATCACTGTTCTCTGCATCCAGTGCCAGCACCCTGATATTTCTGCAATTTATTTTTATGATCTTAGTGTTGAAACAGCTGTAAAAACAAGTAGTGAAAGTGAGCCGGCCGCTGGAATTTCTGATTCCAAGTCTGGTTTGTAGTAGGCAGACATTGAAAGGAAAGGATATATGAAAAGCAACAAATAAACTTAATCTCAGGACTAAATGCAAACAAGCCAGGTGGCTGAATTTTTTTTTTTTTTTTTACTGCTAAAAAGCTGTATTCATTAGTGATTTAACTCTTTTTTTTTTTTCTTTTTTTTTTTTTTCTTTTGTACAGAGCATGTCCTAGGATATGATATACTACTGCTTTAAAGGAGATCTTACACTGTTCTGTGAGGATTTGGGAACAGTAGACCTGTTGTCTCTCCCACGCCGCATGTGTTTTAATATTGCAGATATAGATAGAAATTTTACCAAAGAGTTGGAGATGTATTAACATCTTCCTCAGCTAGATAAAAATCCATATACTTTGTACACTGATATCAGCACCATTGACATGTGACTTCATGCAAAAAAATAAAAAGTTATCTTTCATCTGAGCAGCTAATTGGTTTTGACTTTGGTATTTAGATTCTTGTTTATGGTCCAAGTGTAATAGGGACCTAATGTCTTTTGCACTGCTGTGTGATACACATAGATACTGTATTTAAACTCCTTTGTCCCTGCCTTGAGGCTTGCCCAGGCAGCAGAGATGAGCTGATCAGCTTAGCAGTTGTGCACCAAGGAGCAGGGTAGCCTATGGGTAATGATTTTGTTCTTTTTTTCAGTTGCAGTAATTTACCTGCTGTTTACAATGCTTTCCATAAAATATTTCACTAATTCACCTTCTAAAGGTGTGAGTTGGAGGGCTGCTTCTTGGCATCTGTGGTTGGTCCAAGCAAAACCCAGCAGCATCCAAGAGATTGCTGCTCGTATTCAGAAAAAGCCAGTTATGAGTTGGGTGCATTTCCTTTTGGTGAGAGCACAGTGTGGTCTGAGGACTTTTCAGCAGGTTCATTTTTGTTCTTGCAATTATAACCACAGACACACACACACACAAAAAAATCTTGATCTGCTCTGCAGAGAGCTAGACACATTTGTATGTTTTGTGGTGTCACTTGGCTCAAGTAAATCTCACAGTACAAGTGTTCTGGGTGACTCTAGGTGAACTCTAAAGAGACAGGAGAAAGATTTCCTTTATCTGAGAAGAATACCAAGTGATTTAAGTTTTGATCCTGCAATTTGTGCTTTGCTGAAACCTCTGTGCTTGTGTTGAGGCCTGTTAACCTCAGTGGCACAGGGCAGTGAGGAGTTGCAATCATGGCAAGCAGTCTCCAGGATGCAGCCCAGACCAGGGATGTGAAAACAGACTGTGTGTGGGTATTAAAAGAAAAAGCTGTAAACCCACAACAGAGGTGGCAGCTGGAGAAGTTGTTCCAAAGGGGATGTGTGAGCAGTAGGAAGAAGGAGCCAAAGGTAAAAAAGGGCTGAAAACCACTTCTGATTGGAATCTATTGATTCCTTCTGTTATTGTGATTTATTCTATGGTGATGTAACACTGTGTATGAATTGTCAGAAGGATGGCCTCATCAAATGAGTGTGTTACCTGTGTTTCTAGTCTGCCTTAGAAACTGAGTGCATCCCTTTGCAATGGCAATGCTGATGCTCATTCACGATGTTCAGTGAAGGTCTTGTTGCTGTGTAGGGGATGCAGAGCAGGAGTGCCAGGCTTGGACTCACTAACCCTCTTTGCCAAAGTCAGAACTTTGAAGCTTCTGTCTAAATGTTCTTAGTCAGAGATGTTTCCTACCTGCAATGTCAAGAATATTTCATTCTTTTCCCGACCTGATGTTTGGAAACAAAAAGCTATCTAAGAAGCCAGCTTTTCCAGGTTTTAACAGCTGTGCAAGCTCCTGATGAGGCAAGAGATTGCCAGTGGTAGTCTGGAAAGAAGAGAAACATGTTGTTCTTCAAACACTTAGTGAAATTTCATGAATGATTTTGCACACTGCTTTGTCTGTGGTCATAGTCACATTTTATTCTGTTTAGGTATAAACTCTTTGGTACATGTAGGTTTCAGTTTGATTTGTATTTTAACTAGAAATTCCAGAACTTGCAACTCAAAATTGTTTGCTTGTGCTCTAGACTTAATAGGAGATCAGGAAAAGCTTTTCGACTGAGAAGCTTAAGCATATTACTACATGATTATATGTACAAAATCCATCAGGAAGAGTCATGACTATCCAGAAATGGTTAAAAGGTATAGTTTTAAGAATGCCAAAATATCACATGAAACTTTGTCAAGTTTAGTTCCACAATTCAGCTCTAGTTTTGACACAGTTCTTGTGCCTTAAGATGGGCCAAAAGTCTTCATGATTTGCCAGATAACTATAACAAGTGTCTGGGCACACACTCACTTCAGTCAGAGGTTGCTTGTATGAGGTGATGTGCAACTATTCTTGCATGTTACTGTCCCCATTCCTTTAAATGGACTTCAGTAAAAGGAGTAACAACAATAATAACAAAACCACCCCACTCTTGTCTAGTGGGGTAAGATTAAACTTTGGTAAAGCAGAGGCTTTTTAAACACTCACTGAAAGCACTAGGCCTGCCAAGGAATTTTAAATGGGGACCTCCAGTAGTCAGCTGCTTTCCATAGTCTGAGGAAGTACTGTAAATTCATTCCTTGTTACTGCCTGTAATGCAGCAGAACTCACCCTAAGAAACAGCTGATATCTTCTTCAGTGCTGGTCAAAATGTCTTGCACAGCAGTTGAACAAAACTTTTGCCTCTTGCCCGCTTTTTAGCAGTTCATTATTATTTTAGTGTTTTATAGGTGAGTAGTAGTTCTCTCAGCTGATGGGGTGCTAGTATGAGAACAAGCAGGCAGATGGCAAATGCTTTTCTAACACACTTCTGTAGCCGAGGCGTGTTTCTTTTCCAGCTGTGTTGAAAGGAGTGAGTTACTGCCTGGATGATAATGTAATAATTTTACCTTTTCCTCTTGTTTGCCCAACAGGAGAGTTGCCCATTCCCAGTATGGAAGAACATAATGGCTCTTCAGAGACTCCTGCCCTGAGCCAAGGGCAGCATGTTGCCATCAAGTGTGGGTGGCTGCGGAAGCAGGGTGGCTTTGTCAAGACGTGGCACACGCGCTGGTTTGTCCTCAAGGGAGACCAGCTCTACTATTTCAAAGATGAAGATGAAACTAAGCCTTTGGTAAGTGAAAGGAGATAGGATGGGAGGTCAGAGAGAAAAGTAAGTTAATGCAAGCAGAATTGTCTGGAGTGTAAAGCACCAAACTTCTCCATCTTTGTTACTGACTCAGTGTTGGATTTGGGATTTTGGTTACACTGAGTCAGGCCCTGGCAGTTAATGTGGTTTCCCCATCAGACTCATTTCTAAAACTTCCTTTCCCAGGTCAGGTTTTCTCATTTCTGCATTTTAAAGGGAGAGAAATATACAGGAAGTTCAAGTAGAAAAAAATCATCAGTCAGATGGACTTGACTGAGGCAGATGAATAAGCTGTATTTTAAAAGATACTGCTGGGGTTTTTTTAAAGTTTTTTTTTTCTGCTTACTATGCAGAGTATCCCTGCTTTGTGTCTTCCCAAATAAGACCCTAGCCTGAATTGCCATCTGTAATATGGAACAGACTGGTGTGTGCCTGGCTGCTTCTGTTGTGGTGATTTACTGCTCCTTAACCCTCATCTCTTTTCCTATTTATTTAGCTTTTTCATCAGCATGCTTCAGGGCTGCCTAGCCCTAGAATGCCATAGTTCTTCCTCTTGGGTCAGGGCAGGCCTGAGCCTCTTTGATAGTAAGGATCTCCTGCTAGCACCTACAGGGGTATGATAGTTTCATGTATTAATGATTTTCCAGATGTTTGTGACTTTCAAAAAGACTTTGACATCTGTGAATTACTTCTGTGCAGGTACTAAAATATGATCATCACACTCATATTTTTGATGGCTGCTGAATTTCTGATGGTATACCTTTTGTATGGAATTTCACAGGGAGTTCTTAGAGATGTAAAACCCACCTAACCCTGTTTCCTGTATGGAACAGGCATGACACTTGGCTGAGCTTTACAGGTTGCGTTATGGTGCACATAATGAAGAAAAGTATTCAGTCTTGAGGAGATGGTTTCCAAAGTGAGTTAATTTCTAAGTACCTATTTCACAGCCTTGGTAGCTGTTTTCCCAAAAAGTTATCTCAGATAGTATAGGTTAATCAAATAACACACTGTATATTTACATAAATGATATGGTATGATGGCTACTTTGAATATGAAATAGTTAACAATTTCTGGGAAATACAGCATATCTTCCACTATATATATTTTTAATCAAGGGTGTAAAAAGCAGCCATCAAAGTAAAATGTTTGGGCCAGATCCGCAGTTTCCAGAATATAGCTCTGCTTCCTAGTACTTGATATCTGCTAGGATGTTTGCATGCAAAGACTTCATGACTTTTTAAGAGGTAGCATAATGCTGTGTTTCATGGAACTTTCTACAGCCCAGAGCCCAAATTATCTTCTTGTCCATCTGCTACTGACCTGTGGAATAGCTTCAGAATTATCCTATTGACTTTGCTGCTTCCCTTTTGTCAAATGGAGATGGTAATTCTGATGTGATACTTGAGATAGGTTAGGTAGCAGCTTGTGAAATAATGAAAAGCTTATTTGAATTTTCCACTTTTGTCTCAAGCAAATTCATAAAGAAATATAAAGTAGGGTGGGAAAAACACTGAGAGAAGTAACCTAACGTATGCTGATGGGTTTGGAAAATTTATGGGCCTGTCCAAATTAGATTCAGTCAATAGCTCACCTTGGTGTAGCTTTTGAAATGTTTCTGAAACAAACTGCACAAGTGTCAGTGCCTGAAATATGTCCCAGGTTCAATGCCATATACAGAACTATTTTTTCCCATTACATTGAAGGGTTTGCTGCATTAACTGTGACAAGAAAATCACTATGACCTTCTGGGAACCCTGTTCTTGCTGTGGAGAGCAAAATCAAAGGACTCCACTGATAACAAGAATTTTCAGTGCATAGGGATATTAGGAAATGGCAAGCATATTTTGTTATGTTGGATCTGTATTTAGGCTAAATACTTCTTTGTTTACTACTGGATTGTACAGTCTGTACAATTTATGGATGTGCAGTAATTCTTTTAGACAATAATATAATAAAAGAAACTTAAGGAGATTTTGTTCCAAATCACATTGTAGTTTTTGTTTTGCATGCTGGTTGGCTGTGTTTGGAAGGAGGCAGAGAGCAGTGATTACTTGTACTGAGGGATATTCTAATTGCACACCGTGTGACCGTGTGTGTGTGTGTGTGTATATATATATATATATATATATATATGTATGTATGTATATATTTATAGAAGGTGGAAGAACTATAGTAGGAGAGGACAAGACATGCCAGTGAGCTTATGTTCATAGCTTGTATTCATGTCAATGTGAATTGGAGAATAGCAGAATCCAGTTTCTGGTGCAAATTCAGCAGGTGTCCTGAGCACCAGTCTGCTTAACATTTGGGCTTGGCTTCTGTTCAGTCTGTAACAGATATTATGCCATGATATTTGTGTTTTTGAAAGTGAGGGAGATGTGAATGGAACCAAACTTTAGAGAAACCTTATGATCTGTCAGACTTCATTCTCCAAGTGTTTGTGTATAATGGGAGTAAAGAGAAGGAGGAACATTTTGTGTCTAAACCATCAGTAAATGCCTTGGAATTTCTGAAGCAGGCTCGTTTCCTGCTAGTAACAGAGATGGGTACCACATATGCTTTAGTCAATGTGTGTACATCTCCTTGGTGTCAAGGCTATTAAATTTAAAAGTCATTAACAATCAGTGTGAGAGTGGGGAATTGCCTCTGCCAAGCTGTGCCTACAGGCACACAGAGCTAGTGAAGAACAGAAGAAAAAGCAATGCACAGCTGTTACAGTCAAGGTCAGTGAATTGTCATTGATTCTTTATTATCATCAAACACATGAATCTTTCCCTTTTAATGTTTTATCAATAAATTAGCATCTGTCATTTGTGCTGAAATCCCTGAAATATCTCTGGATCTGGCAAAGATGGCATTTCTGTTTACTGAAGATGTGTGTTTGGATAGCAATAATCTAGTTAATTCCACAGAAGAAAAAAAAATATCTAAAATCTAAATAAGTGAGCAAGGCATGTGAAGGAATAAAATCTGATTTCTGATAAATCTGTGTTATCTCTACTGCTTGGAAGTGATACTGGATTTTCTTTTCTTAATTCTTTTTACTATTTTGTGTTTTAGAAAGATAGTATTATGCTAGATCTGAAGGTCAACTCTTCAAGCTTCAAATGTGGGCAGCTGAAAGAAATCAGAATTTAGGGTTCCCTGTTCCACAGTACAGCTGTTGTTTAAACGCAGCCCATGAAAATTCATTTCTTCATTTTTTCTCTCCTATGGTTAACCTCTCCAGCTTGACAGGGTTGACATGTTCTTGACTGAAGACAGGAGGAGGAAGTCAGTGCCAGCTTGTGAGACACAGTGTTTTTTCTATGGTTTTGTGATCAACAGAAGGGAGATCTGCAGCATCGTCTCCTTTTTTGAGTTTTGCTATCTCGTTCTCCCAGTGTTACTGAGGTAGTGGGAGCAAAGCTTGGTACCTTGTACTGGTGGAAGATCGTTGGTATTAGGTTGTAAATGAACAAGAATGGACAAACTCATCCAGTCTAAACAGCATTTCAGTTTCAGGCACCTCTTTAATGTTGTTGAGACTCATCTTGGTTTATGGACTTGAGTTTGAGGCATTTACAGCAGAGAGATCTTGAAAAGCCTTCAGGAAACACTTGTGGTGTATGTCTGAAAGCTGACAAGGATCTGCTGTTCCAGTTTATATCCCATCCTGAACAGTTTGCCATGCAGGTTTTATCCTCAAGTTCTTTATAAGCTCTTAACTGTTCAGCTTAAGTAATTCAGTGGCTCACAGTATCTTAGGCAGGCCCTGGGATGGGACAGGGGATTGAAGTGGAAAAGTGTCAATCTTAGACATTTGAATTGGTTTTTGACTGAAAGTGAGTTAGTGGCAACTGCAGTCTTAAGTTCAGGTCACTGTTCTGTCTGTAAGGAAGAGATGTTCTCTGATGTACAAAAGGAATATATTTTGAACTATAACTTTCTGGAAAAATCACAGAATGAGTCATAGAATGATCTAGCTTGGAAGGACCTCGAAGATCATCCAGTTTCAACCTCCTGTGACTGATGTCCGTTGAGACTCAGTTCTTGACCACTACTGTCTGGATCCAGCCAATTCCTTATTCACCTAACAGTCCCAACATCAAATGCATTTATCTTCAATTTAGAGAGAAGGATGCTGTGGGGAACCATGTTAAGGACTTTACAGAAGCCCAGATGAATAACATCTGTAATCCTCCCTTGCCCACTGATGGAGTCATTCCATCACAGAAAGCCACAGGGTTGGTCAGGCGCTTGGTGAAGCTGTGCTGGATGTCTCAAATCACCTTCCCATCCTCCATGTGCCCTAGCACAACTTCCAGGAGATCTGTTCCATGTTACTCCCAGGCCCAGGGCTGAGGCTGACAGGCTGGTAGTTCCCAGGGTCCTGCTTTCTGCCCTGTTTGAAGGTGAGTACAAAGTTTCCCTTTTTCCTGTCACCTGGGACTTCAACTGACTGCCATGGATTTTCAAATATCATGGAGGGTGTCTTGGCATCTACATCAGCCAATTCCCTCGGCGCTCTGGGGTGCCTCTCATCAGGTCCCATAGACTCCTGTACCTTCAGGTTCCTCAATGGCTGTGAACCTGATCTCTACTTGCAGTGGGAGGAGCTTTGCTCCCCCAGTCCCCATCCTGCTGTCCCTCCACTGCAGAGGTGTGGGAAGAGAGGTTGCCCCTCAGGACTGACACCGAGAAGTTGAGTACCTCAGTGTTCTCATCTGTTGTTAGCAGTGTACCAGTGTTGTTTATTGGGGTGGGTACATGTTCTTTATCTTTTTGATTTTGACTTCTTTCCCTTTTTGATTAACACATTCGTAGAAGCCCCTCTTTTTTATTCTTTGTGTGTCTTGCCAGATTCAGTGCTTCCCATTTAATGCAATTTGCGTAAAAATTTCATTGACCGATAAATCCATTTAATAGCATTAATAGAAAACTTGATAAACTGCAGTTGCATTTTTAAATTAAAATCAAGCTTCTAATGAATCTAAATAGAAATTACTATGATAAATACATATTTTGTATCCTAGCCTGTCTGGGAAAATCCTTCAGTATTAGTATTGAATATGATTAAAGATTGAGCATCAGAGTTTTTAATAAGTTAAAAGGGAGTGGAAAACATTTCTGTGTGGAGGGCAAAAACATAATTGAGAACTGCATCACAGGAACTGTGATCTCTCCTTGCTGCCTAGAGCATTTTCAGTCAAGGGAGATCAGAGTATATTCACTCTGATCCTTGTCTCTGCGAAGCAACAAGAACCAGCTTTTGTGTAAATACTGATGAGCATCACAGCTATTTAAACTGCTTCTCAGTAGATTTTACTTTAATTTTTAAGAGCAGCCCCCTCAGTCTTGCTGAGGGAAAGATGTGAAGCACCAAGTCCATGCTTGGCTTCATGGGGCTTGAAAATCCACAAAGCCAGTTCAGGGACTTGCTGTGAAAACAGCAAGGAATATCCAAGCCGTTGATAATGATTTTTCAATTTTTCAATTTCTAGGCAAAACATTTGTTATTAATCTAGGAAAGTAGAAACAGTTTTGGCATGGACATGTGCTGCAGGGTGAACTCTTGCCTGTACTACAAACCTATTGTAGACTTCAAAGGGAGAATTTAATCAAATTATGCAGGTGGTGCAAGAAATGGGGAGGTGGGGTTGGGGTTTGGTTCTCAGGAATTTCACTAGAAACTTAATGTACTTATGAAGTAAAATAGGATTTTCTTGACATCAGTACTGATGTTTGCCAGATATCAAACTATTTACCAGGAAGACTTTATGTTACTGGATAGTGGTGAATATGGAACTTAAAAAAAAAATCAAAGAAAAAGCCTCCATGAAAAAAATCCATTAAAAAGCACACCTTAAATGGCTCTGTGAATGCAGCGGAGTGGAAGGTGAAGGGAATGGCTCAAAACTACTTTGGGCTCTTTTATTGGGTGTTCCATGAATAGCTCCTCAATGATATGAATATAAAAAGGCTTCTGCAACTAAAGCAGTGAAATCTCTGAAATACAGGGAAGGTCATCAAAGGATAAGTCTTAGCTTTTATGTGCAGTAGAAAGTTCTACTATTTCTAATACCTCTATAAGTTTTTATGTAATTTACTGCTGCAGATTTCAGCAACTTACTTGTTGAGACACATTTTTTTTCTTCAATGACTTATGTAAGTGCTTTTAAAGGTGTAATACACTTTGGTCAGTAGATACCCATGGGAATTTTGTGCATGAGAGATTGGTGTGATAAGACTGAGTTTATTTGATACCAGGGTACTTCTAGTGCCATTATTCTGTTGGTGGGGAAGGGTTTCTCAAATTCATGGGACTGAATTTCTGTTCTCAGCCCAGGACATAGAGCAATAAGATCCATCACTGAGATACTCAACTTGGAGGTGATCAAATTCCAACTTTAATCCTCTTTTCTGCTTCTTTCAGATCAAAAATGCTAACTTGAATTTTCATTGGTTGTTCTTTGTATTCTTCCTTTAAAAAGTCTTTGGGCATGGCCCAGTAGCAGTCTTACAGATTTTCACAGGAATTAAACAGGTTTTTCCTGAAGCATTAACTGCAGGGATGTTACTAAACACTGTGCAAGGAGTCTGTGCCAATATCAGGCAGGTCTTGCTCCATGTTTTGCCCCAGCTTATGCAGTTGAAAATGCAATTCCCTTGTGAAGACGGTTTTTAGGTTTGAGTGCAATGCAAGGGGAATTCAGTGTCTCTTTTAGTCAGATTTGCATGTAGCAGTTCTGTCATTGCTGTGATCATACTGGAAACATCTGCAAGCTGCTGCATCCTGCTATTATACCAATTTGTTTAAGTCTGTGCATGCTTCATTCCCAAGGGCTTGAAGCCTTTCATGCTCCCTGAACTTGACTGAATTTTCAAAACAGCTCTCAGGTGCAGTCTTTGTCCTTCTTGCATTGCTGCTGTTCCCTTTCTTCAGATACAGCTCTGGCTCCCACTTCCCCAGGTCTTCCTTTGCATCTGAATACACTGGCTAGTGACATGACTGCCCCTCTCTTCTCCCAGTGCCCGTAGCATTCATAAAGGGCTGGCTTATATGATCCTTGCTCCCTAACATGATTCAGTGTCTCCATCCCATTTGAAAACTTGGAAAATAACAGATTAAAGGGTTGCCTTCCTGTTCCGCATGCCTCTAGCATGCTGGCTTCCTGAGTAGATCTTCAGTTTAAAATAAAATTTTTTTTTCTATAATCAGCCTTTTTAATGCATCCTGACACCCACCTCCCCACAACCCTTGACCTGGATGCCATGCCAAGCTATGCCAAACAGAGAATGTGTCTATCTTAGACCTCAGAAAACAGGTCCAGTGTTGCCTTTATAAAGGGCAACCTGCGACCTGGTTCAGGGAACAGCACGGCAGCCTGGTCTCGCCCAGGCTACTCGGGCTAATCAACGCTCGCAGATACCAATGTGGCAGACGGTCGAAAAGCCTTTATTATCTCATCTCGTGGGTTTAAATAGTCTTGGGGGTCTTTGCTACGTCAGAGGGGGGTTGGGGGGTCTCAGGGGTTAGTCGGGAGTGGAAAGTTACCGGGGCAGGTGTGGCTACATGCTTCTGGGGTTAATAGATAACGTGGGGCAGGGAGAGGGGGAGGGGTCTATCTTTCCGTCACATCCCGTGATCTTCCGCTTCGCCTGTCCCTATCTACCACATCTCCCCCCTCCTTATCACATACAAAATGAGGTAGTCGTAGATATAGGCACTGGAGTGAGGTACAAACTTGCAACTTGTTAAGGAAAGGGTGGTTTGGTAAATCTGGGTAATTTTTTCAAGGCAGGTCTTGAAGGCTTTAGCTACTGACTGTGTTTGCAGTTTTTGGTTTACAGCATTTGTTGGTGGCCTATGAACAGAATGTTTGCCCTTTCCAGACGGGCCTGAACAAACGAGACTAGTTTGTTCAGCAGGCATGGGCCTATGGTAATAGCTAAAAGCAGTATTGCCAGTGGACCTACCAGGGCGGAAATTAAAGTGTTGAGCCAAGGTGATTGATTGAACCAGGATTCAAACCAGCTCTGTTGGGTCTCCCTGTCTCTCTTTCTCTGAGCCAGTCTGTCTCGGAGTTCTGCCATGGAGTCTTTAACGACTCCTGTATGATCTGCATAAAGGCTGCACTCCTCTTTCAAGGCTGTACACAGTCCTCCCTGCTGCATGAATAAAAGGTCCAGTCCCTGCCTATTTTGTAAGACTACTTCTGAAAGCAAAGAGACTGATTTCTCTAGATAGGAGATGGATTTCTCGATCCTCTGCAGGTCCTCGTCGATGGTCATTTGCAGCTGAGAGAGTACGTGCTGCTGGGTTGCGATGGCTGAGACACCTGTGGCTGTGCCAGCTGCTCCCAAGCCGAGCAGCATTGCGATAGTTATACCTGTGATGATTTCCCTTTTGTGGAGTCTGTTAGGTTCCTCAAGAAGATGGTATATCTCTTTGTCTGAGTGATACAAGACCTGAGGAACAATTAGAACTTGAACACAGAAATTGATAGAGTCATTAAATTTGGCAGGGAACATATAAGGATTCGCTCTGGATCACTGGCAAACTCACAGCCTAGATGCAGACGGGGTCACTTACTTGTTGGTTTTTCTGTCAGGCTTGACAACTTTAGTGCAGAAGTTGCCTTTCTGCTTTGCTAAGGTTGCATTGCCAGAACATCTGCCCTGTCCTGTGATTTGACTCAGGGTGATCCCTCTGCGGGGAGTGTCCCATCTGCATTGGTGGGGGGCACTGGCTGTGGAGTAACTGAAGGGGGTGTCTAAAGCAATGCTTTTGTAGAAAGGGGGTTTAACATCATAGCAAAACTAATAGGGGTTAGTCAGGTTCGATTTGGTTTCATTTAGGGTTAGTAAGGTAGCTTCTAAACAGGTTGGCTATGTGGAACACGAAGGATGGGGTATTTATTGTGGTGACTTCTTTGAGCACCTTGTCACTTGATAGATGTTACACGACTCACTTAAATGGCTGATGAGGGTAGTGGCCTGGGCCAGCTTGCCCCCCGGCCACAAGCCCTAACAGCAAAATTGCACAGAGACACTGTGCATGTCTGGGTCTCACCACCGTGGGATTCTGGGGTTTCGTCTGGCGGTTTGGTGGTCTGTCATCTCTCTCTGGAGCAGGGGTGTGTGTGTCACGGGGACGGTCCACGAGCGTGTCCTGCAAACAAGACTCACAGCTTCTCATTAGTTTTGTTTTGAGGGTCAGGTTTGATTGGCAGCAGTGGGTGTGCAGCAGTGGCTCTCATAGTCTCACCATGTGGGGGTCCCGACTGCCACAGAGGCAGCACGTCCCTCACACTCTCGGGGGCTTTCTCCCCACTTTCATGGCTAGGGCTACCCAGGGGTCCCGTATCGGGGCGTCTCCTGCTGACCCTGCGGCACAGGCGCTGCTATTTGCGGTGGGAGGAGGCTGAGTTCGGCCCGCGCGCCCCCCCCCCCCCCCTTCCCGCGTCTCGTGTTTCCGGGGGCTGGGACCCGCATTCCTTAGCGAGATGCTCTTTCCTCCCGCAGCTCCAAGGGGTATTTTTCCCCAGCTGGTAAAACTGGGTTGGTTCGTATTGTGACCGCTTTTCGGTGCGGCTTAGAACTCTATTCGGTTTTGTTTTAAGCTGCGCTGGTTCCGTTTCTTCGGTTTCGGAGTCCCGGCCGGCCCCCGCCGGCTCGGAGGAGCTGGCGGAGCTGTTGCCAGGCTCAGCGCCGGAAGTCAAATGCCAGTGCACTTCCGGGGCTCCGCGCTGTTTTGTCCGGCCCCGAGCTCGCTCCACCCTGCGGGGGTGGCGCCGCTCCCGCCCCCCCGGCTCGCTGCGCCCCTCGGGGGGGGGTGGTTTCTCCCTTATATGGTGGCGGCGCCCGGCGCGGCCGCTGATTGGCTCTGTGCCCCGAGCCGCTCTCCGCCCCTTTCTCCCGCGCACGCGCGCCCCTGAAATCGCGCGGTTTCCGAGTTTTCGCGCCGAGATTACTCGCGCCCCGCCCCTCCCCACGGCACCCGGCGCCATTTTCAAGGCGGCAGCATGGCCACGCAGCCGGGGCTTCTTCCCGAGCCGCGGTTTTTGCGACTCTGGCTTCTCCTGTCAGCTCCTGCCAGAAGCGCTCCGCGCGCCGCTGCGCCTCTGACAACGGATCTCTGACCGGCGGCGGCGGCGGGACGGAGGAAGTCGCGGTTTCTCGGGGGGGTTTCGCGGTGGGGGTTTTTTGGGGGTTTTTCGCGGCGGGGGTTCTTCGAGGGGCTTCCGCGGCGGGGTTTGGGCTCTGATCTGGGGAAGGGGGTGTCGCGCTGTGCCCCCCCGGGTCTCCGTTCCCGGGTGGATCTTCTTCAGGGACGGTCTGCGCTTTCGCCCCCACCCCGAGCCCGGGTCTAACTAATAAACACATATGCGCTGCACTCCGCGTCTCTTGCTTTTCTATTGCCTTGCGCGGGGCTTTTTCTACCTTGCCCCGTGCCGTAACGCTCTCGCCACTGCCTGAGGATTTCGATTCCCCGGCCAGCGTGGCTGTACACTGTTCCCATATTCCCGGATGCATGGCATCTACTGAGCATTCGGTTGCCCCAAGCTCAAGCAGCCTTGCTATAGCAAGATAAAAGTCCTTGAGCTTAAATTCGATACTCCATTGCTTATAATTCACACTCACGACCCATGCGACGCTGTCCATGACGCTCGCAGGTCCTGGGAGGTCTCCCTGCGCCAAGATACGGTCCGACCGTTCCAGCCGCTGCTCCTGTCCAGGCGTACCCCGTCAGCCGGGTGATTTTTCCCTTTTTTCTCACGGGTTTCGGCACCAGTATGTTGCCTTTATAAAGGGCAACCTGCGACCTGGTTCAGGGAACAGCACGGCAGCCTGGTCTCGCCCAGGCTACTCGGGCTAATCAACGCTTGCAGATACCAATGTGGCAGACGGTCGAAAAGCCTTTATTATCTCATCTCGTGGGTTTAAATAGTCTTGGGGGTCTTTGCTACGTCAGAGGGGGGTTGGGGGGTCTCAGGGGTTAGTCGGGAGTGGAAAGTTACCGGGGCAGGTGTGGCTACATGCTTCTGGGGTTAATAGATAACGTGGGGCAGGGAGAGGGGGAGGGGTCTATCTTTCCGTCACATCCCGTGGTCTTCCGCTTCGCCTGTCCCTATCTACCACAGTCCAGTGACTGAATTTCAAAATTCACTGAAATGAGACAGCTTTGTAGGTGGGAAATGCAAACCTTCTGTGGTGTTTCCACTTGTGTGCTCCACGGGGAATTTTTGTTGTTTTAACCAAACTCAAAATGTAGAATGGTAATGAAAAGATGATCCCACGATTCTCCCTGTTTGTGTGGCAGTCAGTATTGCCCCAATTTCTCTTTCAGAGCTGTTTGGGAAAAATAAAATACATGCTCCCAGACTTCTGTATCTTTAATTAATCCAAACTGGGAAATTAGTTCCAGTAATTATTTTTATAATAGAACAAAGCAAGAATGCCTCATGGCGCTGACTGAAAGCACCAGCACCATTGACCCGTGTGTGTGCATTTAGAGCTGAAGCTCCTGAGTATGCTGCCATGTGTTGTATAAATTGTGTGTGTCATTAGTCTCAGCCAACACCTGCTGTTAGATTGGAAAAGAGAGGCACTCTAATAAGATGTAAACTGGCCAACAGCTTAATTTCAGGTCTTGGCTGCCAATGCATCTGCCTAGTCCAAATGTTCAGAGGACTGCCCCCCACCTTTCTCTTCCTGGGACCAGGGAACTGGCTTGTTTGTAAAAGCTTGCTAATGCTGAAGTTCATCCCTTGGTGTGCTTCCTTGTATTTCATAGATAGGCAGGACTTACAAATGTAAGAAGCTGCTACATGGTACAGAGCTGCTTTTCCATCGTGGGGGGGCTGCCCAGTTTGTAGCTGTCTTGAGCTCTGTATTTCCCTTTATACTCACACCATCTCTCCCTCCCTCCTTTCCTCTCTGTTTCTGACTCATGCCAGGCTTTGGGACAGGGAAGCAAGGGGAGATACTGTCTTTTGGTATTCTCTGTTGGCTGCTGAATGAAAAGTATATTTCTGGTGAATGCTATTGAACGTATATTTAATGGATTAATGAAGTTGTGGGGAGAGGAGTAAGGATGGTGTCAGGCTGGTTAAAAAACATACATGATGTTATGTGGACGGTTGTTATTGTTTCCTTACTAACACCTTGTCTGAAAGACACTGATGTAAATTCCTAATCCTGTCAGTGGTTTATGAACTCCAGTGCAGTGTGCAATACTTTGTGTCATATTCAGTGAGGCAGCAGTGGTCTGCTCTAGATGTTTCTCTTTATATTTCCTTGCTATATAAAAGCAGCAAAGCAACTAATTTGAATGCTGCTACACAGCACATGTGAGGCCATAGGATGAAATTCTGTGAAAATCAGCCTCCAGATTCATCTTTAAGTAAAGTTAATGCTTTTTCTTTGGAGCATATGTGGAACCTTAACCATTGTAAAATAGGATCTTTTTTCACACTCCAATAATTTGGGCAGCAGAGGCTATGTGCTAAGTCTCTCTTATTTAAGGGCAAACATGTGGGGCAATGACTAGATGAGGATGTTTTGTTTTGGAGCCTGACACTTGAAATTCAGTAACATTTGATCAACTCATAACCTAAAGTTGCTCTTCATAGCTTTTAGTTTAACATATGCTGCTAAGGGAAAATTGAGGTGTGGAAAAGTTCAGCTGGTTCTGTTACCTTGCACAGGCCACAGTTAATGTCCCAAAAGAAATCCTTTGCTTTTTTCCTTACATGCTGCTAAGGTATTTACTTAATGTTGTTGCTGCAATAATTGAGAACTTATTCTAGCAATAATTTTTAGCCGCATTCATACAAGTCCACTGATTTAATCTTGATTCAGGTGGACTGCATAAATGCTTTTGCATGGAAAATGACATGAATCTTGTACAAATTTGAACACATCAGCGTGGTGAAGATGTGCTATCTAACATGGACACTCTAGGCAAGAAAAACCTTCCTGTGTGTGTTGATTGTTAGAGCTTTTGGGCTGCCAGGTGTTCCCTGATGAACTGAGCCAGACATTTCAAATCCCTTTGCATGGAACAAGTTTATGAGAATGGCCTTCACAGGTGGTATTTGTGTTGGCAGTCTCAGAAGGGATTCCAGGGGTTGAATAGTAACAGAAGCAGCTAAATTAACTTCTAATGCTGGAGGGACATCCTTTCCAGCAGGCTTGCAGTACAGAAGTTGAGCTAACAAGAACTTTTCTCTTTTACTGCTTGGACTGCAGAATGAAATCCATTAAAAGTCTATGCAGCTACCCACAAAGTGCTCCTGCTTTGAGTGAGTAATTGCAGTGTTTCCACTCTTTTACTCTTGAATAATAACCACAAGCAATTGAGGAGTACTAAGGAGTTTCATGGACACAGCCATGTGTTTTGGAAGCTGGTTGACATGAACTGGGCATTACTGTAATGATCTGGTCATGCAGGTGATAGAAAACAGACACAAGGCTGTGTTTCTAAGTATATGAGCTGATGCTTTAGTAAGCCACTATACGTGTATTTGCCAGAGTACAGTGGGGATCTCAAAAGAAACTTCTTGAAATAAATAGAGAATTATTTACATGTTTTGGAGCCCAGTCAGAATGAGAGACGTGTGCAGTTTTTTCCCACTTCCTTCCTTTCCTTTTCCTCACTTAAAGAGCAATAAATAATGCTCCACATCTGAAGAAGAGGTTTAGTATTCGTATGGAAAAAGGATATTATTAAAAACTTCAGCCTGTCATTCTTATTAAAGTTACTATTTGCCATAAGATGCCTAGTATTTAGATGCCAGATTTCCCAGTCCCCCCGGACTTGGAAGTGATACCTATCCCACTGTGTACCAGCCATTACTGAAACTGTTGAGGTTTTGCAAGCTAAGCATGTATTTTGCAAATAATATATATATTGTGTTTCTCCTGATATCTTTTCTGCAAATGAAGTTGTTGGTCAGTACACTTCATTATAAAACTTTTAATTTCTAATGCAGAATCACTGTCAATATCTTGGAGTGAGTTTCACTGCTTTTCTTGATATCTTTTGTTGACTGCAGTATTACCTCTTAATCTGCATACTCTCAAATCCCCTGTAATGATGCAGTTTTATGTGGGTGAGACAGATGATTGCTACATAAACCAACTTTCGCACATTACAGAAATAATCCATTTCAGCAGGGAAAACATTGCCTAGAGGGACTTTTTGAGAAAACACCTCATGAGAAATGCTAGCATGATTGGTGTTTCATACAGGTCCTGCTAGCACATCTCTGAAAAAGACAAAGGAAAAAGACAGATTGAAATTAACTGTTTTCACAATTCCTTATATAAATGTTTAAGAGCAGAGAGCTTGGCCATGGGTAGAGCTTGGATGAGGCACACAGTGGTGCTGGGAAAGGAAAGGAGATGTGACAGTGTGAAGTTTGTTGTGCTGTTACCTTCTTCATACCTCTCAGGATTGCCAGATCAGTCTCAGGAGCACCAAACCGGCTTAATTTCCTGTGGTGAAGTTGTATTAAATTCTGTGCAATATCCAAACTGTCCTGCCACCAAGCATCTTTCCTGATGAAAAAGCATCTTTCCTGTTGACAAAGAGTGAAAAGCTCTCCATGGGGGTGAGGCTTAGCAAGCTCTGTGTGATGGTGGGCTCCTGAAGGGATGATGTTGGTATGAGAGTTCATGGGTTAGTCTGGGAGAAGCCTAGTGCTAGATTTCAATCACAGCCTAGGCTGTAAAACAGATGTTGCATTTAACTACCTTCAGATCAACGGAAGATCTTTTTGCTTTTGCTTCATAGGTTTGATTGTTATTCCAGGTGTGTTTCTTCATTTTCTTCCAGTATTTATATAATGTCATTTATATAACCAATGCTATCTGGGAAGAAGTATGAGTCATAACTGAAAAATAAAACACACAGATCCTATGTTTCAGGTTTTTGATGTACTGAAGTTTTATGACTTTTAATTTTCTGGCCACTTGTCTTGGTTTTTAATAGGTTAACCTAAGCTGAAGGTGGATAGTACAGAGGAAAGTAAATATTTGGCATTTATAAGAAGACAATAAGAAGAAATGCATACGGTAATTTTCTACCCTCTGGTTCATACCAAGGTGAAGATAAAGCATTTTGTGAGTAATCAAACTGTTCTGAGCCAGTTGGAAACAAAGGTTGATGTACTTTATGCTGAAAACACACTAGAGAGGAAATGGGGAGGTTTTTTTCCTTTAAAATAGTCTTCAATTTCTATTAAAGCACTTGTTCCAGTAAGAAGTCTAGCAGAGGTGAGTGTTATCACTGGTGGCTGTGGAGCAATTTTCACTGGGAAGATAAGGCCCAGTCACTTCTCCTCTGCAAACTGGAGGTTTATAGTTCCCAAGGCACTTGTGAGTTTGGACTGTGAAAACATGGATTTTGGTCAAGTGTGAAACCATGATTATGACCCTTATTTTTCTCACAAGGCCTGTTTGTGATTGCAAGAAACAGACTACAGCCAATTCTAAAAGCAAACAAGTGTGCCTGATGGCATTTTTTTAACCTCTTTAGTGTAACAGTTAGTTTAGTAAGCACAGTGATTATATAGGTGTCCTTTTGTTACATTGGAAAGAACTGTCCAATTAACTGAGTGAAAAAAACCCTCATCCACTACTCTGAATGTTACAAAAGGCTGATTTAATTCTCATTTTGAGAGTATTTAACATTGTGAGTAGAGCTAATGAAGCTGTTAAGCTGACATGAGGAAAACACAAAACCAAGATTCCCATTCTTGACTTGAATTCACAAATCAGCTGTATTCTTGGACTTTTTAAATATGAATCATAAATAAGTACATAGTTTTTCTAATAAAGCAGTAATTAAACAGAAGTAAGGTCTGCTACGTTAAGTTGTTGGTGCTTTTCTTGGTCTCCCAAAAGATGACAGTGTTGAGACTTCTTACAATTATGTCCTGCTGAAAATATCCAGAATAGCTGTATATGTGAGTGGTTATTTGACTTGAAGCAGTGTTGTGTATGGAGTCTGTACTACAGATGGGTCTCTGTCCTCTCCCTTGCTGGGGATCCGGCTCAGTTTGCTGCCTCTGGATATAACTGAGTTATAAAACCAGCTGTACCAGTACTGCTGTTTGAAGAGACCTGTTTTTCAGAAGTTAAAAGGGTTTCATTGAGTGATTCATGTTTGCTGTATTTACAAAAAACAAATAATTTCTCCCAAATATTCTCACATTTCTCAAATACCTTCCTTCATGAACATGCTTAAGTCTGAGACATTTAGTGCAGCTTTCAAAAGTGGTGCATGGTTGCAGCTGTGTGATGTTCTCTGTAGTGGCAGCAGTATGACTTGGATTCGGCACAACGATCAGCAGTTGTTTGTCTCCAGTATGCTACAGGACTCTGAACAGCAAGATGCTTTCCAGACCCTCTTCTCTTACTTTGAAGGTCTTGCGTTCATCACAGGTGAACTCATATTATTCCTTTTAAAGCTGTCAGATTACCAAAAGAATGTACTACTGCTGAAGTGTACTTGATTGTTATGTAGTCTGCTAGACAGTGTCCGTTCTGTAGTTATAACTTGTGTTACTTTTTTTTCCATTTCAGATATCCACAGGATGCTGCTGCTCCTCTCCCTCTCGATCCCACTGCACTGTGCTTTGGGAGAGGAGCAGGACTGGGGAAATCGGAGCCAGGCAAGAGTGAAGGGCCCTTAAGCATTGGTCACTCTTGGCTTCCTCTGGCAGCATCCATGAATCAGGACTGATCAGGACTGAGACCATCTGCAGGGCATGGATGATGGATTTCCATCACCCTGTGCTGCCATCTCTTTGCTGCTGGGAATGGAGTCCTGGTGCAAAGACAGAGGAGATGCTGCCCAGTACTGTGATTGCAGCACTAAAAGTGCTTTGAGGATATAGTTATTCAAATGTGAGCTAGTCAGGTTGGTGTTTGTAGCTTACAAACCTGAGCTGGTAGGGTTGAGGGGATGCAAGCAGGAATAATTTCAGAGAGGAAGCTTTACATGCATGTAAAGCTGTGCAGTCTCTTTCAGATCAGAGGCTTGAATGTGGTGCTGTGGGAGCTTGGACACATAGCATTTGACCTTGGGAGGGAGGGTGAAGTGGTCAGAGGGGGCTGCAGGAGAAAATTCAGCTGTGCTGTGTAGGCTCAAGGAATGTAACCAGCGCTCAAGGGAAGACCGTGTTAAATGAGGGGCTGGAGTACTGCACCAGGGCTTCACAGCAGGTGTGAGGAGGAGGAGCTAAACTTCCAGATCTAAAATGTTGGCAGGACTTCCATTCATTTGTTAACCACTATTCTTCACGTTCTCTGTTTTCTTCAGAGGATAATTATTTGCTTGCGTTATTCTGCTTGGCTCACCTTGTAAGCACAGTGTGCATCTGCAAATGCATTTATGTTCAGCGTTTGGCTTGTACTGTTTTCCCATAAAAGACTCAGCTCTGTTGTTTTTAAAACCTTCAGCAGCTCACAGTAGAGCTCATGAACGTATCCTCTATGGAAGATACAGGCAGAAAAAGGCTTTTTTGCAGGACGGTCTCTATATCTTGATGTGTAGGCCCTTCTAAATTTGACAGTAGAAAAATAATGTTAAAGCAGACAGTAAAATGAGTTTTTAGAAACTCCTATGCTTCTTTCAAATGATCGTATCACCAGCAATGGTACATGAGGCTGCTGGAGAATGAAACCAGCTAAAAGCAGCCCTGCTGCCAATTATCCAGTGGGCTGTGTCCAGCAGGTCCCCAATGCGCTGCAAATATTCAGGAAGAGCACAAAGGCTTTTTATGTAGAGTGACTGTGAATAATGGATACTCTCCAGAAAAGAATTGCTGTGCTTTGTGGAGTTTGCTAATGCCTCTGTAGTCAGCAGGAAGGTTCAATTATAGATTTCTCTATTAACTGCTTACACAGTTAATAATCCAACCACTGTGTGCACAGCAGGAGCGAGGTAGTAGAAGGTCCCTCAGAGAAAAATTCTGATGGTCTGATTTGGGATGTACAATGGTCAGGGTTGGGAGAGAAGAGATGTCTGCAAAAGTAAGTACTGTAATTGGACACCCAAAAGGTGATGTTGCAGGAAGGTAAGGTTCACTCTGTCTGAATAATTTCAGGAAGAGATTACCTAAGGGGTACAATTATCTGTCTGAATTTTTGGAAAGTTGACATAAATGGCTGCATTTCTCTCAAATAGTAGCAATGTTGCAGGCAATGCTATTATTGCCTGCCTTCTTTAGGGTATTGCATGGAGGAGATGGGGGAAGTGTTCAGAAAGGGCTGCTGATCTCAGACTGCTGGTGAGTCTGGCTGGGTTTTGGGCAGTGGTGGAGTTGAGCTGGGGAGGAGGAAAGAAGCTGTTTTTCGAGAGACTAGCTCTCATGTTAAGGACTGTCTGAAAAGAAAATGCTGAAGCTGGTAGTTTAATGGAAGGGTACTGGAGATGTGTGTTTTGATTTCTTACCTGAAGTGAAAGTGATGCTTTGAAGATCTAAGTTCATGTTAATTTCAAAATGAGTCCAGTGTTTTTGTGGGAAGCCTTTCTAAGAAAACGCATATTTTTGGGACAAGCCATTTTATATGTAGAGCCTGGTAAAAAGACTGGAAATAATTTTAGAGCAGAGGCTCTAGGAAGCAGATAGGTAAGAAGCAACCTTTGGGTTTTTGTCGCTATAGGACACGAGAAAGCACAACGCGAGCCACCTGCTATTTTGCAAGGTAAAGGAGGAAGTTTATTTTCTGACTCCAACTTTTATACTTTTCCAAAGGTGACAGTGGATTGGAGAGTGAATGGGCCACCTCTCCAACGACATTGGACAAACCACTAGTATATCAAGTTTCTCCACCCCCATGAAGGAATGCAAAACAATATGTTGTTTACAGAAATTGTGTGGGAAAGTTTTCCAACAGAATGTAAACTCAGAAGGCTTTAGAAAAACTTAAGAATCAGGGTGACAGGTTTTAGCCTTGTTTGTGTACATAAAAGCAAAAGGAAAAACTGAGACACACAAGTAAGAATGGGGCATGAATGTCAAAATAGATCACTACAACTTTTCCTGCATACCAGCAAAGGGACGGGAGGAATAACCACTGGAAAAAGGCATGCTTCAGGTGATTTCATGCCTGTATTTGTCCTGAGTGGCAAAAACTAGAATGCCTTTGTCATGTAGCTCTGGTGTCAAGTCCCATTTTGCATCTTGCATAGTGATGCAAAGCATGCTCAGGATACAATTGTGTTTTACTGTGGAATTGCTCCAGGTAACACTGTCCTTTCATATTCTTCCTATCCTTGTGTTGTTTAAGTGGAGTGGAAGGACAAAGTGCCAAAAAAAGCGCTTGGGGTTTGGAGAGTATTTGGAATGTTCATAAGGAACAAAAGTGTCATGGTAGAGAGAAGGGTAGGAAGCCTAAGGGTATAGATCTGGGCAAATACTCATTCTTAAATGACTATCTGCCCTACCAAATCCTAGCAGGTATCTGAATGAACAGCAGGGCTTCTGAACTGTAGTTTCAGAAAGTTTTACCTCTTGTCTGACTTGCAAAATACATGGAGACTTGTGCAGTCTTTTCTGGGGAGGAATTTAGTCTTAGGCTTGTGGTTTTCAGGTATTTTCAATTATCCACAGTTAGTTTTAGTGTATGGATAATTTAATAAATATATTTAGCTTAAAAACACTGTAAAATTACTAAAAGCAGGTAGAGATAATGTTTTAAATACAGTTTGGAAAGAAGATTCAATTGCATTTGGTATTTTGAAAATACACAGACATTTGTGAGGGGTTTGTAGAATATTAGAAAAAGAGTTAAAAGTAATTGATGATCACTAATTTAGTTTCATTTGTAGATTATGTTCACAATGGGATGCACATATTCACGCACTGTGTGCATGTATTTTTGTTTAATGTGAGTTTTGTTTAAGAAAAAGGTGCAGACTCTGTCAGGGGCATACTAAAACTTAAGGTAAGAGCTCTTCAAAACTGTCAGATGCATAAATAGAAAAAATAGGTCACTTAAGTCAGTGGTGTTATAAAAGCTGAGACACTGATTTTTGACCTAGGTTGGGATTGTCATTTCAGGAGAAATTGCAAATGCTAGGCTGTCTTCAGCAAGACAGGCAAATAAATATCCCTGGATTTTTTTTTTTTTTTAGCAGTATTTTTATAGTGAGTTCTGGGAATTACGTTTTTGTTGTTGTCTCTTGAGGCCTGCCTTTTACTGGAAAATAGAGGAAACATTCCTCAGCAGAAGGAATGAGAAGTTTCATGCATTCAGCTCTTGCATGCATAAGCAACCTAACGAGCCCTGTGAAAATGAGCAGATCAATGAAGATTTTTTTTATTCACATGAAAGAACTTGGGGATACTACAGCAAGCTGCTTCCTAGAAGAAAAATGTCATTTTAAACCCAAGGAGTATGTTTTGTAAGGAACAAGAAGGGTTGAGCTCCCTCTGGCTCAGAGAATGGGGGCAGTTTGTCACATAAAGACTCAGTGAAAATGATAATTATTCATTGCAGCCTGGCTCTTGCTATCCAGGATATCACCATGGTAGAAATGGCCTTTCTGTATTTGCTTAGGAGCACATGGATCTGAATGAGCTTGGATGTGCTTTGTTGACATCTTTATGTTGACTTCATTGTGTTCTAAGTGGGTTAGGGAGGGTGCCAGAGCTGGGGAAAACAAGTGGGGTGAGTTAGTGCTTGAGGATAATAATACCCTCTTCCACAGCGTGATAGGGTGGCTGCTGGTGGTGACAATTCTGTGCCAGCCACCTGTGAGGAGAGCTGTAACCATTTTAAAGATGAGTAAGATGCTCTCTGTATTCTCTCTAAATTAGCAATAAGTTGGTTATAAGCACAGCTGGCAGGAATTTGAATTTGCATTTGAAGTTTTGCAGCTCTTTGCTAGAGCACCTTCCTGTCTGATGATTGTTTCTTTGGTCTCCATTGCTTACTTCACTTACCTGTAGGAGGGAACCTTAGGCTTTATGTGGGGTTAACTGAAAAGAAAACTTACTGTAAAGTAATTTTTTGGAAAGAAACATTAATTACCCTGTCTAGAAATAAATGAGGGCTGTACCTTAGGGTACAGGGGCAGTAAAAATTAAGGACTTCTTATAACTTTCTGTGAGATTAGAAATTATATTTTACTATGAAGTGTAATGGTAAATTGCATTGGGCTTTACACAGTCTCTCATGGAGGGAGCTGGTGACACAGTGAAATAATACGTGTATCAAGTGTTTGCATATGGGCAATTACGTGAAGTGTTTTTCTAAGAGATGACATCTGTAGGAATTGCATAATAATACTGCGATGAATGCAGGCACTTTGCATCAGGTGAGGCCCATCTGCTCTGGTTTTGCCTCCCAACTTTATTGGTGGCTGACCAATAATGAGTGACTGACTGACAGTAGCATATGAAATGAATGGGCTGGGGAAAATCACATGAATGTAGCGGAGCACTGCCAGATCCCTTTCTTTGCCAAATGTATCCACTCATTTGTGTAAATATGTGCTCTTCAAGTCTAAGCCTATTTCATAAATTAAAACGAGCCTTTTCTCATATGCATGGTGTTACAGATATTACCACTGTGATATTAGAGACTGATGGGTAGATTTTCCTATTTTGGCATATACAGAGAATAATGAGTATTGTGCAAAAATGCTTTTTATGTAATGCTGAAGTAAAAGGGACATGACTTTGGGGTGTTAACATGTGTGGTCCAGGAACCTGCCCACTTCTTCTTTTCCTGAGATTTAGCACTTCTCATCACAGGATTCTTCTCTTATTTTTGTGTAGGCAAATACTGCTGCTGTGGTATTTTATCAGATTGTGAAACTGAGGCCTGGTTTCTGCTTAAAGAGAGGAACAAAGATTAACATTCAAACTTATTAGCTGTTTATTCCAACTATGAAATTCTTCATAAGCTTTATCACTTAAAAGGATGAAACAGAAATTTCACTGTTGTTTTATACTGGAAGTTTCTTGGAAATATACTGAAATGTTTCATGACCTCTAAACATTTCTATAAGGAATATATCATCCCCTGTTGAATTCAGTGGAATAATTTAATCCAGCCATTAACCACAGGATTTTTACTAGCACCTGCATGAGTTTTTCAGAAGTGTCTCCCTTGTCCCAGATTACTAACACATAGAAAATGAGTGATCAGGTGACCACTCAAACAGTTCTGCATTGAGAGAATAACAGTCCCAGTAAATTAGAGGTGACTTGTCACCATTCACCGTCCTCAGTATGAAATTAAGCTCAGTGGAGTAGAGGGGATGCCCTTGATTGTGGTGATGAGGCTCCTGGCAGGATTCCTGAGATAACAGGGAAGTGATGGGAAGGAAGTGTTAAAAACAAGGGGAGCATTCTTCCACATGACCCCCTGCCCTGAGCAGAGGCAGCGCAGGCACTTGTCCAGGTCAGATCCCTTCTGGCGGGAAACCTGAGATAACACTGTAGGTTTCAGACAATACTCACAGTTTACAGATTGCTGGTTTTGCCAGATGGATTTTAGTAGGTAACTGCTATCTTTTATAAGGCAATTTTGATTTTGCTTCCATTTCTATTGCACACCAGAGGCTGATGTTTTCTCATAGACTAATACTAATTTCTTACTATGTTTACACTGACTCATGAAAGACTACCTCAGTAGCCTGTGCATTCAGATTGGGAGTCAGATTGCTCTTTGCTTACTCAAAATTGCTTACCTGAATGTGCAGATGATAAACTGGGATAAACTTGTAAAGGCATGGTTGATGAGTTTTCAGTGTTCAGGGGAAAACAGACAATATTAAAAAAGAGGCTCCTTTCTCAGACAAATTGAAAAACTAAAACTGCAGTTCACTGCTTTATCCTCTCAGCCCTGATGCTGCAGCAGATAATTAAAATACCTCAGTAAGTCATTCATGCCGAAAAAAAAATTTCTTGGTTTGAAGAAAGCATGTGACCATGTGAAAATTATGCTGTATAAAATTGAACTAGTAAATGCTCAGTGTCTGCTGAGCTGCCTATCATGTTGGCTGGCTTGAGCTTCAGCAATGGCTTGGACTTGAAAGGGAGTCTTTCTTTGAATTTCCCTTTTACTATTTCTTGATAATATTTCTGAAAATGGTGACTGTGTAGTAGCATCTTTAGAGTCTGAGGACTTTGCAAAGAACTTTATTATAGTTTATTTTGCTGGGAAAATTGATGGGGGTGCGAATGAGATTAAGCAAAATCGGTAGTAAAATATTTCCAGGCCGTGTGAAGCAGCTGAGGTGAGATGGAATGGTGGTGCATTTTGGCCACTGGCCATCCCTCTGCTCTCCAGTCTATGCAGGCATCCTTCACAGGCTGCCACCTATGTGCTGTAAACAGCCATGAGGAAAAGAAAAAGTGGCTGAAGGATTTCAGGTGTCAGGACTGAACCAGCAGGAAATCAAATTAGGCTCAGAGAGCCATTTTGTCATGGCAGAAGAGAGAGGAGGGATCTCAAAGCACGCTGTGCATTGTGTGCTGGGCTAGCATTACATGTGGAACAGCCAGACGGAGCTAGAGGGGCACAAATCAAATAAGAGTGGCTTGGGAAATGGAAGTTTTATTTTGATGTCAGTAGCTTGAGGTGCAGCACTGAATCACGGTGTCTTAATTTGATACTTTTTTGTTTGTTTGTTTCATGTTTTCAGTAAAGCATTAAGAAGTTTTAGCAGCAGCACAGACCATATCATCACTACCTGACTTAGCCAGGACTTAAATAAATTTGTTTGGTAGATGGAGAAATAGAATATAGAAAGTGCACAGATACTGAGAAAATAATAGGGTTTTCTTCTCCACACAAAATAAAGGCTGTCTTCCACCTTGCTTTGAAACCCCAGAAATAATTTTCTGTCCTTCAGGGATTAACAACCAAACCCCTTGTGTGTTTTAAGTTTTTAAAGGTGTGATGGGAGTGTTGTGGCAGTGAATTTTGGGTGACCACAGAGGAAGATACAGTGGGTGTGTCCTCACAAGGACTCATTTCCCAGGTGACATGCAAGTAACAGTGGTGCTATTCCTTGTAATCTCAGATAATCTCATGATCTTGTTAGATAGGAGCACTTGTGCATTAGACTAATCATGATCAAGTCAATATGAGTGGCCTGAGAAAACCAGAATTAAAGTTTATTCCATCCCACAATCAGTCTCAGTGCTGTAAAAATTTCCAAACAATTAGGGATGATAAGCAGTTGTGTGATAATCACTCTTGTCTACAGCTTAACCTTTGTATGGGTGATGGGCTTTTGATGATCTTCCTGCCTTCCTGTTGGAAGGGAGCTTCAGCACTGTAGGAGGTCTGTGTCCACTAAAAGTGCCGAGTCATGATGACTTATGTCTTCCTTCCTTTTATTTACTTGGATGTGGTACAAGTGTGCATGGCTCATGGAAGTAGCAAAATGAATAGCTCACAGGAGAGCCTCATTAGTCTTCAAATTAAAATAATTGAGTTCTTTTAGCGTATTAGTGCTTAAGAATAGCCTTCTCTAAGTCCATTACCTCTGGGATAAAAGCTGTATTTGCAGCTGAGTAAGCAGCATGTACATGACTTGTTGCTAGGGAAAGAGGCTTTCTTAGTTCTTCAACAGGCTTGTGTAGTAGAGAAAAACTGAATGACCTCAAACTGCATTCCTGAAATCCTCTTTACTCTTCAGTTAGCAGTCTGAAAATATTTCCATAAGTGACTCTGGCTTTCTGGAGCTGGTCTCGTTCCCTTTCCAGCTCAGACAGTCAGTGATGTGGGAAAAGAAACTCCTTCTGCCAGCTGAGTCCAATTCTATGATGGCAATGATCACATGTTTTTAATGGGTTGAACCCTGGTTTCTGTGGAGTCATTGATACAAGCCTCCATCAAGAACCATTCCAAGTTTCTTTAAATGGACCAAACAAGGTAAAAATGTGTTGAAAGGAATCTTGCCAGACTGCTTTTAGCAAGACACTTAATTCTCTATCAGCAGCGAAGCACATAAAACTAATTTTGCTCTTTTAACACCTTGAAGTTTGTGACAATTGTGCAGAACACAGTGCAGTAGAGAAGAAACTGAGATGTACAAGAAACTTGAATACAGCAGGTCAGCAGCAGTGCCTTTATATGTCTTGGGTTTATCTCATGAGTCCTTTTTCTGTACTAGGAATGAGGGTAGTTCAGTTTAAAATTAAGATTAACAATTTCAGGAATTTATAGTTGATGGGAGAAACAGTTTTTAAAAGTTTAAGTGCCAAAAAGGGCTTTGTGGTTATTGTTCTGACATCTGCTGTCTTACTTTCAAATGTCTGTTTGTAGCAAAGACATTGCATAAATCAGCAGACTGCACTTCCCTTGATAGTTGCATGATATTAATAATAAAGAGGGACAGGAGCCCCAAAATCCTGACAGTATCTATCACATGAGACTGTGTCCTTACCCACCCTTTGGATAGATGTTGTAATTTATGTAAGTTATTATTAAACTTCTCAGTTTAATAACAGAGGATGAGAATCCTGCAAGGCTGTTGGTGACTGTCATTTGTTTGGCTGGCACTCATATTTCAGAGGCATCTTGGTCAGAAATGCCTGAAGTCTTGAATAGGTGGTACAAAAGAGGTGTGTATCAGTTAAAAGGCCCTGAAACTCAGTGACAAGGACTGTGGACTGAACATTGGACAGGAGTGTTTACAGCCTTTGGTACTTGCTCTGGTTGTCTTAGATCATAAAGCCATTTGCATTTGAAAATAATTTTCTTTATCCTCAGTTCTTCTTAGCACCCACTCTTAGAACTTGAAATCTTTGTGTAAATGGGGACACAAGCATTACATAGAGGTCATTGAATTGTGGTACAAATTTATGTTTTAAAACAAAAACCTACTCAATCCCCTAGAGTGGAATACTGTCCTAGCAGTTGATCTTCTCTGCTTTAAAGGGGAAAGAGAAAAGAAAAGAGATCCAGAACAATCATTGATACAAGTGCTTCTTAGGAGATGATTTAGACATGGGTTTCTTCTTCAGAGTAGTGGAAAAGACTTTTGTTCCTTAACGTAAACCCTGCTGAAAAGAGGTGGATTCTGTGGCTTCAAATGAACTTACTGCTGTTTATGTTTGGGTGACTGTGTGTCATCTAGACCCCATCCATCCAGCTAGGAACCTTTCACAAAGACTTGGTGTTTGTGAATCTTGCAATCTTGGTGAATCTTGCAATTCAGTGGGGCTCTCAGGCAGGAGAGCTTTCTTGTTCTGTTTCGCTAAGTGTGTTCCACGGGGTCCCACTTCTTGATTGGTGCTCTGAAAGTAGATGATAGCAGTAGAAATTAGGATAGTTTGCTTCATTCTTCATAGCTCTGAGTCTCACTTCAGACACCTCTGCTGATATAGGCAGAAACTTAATCTGAAAGTCTTCTCTCTGTTATATTTAGGCTGTTGCTCAGTGGCACTCTAGTTGGACTAGATTTTTATAGTATATACATTTAAATGTTTGTTGGGCTGAATACCAAGTCTTTGTGAAAGGTTCCTAGCTGGATGGATGGGGTCTGGGATATGAGACCATGGCTTTTGTGCATCTGAGTGCTTACGCAAACAAGTTTCTGAACAAAAATTGAAACCATAGCAGTGTAATTATTTTCCCTTCAGACAACTGTCAATATCTCAGGAAACTCCCAAAACCTGCCTGTGAGTCTAGATATCTTTTTTTTTTGAGTTGCTGTGAGACAGCAGCAGTGTGCCTGCTGTCTGCTTTCCCCAGGGTATCTGTCCAGCCATTTTAAATGACTCAGCCAGTTTGTGTTCAGTACTTCCTTGACTATTGTAGATCTAAAATGTACAAAATACCTAAATTGGAGGGGAAACTAATGGAGAGAGCACCAAAGCTATAAATATAAGATGCTGTTTGTCAAAATTGATGCTAACATTTTTACAACATGATTTGATTGATGTAGCACTTCAAACAGCAGCCTTGATCAGGATGCTTTTCTGAACAAGATAATTTATCTCAGCAAATGTGTTCACATAAATGTTTTAAAATGAAAGGCATGATAAATCTGTCTAGAGCCTGCACACAATAGAGCTGCCAAACCTGCCACCTGTTTAAGCTTTTAATGAACTGTTCGGTATTTAACAGAAGAAGTGTAATTAATGTTGTCACTTTTCTTTGCTGAGTTTTCCCTTCTCTCAGGCACTCTGAGATACCATGTGTAGCAAATGCTTCTGAGTGGAGCAGCTCTGGTGTTTTAATTAGAATTCAAGCAAACCAGTTGAAGTAGCCATTAAATCTTAAATGTGGCTTTTTTGCAGCACAGCCATGTGGACACGGGCCTTTTGTCCAAAGCCACAGGGAGAAAGTGTTTTGTTGGGAGTCAAAGGATGCTCAACCTCATATTATGTTGTTAGATTAATGGGAAAGTAGTTACTCTGGATTTGCTAAATAGAAGATGATGCTTTTCAGAGTAAACCAAAAATGTACCAGGATGTTATGCTTTCCATGTGTGTATGAGAGAGAAAGCTTTTGAGTGCGTTAGTGAGACCTCTAATACATTAAGGTGGGTTGGTGGAGTTTTTTCTGCAGCAGGTGGGAAAAGTATCCAAAAGTCTTTCTCCATCCCTCTTGTAGACCCTCTTTAGATGCTGCAAAGCTCCTACAAGGTCTCCCCAGAACCTTCTCCTCTGAGAAACCCTAACAGGATGCTTTTTCCTATGTTCTTCAATGAAATTCCAGTCTTTTTTTCATCCAGGAGCATACTGGATACTCACTGTGTAGATCCTTGATTTACTTTGATTTACTGTAGATGTGGAAAACATTTCTGACTGAGTAAACAATACTCAACTTTTATTTAAGCTATGCAGTGATCAGACTGAAGCTCACTGATGTTGCAGAAGGGATGTAGAAAGGCAGAAAGGAGCAAGAAAAAGTAAAAGCAGCGGGTAAGGAGGGAGAAAGCTGTGTAGAGATTTGTGAGGTACATAGGCAAAGTTAGGAGCATGATCAGTGATAGCCATTGGTGGAAGCACTGGCATTGTAAAATTGTACCCTTTAGTAATGAAATGTTGTTGATTACCTTCATTGTGTGTTCTGGCTTCAGAAAGCATCCTGTGAAAGCAGTGACTCAAGTGGATATTAGAATTCAGAAGCTTTTCTGTTTCTCTTTTGGCTCAGTTACGTTTTGTCCCATGAGTTAAAATAGTGTGATAGTTATCACAAACCACTATAAACTTGAGACATTCTTCTTTTTCTTGCCACATCCTGATATAATGGATATCTGGGTTTCCTGTGATGATCCCAGCTCCAGCTGGAGTCCCTATGCTCTGTAGCTGTGAGCATGCCAGAGAATGGGGCTCCTTCTGGTTCAGCTCCAGAGTAAAATTTTTTTTACTTGCATATTGGTGGGCTGACTAATTTGACATGTTTGCCCTGTGTTTTCACTTTGGAGAAAACAAATGTGCAACAGAAATAAATGTGCATCTAGAAATGCTTAAAGCTTCTGGAGCTGTCTCTCAAAAAAGCAGATTCCAAAGTGTTGACAGCAGATGACTGGTATGAACTACTTTTTCTTAATAGCTGCAAGAAAGGCCCCCTTTCAACAATAACTCCAGGCAGGGAGCAGTTCAGTGGCTAAAATATTCCTGTGTTTGCCAGAAAACCTGGAGCTTTATTTCTGTTCACCTGCTGTGTAAACACTGCTTGGTTTCTCCTCTTCCATAAGCAGTGTTTTGTCCTCTTGCTTTTGTAAAGGCTTCTGCAGTTTCTCCTGCAGACCGTGAAGGCCTTCATGGTCATTTATATTTTGATAACTTATTAAAATAGCAACATGGAATCTAAGCTATTTATATTAATATGGTTGGAACAGAGCAGCTGCTGGAGTGCAGTTAATAATGCTGGCCTCCAGTCACCCTGAATCCATTTTTATTCCAGACTGTCTGGCACTCTGCAAGATATACCCCCCTCAAGAGGTCTGCAGAAAGCTTGTCATACTGTCTTGTGAAAAAGCAGATAAATGATGGTTTGATATTTAAGTCTGTAAAATTTTAAAAACCTGTAGTAAGCCCAAGTACACCGAGTTGTTATTGCTGTACATTTAGAGAATGTTGTAAAATACCTTTGGTGGTGGTATTCAGAGAACAGTGTAAAAATCTAGATTATGAGAATCTTATTTATTCTCAGTGAAGTAAGTGCTATTTTGAGACAGCATAGTCTTGAAAAATATTGGCTATTTTAAAAAGATACCTCTAATTAAAAAGGTCAGCCTCTCTGCAGACCCTGGTAAGGTGCAGGAGCAAGTCCTTCTGGAGACTTCAGCATACAGAGAGAGCTTTGGCTTTGCTGTGGTCTCCCATAGTGTTCTTACAGCCAAACTACTGAGCTAAAAGACAGAAAAGTGGACTTTTTTCCATATAGCTATCTTTCAAATATAGCACCTTCCAGTCTGTTATCCTGTGACACTGTGATTCTAATCATGTGCCTGGTAAATTTGTCCTGGATTAGCAAACTGTAGAAAGAGATATCCAAGGGGAAAAAATAGGTCAATTAAACTAGCACAGAGAGGAATTGTTTGTGATGGTCCTTGAGTGGTTGTTGCCTTACCCTAGGTTGGTTTTGTGGTCCACATCAGTTCATAGTGTTGAACTGATGTCAACAACTTGCCACAGCTTGAAATAGTTCTTACATTGTGGTAGCTGGAGATTATGAAGAAACCACGTGTACAGAAAAAACCCGCACCCTGACTTCTGCAAGCAGAATTGCAGAAATGTGCATGTATTCTGCATAACTGAACTGATTCACTGATACTTGACTTGACCTAAACCAACTCCTCCTAAACTCTGCCTTGATTTTGTAGTTTTTAAATTGGGGATTATCTGGCACCTTTTCTTACATAGCTTGTAATTTAAACCTTGTTATCAAAATACATGTTACTAATACACTAATAAGACTAATAATGAGCAGCTACATCTCATACGAAAGCTGTAAAAGTGTGTGCTTGTGATCAGTTATAAAGATGAAACTATCCAAGAACTCCAGTTTCAAATTGGAAACAGTATCACAGAATGAATGATGCAAATGAAGATGCTGAACTAAAAGTAAAATCCGGAAATACCTACTGTGCACTAATGGTACTGCAGAAGCAATTTGTATTCAGGGAATCTGAGTTTTCCAGTTGTGTTAATTGTTTAGGTGGCGCCTATTTTGTGTAGATAGCACAAAAGATATGTCCCTAGTTTCCCCCTGAGATAGGATCATTACAACTTAATATAATCCCTTAAACAAGTACCAACAGAGTACCCTACACAGATGCCAGTAAGCTAACTGAACTGTTCCTTCTGTGTGATTGTGGTATTTGTAGGGTAGTAGCGCTTTATTAGCTGTGCTCATAGAAAATTTACTATATAGATTAAATATAAACAATGTATATAGATGTTAAAGCAACAGGCAGTATAATAATTAAAAAACCTTGCAAAACAAATAGATAACCTTTGCCATTAACATGTGAAATTTTTCCATATGAAACTGAATTTTTTTCTTCCCATAAAAAACTACAAGATAATAACTTAGGTAAGTTAGGCAGATTTCCCTGGGATGTTCTTGCTAGACAAAAGCTGACAAGAGTATTTGTACAGGAAAAAAACCAATTTTGGTGGAATTGTGGTCCCATTTCCATATCTCTCTGCCACCTTTTTTAAGGTGTTATGATGGACTTTATGTGTGATTTTTAGGAAATCTGCAGCAACTTCAACCTTTACTTTGACACGGAAATTAATTGTCCTAGGTGGAATAGTTGGCCTTATATAGATTTCCTGGAAAAAACATAGAGTTGGCCTTGGCCCATGGATCCAGCCTGTTCAGATCCCTCTTCAGAGTCTTCCTACTCTCCAGCAGATGAACACCACTTGTAGCCATCTGCCAGCTGGATTTAACTCAGTTTACACCATTCTCTGTGCCCAGCCATCCAGGCAGCTTTTTAACCCAGCAAATAATGTCCCCATCCAAGCCAGGAACAGCCAGTTTCTTCATGAGAATGTTGTGGGAAACTGTGTCAAAGGTTTTGTTGATGTCTTAGATCCAGAGCCCTTTCCTCATGCATTAAGGGGTTTCCTTGTAATAGAGGGAAAATAAGTTAGCTGACCTGCCTTTCATAAATCTGTGCTGGCTGGTTCTGTTCCCAAAGAAGGGGTTGAGTACATCAGCCTTCTCATCCTTTGTCACTACATTTTACCCCACATCCAGTAAAGGGTGGAGATTTTCCTTAGCCTTCCTTTGTTGCTAATGTATTTATACAATCACTTTTACTGTCTTTTTCAGCAGTAGCCGGATTAAGTTCTAGTTGAGCTTTGGGCCTTCTGATTTACTCTCTGCATAATCTCACCACATCCTTGTAGTCCTCCTGAATTGCCTGCCCCTACTTCTAAAGATGATAAACATTCCTTCTTTTTCACTCTATGGGAAAGCTCTCTGTTCACCCAGGCTGGTGATCTTCTCCACCATCTTGTCTTTTGGCACATGGGAACAGCCTGCTTCTACATCTTTAAGGTCTCTTCCTTGAAAACTGCCCAGCCTTCCTGGATTCCTTTGCCCTGCAGGAATGTCTCACAGGGAACTCATGTCAACCAGACTTCTAAACAGGCCAGAGTCTCTCACAGTGTTGCTGTATCTGTCCAGACTGTCACTGTAGAGCTGTGTATATAAATGAGAGATCATATTTGAAATTTTCAGCTTGTCAAGTATTATCCTTTTGGGGAATAATTGCATTGTTTTGACCTAGATGTTCTCAGGACTGGAAGTTGGTAAATTTCCTTTGCGGGAAAAGATCTGTAAAACAAGATTTAGTAATTTATGTTCTGGTGCTTTATTGGCTTTTTATCTTGGGGAAAGAGTTTTATCTAATTAAAAGCTGAATTTCTTAATGACCAGAGCTATTGGAAGTATTTTTTTCTGTAGTAAAAATCTCTAAAAATTCAGTAGTGCCCAGTTTAATTTTTGTGTGTTGATCAACATTTAATGAGTATTGCGAAGCCTAATTTTACCAAGACTTCCATGTGTGCATGTAATAATGCTCTCAGCTTGTATGCATGAGTTCTTAAACTCAGTGTACTCACTGAATTTATTTATGCATCTTACTTTTTTTCTTTGCCTTTGGAAAATACCAAGGGACATTTCTGTGAGGTATATGGAAACTGCAGAGTGGGTTCCACAGGAAGGCACCTCCTGTCCTTGAACCCTGTGACCTGTCCTCTTTTCTTCCCTGAGCTCAGTTCTATCATAGCTGTTTATTCTTTCTTGTCCTTACTAGGGAAAGCAAAACCATAGGCACGCGGGATGGATCTAGCCTCTGGGTTTAGGCAAACTTAATTTTTTGTGCTGTCAATAGCTTAATTTAGCATGAGCTTGCTTTCTCTTATGGGACAAATAAGGGAGTTTTTTGCCTAGTGGTTGCTCAAGCCAAGATTGCTTCATTCTTGAGGAAAGAAGTTTCTCTCAAGCAGAGAAGCACTCAACCATGAAGTGAAATGTCTGGCAGGAGAGGAGAAAAATCTTTAAAGAAACTGTAATCACATAGTAATAAAGCTGTCAGTTCTATCTCTCATGTCAGAATAAATGTTCTGGTGCTCCATATCAGGCAAACTGTATAGATGCTATTCACCACCACAGGAAAGAATTTACCTTTTTTTTTTTTTTTTTTTTTTTATATTAAGCTATCAGGTAGGTTTGAACATTGCTTTAAGTAAAGGAAAGAAGATCTCTTTAGGCTCCTGTTTGCAGAGTTTCTGAGAACTAAACAATAGCTCTCATTCTTCGATAGGAACAAACTCTAGAAATATGTTAACTTAGTGGGACAAGAAAATGTCAAATGCAACAGTATTTATGCCAGAAAAATGTATGCTGTGTCATTGCAAAACTGTAAATGGCTGCAAAAATTTTGAGCTAAGGAGTGTATCACCTCCTGCAGTAAATACACTTCTTCCAATGCTTTGGTTCCTTAAGTGGTATAAAAACACATTCTTATGATGAAAATTTTAAAAATCTGGACTGACCCAGGGTTTGAAGCCAGCTTGGAGAACTTGCTCAGGCCCACTTTGAAATACAGATATTTCTGTGTAGGCAGTCAGATGAAAGGGCTGGCTTTCAGAGTTGCTGTGCCCTTTTGCAGTTAGTGATTTCACTGGGATCTTGGAAATGAATTTTAATGGTGGCAGTAGAGTTGCATTTTTAAAAAACCATTGCAGTCAAACTGCTTGTGGTGAGTATAGTGCAGGTTTGATTCATTACTGTCCTCAGTACGAGTGGATTTCTGTCTGTAGGCTCCTGGCAGTGCAAAGGGCTCACTTGGGCTTGAGATGTATTTTTGTGGTAGCTTAAAAGCAGAAACAGCAATGGGAGGAACTAGAATTTATAAATAACTGAAAACTTGCATGTTCTTTCTCCTTCTTTGTTATACATCGCTTATTTATGAATTCACAGGTGCACATGTCAGTAAATACATGTAGAAATATACTTGTATCATGTATTTTAATTTTGATTGATTAACAGGCTTCTCTGTGAAATACAGTAGATGCCTTTCTGGCAGTGGTCTTGTAAATACTAGAGATGTTGAGAGTATTATTCACTAAAAGCAGCATTTTTCAGTTTAAAAGTATTATTTTTCATTTTTTCAGATGGCATTTTTCAGTTCAAGATGCCCTCTGAGCTTAAGACCACTGTTGTTGCAAAGTTTGATAGACCAGACTTTGCAGAAACAGCAACAGTGAGAAAAGAAACTACAGAACACTGCTGTGTTGGATGTGGCTGTGAGTCATAAGAGAAGACACAAGTGTTGTGGTGCCCAAAGATTGCTTCTGTCTCTTCATCCTCTCTATCAGCTGCCTCTTTCCTGGCTGATGACCTTCCTGCTTCTCTGAGAGCTGATGTGATGAGTTTACCATGAAACCACAAAAACAGATATGTAAATAAAAAGCACCAAACTTGAAAGTCAAAGTAGAGTTCAGTGATCTTTTGATAAATAATCAAAGCTGGAAGGACAAGAAGAACATCTGCTATAACTACTGGTACTCTGTACTTCTCATCCTTTTTTAAGGGGTAACAAGACAAACTACAGCAAGCAAATGGCCCTGGGAAAGTGTATTGGGATAAGATCTGAAAACATTATTTTGCCAGGAAAGCACTTAATTGCCCCATGTTTGTATGTGCTTTGTGAGTAAAATCCATCCAGAGATATTTAAAATCATGTATTTATCTTCACATTTGCCAATCAGCATCTTCAAAGCGTTGGAATTCCTTGTATCATAAGCTTTCTTGGGCAAAACCTGGTATCTCTTGGACAAGGTGGTAAGTCTGCTTCAGAAAACCGAGTTGAAATCAGGCAGGGGAGAGTGTACCTAGGGAAAAGTAATGGAGCAGAGCCCACAGGAGGCACAGGGTCACTTCCCTGGTGCAGTGTGTTACACGGAGCATGCAAACAGAAACACCATCTCTCAGCTGCTCTTCATGAAGCACTTGTGCGGTGGCCATCCTGTCTCCTCTTCCGTGCTTCCTCCGGAAATTCAGCTGCTGAATGGTGCTGAAAATGTTTTCAGAGACCAGCATGGGATAAAAGATTTGAGCAAGACTGTATCATGCTGTGAGACTAATCCAAAGTAGATTGATGACATTCTTGCTGCACTACAGTGTTTTATCAAGCGCTTAGTTAACGGAACAGTATTTTTTCTCAAGTTAAACACTCATTTATGCAGATTTTTAATTGTAACAAACATGTTGCTCTGCTGTTTATCAGATCTTTGGTTTGAAGCAACAATGTGCTATAGAGCAATCGGTGTGTGTGAGAATCTCCTTTGAAAGTGGGCTTGTTACTCTGTTAGGGAGAAGGCTAGTGCTTATTGAGCAATCCAGATTTCTCCTGCATGCTGTGAGTCATCCTGAATGCTCAGCTAGAGAAGCAGAACTGCCCTGATAAGGACAGAAGTGTTGGAAATGGAAAAATAACTCGGGCATACTGCAGCAGGAGGTCTGCAAAACACTGCTGACTAGGTGGAGGCACAGCCTGCAAACAGAATGGCAATGGGAGCCAGGAGGGACTTGGGTCAGGGCCACATTTTTCTCTCACTTCCCTTTTTCCTGTATTTCTATAGATTGTGTGTCTTGATTCCTGCTGGCACCATGCGGGTTTGGTTTTTTTTTTTTTTTTTTTTTTTTTTTTTTTTTTTGTTGAAAGCAAAATATTAATCTGCTCAAATCTGCAGTCTTGGGTTGAGATTTTTTAATATTTTGAACGATCTGAAGATTTTGATGTGAAGCAATGTGAAGCTGCCTTATTATGGAACATTTGCATGCACACATTGCATGCACTGACAACTAAGTTAAAACACAAATTTCCTCTGGAAATCACCTTCCTCTTTTGGATGCAAATTACTGTCTTGTTAGGTGTCTTAAGGCTCTCTGGTTTTCTTCTCCTTCCTCCTGGAATTAGGTACTCAAGGCAGAAAGCAGAGCTTGAACTTGTTGAAGCTTTGCAACTGATAGTCCGTACTCACGGGACTATCCAGGCTGTAAGGACAGGCCTGATGTTGCACCTTAAGGGTCCTGAAAGGCAATTGGGCAAGGGAACCAACAGTGATTTGTGGACCCCATTTGTGTCAGATACCCTGAAGCCAGGGCTTTGTACAGTACAGATGTGTTCCCTGGGCACCAGCTGCTGAGAAACTCAGCAAAGGGACACTCCGGACAGCCTCAGTACAGTTATGTAGACAGCTACAAAACTTAGCAAGGGGGAAGTGTTGTTGTGTGGTGAAGGCAGACACATGGGTGTGAAAGCAGACAGAATGGGAAGTGAGAGAGCTGCAATTGCTCTCTTAAGGCTTTCTCCACTAGAGTTGGGCACCCAGGTGCATGTTGCGCAAACAAAACTATTATTTTAATTTAAAAAAAAACCCCTCACATATGTATATTGAAGTATTTCACGTGCAGTGATGTTTGCAGTAATAGTTCTGGAAATAGTGAAATAAAATCACCACTTGAGGACATTTTCTTTTTAAACTACAGCAATATTCTGTATGGTGTTACTGTCTGGGTTTTTCTTCATATTAACTTAGCTATTGTGTGTGGCCTTAGGCTTTACATTTTAGTAGATGGAATAGGTTTAATCTATGAAACTAAGGCACTAGTGTTATAAATATAACACTCTTGTTTCTATGTTCTCAAAAATCTGTCATTGTGAGAGCTCCCTGTAAATGGTAAAAGAGTTTTGCATCAGAGAATCAGAAAACATCACTCTGTAATGAGTCTTCAGCATGCTTGTTGCTAATGAGTTGACAGCAAAATTCAGTGCAGTTTTCATTTACTGTCTCAATAATTAATTTTCGTTTACAGTGCTGTAGGCTAGGTCTTGTTAATTTTGTATTTATGTTTAACTGAGTAGCAAGACCTATGATTGGCTTGAATATGTTGTATGCCCTCAGTGGTGCAAGCTCCCGAGATAGTGAAACTCCAGCATGAAGAGTGATCTACTCATCCAGTGTTCTGGGTGGAGCTTCTTCTGGGTAAAAACCAGCTCAGTCTGAAAGTGGGCTAGAAAGTCTTATACCAGTCTTAATGGTCTGTTACAAAGGACAAAAATATATGTAGTTAAAATGTCTTTTATAGATTCTTATTCCTGGTCTCCCATAAGTCTCAGAAAAAATGTATATTCCTTAGATCTCCTGTTTTTTCTTTAGGTATTAATATGAGAATTTGCACTATATTGTGACTTACATTTTCCTGTTCACATGATCATTTTTGTTTATAATATTTTGGTGGCCTAATAAGGTATTTCACAGAAAACTTCAGAGTGTGGCGTCTACTAACATGTGCTGTTTGTGGCAGGAATGAAGAAAGATCGCTCTGAATGGAGCTGTTGGACCAAGGCACTTAATGCTTATGATACATTTGTATATGCAGTGAGTGCCCACAACTGCTAGTACCTGCGCTTGTTCCACCTCAGCAGAAGGCTGTGCTGCTTCACCTGCTTTCAGCAGCAAGCATCAAAGTGTTTCATGGAGGTGATTCTGTATGTTCTGATGAAATTGCTGTGCACCCTCTCTTTGTTGTCCTGTGATGACACTGTTCTTGCTGGCACACAGCACTGACAAGTTGATATAGAGCCCAGACTCTACATCAGCTGGTACAAATACTTATTTTGCGAAACATTTGTTACCTGTTCTTTCAGGTTTTTTCCTGTTGGTTTGTAAGGGTTCCTTTATGAGAAGACTGTAGTGTTTCCACTTGTCTTGACTTCCCAATAATTGTGAATGGTTCTGCTGGTAGTGAAGGTTCCAGGTCGTAACAATGAATTCTGAATAACAAAATTGATGTTTTTCATGTACAGGGATATCTTTAAGGCTGTTTAAATGAGGAGTCTGACATATTTGGGCATTTGGTTGAAACTACTATGGAAAATGGTGCTCCATGTTGGACTCAATGATCTCTCAGGAGATAAGGACCTTATTTGATGTATTCTTTATTTAAGATGTGTAAGTTATGTAAGTTGTCTGTGTAAGTTTGTCATTTCGAAATGGGGGCCCCCTTATGCCAAAATTGGATAATATTACTAAGTGGATGTTACCTCCCATTAACAGTGGTGGAGAGCTTGTATCTAATACAATTCCTAAGATGCTGCTCTGAAAATTTATTCCTTGATAGCATCCCAGCATAATTTCACTGAGAAGTGCCTGCTGACTGAGGTTGAAATGGTATTAGGAGGAGCTGTGATTTCTAAAAGTGAAAAAGGTCTCAGAGGAAAGGGGTGGTCTATCCATGCCACGTGTCAGCAGACCCAAAGGAGAGGTAATAAGCTGTGTCTTCAAAACAGCCCCAGAAATGTTTTGAGGGTTGCAGGGGTTGTTTTTGTCTTTGGGTGTTACTAGAAGTATGCATTCTCCACTTCTCTCAAGGTAGTAAAGTTGTAATAAAGGCTTTCAATGCCCATCACAGATTTTCTGACATCTCTCTGCCTGTAGCAAACACATCTTTAGACAGGACTATCTCTGTGCTTTCTGTGGCTTAGCACCAGCAGCCTGGCATGCTGCAGCCACTGGGTGGGAGTGGGATGTTTTCTCTCTATTTCTTCCCTGGGATGCTATGGGAAAAGGGCCCAGAGCAGGAACTGGATATGCACTGCACAAAATGAGGAACCTCTGCTGTCGACACCCCCTTTGGCTTCAGCCAAGAAGCCTGGACGCTCAGTTCACCTGCGTCACTCATGCAGCTTCCTAGCTCTTCACCACCCCTTGCTTTTAAGTCTCAAATTTTCCCTCCAGAAGAGTGGGATTAGTATGTGTGGTAAGTACAAAACTCTGCATAGTATCAAATACCCAAGAGATGAAAAAAACTTAAATCTGTTATCAAATGCCTCAGTTAGTTAAAGGGATCTATGACGTTGGCTTTTGGGATAATCTCTCAATCTCACTTTGGAAATTAGCTGCTCATCAGTGAAAAACTAATGTTTAACACAGTCCAAAAAGAAGAAGCATTAGTCTGTCAGAAGTATGGTAGCATTTTTAATCCCATATTTGTTGTTATTTTTTTCTTTAGGGTACCATCTTTCTGCCTGGCAACAGAGTAATTGAGCATCCCTGCAATGAAGAAAGTCCAGGAAAGTTCCTTTTTGAGGTTGTTCCAGGTAGGATATTCTACTCCTTGTCAAAAGCCTTTGCAGTTTGTCCTCATTGACAAATGGCCACATCTGTTCTGCCAGAACAGAAGCTGAAGGTGATTAATGATTCAATTTAAGGGAAAAAAAAAAGGTTTAATTTGTTAATAGGGTGGTTCATAATTTTTGCATTCACCCCTAGGCAGCATAGGAAAGGGATGTGTATTTTATTTGTTGGTGTAAAGCAGAATTCTTCAGGGCAAGGAAGTGCCAGGTCCTGCTTTTGGATCACAGCAGCTCCATGCAGCACTGTGGGTTGGCAGCAGAGTGGCCAGAAAACTTCCCTGCAGAAAAGGACCTGGGGGTGTTCAACAGCAGCTGAACAGGAGCCAGCTGTGCCCAGGTGGCCAAGAAGGCCAATGGCATCCTGGCCTGGATCAGCAGTAGTGTAGCCAGCAGGACTAGGGCAGGGATTGTCCTCCTGAATTTGTCAGGGCCACACCTCAAGTGCTGTGTCCTGTTCTGGGCTCCTCACTAAAGAAAGTCACTGAGGGGCTGGAGTGAGCCCAGAGAAGGGCACTGGAGCTGGGGAAGGGTCTGGAGCACGGGACTGAGGAACAGCCGGGGATGGTTTAGCCTGGAGAAAAGGAAGCTGGGTGGGGACCTTATTGCAGGTAACAAGTGACAGGATGAGAGGAACTGGCCTCAAGTTGCACCAGAGGAGATTTACATTAGATATGGGGAAAAACTGCTTCACTGAGAGGGTTGTTAAGCATTCGGACTTCCCTTGTGGAAGGAAAGTAGGGGAGTCAACTTTATCTGGAGTTATTAAAAGATTTACAGATGTGGTGCTTAGGGAGATGGTTCAGTGGTGGATGTTGCAGTGTGGGTTAGTAACTGGAACTGATTTTAAGCATGTTTTCCAAACTAAAGAATTCTGTTTCACATCCAGTCAGCTCAGTGTGTTTATTCAATATGTTCTGTTAATCCTTGTATTACTTTTCAAATTGCCTTCTATCGTGGCTATTTGGAAGGGCAAATAGATGGTAGTGTCTGTTGTTCTTAGCTTTTAAATGTCTTGGTATCAGGGCACAAATGTAGTTGTGTTCATTGATGTGCCAAGTTATAATAAATTGTAAAAGTGTAAGAAATATGAAGTAGATTTCAAGGCTTGATTATGAAAGCCATGGGCAGCGAGGGATTATTATGCAAAGACAGCCAGTGTGGTATCTCTGAGGTTTAACGCCCCAATCTTGAATCAGTCAGATTTGAAAAGTTTCTCACTGTCTCTTCTCAAAGTCCCATTTTTGTGTGTTCAAAATATTGAAAGATATTTCAATATGTTTTTTATATGTTCAAAATACTGCTATTTATTAGCATTGCAAATCTGGAGCAGACTAAAATCTTGTTTCTGTTGGAAATTAAGAGAATTCTCTGTATGTCCTGATTTATATGACACCATAATCTGTCCGATAATGCTGACCCTGGGGATACTTATTCTTCATGCACAAGTTAAGAGTGTGCCCCATTCCCATGATGTTTGTTACACCACCTTTCTATGGAGTCAAGTTAAAAAGTAATTAGTACTTAGTTTTGAGCTTGGTATTTGAGTTTGGTATTTATCAGGAGCATCCCTGAGAATCAGGTAGGTTTTTTGTTTTGCTTGTTTGCAATTCTGAGAATGGGGTTTTCAATGTGTTTTAGGATAGCACCAGTGTATTTATCCCCCAGCCCTGGCCCCCCCTTGCTAACAAGCATGTGGCTACAGAGACTTCCTACTGTGTATCTTATGCCAAGAATTCATGACCAAAAAAAGGTATTTTTTGGAAAATCAGTGCTATTTCATGCCATAGCACTGGTCTTTGGGGGATGAAATGAAAGTGAAGGCTCAGACTGACTGTGAAGGAGATACCACAGTGCAGATGCGATGTAGAAGCTGACAACTATATTTTATGCAAAGATGAAGTGAGCGTTGCTGCTGTCGTCATGTCACTGTTGCTTCTCAAGTCAGGAATTTGTCAGCCTTCTGTAATGGAGCTGTTTGTCATCTGTATCCTCTTAGTGACTCAGTATAAAAGTCAATTTTATAGGCTGACAACTATAAAACACAACTGAGCTCACCGGGTGTAACACAGAAAAATGTATTGTCGCTAAGGTTCTGTTTAGCCTTTGTTAGCTTTCATATGGGAAATCAGCTATGTAGCAACAGGATCTATTTGCATATTTTGAAAGATTTTGTGAACTGAGCATTGTGTTAAATCTATGATGCCAAAGCTCATGCTGCTCTTGCATTGTTTTCCCTGTATTAAAAGTTGAAGCATTTGTAGTTGACTATCCCAAAAGCAAAAGTGACAAGTCGTCTTTTTGTCTCTGGTGTCTGTGGGCAGCCTGAAAACTTGTGTGTGTGTGTTTGTTTATTGGTAATACATGCAAATTGTTTTGGGAATGTACGTGGGAGTAGGTTTATACTATGAAACTAATACTCTGTGTACAGCCATCTCTGAAGATGAATGGAAAAATATGTGTGGAGACAAGTATCTTGCAGTTTTGGTGCTGTAATTAAAATACAGATGCCTTCAATTTGCATTTTGAAAACATTCTGTTCATTCCCTAAGTCATTAGATGTTGTAATACTTAAAATTTTTCTTTTAAAAAAAAAAATTCTGTGTGCTGACAAAGTTAATTTACAGGAGAGAAACCCTCTCCTGTACAGCACAAGGCCCATGCCACTGCTTTGTGTGGGAGTTTTTGTGCTGGAGTCAGTGACCATGAAATGATTAGTGATGCTTCTGCCTATGTAAGGTTCTCTTGCACTCAGAGGAATGTTTCATAGTCAACAAAAATCAGAAGAGGGTTTAAATTAAAACCTTTTAGTGGGACATGTGCACACGTAGACAAGTTGTGTGATTAGTTTTGAGTGAATGCATAGTATTTTCTGATTGTTTTGAGCTTTATATATTAGATAAACTCTCATTCTGTGCATTGGTTGCGTTCTGAAGGAAAGTTGAATTTTTCCTCTTGGGGTGCAGGTGTAATGGGGGAAGGCATCTGTGCTACCAGGGAACTGAAACAGGTGACCTTGTTGTGCCTTAGTGGGTTACGTGTCACCCATAGCTGCAGGACAGGGGCACAGCTGTGGTTTACATGTGTGATGCTTTGCAGACTGGCTTCTGCACCTCATTGGCACCAGGAGGAGCCAAGCATAGAGATGTGGGAAGCTCAGGCTCAGCCACTGTTTCTCACACAAGGCTTAAGTGTCTTTTTTAGAGTCCCCTGCACTCTCTAAGGGTGCTCTCTGAAGGCATTTTGAGCAAGTGCAGCAGGGGCCCATGGCTTTCCCAGGGATGTCTGGATGCTTGTTGGAGCTCCAAGGACTTTTATCCTCATTTTCTGGTGCTCTCAGGAAGCACCACCAGCTCAGAATAATCTGGGCCTATGTAGGCAATTGGTCTAGAAGAGATGGTGGTTGTTGAATGGGCAAAGGAATGTGCTTCAACACTGATTGGACTTTGATCCTAGAAACTAAACTGCTCATACTGCTATCCCAGCAGCTGTTTGACATCCTTGTGTGCTAGCTGCTGTCCTTCTCTGAGTCTGATAAATCATTTTGCAGCTTGGCCTCAGGTAAGAAGCCAGATCATCTCTCCAGTGATACTTCACCACTTGGATGTTCCTGAATCACATCTTTGTCCTTGTTCTGTATTAATGCAGATTTCATGAAAAATTAGCACAGAGGACAAGGTTACTTCCAGGACCATGTTCACTAGCAGATGACCTTGTTTGCATGCTCTGATCTAAATAATGAGTTCCCTTAGAGACACAAATATCTTAAAGAGTTCTCTGATGAGTTTTGCAGTTGCATGAATTTTAATATTTATTTAGTACTGTTGAAACTAGAACATAAATTTCCAAATACTGGTCTTCAATATTCTTTGTGGAATCTTTTGCTTGTAAACTTTGTGCATCTGTGTTGTGTTTTTTACCATTGACAAAGTATCATAGTCCAGCATGTGCATCTGTGTGTTTGAATTTGCACACTGAGGTACCAAAGTCAGTTCATCCCACTAAAAGCATTCTCTGTTCAGCCCCAAGTTATGTTTCTGAAGCTTAAATCAAAGTTTTGTGCTTAGGGATTATTCAGACTGTTAGGAAAGAACTGTAATAATTCAACAAGATCACTTGGAGAGTCTGCTGATGCTTTTTTCCTGCATTTGTGTCTGCTGATTTCTTGCGCTTGTGGATCCTGGGCTATATCACTTCCTATCAGGTAACATGAGGTTTTTGTCTTGAGTCGTGGTTTGTGGAGACTGCAGGAGACAGTAATTACACTGTCCACTTCTGTTAAAGGTCAGTTTATCAGGCTCTTAATTAAAACCTCCGTGAGGGAGTGAAATACTAAATTCCCAGAACTTTGAAATAGTTACGTTTTTTTTCATTAGTCAGAGGAAAAGAGGCGTCCAAAGGCCAAAAAGGCCTTTCTTTCTTCATGTACTTAATTGCATGCTGTATGGCAGATTACATTTGTTGCAGGTTAACTGTTCTGGTAGGGATTGTGAGATGGGTGTGAGGGTTGGGGTTTTTTAATCTTTTAAGCTTGGGGTTTATTATCCCATCTTTCACATAAAGCTTTTCTTTATGTGAAAGATTGGATAATAAACTATTTTGGTGCTTCTACTGCAGTAAGTTTTCACTGCTTTTAGTCACCTGAGATGTGCATAGGTAGGTCGCTGCCCCTGTGACCAAGAGACAGGTGGGCTCTGTTTTGCACGTGTGTGCCACAATGATCTCCCTGTTAGTGAACAGCCCCTGTAGCCTCCACAAAGGTGTTGTGAGTTTTGAGAAGATAAATGACTGCCAGTTTGTTGTGAAGTTACCAAAACCTCTTGAGTTCTGTGTTGCTGGACAGTGTTTCGCCATGAGTTGTCAAGCATATGAATGGGAAGGCCACACTGGGTGCTAATTTTTTGCCATCTACTCATTCACAGTGATTTTAATTAAGGGTCCATGAAGGCCTGGAAAATGTAGAATTTGGTAAGTTCACTTATATTTTTTCTCTAAGGGACACAAGTAAGACAAAACAGGAATTACAGATACGTAGTTTTCAGCTAAAAAAGCAATTTTCTTGGTAGTGCTCCTATGTACCGTACCAGGTGCTTACTGTAGCTTCTACTTCAATACCCTTCTCCTCTGATATCAGTACTTTTTAGTCCTGTAAGTCCCCTTGACAGCCAGACTTCTGTGGGATGAGAAAGGTTGGAGTTTATAGTGAGGCACCAAGCAACGCAGATGATTAGCTGACTGTGACTGATATGATGCAGCATCATGGCTCAGGGATAGAAATGTTTTAGAAGGTTTTGAGCCTGTTGTTTTGAAATAGAACTGTGTGTTTTCTGTAAGGATGGAGCAAAAACTCCCTGCCTTGTCTTCTCAGGAGTAATCACCATGCCCTAAGTGAGGATACACCCACACATGCAGCAAACAGCTTTCCTTGAAGGCTTAGCAGAGTATCAGTAACACAATGCAATAAGCAAATTGTCTTCTGTTCACTTGAGGAGAAAATTGTTTGTGTATTAAGAGGTTTCCTGTCCTTATGCAAAAAAAAGACTTTCCACAGTGCGCGTGTGCACACACCTGAGCACTGCGGGTGCTCTCTCTGTCTTCGCTGTCAGGCAGATTCTCTGTATTCCCTTCGCCATCAGCATAGCTAGCACGATTGATTCCCTTTTTCTCCGCAATATAAAACCCCAAACTGAAGTGTTAAACCATTCAGCTGCTCTGACTCCTTCCCGGTGCTGGATTCCTGAATCCCTGACTCCCGGTATGATGCAGACGGATTTAATTGATGCTGCCAGGAAGATGGATGCCTCCCCCTGTATGTGCTGACATCCAGCAGTGCCTCTTCATTAGTCGTCAGGAGCACAGCACCTCAAGGGCATTGCTGATAGCGCTGACTGAACTAATTGTACCTTTGATATCTTGTGGAGGGAGCAGACAGGCTGTTTAATCAAATGGGCACCAGCCTTGCTGCACAGGTATCTCCGTGTAATCACCTATTGCGCTAAAGCAGCTTTGAGCGCCACTTCTTCCTTGTCGAAGATTTCCTGAAAGCATTGCCGTCCTTGTTAAGGGTGATACATTCCTCAGAAATGTATCTGGTTGAGAGCCACCTCTCTGCACTTGAACACATTGGTATGCATTGCCTCATTCTCATCCTTTGAAAGGTGATTCAAAACTGATTTTTTATTTTTTAAGTGAGTCTTAGAGGTTCATGGAGCCTCTCATGGAGGACCCTCATGGAGCGAGCCAGGGAAATGAAGCTGGCTGAAGCCGTGCTGTATGTTTCTCACAAGGTTAGTGGTGAGGGCTCATTAGAAAGGAATGCTTTTCCATCTTGAGCAGCAGCTCTCGTGATGCGGAATTAGTTGATGTGCCCGTAACAGTTTTGTCTCCTTAGTAGTTTTCAGAAAAACAAAACCCAAACCGTCCTCAATCCTACATCCCTGTGAAATAGATGGTGGGTCATGCCACTGAGCTGTTATGCTGCCACCATAAAATCTGCTCATTTCAAGTCAATGCATGTGAAACTCCTTTTTTTCTGCCTTTCTTGCATGGCTACTGAGCAACAGCTGGGTGAAGGCACCAAGTTTAAGAAACCACCTTTTTGTTCCATTGCCTCCTTCTGTGACATTGGACCAGGTCTTACCTTTCCGTGCCTATGTGTCCCCACATACTTGAAATGATACCTGCAGAACAAGCCTTGCATATTAATGATGTCAGTCTGAATTAATGACAACCTATATACAAGGGCTTTGGGGGAGAGAGGCAAGGCTGAGTTGTGACACACATTTCCAGAGTGACACGAGTGCTTCTGCCTCATCTCCTTCATATGGAAGATTTCCTCATGATGCTGCATCTGATTAAAGATTGATATTGGTGCGACTCAGATTTGGGCTACTAAAGGACTACCAGAAAATGTCCTGTTAAATCATGCAAAAGGAGATGAGGCGCCTTTTCCCATTCAGAAGATTTGGTTGCTTTTCTGGTAGAACGCAAGCTCTGGTATGTAGCAAAGAAGAACCTGAAATAACTGTAGTACACATAATTTCTTTAAATATGGAAACATTAATTCATAGGGGTTTTTTTCTGCCCAGAATTATCTGACAGTAGAAGTTTAGGTTATCTGGTTTTGAAGTGAAGAAATTAAATCTAGATGCAAAAACTGTTTAAAAGAAAAAGAAAAGAAGAGCCTTCTCTGAATATCTCCTCTGAGGTATGCAGGATGTGCAGAATAAACACATTCCTCCTTGCTCAGATGGCTTGGGTGTGTAACTTTATATTTAGTGGAACATCACAAATTTCTATATATAAAACCCATTATCTTGAATCCCTTCTATCTTGGTGAATGAGTGAAGATTAAAGGTTAAAAGTTTGTTTATGTTAGAAGTAGTAGTAATGTTGCCTGTTTTCTGAATGCTTTTCTAGTTGCAGTCTATTTTGAAAATAAGTGAGAGAGGTGAATAATTTCTGAAATCTACTGAACAATTGTACATTTCATTTTCTTTTATCTAAAGTAATTCTGCTTAATCATCTGTTCTCAGTGACATTAATTTCACGTGGAAGAAGACTGTACAGACTCTCTAAAAATTCACCCATACTCCATAAAAATATACCACTACTCAAGCATGGTGTATGAAGCTGAAGTTAAAATGTTATTTTTCACTTGTGTCTTTTAATTTAGAAGTGGATTACTTTTATTGATCCTGCTTAGCCTGTGGTGCATGTGATCTGAGGTGTGTTAAGTTAGCAATATTGATCATTTGTGACCCACTGCTGTCATTCTGGAGGTCATCTGCTGCACAGAAGAATTTAGAACATAATGGCAGTGGCATCTCAAAACTTAAGTGGCAAAAGAACAGACTTAGTGGTTGAGTTTGTGGTAAACTTCTTCCACTGTTGTTGTGTATGCACACCAGATTCACTACCACTGAGGGTGTAGCTCACAATGAAAATTACATTGAGCCATATGGCTTATTTCCACCCTGTTTTAAATACTACCAGTTGTAATTGCAGCAACAATGAGATGTCTTTTCTCTGCCTCAGCTCTGCAGCTGGCACTGGATTTTGATGATCATCAATAGTGTCGGAAAATGGCTTAAGTGGTGCCAGAAATGCAGAGAGTTCCTGCAAAGCCAGGTGAGAAGTGATAAAGTTACCTGGAAAGAGAGCTTGTTGCTTGGACCATTTCTGATAGTGATTTGGGGGCCAAATTATAGGTGTGGGGAAGCACAATATTGGCTTTTTCCATTGTTCTGTTAACAGGTGTGAGAAAATCTCTGAACTTTGAGTGTGCAGACTCTGTGGGGCTAAAGATAAAGATAAATCGCACTCCAAAGGTATGGCTGGAATGAGTTGTGAAGCTACAGCAGGTCATCAGTAAGGTCTGTGTCCATTAACCTTGCATCCATGGCTGTTTTATTTGCCAGTACATAATCTTGTGCATTGATACTTTTGGCATTCTCTGGGGTGGAAGTACAAACTTTGCCTCAAAAGAAGCAAAATGCCTTTTTCTAAATACCCCAGCTGCCCGAAGGGCATCTGTGACAGCTAATGAGGTTTTTTGCTTGCTTGGTTGTTCGGGGTTTTTTTTTTCAGCTTCGTGTAAGTCCCTCTAGTGGTGACATTAAAATGTCCAGTGAAGTAATAGATCTTCTTGTGTCTGGGATACCCTATCCAGGGCTTCTGTTTGTAGCTGCATTATTGCTTTTTGGAATAGCCTTGACATACCATGAAGCACAGTTTGAAACTTAGATTCCCAGATAAATCCTGAGAAGTAGGAAGAAAGTACTGGGAAAAAGTGAAAAGTCAGAAGCAGTGTTAATTCTAGCTTATTTTGAGAAAAAATGCCCATACTGATACTTTTTGGATGGCTTGTGATGATGATTATTTCACTCACAGAATTGAGGATCTATCAGCTTAATTCAACATGAAAGGTTTAAGACAATGTTTTCATTACAATTGTCTGTGTGCACTTTCTGTATTTCAGTTGTTAAAAGACACCCTGTATTCTATTAGGTAATGAAAATAGCATTGTAGAAAGAAGTGAGACAGAAATGTGATGGAGGCAAGCTCCAAAGCATAGAAACTCGAGATGTCGCCATTTGATGGGTCAATTTCTAGTACAGATGTTTGCCAGTCTTTTGTAATAGTAGTGGTAATAATAGTAATAATAATAATAATTATTATAAAGACCAACATAAAATTCCCATGCTCATTACCATTTTCAGCAAGAAAATTTGCAGCTGCAAAATGTAACTCAGTTAAGATGCATGTAACCTCTTCCATAAAACAGCTGGTGGGGTTCCACTGTAAATGGCATGAAAGCCAGAGAGGAAGTGACTTGCCTGAAGCTATCTGGAAAGCTGGTGGCTGAGTCTGAAGGCCGATCTTGCCTCCTTGATGCACCAAAGACCTGTGCCTCTGATGTGGGATGAAAAGGATACAAGTTTGTGAAGTCCTCTTATCTCTGAAAGTAGTGGGGACATCCAAGTTCCACTTGGATTAAATGAAGGTTTAGCAAAGCATCCTCAAAATATGTTACTTCATAGTGCCTAGGCTAGCTGAATAGGAATTTGATTATTTTCCAGAAGTTTGCAGATCCCATGGCAGACAACTCATGTTTTCTCAAATGCTTGGATGTTTCTGCCTGACTGAAGCCTCCACCCTGTGGCTGTGGCAGTATGAGGCTCCCAAGTCCTTTACTCTTTATCCCGCCCTTCTGCAGACTTTTTCATCTTCCCCCTTTTCCATTACTGGTGCCTTGGGAACACTGATCCTTACTTAAAATAAAGCATCATCTTTCTTATTTTTCAGCCTTGTATTAAAAGGGTGGGAAAAATGTTCAAATCCATGGTGACTGCAAGGACCTCACTTGTTTCTTCAGCATGGGTGTCAAATTTAATGCTGAAAAGGCAGAATATCAGCCAGTTTCAGAGTTACACCATACTAGTACATGGTTATGCAGCATGTTAAAAGTGAAGTTAGGCGGATTCCTTACCTTTGACAGGAAAGGAAAATCTTTCTGTGAAATGTGAATATCTCTTCCTAGGCCAGCATTGTCTCATCTCTCCTCATGAGGTCACAGCTTATACTGCTACTTTTGGAGGTGGAAATCTCTGCTAATTAAACTCTCTCTCTTATAAATCTGATGGGCATAACTTGTGAAATCTTGATGTTCTATGCTGTATTTCAAATCCCTGCTATATCCATTAGTGAGCTCTTAAGTTTTATTTTCTGGAAGAAATAGCAAGGAGGAACATGTGATTGATGTGTGTTTGTGAAGAGATAGCATCAAACTGCAAGCCCATGACTGACTGTCAGGTTTTAATGGAGCGGGCCTGCAATTTAGGTGATGACTAATGAAAGCATGAAGTCAAGGAGCATTGTTTGATGGAATTACGTGGATTCCTGCTACAGACTGAACATTCTCTGCTGTGGGAGGAGTGGAACTGCTTGCACTGGATTGAAATGAGCCAAACCCAGCAGCCAACGTTCCCTCTCCGGTGTGTGTCGGGAGCAGCCTGCCCTTTGTCCGTGTGCTGTTGGATCTGTTCTGCAAAGGGCTCCTTTCAGGGTGACAGCAGAAAATGTGACAGCCGTGGCAGCCACTCCGCTGTGTGCCAGTGTGGAGGAGGAGAACACCCCAGGATGGGTGATTTTTGTGACTTACCAAGTGCAGCGCTGCAGCCATGGGGTCTGGGGGGAAGGTGCCATATGCTACCATTTGGCATTGTAGCTGTGGGGGCACAAAGCACATCATTGTCCTCGACCTTGGTGGAAGGGGCTGGCAGCGTGCCTGCTGGGATGCTGCCTTTGTCAAGAGATGGGAGCGGGAGGGCTGTGGTGGTAAAAGGGCAAATGTGTCTGTGCCTCGCATGCCACCGTGCTGCAAGTGCTGGGGGAGAGGGACAGGGTGCCTGGGACACCATGTACCTCCTTCATTCTGCCATGGAAGGACTGGCTGCAGCAGTGAGTGTGGTCAGCATGGAGCTCCCAAACCATGGTGGGATAATGTGTCTGTAAGGAACCATAACTCAATTCAGGCTCTTAATGTTAGAGTGGTAATAATAGGAGGCTTATGCCAGCTGATAGGAGAACAAGCTGGCTCTGTGGAGACCTTGCTGAACTTGGATGAACATCCCTAAACCAGATCAGGTACACCAGGAGCTGGTTTGCTTTGGAAGGACATGACACCTGCAGCTTCATGCCTTTCACTTTGTGTTGTGACTTACTAGGTGTGCACCTCATTTTCTAGGGACAGAGGAGAAAGCAGGGGATTAAGGAAAAACTTCAAATAAACTGCCTAAACCACCCGATACATCTTTGCTCAGGGAACAAACTATTAATGTCTTAGCGATGAGAAGAAAGGAGCACCGAGGTAGGAGAGTGTATTTTCAGCTGCAGGCAAGCCAAACATTAAAATCAAGGCACAAGATAACAATAATGGCTGGAGCTAAGAAGAGCAAATAAAGGAACTAAGCAGTAGACTACTGAAGAGTGTTTGCATCAGAGGAACATGAAATAATTTGTGCCATACCCTTGTTATTTCCTATCTATTGAGAGTCAAGCTTGTGGTAAAGGCTCAAGAACAGCCCCAGTGTAAAGTCTGCTCCTGCAAGGCACATGTGCATGCCTGTGCTGTCCTTCTGTTTGCAGGATTGCAGAAGAGCAGCTCTGGAACAATGAGAGAGAATTCTGGCAGGGAGGACAGCCTGCAGTTCGTTATGGGCCCGGGATGGATAAAAGCACTTTTAGCTTCCATCTGTTCCGGTTTGGATGATGCTGACAGAAGGGTCATAGTTTTGTCAGTGATGGATGTCTGAAGTCATTGCCATTTTTAGCTTGTCCAGAATTTCCCCCCTTCTGTTTACTGGACATCTATCTTTCTTTTTGACATGTATTGCCAGATAGACTGCAGGTGGTGATGAACTACAGGTGTTAGAATCTCCCCTTGCTGTTTCTCCCTCTTTCACTGCTGCATGTGGTACAGAAATGATGGGGAATGGAAACAGTTAGGGATATGCTTTGGCACCATTCAGATAACTGTAATTTTGCTTTCCTGAAATCATATGCATAATTACCTTACAGTTTTTGAGATATCATTAAAGCATGAATGTGGCTGGAAAGTAATAAGGAACATAGATGTTCAACTATAATGCAATTCAAGAAGTGGATTACCTGTCACATACTTTATTTTCTGCATACTGAAATGTGAACATTTCTCTTTTTTTTTTTTACATCTGTGCCACCTTGTGATTAAATAAAGGCATTAAGGTATGTCTGAAATAATTCTCCTTTAAATAAAAATAAAAACCTGTTGTGATTATGGAAAATGGTGCACCATACACTGAGTACCCAGTCATATCAATCAGTAGTTCTTCCTGGAAAGCTGCAAGAGCCTAGCATTCTACTTTGGAAAATTATCATGATGATAGGAGCTGGGCCCATGGACAAGCATGTATTTCCTACAGAGAGGTTCATCCTTCCTGTGTATCTCTAGAGGTAGTCTCTATGGACTGAAGAGTAGTATTTTGCCACAAAAGATTGCAAATCCATTTATTGTGGTTCCATATTATTAAACCTTGTGAACTTTACCCAACCCAATACAAAGCCTGTATTGAAAATGCTGTAATTGCTGTCTTAACTTGAAGTGCATATTTGTGTTTCTCATTTAAAAACCTTGTCAAAGGTGATATAGACTCCAGTGTGCTAAAACCTATTTAAAGAATCCCCAAAGGCTTTTTATGTGGCAGACTTTTTAAAGCCACATCAATTTGCAGAGAAGTGGGCTCTCTTAAAGAAGGTGCTGTAATAGGTGTGTAGGTATGTATTATTTTGCTTTTGATACAGCTTTGTCCACACGCAGAGATGATGGGAGAAGAAAAACGTGGAAGTCACATCCCACTTGAAAGAGCTTTTGATCTCGTGGGACTCCTGCACACTTCAGTGATGAAACCACAGGTCAGATAGGTTTGGCAGTGTGTCAGCACTGGAGCTGGGATAAACTGAGGTTTACATTCTCAGAGTACCAATCAGTTCTGTTGGATCTGCAGCTGTTTTTAATGCATCAGCTCTCTTTTAATTCCATGATATGTGTGACACACCCTCAAGCCACGCTGGCCCATGGTTGAGTTCTCCTGTCTGAAATGCAGGCAGTAATGCATAATACTTTTCATAAGGTGTTCTGTGGTTTTTTTTCTCTACAAGTGAATTTGAGACAAGTGTAGTGCTACTGAGTTATGTGAAATCGACCTTAAAATTGTAATTGGTCACCATACCTATTCCTTGAGTGTTATTTTTTTTATTATTTGTTTTAATATCTGTATAGTTATTGTATTCTAAAGCAGATAATTCATACAATTCAGTTAACCTTACTGATCAGCAGAATTTGTCATTGCTGTAAAAGTAATGGAAAATTTCTTTTTGGGAAGTGATAGGGAGATCAATGTAATGTGAAGTGCGTGGCAGTTCTTTAATTGATCATTTCACTAATTATATACTTAAATGATTAATCTTGGCCAGCTCTTACACAAACAAAGTTGAAATCCAAGCTGGATTTTTTCTGCATGTGAGGCAGTGATGCATGACCTCTCTGTGCTTTACAGCAGTGTTTTGTTCTGCTGTGTGGCAGAGAACCCCTCTCCTACTAAACAGACCTCCTGAATAGATTTTCTATGCTTAAAATTCATCTCAGTGCTCACAGATCAGCTTCTCTAAATTCATTCAGTATTTCTACTGAGGTGGATGACAAAGTAGTAGATAAATACCTCTCAGCTATAAGGACCTTGCAAACAGGCTGAATAGTGCCCTGCTGCGGTGCCAGCTGATGAGCTGAGAGCACCCTTGTTTGCTGCTGCTTCCAGTTTCCTTCACATTTTGTATCCAGTGGCTGCAAACATTGGTATTGTTGCCAGGCCTTTGGCTGTTCCTGTACTTTTTCCAGTTCTCTCTTTGTCTTGCTAAGGGAAAGAATTGCAATCCGCTTTTCATCCCCGATGAGTCTTTGCTTCCCCTCTCCTACATCTTCCTGCCTTAAAGTTAGTGGAGTTTTTGCCCTCACTGTGTTCTCTGAGAGTTGTCAATGCCTGTCCTGTCCTGTCCTCCACGCCCCAGCTACCCTTTGCAGACCACCCTGGTCTGAGTGACCAAAGCATTCGTGTAGTCTTGCAAAAGTTGCTCCTGAAAGTTTTGTAATGAGGCTTATGGGCAGGACTGAAAGGAGTGTTCTCCCAGCTTTTGTCACGAAGGGCCAGTTATGGTTCAGTCAGCATGAACAAAGTCTAATACCATTAAGAGTCCACTGGTTTTCAGGGAGACCTTAAAATCAAGGAAATTTCATGATCCGTGCAGCCATGAAGTTAATAAAGTTAATGTTTCATTTTTATTGGCTGTGCTGTACCAGGATGTGTAATGCATGGCAGTGCTGCCCTCTGCAGCCTCCTGTTCTGTGGCCACAGGCATCGTGGGAGCTGTTTTAGGGCAGCTCTATCCGGGTAAGGCTGGAAAGCTTCTTCCCACCCTCAGCCAGAGCGAGCATTCGCTCCTGTTGTCACCATGCTCCTGTGCTTTCCCAGGAGAGGCTGTTGTCCCTGCCAGTCAGTGAGCCTCTCCTGGTGTGGCTAGGCAAGCTTGACTTGTCAGGTTTCTGGGGGATGCTCCAAGCCTTAGCTCATGTTAATGATGCTCCTCCCAATTATCAGTGCAGGCTCTGGTGAGAGTGGTGAGTAGGTAGGCATCCTCTCACATAGTCACAGCTGTCTTAGTCCCTCTTATTCTTTTTCTGAAAGTTTGAGCTTTTTGTGCCTGTCACCAGTTCTGGCAACCCATGGCAAGAAAACTTACTGCTTTATAGGTGGCATATTTTTGTAGAGTACACTTCTTTACTTGAAAATTTTTGAACTTTTTTTTGGAAAATGGATTCTATGTCCTTAGTGTGGTTTGTTCATTTGTCTGGAATATGCACTAGGATGATGTTTTGAAAAAGAGGGGGGATTTCTGTGTATTCTTCACTGCAGTAACCTTTGAGTGTACTGAAGATAAGTAGTTAAATCTGTTGAAATAGCTTTGAAAGAGCCAAACAACATTTTCCTGCTCTATTTTTGTTTCTGTATTTGATAACCAAGTCTATTAAATTCATTCTCTGTCTCATGTGAGGAAAGAACATGGTATTCTGTCACCAGATACACTTGGTCACCTCATCTGTATTTGCTGGTGTATTTAGTTGTAGTGGTCACTTAATGTAATTCAGCTATAGATGCTTTTCAGAATGTGAAAGTTTTGTGTTTAGTCTTAGTTACAGTGTCTATGTGAAGTCACTCTTCATTTTCTTCTTGGCCTTCGTGTAATTAATTTAAATTTATCCCAGCAACATAATCAACTTCCTAGTAAATTATGTGAAGCCCCACAGTTGTCCGTATGATGGCTAGGAAGAATCTTGACTTTCAGGCTGGGGAATTCACTTTTAATCCATCCATCATGTCCTCACTGCATGTTTCTCAGCAGAAAAGCATTCAGTGTTTCTTGACTTCATTATTACTGTTCTTTCTTGTGTGACTATTTTATGTCCAGAAATGAAACATGAGCAAGGATCATCTTTTTGGGAAGCAAGCAGGGAAGCTTCAGAAATGTATTAAATTTAGTAAATGGAAATGATAACTCACAAAGCTTGCAGAACCTAAGGATGCTGACTACAATTTTGGTATTGACTTTATTGTTCTGTACTCTCAGTTGTGAGTACAGCTAACAGAGAGAGAAAAACATGTCTTTTGGTAGCTAAAATAAAACCACGATGCTGTGTGCTGGAAAGACAGGAAGCATTGATTCCATATATTATGAGCTGTGTTGAAGTAGTTTGTCTCAGCTGTGCCAGGATTTTACCAAGGTGAATCATCCCATTCAAAAGTCGCCATTGAGTATGAAGCAGTCCAAAAAATTGGAGAGTTTTTCCTTAAAATGTTGTATCAGGTTCTGTAAGCAAAACTAGGAAGAAAGCAGAAGCAGTGAATGTTTAATAGAATTTTTAACTAGTATAATCTCAAAGCTGGCAAGTTATAAAAGGCAGCAGGTGGTTGCATACTTGGATAGACTGTTTTCCCTCTCTCTTGACAGGCATATATCTGTCTTTAATTAATATATGTATTACAAGAAGAGAAAATAAATACGTAAACAGTTTCTTAAATTTACATTGAAATTGCAGATTATTTTGAAATTTGAAAACCTACTGATATATGCAAGCTTACAGCTTTCATATATGAATATAAGTTTATTTCAGTGGGCTGCTCACTTTTTGCTCACTTGATTTATATAAAAGGCTTTCCAATTGTATTTCTGGTTGGCACTTGTTGGCACTAAATGCTCTCTATGCTATTTTGTAGCTAAAAATAATAACTTAATGATACTGTGCTAATGACACTGTAGGTGTCTTGTTGTCCAGGGTTGTTTGAAAATTGGAGAGTATTTGAAGCAGTACAGGAGCTGCTGTAACCATATGCTGAGATGAACAACTAGGGTTTGAAAAAAGCTCAGTCTGGCTGCTAGGCTGAATTTCAAGAGGTGTTGGCAGACAACAGCTATAAAGCCCAATTCATCCCTATGTACCAGAAAAAAATAAATCAAGGTAATCAGAAAAAGCCCACCTTCTGGAAGGTGATGGTAGTTCAGCCACATAGCAGATGGAAGTAGTTAATAGAATATAAGTACAAGAATTAAAAAGAATACTAAGAACAAAATTTCAGAATCAGATGGTATTAAATCAGATGGATTTAAAACACATTATATCTATGTGCTTTAAAATCAAGCACATAGATGCCATGAGCTGCTAAATTAATTAAAACTATTTATATTTTTGCATGTGTTTATATGCTGAATATATTTTGCATTGTGAACAGTAGTCAAATGGAAAATGAAGTTTGGTCTTTGCATTATGTTTTCACTTTGGTTATCTGTTGCATCCTGTTTGAATAAAATGGGATAGTTTGCACCTCTCTAAGGAACAGTTCTCTCCTTGTCCTTGATGGCTCTCAGTGATTTGAAAAAGAGCATTAGAACTGTGGTGTTAGAAAAGCTCACCTGAGGCACAATAACTTCAATTTTTTTTCCATCTGCAAGATGTCCTGAGAAGCAGTGTAGGCTTGTGTTGCTGCTCAACAGATTGGCTTCTGAAATTACTCTCAGCCTCAATGCGCAGCTGTCTCCCCTCCTCTCTGGTTTCAGGATGTCTGCAGGAGAGCGCAGAAGCTTCCAAACTGTAACATAAATACTGCTTCATAATTGCCATAGAACTCTGGGCCAATGACCAGCAACAGGAATGGAGCCTACACTGGCTTATGCTGAAACAGAATGCCAAAAATTACCTGACCTTTACTTTTTACATCTCTGTCTTACAGGATTTCTAGATCTAGGTCTCTCTAGGAGAATCCTGGAGGATATGCTTCCTCATCTCCCAGCCACGTCAAAGCAGCCAGTTCTGCTAAGTATCTCCTGAAGCAAAGTCCCTGACAAATGCCAAGTATTTTGGGCTTGTGGTTAATTCTGGAGCTGGCAGTGGCCTGCTCGCTTGAACTAGTCCTAGTGTGGGGCGGGCTTGCAAGCCAAGATGCAGTGGTGTCCCAGCAATCACATGCATTCTAAAGGGTAAATCTGGAATGGTGATTTTGATTGGATAAGGAAAACCCATTTTCAGTTCTGAAATAAGTTTTATATTGTCATATTCTTCCTGTTAGTGCTGGGAAGAAGTTAGTATCTTGCACAGAATTGTGTATGCACAAGAGTGGTGCTGCACACTGCAGTCACAGGATTCCTGTGATTGATTGTACCCATGTGGATGTAGATTCTTTACCTAGGATATATCTTGAATGTGCAGCTATTTTAGAATTTTTTTCTTGAATAGCTGTGTATTAAATTTTGAATCATAAAAGTTGTTCTACCTTGTATTAATATATTTCAAAATTGTATTTCAAAACTAGTGTATGTTGAAGAGGATGAGTCACTCTTTTTTCAAAGAGAAGTTCACCCTCACAGTTACTGAAGGTTGCTGAATGTTAAGTGTTTGTTGTGACATGTGACCTTAATATCTGTGTAGCTCTGTGAATACTGAAAGTCTGATCCCAAATGGCCTCTGGGCACCTCGGATGTTGTTTTGATATTTGTTCTTTTCCCATTCCACTATTAAACATATAAACATTCAATGGTTAGGGTAAATTTTTCAGATGCTACACTGTTCTAGCAAATATTTAACCCATGTGATGTAAGGAAAAGAAGCATAATTCCTAAACTGAGGAATTTCATAATCTTTTGGAAGTGTTTTACAGGAGACATCTTGTAGATTTTGGTTTTGTTATAATGTTTTAATGTTCTGGCTATGGATACTGTCTCTGACTGACCCCATTGCACAGACAAGTAACAGAAAAACCAAAGCAGAAAGGCTGACAAGGAGCGGGAGAGTTTCCCTCCAGATACCCAGCCTGGGGAGCGAGGAGAGTGTGCAGCTCCATGGATGCAGGCATGGACTTGTCAGAGGATCTGGGGCTGCTGTTTCCCTGTGCACTTTGAGGGACAGTCCTGGATCTGTCTTTGGCAGGGTGGATGGGATTGAAATATACTTCAAACATACTACAAACGATTAATTTAAAATAAGCAGAGTAGATGGTGGAGCTGGAGGGAAAATGACACCTCTCTGGGGGTGCTGGGATCAGGTTTCAGCCTCCTGTGCCTTAGTTCAGCTGGAGTTCTTATTCTTTGACATATTTGCAATATAAATAAAGCTATGTGTTTAATAAAAAGTGTGTACTATAGTGCCCAGGACTGTTTAAATTTTAAGAGCAGATTTACAGAGCAAACTAAAATAGTTCTCCTTGCCTCTTCTGTGATGTCTCTTAAATCTTCTTGAGAAATTTTTACATTGAAACACCCCACATTAAAAAAATAATCCCAAGTGCAATTGGAGTCAGTCCCAGTTTACAAGGTTGGAATGTTCAGCAAACTGGTTAAGTTATGCCAAATTCTCTCAAAGACAGTGGGAATTAGGCTTGAGTTTTTGAGCAAAATAGGTTAACTGTAAATACAGGTTCTGGTTGTTGTGGTTTTTGTTTAGGATGAATATGTGGAAAAGGCTCTTCACCCAGAGGGTGGTTGGGGAACAGGCTCCCCAGGGAAGTGGGAAGTGGTTACATCTTCAAGCCTGCCAGTGCCCAGTGTGAATTTGGACAAGGCTCTCAGGTGCATTGTGACTTAATGATTTTTGAGGGTCCCTTCCAACTCAGAATATTCTGTGATTTTATGACCTGAAATTGGTTGCCTCCTGCTTCAGGTTGCAGAGGGATGGAAACAGAACTTGAATGAACACAAAGGCCATGCTGTGACTATTTCTGGTCTTTGAACCACTTCTCTTTTCATGTAGTTTTGTAGTAAGTGGACAAATTTATCAGGGCTTGTTCTGGAAAGTCAGTATTTATGATCTGAGAAGCTGCAGATGTGTTGGTCAGTGCTGCTGCACCTCATCTATCAAATATGTGAAAATGTTTGGCAAAATGGACTTCTCAGTGGAAATGAATCTACAGTTTTATTAGTACTGCAAAGCTACTGCTTCTTCTTCTTCTTCATCATCATCCTACTACTACTACTATTACTACTACTACTAATAATAATAATGTTCCCCAGAAAGGAAAATTTGTGACAAATCAGAATCTTGTCATAAAATTGTTTTGTGGTTTAGCATCTTGCAAGAGAGTATTTGGTCTGCTTGTTCTTATGTTTAGCTGCCAGTATTTCAATATTTACATAAGAGACAATATTATAAATAAAGCATACAGTTTCATTAATGTAGAGGGACAACTCAGTTGTCAACACAAAATACTTTTGTGTCGATCCTACTTGTGACTGGCTCACTGATTCCAGTAATAATTTGCCCAAATATTCAAAAAATCTTAAAGTCTCTTTTTCTTGGATCAACTGGAAATGACCTCTGTCTGGAAAATGAGCACTTAGAATTTTGCAGCATTACATCTGACTCCTGATCCCAGTGGCAAAGTTCCCAGCAACTTAATATAAACAAGAAGCAGCCCAATTATGACAGGATATTATGGAAAATACTATAATACATTGAAATGGGAAAGAGGATTTTAGGTTAAAACTACTTAGTATTACATCTTCATTTCGCTGTAACAGCTGTGTTTAAACATCCCCTCTCCCACATTTCCCTGCATGAATGTTCTTGGGGGTAGAAGCATTGCAAGGACTTGAGTAACAGCATGTGATCAGGAAGTCTGTTCCAGATTTTCAGTTTGCATCCAAAAGCCTTATATATAATAAGATATACCACAGCTCTGAGAGTATGTTCGTATGTGGAAAATCAAACAATAACATTGGAAGCTAGTCTGTTGTTCTTTGTGTAGCTTATTGTATTATTGAACTCCATGAAAGAAGAGACCCACACCGCCATGCCCTCTCTAAGATGTTCCTTACCCATAATCTATTATAATTTTAAAAAAAAAGGAGGAAAAAAAGATGCGGGCTCTCTGGTTGAGTTATCTGTGAAACGTGTTGACCTTTAAATAAGAATGGTATCTAGGATTTCACTTTTGCTGGCTAGAAGCTTTCTCTTGAATTGACTTAGAACAAGGTTGTCAAAGAAAGTTTCAGACGTAAGCAACACAATTTTAATAATGAAAGCATCTATGGGGTATGTTTATATTCAGCAGAAGGGATGTGTATGCACACATAAATAGAAGGATGTATACTTGGTATTGTTTGTTTATATATGTAATGACATGTTTAAAAACATTTTGTCCTTTTTGAGGTCAGAATTTATGCCTACTATAGATAAAATCCATCTACAGGGGTGATTGTTTTCAACAACTTCAAAGAAGCAGTGCAGCATCGTAACTCTTCCACTCCTCCTGTCCTCTGTGCAGGCATCCTCTTGGGAAGCTTTTTGCCTTTAATGAATACATACAATTTGGTGTTGCAACTAGCGTAAGATTTCTAGTGTTAGATTTATTTTCAACAAAGGATTTTTTTCTTCCAAAAGATAAAGTTTTGCATACTTTTCATTATATAGAAAAACACATTTTAAAATGAGCAAGTGTGGTATCATCTTTAAAAGCTTTTGTCCATTATAGAAATGCACGTCAAACATGGTGTGTAGCTGTTCTTTCCCTTTTTTGCTTGTACCTAGAATTTGACAAGATTCTGGCACTGGAAGAATGTTATTCTGGGGGTTTGGTGGTGGTGAGGAGGGTGATTGCATGTTTTCCCTTGATATAGCAGAATTTTGGGGGGGCTAATAAGGAAATAAAGATATTTTTGTCCTACCCTGTATCTAACCAGCCACATATTTGACAGTGTTCTGCATATTATGAAATCATATCAGTATGTCCCATGAGGCTCAGCCAAAGATGAACTTTGTGTTCCTTTAATGGCAGGAAGCACAAGAAAAAGGAAAAGGGCATTCATGTACTAATGCTTCCCATTCTAAGCTGACTTTTTTTTTCCCTCCCAGATGATTTAGTGGTGTAGCCACTTAATGGCCTCAAATAGTACTAAAATAAACAGCTGCTTTCAGTACTTTCTAGCTAATGCAACCTATCAGGCTCAACGAGTCATGGCAGAGCCATTAGATTCACTTCATTACTGATGGAGTAACTGGGAGACTGAAGGCAAAGGTGTTTCCAAGAATGGCAGGCAGTTTTAACACCAACCTGATGTCTCAAAAGTCCTGAATGTTTTTCAGTGGATTTGTTTGGGGAATCAGAGGGAAGAAAATCTGGGAGTATGCCTAGTTTCTGAGAAGTGTTGACAGTAAATTATGATACCTACCTGAGTTTGTGCAGTACTCTTAGGATCTTGGTCATCTTCAGAAGCTGCTTTTTAGAGGGGCCAAGTGAAGAAGCTCTGAAAAAGTTACACTTTCAGCTGGGGAAGTGTCTAGGTGAATAAGGTCTAAGTTAAAGAGAAGTTTTAAAGATCTTCCTCTTTCTCAATCTGGGAAACAAGTCTGTACAACGTTTGGGAAAAAAAGCGGTAAAGAAATCTCTAGCAGATGTATATGCTTTTGTTCTCAGAACTCATGTATGTTGGAGCCAACACTTAGTTGGTGAAATATGCATCCTGGAAGCATGCATTCGAACCTTTCAGTGACTGCTGTTGGATACTAAATGAATAAAACATGCGGTTCAATACAATAGCTGCTCTCTGCAGTCTCACAAACAGGGAGGCCTAGCTCTTGCTGACATCCAGCAGGAACTGGGAGCACTGCAGCTCATGGAGCTGCCTTTTCACTGCCATCTATCAGTGTTTCCTGCTCCCAGGGCCATCTCTTTGTCCTGGACCTTCTTCCTCTTGTTCTTAAATTTTGCTGGGAACATCAGTGTAGCCAAACCATCCCCACTGGGGACTGGGGTGCTCAGCTCTTCTCACGTAGTGTGTGGGATTGCTGTGAATCTCATTTAAATAGTTTTTGTGCTGTTGCTGAAACTTACTGTCAAGCAGCTACCCATTTGTGCAGCCCTTGTGGATCTTCTTATGTTCTTAATCCTTCCTGGCTTTCCTGCTTTGTAGCCTGTCCAGCTTCTCCTTAGCTCGCTTGTGTTGGTCAAACACTGCTGCCTTGTGATGCTGAGTGGCCCTTGTGCAGCTGTGCTGGGAGCACATGTCCCATTTCAGATTGCACAGGCTGATAGGAAGCAAAAGCCAAGCACATTTCTCCTTGAGGAATGGATGTTTGCTGGAGTGAAAGTGTTGGCCAGAAAAATGTAAGAAAAATTGTTACTCCTTTTTTCCTCTCCTCCTACTTTATGTGGTCATCCTATTCCAAATGCTGCTTGGACCTTGTAGTTCCTTGCTTGTTAGTGGTTGTGGATATAGTGTGACACCTTTATCTTAGGGGTTAGAACATGCTTGGGAGCCATGAGTGTATAATTTATTAATTTAAAGTCTCTGAAATAAAAGAAGAAAGTTGTGGATTGAAAGGGAATTCTAAATCCAGGAAGTAAAAATTGTCTGGTTTGAGTTCCAGGTGTTAGGAAGCCCATAGAGTTTGTAAACAGAGGCACAGTGCTGTTTCTGCTGACATGTAAAAGAGTTGGTCTGGAGTCTGCATCCAACCTAGATGGTTATTCACTTGCTGCACTATAGTAAATGCCTTGACCTTCTAAATAATTATTAGCCCACTTATTTAGACTTGTAAAAATGTATGACAGCAATGGAAAAAACCTCCACCTCCAATATATTCTTCATAGCATAATAGTTATTCGGCCATTATCTGATTTTGGGGTCCTTGCAACTGTGTCTGACTGTTATTTCTCCCAAGGAGACTTTTTTTTTTTTTTCTGGGAGTAGGAATGTAGCCTAAAGATGTAGCGTGGGAGAATATATTTTTCTTCAATGCCACGGAAATGTTAGGTTGATCTCTTCCAAGAGAAATGTTTCTTGACAAATGGAAGTACTAATGCTCTATTACAGGAAGTTTTCATAAGGGATTTCAGGCTTAGGAAAATATATTTTGACTTCTAGGAGAGAAAATTCATATCTGCAAACTGTAGTGCCAGATGGACACTTGTGCTCCCCAAAGCTGATGTTTCTGAAGGCCATTTGAAGGCTTTACATTAATTCAGTAAATAAAAGAGTATCACTAGGTGGAAAGTTAATTCCTTGTAAGTTTTATTGTCTCTTGACTGTAATCCAAGTTGCATTCATGGGGTATTTGATATACCTGCAGATAATAGTTTCATGCTACAGTCAGAAACTTGAATGTTTGCATGACTGGTATTGCAGACACATGGGCAAAACAAGGCTTAGCTCATAATTTTTTATTGATAAAGGAAAAGCATACCAGTTTATGCTGTATTATTAAGACAGTAAATGTGAATGGGATTTTATAATTTGATTTATTAATACATTTTTTCTTTTGAGAACTAAAATTTGAGGTATCTTATCCTACCATGTCTATTAATTCTATTCAGTGAAAGACTTAGAGGGAAAATTAAAGCACGTGTCCTGCCTTTCTGTAAGTGTCTGGAAGTCGTCCTTGGAAGACATTAAGATTTGTATATGAACAAATCCAGTTTTAAAGATTATTCCATGGAATACTGTGCATGACATAGAGTGTGCCATCAAAAATACTGAAATACTTGTTGGAGCTAAGTGATATTTGTCAAACATGAAGGAACAGGCACTCCCAGTGTGTGAAATTGCAAGTTCTCAGCTCTGGCAGGGTGGCTGCTGTGTGCCCACACTTGGAGAGGGGAGCTGTGCTTTCTCTATTAGTACTTAAAAACTCAGTTCTATTAAACTTGAGGATCATTTGGTGTCACCAGACTAAGACAGGGTAAATTGGAAAATAAAAGCACTTTTTTGTCTGTGAGTCCTAATCTTTTTTGCTGCCTTATAGCAGTGGCCAGCTAAGCCTGTTGTAAGCCTAGAATTAAAGGGTATGATCCCGAAGTATTTTCCCTGCTAGTAGCACGCATGGAACAAGCACTTCCTTTCTGGCACAGTGCTTTCCTTCAGCCTGGTTGCATGTGAAGCATGAGCTGTGCCCCAGGATAGATGTGAGGACTGTGTGGAAGTCCTTAAGATTTGTGTACCGTGCATAGGGAAGCCTTAGCACCAGTCAGGGTATTAGGCACCCTGAATAATAAAGGATTTGCCATAAGGTGGAAGAGAGGAAAAAACAATGTAAGCTGGGATTTTCCAGTCTGCTGAGCCTTGTTCTTCCAGACTTTCTCAGATAACAAAAGAGCTAAAAGTATCTGTTGAGGGGTTTAATAAAGATTTATTAAATAAGAGAGAAGTATTCTTCAGACACTTATTCACTGCCTTTCCCCCTTCCTGTGCTGACTTTAAGGTGCTGTTATAAATAGCTGAGTGCACAACCAAGCAGTAGCTTGAAGAGGCTCCTCCCTGGGCTCAAAACTGTAAGCATGGGCAATTTAAAGTCTGGGATTTTAAAATGTAGCAGGTTTCTGCAGAGAGCAAGAAAGTTTGGACTCTGTGTGCTATTTCTAACTACTCAAATATCTTAGATATTGATCGACTGCATTCAGCACAGGAGTCTGAAATCATCCTTCTGGCAGCATGTCCCAGGGAATACTTCAGGATTGTGATCTTTATGCTTAGATTTTTTTGGATCTGTGTTAGGGATACATGGATGTGGTGTTTGCCTAAGTCTTTCCTACATGGGAAGCCTGCATGCTGTTAATACCAGAAACCCCTGAGCAGACATAGAATACTGCAGGCACCAATTGGAAACTGAAAGACAATTAGAACAGAGTTAATAAATCTGATGGAAAAATCTGTTAGAGGAGGGTCAGCTTGGAATGGGCACTTCTTCCCAGAAGAAGCAAGGAAATTGCAAAACCCAGGAAAAACCCGCTCTTACAATTGGAACCCCAGGACCTAAAACTTACTAAATTATGTAGCTTGCTGGAGAACTCAGAATCAACGCAGATCAGGCCAGGATGGGAGATTGAATTATCTATAAAACTGCCAGCATGAAATGGTTTGCTTTCCACTTCCAAAAATGTAATAAACATGTTTAAAGTACAGTATTTCTTCTATTCTTGAAGCATCAGTGACTGAAACAGTATCAAGTAAAATTTTCAGTAATGGGGAGGCAATACTGTCGTGGGTCTGCTATTCCAATTAGTTGAACTTACTCTGTTTAAGAAAACAGTGAAGCCAGGAAGCTTGGGAAATAAATGGTAACACAGACTCCCCTTAGTTCCTGTTTAGAGAAATAGTTTCTCTTTTCGGCTATTAAAATGTCTCCAGACCATCAGCTGTGCATTTAATGTCTGAAGAGATTGGCAGTTAATAACTTGAATTTCGGAGAGGCAGAGATAAAACTGTCCATCTCTGTTGATAGTGTTATGTCTTCTGATTTGTGTTCACAGCTCATATTTCCTGTGGTGTGGGAAGACAGAAGTAGTTCACACACATTTCTAAAGACATCAAAATATGCACATGCTGGAATGCAAAAGATGATTAAAACATCACAATTTGCTCCTTACTATAACTAATCAGCCCAGTTCACTGCATTTCTGAATCCCTCATTAATGGAGTTCTTCTAATAAGGTTTTTAGTGAAAATGCTGAAATTGTGAGTAAAAATTACATATTTCACTACTGTACATTTTGTGAAGTCAAGTCATGGTCACAAAAAATGAAGTACTGCATTTCTCTGAAAGAGTGATGGAGATTTTACAAAAATATTTTCGTAATGTCTGTTACTTTTTCTGCTCTCAGTGGAGAAGGAAAGGATTTGAAGCTGTTGTTTTATTTGTCTTCTGTTACTTTGCCTGCTGTAACCCAAGAGGTTCTGCTGGTCTGCTTTTCCTGGATGAGCCATTAAGAAAAATAGTGCCTTATCTGTTGTTTCTGAAAAATTTGGATGAGAAAATACCGATTTACACATCATGATGCCTGTGCTTGAGATAGAAGTTGAAAGGGAATGTAGTTTGTCTTTTCAAGTTATGGACCACTTTTAATTGTCATTTGCCATTCATTTTTTACCCACAATTTTTTTACCACTCTTTTATTTTCTGTTTAGGATTACCAAACATTAGCAACCCAGAGTTGCCTAACCCTGGAAGATGCCAGTTGGTCTGAGACTCGATTCTCTTCCCTCTATTGAAACTGTTTGTGAATGATGTTGAAAAGGCTTGGAAGAAGTGCTGACATTCATTGGCATTAATTTTGAAAACTTAAAATTATTCTGGCCCTATAGTGTTCTTGTTATGCCATCTGGTGCAAGGCAGACATGAAGAGATGCAATTTAATGAAATGGTTCTGTGAAAAGGTTACAAGATCAGTGTTCACTTCTGCTGCATCCTGGAGTAGCAGGAAAACCTGAAGCACTGCTAGATAGTAATACATTCTAAAAATCAATAGTATTTTCAGAAATCAGAAATAGCATGGCATTATACAGCAAAAAGTATAAAAAAGCAGAAATGTGGGTAATTTAGTGTGTCACTACATTTTTTAAGGTCAGATGGTCTCTGAATTCTTCTGCATTATTTCCTCTGTAGGCAGTGTACTGAGTGCTCTCCCATTGCTTTTTGAAATTGGATTAATACCACTGAAGGCTGTTGTCTACCCAGGCTGCTGACATGAACTGTACACCAACATTTAGATGGAAATTCCTGCCTTTCCTCTGGAGCTAAGGGAATTCAACTAGTCATTGTAGCTTTAAAAATATTTATTCAATATTTGACAACCCAAAAAATCTCCTAGAGACTCATGCTTCCTAATAGGAATGTACAACTACCCTGGCTGGGTGAGCACAGCTTGGAGTCTGCACAGGCATCACTCGTTCTGCTGGAGTTTCTGTGGGCTCTGCACTTCTCACTTGGCTTGGCAGCTGTTGTCTGCATGAACAAATCCATCTCCTCTTTCCCAAACCACATCCTACTGGCAACCTGACCACAGGAAGCTAACAAAAGGAAACATTATACAGAATACCTTTTTCAGGGTGCTCTGAGAGTTAGGGATTTTACACAAACTCCAGATTTATATCTGGAATTCTTCTTGTAGTAGAGAACCTTATGCCCAGATTTCTGTCAAGGAATGCTGGCTTGGTGGACAGGGTGGGCAGGCAGCCCAGCAGGCATCAGCTGGACATTCTGGGGCCAGAGAGGCCAACTGTGTTGTCAGCACGTGAGAGAAGGGTGCCCAGTCCAGTTTGGGCTCTCCAGTGAAAGACCCTGATGTGCTAAAGTGTAGAGGAGATGCTGGAGCAGTGACAGGAGAGAAGAAGCTGAGGGACCTGCCTTTTTTCAGCCCTGAGGAGATGAGATGAAGGGGATGTTATGTGCTGTGTGTGGATAAATGCTGGAGGGAGGGTACAGAGAAGGGAAGAGATACAGAAATAAGCTTCCCCACCCCGTACCTAGGTGAGCATTTGTGTATTGTTGACAGCTTTTACAGAAGATTTTTGATACCATGAGTAGCAGAAGAAAAGTTTTGCCACCCAGGGATAAGGCAAAGGGAATGCACACACTTTTATTTGCACCAGTATAATTGCTTGATGTTTATTTTGATCCCGCCAAAGCAGCCTGAATCCCACAGCATCACACCAGCTCGGTGCCTTCCTCCTTTCTACTCTGACTTACCCTTTCTTTGAAAGAGAGCCAATTCCCATTTGCATTCAGGCTGCTCACATGGCTTCAGTGCTTCCAGAGATCCCCCTGGATTTGTGCCGTGCCCCAGCTGGGGCCAGCCAGCAACAGGCATCCATATGGGAGGAATTTATATTGTCTGAGGGGCCTGAACACTGAAGTACTGTAAATGGTGTTTTCATACGGCGCAGCTAATTCCCACAGTTTCATTGCTTTAGGCTGTTGCTTCTGATGAAAAACAAACAGCATAGTCTGGGAGCTGAGGAATGCAGTCTGCAGCACAGTAAGTACGAGGCCTGGCCTCTGCTGGGATGGACAGATGGAGCTGGACAGGGATATGTGTGGCCTCTGAACAAAACAGGGGTGTCCAAGCACAGTGCTCAGGGCTCCTCAGTGTCACAGCCACAGTTCTTAGAGACTCTTGGAGCTTTATGGACTCAGCAGGGTAATTCACTGTAGGAATGTAAAAAGGTAAAAGAATTCACTTCAAGGCTGGATGCTTTACCCTTTCACCAAATGGAAGGGATTCCTTGAACGCACAACAACTTCCAGCTGTACAGTACAGCAGTTTTCCAGTCAGGAGCAATTAAATAGAAATCCTCACTAGTGCAGAGTCTCTGCTGAGTTTCCTAATGATGGTAGGCTAGAGGCAGTTTTTGGGGGTAAACTGAGCAAGCACAGTAAATGTACTATGTGGCTTTATTATGTTAGGATGACATAATGACGTGGATGTCATAATGATGCAGCTTCTTCTTTGTCCTATTGCCTGCCTTTTTCTTAGGTCTTTGTGCTCCTCTCTCAATTTTTTGTCTTTCCTACTGTTGCATGAGTCCCCTTTGCAATTTGCATGCTGCATTTTCTCTTGAAGTGAAATGTGTGATTAAAAAATGGTCTGGTTTGGACACTACTTAATAATTCTTCTAGTATGCAAGACACATGGTTCCAAATGCTGATATTGGTGATCAGCACACATTTATTACACCAGTAAATAATTCTCTGCTTCTTGCACAGGACAAACTCAGGCTTTTTTGGAGGCTCCCTGTGCACAGCAAAATAACTTGCTCTTTGTGCAGTATCTAGGAATTTTTCCTTGGCTAATTCTGGAAGAGATATGGAATTGCCCTCTGTAACATGCATTCTATCCACCATGCTCTGGTTTAACATGAAAACAAATTGAATAATCTTTTCCATGAGTTGCTGTTGGACATCAGCCAAGTCATTTTCACAGTATTCATCCACCTGTTGGGAGAAATTAACATTGGGGTTTGAGGTTTTTTTTTTGATTAAACCCTTTTATATTTTACTTAGATGCAAAAATAACTTCGTACACAAAGAACTTGCTGCCAGTGCTGCAAGGATCTTTTCATTCTTCCCTGTGAAAAAGTAGAGATAATAAAATGAAACTTTAAAAGATCAAATTGTATTATCAGTGGAAGTTCAGACAGTGCATATCTGCCTTTGCTTATTTGAGTATTGGGAGATGCAGGTAAATCTCTGTTATGTGGAATATCACACAAGGACCAGACTTTGTCAGAAGTGAATCACCCAGGTTCCGCTGCATGTTCGTGACCAGGACTGGCTAATACCTGGTCATCAAATGGCTTTTTGAGACCCACAGATGCCCAAAGGCCTGCAGCATCTTCCTGACAAACTTTAATGTGTTTGCAGTCTTGCAGAAGGCTCCTTGTAGGCGAATGCCACACACTTGCACAGTTCATACAGCCTAAGCTGAAATGTGTGAATCAGCCCTGGACCGAGAAGGAAACCAGTTCTGGGTAATGATGTGATGAATGTCTCTGAGCTGTCTGGGAATGCCACAGCCAGCACTCACTCCCCTTTCGCTCCCCCTGGGAAATGCTGTGTGCATGCATGTCTGCCACAGAGGCCAGGGGAAAGGAGTGTGTGCAGTTTTGACTGGTGTTTCTCCTCTTTTCTGCATTTTGGGAAAAGAAGAGGGGATATTTTTGTCACATTGACCGGATCAGGTGTGACAGCTTAGTATTACCAGCAGTGCCTCGTGAATGTGACATGAGTTCCCAGCAGGACAGCGCAGGCTTTTAAGACAAGCAATCCATGGGGACAGAGTATTCAGTGCTTAATATATTTAGGAGTATTTCCCCTGTGATCTATAGCATTTCTTATTTTGGCCATGGTACTTGGAAATTTCATTTGAGGTCACAGAAGTTCCCAAGTGTTGTCTGCTTGGGATGGTTGAATTGTTTCAAGGTGCAGATGCTACTGAACAATCTCTGTGTAGGGCTGGCCTCCTGTCCTTTTGTAGGTAAAAACAACAAAACCAAAAATACAGTCCTCTGACATGGAAAGAATTTGTGCGTTACAACGCTGCCTATGTATATGCATCTATAAAATCTTTTCATTAAGATTAAAATATAAAATATTTTAATTAAGAGATGAGTGTAGAAAGGAATTTTGAAGAAGGGTAATGTCTTGCACACATGCAGGAAGTTGAGTTATTAATAATTACAGTTATGGAGTTGCTATGCTAAGTTCCCTCTCAGGAACCTCTCTTGGTTTCCAAGTCAGTGCTCTTTTTTTTTTCTGTCACAGCAGCTGGCTGACCATCATTAACACACCTGATATATACAGGGAAATTGGGGTGGGATAGGGGGATAAGTTACCCTGAAATCTCTGCTGGCTGCACCAGTGTAGTTGTAAAGTGCATGGATCTGTATTTGTGACGGCATTACAGAGCATGAAGTTGAAAAGTCCATCACCAAAAACCTGAGTACCTCTTGCAATGCATGCAATAAATGTAGTATTTTTCCCAAGTTAATGAAGATGCAGAGCAGATCAGGGACAATGCTAAGCTCTCCCTTCTGGCCTGTTAGTTCCTAGAACTGCTTCAGCTCTGCAGTTGTCATAGATGCAGCCATGGCAGGCCATACTCAAGTGGCCCAATAAAAGGGGAAGTTATCCACTTGGAGGCACATTTTTTCCCATAAACCTTCAACCTTTAATCCTACTAACTCTAAACAAACCCTGACCTGGAAAAATCTTTTCAGTTTATTTTTTTTCCCCTTCAAGTGTGGGAAGAGAAGTCCCACTCCTTAACCTTTGCACAACCACATATTAATCTCATTTCCTACTCATCATGACCTAGTCATTTGGAAATTGCAACTACACTTAATTTGATTTTCCTTTCTATATTTTTTATGTTATGTTTTTGTTGTTTCCCTGACTCTTGTTTTTTGGTTCAGCCCTGGTTCATTAAACTTAAGTCACAAATACCAGCTGGAGGGCTCACAGCTTGTTGTCATTTCAGCTAATCAGACATTTGTAGATCACAAGGAGTTACTGCATATGCATGTGAAAACTAGGGCTCTCTCCTATTGTTCCTTCTCTTTCTTGGGAGACTGTGGCTGATCACTGCTTTTGTTAATGTTGGCCCACCAAGATACACTTTCCTGAGAGCTTAGTATAATAATACCCTTTTTTTTCTAGCTGATTCCAGAAGCTGTGCCATGCTCTGCTCCCTGCTGCTACTGTTGTCCTTGTGGAGTATTTTGGAAGTCAGCACAGGCATTTTAGGATGCTAGAATGCACCTTAGGTTTTGCTGTACTTTCAGTCAGCAGGTAAAATCCAACTGTTGTATCTAATCACTTAATTGAATAATTAAAGACAGAATTAAATTTGCCTCAGAGATAAAAATAGTATTTTGTACTGCTGTGAGAAATACTTTAAGTTGCAGTTAAGCTGTAATGGTAGTAGTTTTGAGTGATCAGTAGCTGCCACTAGGTTTGATTTAAACCATTAACAGCAAATGCTCAGATCTCAAGAGATGTAACCTTCCATAGCATAAACGTTGTGGGAAAATCAGAAACTTATGCTGTTTTGAATTAAAAAGAAATAATAAACAAATTGAGTTATGGATTATGATGGGCAATTGACGCAAGTATTGTTTTTAGAGACATACACCTCTCCAAAGAGGGAAGGAGGTGACTTTTTTCCTCATATATCTTCCATTTGCTGAAGGCTTCAGAAAAGATTTTCACTTGAAACCTAATATTAGCACCATACCTTTAGCTCCCTGACACTGCATAGCATGACATGCCTGTGTTTAATTGCTGCAAATCCAGCAGTTCCCATGACTTGTTACAAATTCTTTCCACTAATATTGCTGAATCTTGGAATTCAAGCTATCAAAAATTGCATCTGTGAAAGTAATGAATCTTACATCAAATCCTGAGTGATTTGACATCACTTCCTTAACTGTTTTCCATGTTCTCCCTCCCACTGCATGTTTAATTTTTTTTTTTTTTGGTAGAACTTTGCTCTCCCATCTGGGAGCAATTTTTTTTTTTTTTTTTTTGTTTTCTCTCTGAAGGCTTTAATGCTTTGATTGGAAGAGCAGTGTCATATCATGCACAGTTACTGTTTTGTTACTTTGATTGCAGTAGAACAACACATCCAAAACTTTGCATGAGCAAAAAAAGTATCTCTGTAGGGCTTTCAAAAGTCCCACAGTTACAGATTTCTTTTGACCAACAGGTACAACCCAAGTGTGGTGACAGCATGCCGTAGGGGAGCAGGCTGCCTCTAGCCAGCTTCAGTGGCTAAATTGGAAGACAAGCAAGTTTAAGTGACAGTAGAAATTGTGAACAGCTAAGTTATATTGCAGTGGGTTTTTAAAATCATAACATACATTATTTTTAATGGAAATAGTATCTTTGCTGAGGGCTGTTTTAATGTTTTAATAATGCAGTAGATGGCAGCTGAGATTGTCTCTTCACGTTCACATTACAGCACTCGCAGAGATATATATGTGTGTATATATATATATATATATATATATATATATATATATATATATATGCACACTGAAAATTCAGTAGCCTGCTGGCTCCCAAAGGACTTGACTGCATAATCAGATCACTGTACAGCTGAGCAGTCTCTAAACCCCAGAGTTCAGCAGATGTCTTGCTCCTCCAGAGCATATGTATCAGAGAAAGTAAAAATATAGGAAAAGTGGCCTGACTTCTTTCAGTGGTGTTGGAGATGTGCCTTTTTATTCTAAGAAGTAAAACAAGATGTCCCTGCGAGATTACTCTGTCCTGTATTGACTTTTCTTCTTTTTTTGATTTCTCCCTTACTGTAAATGAGGTCAACTTGAGCTTTTTAAAACCCTTATTGGAAGTCTTTTTCCCAGAGTTAAAGAAAGTGTTTGAATGAGTTTCCAATTAAGAAAAAAAATCCCCTTAGTAATATAAATTAGTTAACACCCACCAAAATAGTAAAAAAACCCCGAAACAAACATCAAGCCTTTGAATGTATTATGTTTCCTTCCCTTGTCCAGCATAAAGCAGGTAATAGTTGAAATTCTTGGTAACTGTGGGCCTGGCCCAGGAGTGTTTTGAGGGAAGATGCAAGTGGCTTTTATAGCAATTGTTCTATGTTAGAAACCTTCCACAGGGTATTTGCATATTCCATACAAGATCACAACAATGCCACAATAATTCCAGTTCATTTTACTTACAGCTGCATTGGAGGAGAGCTGTATATGCTGTATCATGTGCTACCCTACACTCACATCTTCCTTGATTATCCCTAGTTATTATACATCATCCAAAGAAATTGCTGCTCAGCTATTTCCCTGCAAGGGTAATTTCTCTGTTGACAGACTTTGATTCAGATGGTTGCCCCCTAGATCAAAGCTGGGACAACAGGGAGTGCATCTACTTAGAATTATCTTTATTATTAAATTAGCAAACAAATAATAACTTAAGAATATTTTTGAAACAGGAGGATGTACAGGGAGCAAAGCTGGGTTCTTATTACCCAATACCCATAGTATTCACCATGCCACTCTACAAATGAATAGTTTCAGGTGATCCATCTCTGCCCTATGTGCAAATATATGCCACATTAAAATAGGGGAAGATTAAGATTACATTTGAAATTGCTCACCATTTATCTTCTTCTTGAAACATTTATGGTTCATGAAACATTTATACCCATTTATGCTAAGAAGCAAGTAGAAAATAAGTGATTGCACTTAGTTTTGTGAGGCAAAAGTACACAATGTGTTCAGTAAACTTGAAGATAAAGGAATAATTTACCCACTTTCTTAGAGAGATGTGAACATTTTAGCATTACCTCCTGTTCTCCTGCAGAGAGGTGCTTTATCTTCTTTAAGAGCAGAGCACAGTGGGATTTTGTTGTAAAGTAGCTGAAAATAAGTGCTTAATAAAGAAGGAGGAAGTCCTGGTGAAATTATGCACAAACAGCCAGTCCCTAATTCATCAGGGAACTTCCTCCATGTTCATTCCCTTTATGTTGGCCCTTAGGACATTACCTTTGAGCAGAAAAAAAAAATTAAAAAAAAAAAAAATTACTGTGCTTATGGGGCACAACTGGAGGTTCCATGATGGCAGAGTAACATGTGATTTGTGGATCCCCAGCACTGCCTTGCTCCCTTATGGTGGCAGAGCAAGGCTTTTAGTCCTGCTCTTTTGCATTTTAATCCACCTGTCTGTGCACAGTTCATCTCCAGGCTCCCTCAGGATGAAACATTTTCCTGGGCTGAAAAGAAATCCCTTCTAGCTCCTGAACACATCCACTGTGTGCTTCCTTGTATGAACTACTAGGTCATATTCTCTCTCCTTGTGTTGTGGGCATGGCAAACTCTGCCTGCTGAAGGCAGGGGAGGCTAGGGCCAAGCCAGGGCAGCTCTGATGACAAGCAGTGTCTTAAAACCCAAGTTTGAGAGAACCTTCAAAAGGAGGCTGCTCACTTTGTAGGTCTGTGTAAGTCATGCTTAAATAATGTCAAGTGATTTGGCATTTACTGGTTTCCAGCTAAGTATGGTCCAAGGAGGGTGTAAAAGGAAAAAGAAAAGTTGTACAGTAATTTCATGAATGAGTTTCACAGGATCAGTTCTGTTGAAATACGCCAAAGTTCCTTTTTGAGGTTTTGATCCTCTTTTTTTTTCACCTTGCCTTGTGCTATAAAGCATAACTTTATATTTACAGCTTTTGAATCATCTTAGCATGGACCCAGGTTGTTTTTCAACCTTTCATTATCTTTTAATATGCACTTGATCAAGTGAGCCACTTACTGACTAATTGCTCTAATTTGCATATTGATAAACTGAAGTGATGGTAACTGAGCTTGAAAAGCTCTCTGAGCAATTCTTGTGGAAGACAGGGAATATCTCTGTTAATATTGCTTTCATAAACTGTAGTTGCTCTCATTATCTTGGAGCATCTTTGATTCAAAGGGCATTTGCTTAGAATCACAAAAATGAGAAAACTTGCTTGTTCAGCCTGGAGTGGTTTTTGTTCAGAGAGGCAGATCTCTGGTTAGAGAGGATTGTACTCCTGCATGCTGCCTCCGTTGACAGTGCTTGCTGTTTCTTTTGAAAGCCCTTTGCCCTTCTCCATTGTGTGGCTGACCCTGCAGCATTCCTGTGTGCCTCTGGCTCTTTGAGCAGTATTTTGAGATCAAACTGTTCACTCAGATACATTGCATAGTATAGCCTTTGGAAGTGTAACTTCCCTAACTGGAAAAGAAAATACTACTCCATCAAAATGTGCTATTTTCTTACATAAATCAGAGCGAAGGGTCACATTTGCTTTAAACAGCTGTGTCCTCTCTTTGACATTGCAGGCAATTATTTTGCCTTCACTGGTAACTGGATTGCTTTTTGTAATGCAAGCATTTCAAAGTGTTTCATTAATGTGGTTCAGTGCCTGGGGCAAAGGCTTGCTGTCTCCTCTGCCTTCCCTTGTCCAGATGTGCTCTGCACAGGACAGGTGGATCACCCATGGGCTGTGCCTCTGGTTGGGTGCCAGCATGCACGGTGAGACTCTTCAGTGCACCTGCAGGTTTAACTTTGCCCTGGACACTCTTGATGCCACCAAACTGTGGATTATGATACAGGCCTTCCCTTGTACAGGACTTCCCTTGAGTGGCCAAGCCAATCTCCAAGTACTTTTTTCCTGTCTTTACTCACAACCATGGTTTGTCAAGGGAATCCTGAACAGAAAAAAACAGAAGAAAACATAGAGGAAGGCCTATTTCAAATTAAGGCATGCTTTCCATCATTAAAGGTTTTTCCCCTGAAATCTTAAAAAAGGCTGCCTGTAATTATATTGTATTTTCTCAAAAAAGATGACTTTAACCAAGAAACGTGGCTTATGCCTTCATGTAGGGCAGCCAAAGGAGAGGTAATATTTACCAGATTTGACATGAGAGATCAGTAGGAATGTAAATAGAGTAGTCCTCCAAAAGACACTAAAGCCGGAGCAATCATCCTGCAGCTTTGACAAATTTGCTAACATCTGTTCTGGTGCCATTTCTGCTGTACAGACCTGCCATTAACCATGGAGATGAAAAGGCTTTAATTAAATGAGCAGATTGACATGTTAAACTTTGATAACATTGTGCCATCTGGGTGGGTTATATTTGCAATTCTTTCCACACCTTCTTAGATTTAGGGTATATTTCAGTGCTGCCCAAGTTATTCTGGGGAAGATATGCTGACCCTAGAGCTCTGGGGTTCCTAAGGCAAGGTGTCAGGCTCTAGGTATGTGTAACAAGATGTGTATTGCAGCGTCTCACTTCTGAGCTGCATAACTTTTGGTTTGCAGTTTTGGTTTTGCAGTTAGGTCTGGTTTTACTAACACATTGCTACCCAGTCCTGGCTACAACTGCTACTGTAGATTTCAGATAACAGGAACAAAAAAATTACTTATTTCTCATAACTAAATTTCAGTCAATACTTTGTCAGGATGGGCTACAGATGAAGAAACTTCTAAGATGTGCCTTAAAACCCCCACACTGTTCATAGATTCATTCCGTCCTGGCAACTGGGAACGCTGGGTTCGTACAAAGTAGTCAGTTCAAGAGAAGATTGCTCTTAATAAAGGTGGAAATTGATAAGTAAAATTTTGCAGTGCTTTAGATGCCTAATATGCTGAGTGTATTCAGCTTACACTGTAGTACTTGTCATCCCCTCAACTTGTAATAGATTGGAGCAGGGTGCTTATTATGATGAGATGGTGTTATAAATAAAAGGCTTTTATAGCTTCAGAGAAAATCTTTATACAGCTTAATTGTGTAGACAGGTTCAATTCCCAGGAAGGCCAAGAGGAAATCAGTTGATAATTTTAATCCAGAATCAATTTTTCTTTAAACTTTTGAAACGTACTCATCCAAGTTTTTCATGCAGCAGTTGGTTTCTGCTGAAGTAGCAGGTGGAGTGTGGCTGGTGTGTTACTTGGGCTGGGCTTCCCTTTACACAAAACTGAATCTCTGGTGAAGAGATGAACCTCTTGGTGTTCAGGTAAATACCTACCTGTTTGCCAATATTTTTGTTTCTGAGTGAGATAATCTTTCTGCTGCAACATATGAGTCAATGCTAAAAGTACTGTTGCTAAATGCTGCCTTTCTGCCTTTTCATCTACAGGATGCTCTGTCAAATGTTTCAGGAATCTAAAGGAAAGGATTTGTCAGGACTTGAAGAGGTTTTACTGTCTGAACAACTGCATGGGAGGCTATGGATAAAATCTAGTGGTCTGAGTAGAGTGCAGGAAATCAACTTCAGACTCTTCCTCTTCTGTGACAATGACGCTTGAAAAACTTTATAACTTGTACTTTAATTTTTATTTATCTGGTTTCTTTGGAGTACAAGATGCAAGGTTGTCTTTGACCAGTTAAGCCACCTTTTATCCAAGAGGGAACAAGCTTCCTGACAAATGCTTATGACTTGCACGTTTTTCATCTCCATTTTTGTGTAATCACTGTTTGCAGGAAGGATGTCAGCTATGACAGTTGTGTTTGCAAATCCTGATGATGTCAGATTGTAGCTCATTTAGTACGGGAAAGGACATTGGGGGTTTTAAGTGCTATTAGTCTGGCGGTAATACCATGCCTGTGTACACATTTTGTCTGGATAGGCTTTAAAGAGAAATCAATATGGGCACCAAATGAAGGAGTCGTGCTACCAGATGTAGGTATAAAGCCAAGGAACAGGGAGAAGGATACACAAAATATGGGATATTTATGCTTCTGATAGTGAATGTACATCTGCAGTTTGGAACATGCTGCATTTGTAGTAATAATGAGAAATTCCTGTATGCTTTTGAAGTCCTCTTACTCCACTTGAAGTTATTTAAATTATTTTTGCAGGACATCACATATCCTGTGTGTCACACTGTGTCTGAAGGCTGCTGCTCTACAACTGTACTGGTTAGAAACATTTTGATTATTTATCCTTCAGTAAACAGTACTGGCTGCTTCCAAATGTTACTGAACAGTTGTGACTCCTGGTGTGGTAATGTGTAGTGTATAGATGCATATAGAATATCTGAGCCAAGGCTTGTGGATTTTCTGTGTGCATGTGTTTCATTTGGGGAGAATGGTCCTGCTTTACAGAGCTGGGGTTGATTTGGCTTAGTTCCTCAAAGTTCCCAACATGCATGTAATTGACACAGATACGTTTAGGGTGTAGCATGCTTCAGGGTATTTAATTTCTTAGTGCTCCCAAAGAATGATGTGTTTGTAATGGGAAAACCAAAAATTCTTTGTCTCCTTTGAAAAGTGTGCAGTTGTAGGAAGTACAGGAAAAGGTCATCTAAACAGTGTAAGACCATGGAGCTATATTGGATTGGTATAAGGGTAGCGATTACAGTCTAAGAAATCACGTTCTTGTTTCCCAGAGGGCGAGTCAAAGCTGCATCTTGTGTTCCATAGACATCAGGACTGCAGTGAACCTGCTGCACAGGTCAGCGGAGCATGGCACTGGGGAATGCTCTAATGAGCCCTGTCAAATTAAAAAGCTCATAAATATCACTGGAGCAGTGAATCTATCCCGAAGCCTCTGTTTGGCTGTAACATAGATCCTTCATGAAGTGCTGGCAGCAAGCCGAGTTGTTTTCTGACAGGGCTCTGCTCTCAGCACCTTTTGATCCTGCCCTTTGGAAGATATTCATTAATTGTTTCTTCTTCAGCCTGGACTGACCAAGAAATAAAGGATTTTTTAGTAGCTGCCAAAAGTTGTGCAGTGAGCCTGACAGTTCAGCTCCAACAGTCAGCAAAAATGGGCTGCTCAGGTAGGAGGCTGTGTGGAGTGGTAGATTCCAGGATTTCTCAGGGATGCCCACTCCATACTGCAGCTGAGCAAGCCAAATTGGAATTTCCATAAGCTCATGACTATACCCTGCTATCACTTCAGAACGGGGGTGTCTACTGAGGACATCTCTACCCTGGGCAAAGCAAATCTGTAATTTATTTTTAGCCTTGTTAGTGATGGAGTGAGTAGTGGCAACAAACAGGGAATAAATACACTGCATTTCTGTTCCTGGAGCTGCCTCTCTCAGGTCCATTTTAGATATTTCACTGTTACCCCATTACATATTCAGCTCTTTCATTCCCAGCACAATAGCAAGTCCTGAGGGATACCACTCTGAGCTACCTGGCCTCGTGAAAGCTGTCTCTACGCATGGCAGGGGAATTTGAACTACATGATCTTTAAGGTCTCTTCCAAACCATTTTATGAGTCTATGATATATTCATTTTGCTGTTTGTGAAAAGGGATAGAGATACTTACTTGCTTAGTGCAGCCTAGAGGAATAATATGTTTATATAACTGTCTTCTCAAATATATTTTATTAGCAATAGGAAAAACTGTTCTCTTGTCTTGGTCCCTGGAAGACAACAGTTATACCTAGCAGACATTTATTATTTTAGGACTTACCTATGTGGGATATGGAAAATTAGTTTTCACTACTCTTCTTTTATCTCAACTTATGAACTGCACAAAATCCTCTGTGGACAGAAGCAAGCTTTCTGCCTTCTTCCTGTGTTTTTCCTTGACCCTTTATCAGAGTTAGACCAATGCAAAGCACAAAAACTTTACTTTCCAGCTTGCTGTTGAGTCTGTGATTTCTGAATAATATACTGATCCGAGCTGCCAAGTTGTAGCTGATGTGCCTCTCTGTGTGTGAGTTGTGAAATAGTGGTGCACAGCTAATTCTTGCCCTGTCCTTGCTATCCTCTCCCAGGACCTTTGGAATAAACATAAGCTTATGGAAAGGAACAGGGATCTCCTGACAGAACCTAAGTTACACAGAATGGAATAAGTCTCTCACTGTAACCTAGGTAAACTGCTGGAGTCGGTATGTGTGATTTGTGTGTTATTAATATTTTATAAACTATAGTTGGAAGTAATTTTTTTGTAGGATCTTTGAAGGTCCCACAGATGACCTATAAAGACAAAGCCCATTTTATTGAGCTGGATATCAGAGGTGCTACTGATTACAGTCATTTTTATTGTGATGCTTCTCCAGCAGCCATGGGAGTGAAGTCAGTCTCATTCCATTGGTGCTGATTTACAGGTGTCAGGCTATGGCAAATTTCAATCATCTCAGACTAGGGCTGTGTTTGAACTGATGACCCAGGAGGGAACAGCTTTAAAGAGCTGGATTCATAGTCACTGATGCTGCAGATGTACTGTACCATCCTGGTGCACATGGCAGTGAGCTGTTGGAAAAATTGCTGGGAAAAAACCCAGAGGATGTGCAGTCTGTTTCTCAGAGGCTAAGAGTTTGAGAAGTTTTGTTTGCCTTATAGGAGCAAATAATGTGCTTTTCTGGTTCACATGGAGGGTTGTCTTCCATGGTGAAACCCCAAAACCATGTTCACCTTCAGAACATCTGCTTATTTTTTGACTCCATCTCTGGATTTGAAGCCAAGATGTTGCTGTCACCAGCATTTATTTCACTGTGATTCAGAGGGAGACACAGGTCCCATGTGCTCTCCTTGGCTGAAAGTTGACATGATTGTGTAATAAGTCTTGAATCCACATCTGAGCTTTCTGAATTCCATGTTTAATTAATAAATTTTTATTTACTTCTTCTTTTCGTAAACCAAGGAAATAACAGCTGGTGTTTACTTATGTCAAGTAGACAGATGCATCACACAAACACCATACTTTTCCAACATCAAAACTGAAAGGGAGTTAATATTTGAAGGGCAGTTTGTGGATGCATCTGTGTTTATGAACCTGTTCATTCCAAATGTAACAACCAGATATAAAGGGAAGATAGAAAAGGTGTTGTACTTATGGATTACAATTTCATGGTAATTTTTTTTTCTGATGTTTTCTTCCAGACCTGCTATAATGTTTCTCCTATCTCCCATTTCCCTTAGGAATAGGTTCTTTGAAAAATAGCATATTTTGGCAATTTTTCTTGCGACCTAGCTCTTGGAGAGGGTTTCTCTAAGCTGCAAGGCAGAACGGCAGCCAAAAATGTAATTGGGCAAGTTAAATAGTGTGCAGCTGAGAGCCCTTCGCATGGTACAGCTGACAGAAGCTTCCATGAGAAGATCTCAGCATGATACTCAGAGTTATTTGGGCATCCCTGAGGGCTGCACGAATATAACCAATTTAAAGCCCAAATACACAATGTATGGAGAAAGACTAATTTCTTACATATCAGCTGAACTTTATTTGGACTGCAGTGAAGTTGGAAGGAAATGGAGGAAAGCACTCTGGAAGATTTATTCTTGTGCTGGAATATGCAAAACCAGATGCTGCATCTGTATCACAGAGGAAATAATTTCTGTGATTGCAACGTCCTCTTTGCTGTTATGGTTGTGTGTGTGACCGACTTTTCACCTGTCTATGAAATGTGTACAGCAATTTTATCCAGCAGAGTAACTGAAAGGACAATTCAGCTTTTCCTAGGGCTGTCTAGTAATGCCTATTGCTGCAATGCTGCATTTAGTAATGCTGAGGGACAAGCTGACAGCTTTGCTTTCAGCAGAGATTATTTTATTGACAGCAAGAGACTTGCTGATAAAGTGGAGGGCAGATAGAAATCTGGACATCCTCACATTTTCTAGATGCTTTTAACAAAGAACCCCAAGTGTTCTTGTCACACTGAATTCCCTAAGCAGTTGGGGATTTATGGGTATTTTAGGGATTCCCCTCGTAGTGTTCTGCAAGTTCCTACACTGCATAGCTGTCTTCCTCCATACCTCCTTCTTTAATGTATTTGTGGTCATATTGTGTCATAAAACACAAGGGATATGCTTAACAGCTAAATCTCGACATTAACATATGATCCTTAATTCACATTTAATTACTGGGTGTTACTCCCATTTGGCATGGGGGTAGCCCAGCTGGCACCTCTGAAAACATTCCTGCCATGAAGTACTAAAAGTGAAGAGAAGTAGAGGCTCAAATCCCAAATCACAGCATGCACTGTGAAGAAAAGGAGTTTGTTCTGAAGTCACATGAAGTATTAAAAATTATCTCAGTGTGCAAAGTTGCAGTCTCCAGGAATAAGGAAGAATCTTTTCAGTGGGACGTGAAGCAGATACTTTTAAGTGGCAGATCTCAAACTTTAGAGGCAGAGCAGAAATCACTAAGCAGTTGGTTTCGTCAGTTAAGAAATTTAATTTATTGATAGTCATGGTACTCGGGAAGAAAGTCCCTCGCCTCAGCCAGCTGGCACCAAAGGAAAACTTGTTGAACTGTCTGGATTCAGGGAGCTGCAGTTAGGAATATGATCTGCAGGCTGCAGAGTTGCTGTGTTTCCCATGTTGCTGTCCCTCCCCTTGTTCCCTGCCCATCTACACACACAGCTGCTCCCTGCCCAGGCGGCCCTGGTGTCCACGAGTGTCCAACAATTTGAGGAACGCAGCCCCACAGTGCTGGCCAGTGCTGCGCCAGCCACTGGAACACGTGCTGTTTACAAAATACTCCTCTAAATATTCCCAGGTGCCACGGAGAACGGAATTGTGAGGCAACAAAGGCGACAGAAGGAGATTTTTTTGCCTTTTTTATGAATTGTAGGAAAGGTAGGAGGTTATTGATAGCATAATTTTGACTGGGAGTAGTGACTTATGTTGGCAGTGATAACTTGCATTCACACTCTGCTCCTTTGAGCCCTGGGGAGAGCAAGTGGACACCCAGGGACTCTGCAGGCTTGTGGCACAACTTTTTCCTGGGTTTCTTCAGTGCCCAAGCCCAGCTGATTCACTTAGGTACAGTAACAGAGAGGATTAATGCTAAACCTGATTTGTAATAAAGGAATCCTACAGCACAAAGCCTTGGAATTTCATCTCAAACAGTTAAACAATGGCTGTTTTCCAGGGCATCGTTCTTGCTTGTGTGCTTTTGACCAAAATACGCAGTAGTCTTACAGGTTGGCTTCCAACCAAATTGATCTTGTAGTCTCTCCCACCACTGTATGGGACCACCATACTCTGATTTAGGTGGATGTTCAGAAAGAAATTTTCTCAGGAGGACAGAGAGGTTTAACCTCAACAATTCAATGGAAAATGATGCATACTTGCTGTGATGTGGTTCAGCTGTCTGCAGGGCCTTGGCAGTAGCAGTCTTGTTGCGAATTCAGTAGTGAGCTCTAAATCTTGGCAGCTGTGGTCCAATATTTCCACTCGTCTTTCCATGCATGGTGTCAGCCAACATCTGACTCTTTGGAGAGTGGCTAACTGTTGAATGCTCGCATCACTGGCTGGCTGTTAAACAGGAGAGGTGAATTAAGTCACCAACAACACTGAAAAGTTCTCAACACTCTCTTCACCATCTCACCAGCACTGCTGGGTCCTAGGCTTTGGGAACAACAATCCAAATTGCTGCAAACACAAACCCACCACTGTTGGGGGAGGAAGAGTTGGTATCTGAACTGTTTCAGGAGCTTGACCCCACAGATCAATGGGCCTTGACAATATCCATTCTAGCGTGCTGAGATAGCTGGATGAGTCTGCTCTCCCTAATCTTTGAGATCAGGGGACATCAGAGAAGGCTACAAGAAGGCTAAACTCACCTGGATATACAAGAAGAGTTTAACAGAGGATCCAGGAGATTACATGCCCATTAGTGATACTTCAGTTCCTGGGAAAGTAACCAAAGGAATCTTCCTAGGAGCTATCACAATATGCATGAAGCAGGGCATTGGGAAAAGCCAGGATGGATTCACCAAGGGCAAGTGTTGCTTGACAGAACTGATCACCTTCTATGGCAAAGGAACTGCTCAGTCCAAGTGGGGCATGTGGTGGACATTGCTTACCTGGATTTCTGCAGGTATTTCCATTTGGTTTCCCACAGCCTCCTCCTGGACAAACTGACACATTATGATCTAGACAAGTGGTCCTTGCAGTGGGTGGGGAACTGGCTGGCAGAAGCACCTACGGGGTGCCAGTAAACAGCTCCTCTTCAGGCTGGTGACCTGTCACAAGTGGGGTCCAGCAAGGATCGATACTGGGCCCAAAACTGTTTAATATCCTCACAGTGATCTGTGTGATGGGACCAAGTGCACCCTGCTGAGGTTTGCCAATGATTCCAAACTGAGTGGGAAGGGGACACTTCAGAAGGGAGACCCACCCCTTGGAAGGGGAAGACAGAAGCCTGGATAGGCTGGAAGAGTAGGCTGCCTGAAACTTATGGAGCTCAACAAGGCCAAGTGTAAGGTCTTGTACCTTGGAAAAGACATAATCCAGGGGTGCAGCACAGTCTGTGTGTGATCTGCCTGGTGGGAAGCAGCTGTGTGGAAAGGGCCCAAGAGATCCTGGTGGACAAAAAGCTCAGTATGAGCAAACACTGTGGCAGAGATCCAACAGGGATGGTGGGATGCACCAACAGGGGCCCCACCAGCAGAGATAAAGGATTGTTATCCAGTTCTACTCATTGCTTGTCAGGCCACACCTGGAATACTGTGTTCAGTTTTGGTCCCCATGATACAAAAATATGTAGACAAGCTGGAGTGTGTCCAGAGAAGGGCTACAAAGATGATCAAAGGACTGCCATATGAGGAAAGGCTGAGAGAGATGGGTTTGTTCAGCACTGAGAAAAGAAGGTGTAAGGGAGGCCTTATATCACCATGTTCCAGTATTTAAAGAGCGCCTATAAAGATGGAGACTTCTTTTTACAAGGAGTTGCATCGAAAAGGTATGGGGTAATGGTCATATGTTATTCCTGGGGCAATTCCAATTTCTGTGATCATTCCATGAACTCACTGGAGGAGAAGCAGGTCCAGAAAGCAGGCTGCTCAGACCTGGGGGATGGATGTCTGCAACTCTCTCATTGCCCTTCCAACTGGGTGGAATTGTGAATTTTTCAGAAAAACAATGTTGAGTGTGATACTTGTTTAACATGACTGCAAGAGGCTGTGACCTAGGGCTGTGTTCATATTAACAGCCGTGTTCCCATGGATTTTGGTAGGGAAGGAACTGCTTTGTAACATTGGAATATGATGTATTAGGAGGGGACTGTTTCTCTTCCATGGTGACTTCACTGGGTGCAGCTGGTCCTCAAATGTGTTTTGAAGTAGTTTCTCATTAGGATCAACTCATGGGAAGTAACAGATGGTGAAGTAAGACTAAATTAGTGAGAACGTTGTGCTCAGTTAATGCTCTTTCTCTCTATAAATAATAGCTGGGGAGTGGAGCAGGAATGAAGACACTTTTGTTTGTGGCTACCTCTGCTGCTACATAGATGTTATATGATGCCTTCCAGTGTGTTTGGTCAGCACTAGAAAAGAGTAGAAAGAATTTATCAGCCCTTTCATGACGGCAAAAATATTACAATTCTACTGCAGAACAAATAAAATCCAAGGAATGCTCAAAGGCTTATGAGGAGAAACAAGTGTGGGAGACAATTTTACATTAACAATCAGCTTCTTCATATGAAAGTGAAACAAAACACAGCGTCTGTCCTCTGATATTCCCAGTAAATCTCCAACTTTTTAGTGTTTACTTCTATCCTAAAATCTTCCTTTGAAATAGATGTATTTTAGTAAGACTTAACTTGCTGTGGTTCAGACATCCTGGCTTGTTGTCAGGCACACTTCACGGCTGGAGCACCCACCAGGAGAATCACTTTTAGAATGCCATCAGTGGCTGCTGCCAGCCATCACCTGCCCCTTCCCAGTTCTTTGTGTGACACAGTGTGAATATGTGTGAGGCTGGTATCCACAGACTGGAAGTTTTACATTCAAATCTGCATCTGGCATCCCAGCTCAGATATTGGCAGCAGCTCTGGCATCTTGTCTTGAATGACATCTTCTGCAACGTAGGTCTTCAGTGATTTTTTTTTTCAGGACACAGCAATGAAAAGCTTTGCAGAAAGTAATTCCTCCTGAGAATTTTTTTTCTGGACTTGTCAGCCTGTGCTGTAAACTTTCCTTATGGGCCATTTTGTATTGTAGACTTTTTTGCAGATCTTATTCAGTGCCCCACAGGACATATGCTTCTGTTAGTGATGATCTTGAGGTGTTGGCCAGGATAAAATCCTTCTCTGTTTCCCATGCTAGTCCTAACTCTTCAGTGGAAACAGCTGCTCCTACTATTACAGACAACACAAACCCTAACAGTGTGAAACTTTGATTTGCAGGAGGACATACGGATCTCTGAACAGCTCAGGGACTAAGGAGATATACTTCCTCCAGGGATCTTTTATCATAAAAGCAGCTTAAGTGACTCACTCTTTCCCGAGGATATTCTTAAAACAACCTCACTCAGTTCGTCTTTTAGTGGTCAGAAAGAAGATTTATTTTGTGCTGTCTTTCAAAAAAAAAAAAAAAAAAAAAAAAACCAAAAAAAAAAAAACCCACCTCCAACTTTTAAAAATGTCAATGGCTGTATTTCCAAGAGGATTTGGGCTGTATTAGAAGTCTGTACGGCTCACTAATACATGGGCTGACTGGCACTATCTTCACTCAAGCAAGTGCTCCAGTGACAAATTCAGTGCTATTTTTAGTTCCCTTTACAACAAACTGCTTGATTGTAAGGCCTAGGGAACCGTGACACAGTGATCCTGAGGGGACTGCTGGAAAAGGCAGAAGGACGAGGCACGGCAGCGTGCTGGCTACGCCAGGGACTCCGGCTGATGCACAGAGGAACACGCCAGGAGCAGGTATTTTAAATCATCTCCTAAGCCTTGGTTTGCCCACGAAATGAAGCTGCTGGCCAGAGTCAGGGCATGAAAGCGTTAGCTGGCTGGCTCTATCTGCTCCTGCCCTTAAAGATTTCATTCCATAAATTCCTGTCCTGACCGTCAGCTTTTAAGTCGTCTCCTCTCGTTTCCTAGTATTTTCTGGGGTTTTAGAGGATCTTTAGGCAAGTTAGCAAATGGCAGTAGCGGGAGGGAGATAAGTTTCCCAAGCGGAAGGCGTAGTGCTGCGGTGGAAGCCCCGCCGTGGCAGTGCCTGGGTGAGTAGCCGGGAACAAGTCGGAGCTGCAGCCGGCCGGGGGTCGGTGCGAGCGGCCGGAGGGGCTGGAGCGCTGCCCGGGCCGTGTCCGAGTGCGGGCAGCCCCCGGCCCCAGCGCCGCTGACCCCCGGCCCGCCGGACCCCGCTTCGGCGCTCCCTCAGGTCGGTCCCGGCGCGGACAGCCGGTCCCGGGGTTCAGCGGCTGCTCCTGGGCGCGGTGGTTGCCATTCCCGGGCGGTGGAGTCCCGGGCGGGACGGGCGCCAGGGCGCGGCTGCCGCGGCTGCCCGGGCTCAGCCACCGCTGCTAGGTGAGCGGCGGAGGCTCCGCAGCGCTCCTGCCCCGGAGGGACGGCAGCGCTGCCGGCGGGACGGGCCGCCCGATCCCGGCTGCGTCCCGCCCGCCTCCTGCCCGCTTGCTTCTAAGAGCTGCTGCTGTGCCACAACCTCTGCCAGCATGCCCTAAGAATGAGGATCCCGGCCTGCTGGAGCGGCAGCGGGGCTCGGCAGGGAAAGTTGTGCTTGTGTGAAGTGCCGTGGGGAGCGGGGCAGTGCTTTGTTGTCTCGCATTTGCACCCTTTTGTTTCAGCTCGGCTGTGCGGCAATTCCTTGCTTCAGAGTCAGACTCCGGCTTCGGAGTGAGCGTGGATGCAGTTTAGCTGCATTGTTTTGTTTTAAAATAACTACATGTGTTTCACCCTTAATGATACCATTATCTTAAAATAGCTCGATGTGCTGCGTCCCTTGAGTTACTTGGTAGAAAAAACAAGGAAGGGGAGCTGCTGAATTCCCATGAACTTTGTGTTCTTAGATCCTGTTAGGCTTTCAGCACGCTAACCTGCTGTAGCAGCCTTCTCCATGTACTAGAAATGTGTATTACCAAACTACTCTCTGCTTCTGGAGTCACATTCTCTGCCCTAGCTGTGATTAAGGTACATATGAAAAGACAGGTGGAGTGGCACTTCCATAATGGGGGTTTTAGTGTACTCCTGTTAGATCTGTGCATCTGTATATTAACAGTGCAGATGGTACAAGCAGAGTAGCTGTAGCATGTGTTGGCTTACTTGTGCATTAAATCAGTTCATATAATTAGCTGATAATCAGTCATGCTCATATGAGATGAAACAATTAATGTTTTGGTGCTTCTCTAAAAAAAAATTGAAATACCCTGTTTTGTTTTCATTGGTTCTGTCCAATCCAGATTTTTATCCTCCAGAAATAGTCTTCATCACTAGTTGCCAGTTTCAGCACTAGTTACTAAAACAAAGGCAAGTAGAATGAAAAGTCAATTACTCCCTGGCCTGAATTCAGTAAACTGAGTCTGCATGGTTTAGAACTTGTTATACTTTCAGAGGAATTAAGATGAATTATTTGGGTTTTCTTTGGGCAAAAAGTAGAGATGGATGAGATTTTATTAAAACTTCAGTGACAAATGTTTTAGTGTTAGGGCACTTCTCTGGGACATGCTGCACATGTCAGTGTAGGTGAAAGCTCTGTGTTTGCTTATGGTGATCAAATGCACGAATTTTACCGAAGTGCTGGAAAGGCTGACTGGGTGGTTCTTAATCAGTGTTGTTGTGTCTTTCCATCTACTTGTCTGGTACATGCTGGGATCAGCCTGGTACAAGGGACATTCTGCATGACTAACTACATTGCCTAATTTTGATACTCTGGTACCTCTATTGGAAAGACACATGGCCCTCAAAAGAAAACTCCATTACCTCAGGGATACTGCAGTCCTTCTCAGCTATCTATAGATGCTGTCCATACCCTGCTTGAGGACAGCTCAAAGTAGCAACAGTTCCATTGGTGTTTGGCAGTGTGAATATGAGAGGTAAAGGGATGCAATGCTTCTGAGAACTGTTAATAAGTGAGTATGTGTTTATACGATTTTGGATATAAAGGCCCTCTTTTCCCTCACGCCCTTAAGCCTTTTAGTTAGGTGAGTGGGTGAGATGCTGTGCTGCTGGTCACACATCATGCCTTGAGCGCAGGAGAAGGTGGCCCTGCAGGGTGTGTTGGAACACCGTAATTTTGGAGCTGCTCATGGATAGAGCTCCCTTCCTGTGCTCTGCAGGATGACCTGTTGATGCCACTGGGCATCTCTTTCCTAAATGGGGTTACACTTGTACTTCAGTGTTTGTGCAGGTTCTGAGACAGGTCAGAAATCTCATTTGAAGGAGGTGAGGTATCTTTCTGTCTTTATTGTACCAGTTGGGAAGTGATGGATTGCACATAAGCTCTGCACCTGGTATCTCTCGCAGGCTGTAAATCCAAGAGATGCAGCTCAAAAGCAAACTGTAAAGTCCAGACTGACAATGTCATTTAAATGTCCATTCAGAGAAATACTGGTTTTGAGCTATGGCTAAAGATGAGCAGGTGTCAGATTTCTTTTCTTCCCATGTCCTCTGAATGCAGCACAGTAAGTCATAATTATCTCATCTATTTTAAAACAGCTTTCTGGGTTTTTTGATTTTTTCCCCCCCCTGATCTTTGTTAGCTAATTCAAGACGAAGTGGCTTATAAATTAAACATAATTTTCTAATGAATTCCAGCTCATCCTTCTTAAGCCAAGTCTGATACATAACCAAACTCATTTTAATCATTAAATGAAGTCATTGACTTTTTTGTCTGTGAATGTCAGATGGTAGCAGATCACTGAAGTACTTAACCTGAGCATTATCCATAGACTGCAGCTCCCTCTTTTTTCAAGATACAGTTATGAAGTATGCTAATACCATGCATGTAGAAAGTTGCAAGTTCTCAGCATTCATTCCTTCTGGCAGAGGAGCAGTTAGAACCTTCTCTTGGCAACACATTTGTGAATTATGTGGGGGTTTTATTTAGTGATAAAAGTAAGTGTCAGACTCTGAAAATGACCAGGAACACATTGAGGTCATTTGGGTTATCATAAGAGCTGCTCTATCTATTACGCCTGTGAAACCTTCCCCTTTTCCAGGTATGCATCTACATCTGGGACCAGTGCGCTTTTCAGCCCATCTGACAGCAGGGCAAAGAGGGAGATTTTGTACACAAAGCTAAAAAAGTCCAGTTTCTATGATGCGAGAATACCTAAAGTGACATTTTACACTCAGCCATAAATAAAAATGGGGTAGCTAGTATCAGCAATGAATGTTTGTGAAAAATAAGCATCATATGTTTAGAGATGGCATGGGCTAGAATAGACTAGAAATAGAACAGATTTTTTCATTTGGAAGGGACCTATAAATGCTCATTCAGTCCAACTGCCTGACCACTTCACTTGATCAAAAGTTAAAGCGTGTTATTGAGGGCATTGTCCAAATGCATCAGTCTTGGGGCAACAACCACGTCTGTGGGAAGCCTGTTCTAGTGTTTAACTGTCCTCTGAGTAAAGAAATGCTTCCTAATGTCCAGTCTAAATGTCCCCTAATGCAGCTTTGAACCATTCTCATGCAGGAAAATACAGGTAATACTCAGCTGTCTATGTGCTAAGAGTGTTTCCTGAAAATGTGTGGAAGAGCTAACAACATCCAGCAGTTGTTTCAGCTTCCTTGTTTGCTGTCTGCTTCAGGCTTCACTTGGTTTCCTTTTTTCTCCTCCATGGGATATCTCCATTGCAAATGTGTTGGATTTGTAATGAGGAAGCACTAGCTTTCCAATACTAAGTGAACAAATCTCTAAAATGTTTCCTCTAACAGTAAGAATTCACCATGCTGGTTTGTGGATTTTAAATTTCAGCCAGTTAGGGAGCCAATTAGTGGTGTTGTGTTACTAGAGAAAAGAGTGTATTTTGGCACCATTTGTTCATGTCCCCCTATGGCCTGCCATTGAGGTCTTTGTTTCAGTATAAAAGGAGGATTAGTGGCTTTGGACGTCTCTGTTACTGCATGCTACTAACATGAAAACTAATACAATGATAGGTTGAAGGTGTAAAATATAGGCCCAGAGTGACTTAAAATAAGGGAGAGATGGCAGTAGGATTGGAGCTTGCAATAAATGGTCAAAGAGAAAATGGAAAAATCTATCCTTATTTAAAGTGGTGTGTGCAATATATTTATTTAGGCACTCAGAATCAGGAGAGATGTGGCTGCTTCAAATGAGAAATGTGTTCTAAGGAAATACTTTCTTCATTTAAATTTAATCTGAGGAGGTTTGAAAGTAGAATTCATTCTTGTGGAATTAGATTATGCCCTGGTTTGTTATATTTCCCTCTTCCACATCATATTGTCTTTCTCATTTCCACAAATAGCTTTTTCATCTCGGTTGCCACTGGCAAAAGCCTCTAAGTAGGATTTTTGGACACATATGAGTGAATCAGAAATACTGTGGTTGGAAGTTTTGCAGTCATTAGATGGAGGAGCCAGAGTTATAGAAGTTCACTTGGTCAGATTTAAGCAAACTATAAGTTTTGGGGTTTTTTTCAGAAACAGGATGATAATGGTGAGGAGACAGTGCCAGCAAGCAACCTCAGTGCTGAATCATAGTGTCATCTGTCTTTCTGCAGCCCATGGAAGCTGCATCTCACATGCTTTTCCTTCAGAAATCAGGGTGCGCACCTTACCCAGATCATGCTGTGATCACCAGTACTGGCAGGAATGAATCTTGGGCTAAAACCAGTGCATTTAAATACTGACATCTGAGAGGAACGAATGAATATGGTCTTATCTTTGTCTTTTTCCTGCCTCCAAATGATGGGAGATCGACCAGGAAAGGCAGATCTCATTTTGCCTTTCCCCTGGGGTACTCTGGTACATGGCAGAGCCTGTGTCTTTGTGGCTGGGAGAGGTGAGGGATAGGACGCTGCCTAAGAGCAGAAGGAGCTGATGGAAGCAGTGGAGCAATAGAAGAAAGATGCTGAGATCCTTTACCTAAGAAGTTCTTACCTTAAACAGTCCTTGTCTGGTCCTGAAAGGATGTGAAGCCGCTGGTGGGATCTGTCTGCTTTGTGAAGGGCTTTGAATGCCCTGAAGAGTGGGATGTTCATCAGGCAAAACAGGAAAGGCAGCTGTGCAAGTGCATCAGCCTTACTCCTCTACTTCTTCCCAGCCTTACAAAACCTGACCTAACACCCTGAGGCTGACATGTAAAGAAACAAATGCTGTGGGGATTTGGGGCAGAGAAGATGACAAATTGCATACACTTTTAGTAACCTTAAGGGCAACTAAGTGAACTGTCAAAAGCATTTTGTGGGCCAGCTTTCCAAAAGGAGTACAACTGCACAGTGCCAGGCTCTCCTGGCAGGGTCATCCTCACCTGCCAGCCTTCCCTCTCTCAAGGTGGTCAGGTCGTGGTCCCAGCTGCGTTTGAATCCTTCTGCTTAGCAAAAGGATAGCGAGGCAGCAGTGGGTACTTGAGAAATGGTGCAGTCACTGCTGTGTAATGATTACATCAAGGCCTCTGAGGTATGTGCCCTGATCCGTGACTTGACTTGTGATGCTGGCAGGTCGGCTGGCAGCTGGCACGTTGTTAAATCGGGGCATGGGATCTTGCTTTAGTGTGAAATCCCCTTGGGGGCAAAATCTACAGCTAACCCAGCAGATTGCCGTGGTAGAAGCAGCAGCCTGTCCCCTGCCCTTGCACACCCCCCTGCCCCTGTCTGCCTGTTGTTTGCTCCCCTGCAGCTCGGGAGATCCTGTCCTTCGACCCTGAAGAACCGAGGCACTGGCAGCTTTCAGCTACTGTACTGAAAGGAGCTGATTTCTGCTTTTAACACCAAAACTGAAAGGAGGCTTTAACTTAAAGACAGCAATAGGTAGTAGCGAGAGACATTTCTGCTTCTCCTTGTGTGGGTGCTCACTCTGTCTTTTTAAAGCAGATAATAAACCAATATTTATAGTTAGTTGGTTTCTAAAACTTATCACTGATTGCAAATCACCTTATTTATCTATTTACATTCCTTCCAGTTCACCAAGTAGCATGTGAAATTACTGAGTTTCTGGTAAGTGTCCTGTAAAATCTCAGTTAAAGTATGGTAGGACAGCATGTTGTAGTTATTGAAATGACAACTTTTTTTTCTTTAAACGGGGTACTTATTTGACATACTTCACTTCAGGTATGACCTTTGTGTCTGTGCTGGTGCATTTTCTGAGTTTATGACTCACTCCACATTCCTATAAAGCCTTTCACTGGGTGTTCTTAGAGTCTTTACAAGATATAATTAACTGAAATACTGTCTCTCCCCTGTGAGGTAAGTAAATATTCTTAATTGCTTTTTGCAGAAAGAGGAAAATATGGTAGAGAAATTTAAAAGGAATTCACCAATGCTGGGTGAAAAGCTACTGAAAAGGCAGCAGCGGAGGCTGGGATTCCTGAACCCTCTTTGGTGTGCACCATTTCTCTTTCTTACATAAGCATGCATAGGAATGATGTAACCCAGCAGAGTGAGGCAAGATGTAGGTCAGGTTTCTTTTGTCAGGATATCTTCTGCTTTTTGACCTGTAAGTTGCTGAAAGCAACAAAAGCCTATGGATGAGAGAGCCTTTTCAGAACTGGTTAAAAAAGCCTCAAATCCTTCTAAAGAGCTATTTTTAGGAAGCTAAATCAAAGAAAAGACCCCTGGGGGGTGGTCTGTACACAAAGTTTCTGTCTGGCTGCCTTCAGATAGCTTAAAGTTTTAATGCACTTGTCAGGCTGTCACCTTTTGTGCCTGGTGAAAACAGAGACCAGACTGAACGGGCTGTCGGGGGCAGACCCTTCTTCAAGGTTGCTGGTGCCAGGCCCAGTCACTGGAGGTTTTGGGAAGAGGGATTGTACAGTGTTAAGATGACTTTCAGTCCCATTTTGATCAAAAGATACTCACTCTGTCTTGAGTGTCCTGAAAGGGGGAACAGATTTCCACTTTGTTGTTGTTGGTTACTTTATCAGAAAAATGGCAGCACATAGAACCTTGAGCAGAAATTACCGTATGTACTGATAATGATATAAATATGATGTCTAGTTTTAAGGACCACCAAGGAAGGAAGCTTAACAGGGCATCATTGTCCTTTCACAGCTGTGTGAAAAATCTGTGTCTATCCTTTCAACTGTGCTCCACACCACGTGGAAGTTCTTTTTTACCCTTGAGTACCTGGTGGTTTATTTTTCCTCAGAGTAGAATGGCTCTAATGACAAGGTTGGAAAGACTTTGAGGCTTTATTCTGCATTTTAACGTCCTTAATGCAAAGGCAAGAGGGGACAGCACAAGAACCAGTGTCAGGGTGGCAGTGCAGAAGTGCCAGGGGAAGACAGTCCTTGCTGCTGGTGTTCTGAAAAACACTTCACTAGGAGCTGAAGCACTACTGGCTTTGTACAAAGCAGGCTCTTGACTGTGAAAGTTGCAAAGAAGCCAGGAGCGGCTGGGACAAGGAAGGCAAAACTTTCATTTCCTGAAGCCCTTGCCACGTTCTTTTATCCAGCATATGTTAAGTAGGTATAATAGTAAATGCAGTCATGCAGCAACAAATTGGATGAGCTGATTTAGGTGAAATGAGAATGATGAGGAGTTAACTCTAAATTATTACTGCTTTGATGTTTGCAGCTCACATATATTTTCCTAGAAAATAAATCACCTTTTTTCTACAGGGACACTAGAAAGAAGGCTTGGACACAATTTGTTTTTATTTCAGCTCAGTAGATCAAGAGTAAAAGTATGTCCCTATCATGAGAGCTGCTTTGTCCTAAGAAAGCCTCCTTAAAGGAGGGAAAGCAGGAGACACTAGAGATTCCTGTGGCCTTGAACTGTGCTAGCACAGGATAGCTATTGAAACAGCAGTTAGCACTTAGAATTGTTTGGAATTCTTGCCTAGAGACTTCAACAGAATTACCAACTGATAATTCTGGCTGATAGTGAAGAATTGTGATAGGTTAGGGGGTGATTTAAAACAAACTAAAACAAAAGCAGGTGCTGGTGACACTCATTAAAACCCACAGGAAAACAGGGATGAAATGAAGAGTGGCAAGCCCACTATCCGCTGTGTAAATACTGGGAAACACTTTATTAGCAAACAAACCATCCCAGTCAGTCAGCTGAACTAAAAGAGGCTGGAGTGGGGTATGTATCACCTATGGCATGGGAAGACATAGGTGAAACTTTCATCCCATTGTTTCACAGAACATAGGTTTGGTAGGTGTTGTATAAGAAATTGGTGTGGTGACTCTGCTTTAAGGACACTCTGCCTTATCTCCTGTGGTTATTGCTGTTAAATTTGGAATGTGAGAGTGATTTGGACTTGGTGCTTGCTGTTACACTGCATCCGTAGCCATCTGATGATGCATCAAACCCAAACGAGCCCTGCTGCAGCCAGAATAGGCGGTAGGAACTATGGCCTCACACCTGGCCATGCCTCTGCTGGGTGTCAGACCTGTAGGAAATGAGTGTTAGCAAGCTGAATGCCTTAGTGCTTGTCAACCAATTGTCAGCCAATTCCAGGTATATTCCAGAAAGTTTGAAATTTCCTTTTTTTGTGACAGCAGGAAATTGGTAGTACAGGCAGGGAACCTACCTGTGAGAACTCTTCCAGCTTGGAAAAGACTGGGGTTTTTTTTGGGTGGGAAAGTCCCACAAACTCTCCTGCTGCTTATCCCTTTTTCCTGTAGTCTGCCTGTGTTGTCTGCTGTATTGCAGATGGAACCAGTGTTTCTCTTGCATCTTATTATGAACTAGTGGAAGTGTGTTGACTTAAACAGCCAGGAACCAGGGTCAGGACAGAGTGGACCTGACCTTTATTTTTGATGGCCTATCTTCAGAGTTCATGGTAGTATTTCCAGTGGTGGAATACCTACATAAGAATAAGAATAATGACTTTTCTTTACTTTTTCTGTAACTAATATGGCTAAAGCCATTATTTAACAGCCAAAGTCTGGATCAGGAAGGGCTTCTTAGCCATAAGCAGTCAAGATGCAGGACTGCTTAGCTGATTCATTTTTGGATCTGGAAGAGGAAATGCTGAGATGTCACCATTTAAAATTTTCTATAGTGCTTTGTTAGCTTTCAGTTTGGCAAGAATTTACAGGCTTGAGGATAAAAATGTAGCTTTAGTCTAGAAAATGTAATTTACTGAATAACACCCTGTTGGTGGTAGGTACCTGAGCATTTTCAGCACTGAGATACAAGCATTGTAAAACCAGATGATAGGTATGTTTATTTTCTGTAATCTGTAGGATTGACCTCAGTGTTACAATAACAAAATCATTGCTTTGTTGTCCATCCCTTCTGTTACATGCCCCTGTGCGTTTTCTACCTATTTAATTTACTTCTGCAGCTACCAACTCATATTAGATCAGAATTTTGGCTAATTCTGAGCACATTGCATATATTCAGAACACTCAAAATCATCTCCTGGTGCAGCTGAAACTACACTGTGGTCTGAATTGCATGACTAAAGGGTAAGAATCCGTTTAGATTCATTGCTTGACATTTAATATCCAGAGAAGATGGTGGTTGTATACACATATACCATAAAAGAAACAAGTATGTTTAAACCTGTGGAATTAAGTAGTTTGCCATCCCCTCTTGTAGGCCACTTGTACATCTGGCAAATCAAAGCTGCCGTTTGTAAAGTGGGATTTAAAAAAGCCTCAGCCAGCAGCCTCAAAGGAAAGGCTGCTCTTCTGTGGCTGGCAGCCAGCTGCCTGGGAGGCAGCTCCATCCCACTCCCCCTGCCCATTTCCAGGGCACGGGGCTGTGTGAGGCAGCTCCATGCTGCTGCAGACATCAGAGGCTTTAACAAGAAATGGCTCTTCCGCCTAGAAACCGCTGTGGCAGCGTAATCTTTGTCCAGGGCTGTTCAGGCAGCAGTCTGAGCTCCCCTAATGGGAGTAAAACATACATTGAGTAGTGCTGGAGAGCTGCACTGATATGGTCTGTTGGTAGCTGAATGTGGGACTGAGCTGGGACAAAACCAGTGCATCCACGCTATCCTGGAAAACTGGAAAAGAGGTTGGGACTGGAAAGGAACAGCAGCAGTAAGGAGCAGAGGTACTCTGTGTACTCTTTGGTTTTGTCCTGGGCAAGTAAAAGCAGCAGCAGCTTTTAAAAGGACATTGTGTTCATGGTGAGGTGGAAAAGTCCCTTTTCCAAAAATCTATATTACAAGTTCTCCCAGCCTAAATATCACCAGATGAAGTTTGTTGTATTTTTTTTTTTTGTTGTTGTTGTATTCCTTTTTGAATGGGTTTGTCAGCATTGTGATCTGTAGTCTTACAAAGATGTTTACATCACTTGAGTATATGCTGGAATCTCTTTCCAAAAGCTTGGATCTGCTGAAATTTACCTGTATTGTGGGAATTTCAACTTTGGTCAGTTCCTTGGAGTGAGCATGTGGGGCCTGTGGCTATAATGCAGTTCCAGCTGAGGGGCAGGGCATTGCTTCCTGATGAGAAATTTCCACTGTGTCTGCTGTGGAAGAGCCTGTGCATAAGTCATCATGCGCTCCTGACAGAAGAGAAGCCTGGTTCTGGAGTCTCCATTTTTTAGAGAGCAGAAATAGAAATTATTTTTCTTTCTTGGAGAAAATTGTTTAAGTAAGTCCTACAGCAAGGCAGGATTATTTATGGATGTGTTTTGGGTTTTTTTTTCCGATCAAGAATGAATCACAAGGTTAAGGAAAAAGCCTCTCAACTTTCCCAAAATTAGATCAGAATTAGAACAAGCCAAGAATGTGTTAAATATGTTCTGTAGCCATGCTCTAGCTGTTAGAGATCACAGGGGCATAGAATTGTGGTAGTTTGAAAAGTTGTCAGCAAACAGGAAAATTAATGTAACTCTCATACTTCAAACAAAATACCAGCTTCTTTGTCAGAGACTTCACAAAAATCACTGTTTTTTTAACATAAGCCTGCTATAAGACAGATTTTAATGCAGCAGAAGCAGATATGCTCAGATTCAGAAATGGATGAAGTGAAAGAGAATTAGAGGGTAAACTGTTGTTCTTGTAAATAGACAGGAAATAACATACTGAAGTATGATAGTTTTCCAGGGTATTCTTATACACAGCTCTGAGGAAAGAGCTGGTAATATAACTCAAGAAAGAAATTGGGATTTATTGTGATTGTCTCTCGGAGACAATTTTCAGATGACCTGGAGGTTTATTTGTGGCACCTTCTCTTTCCAGTGCTATAGTTCAGCTGTCAGCATTTTTATCTGAATAGAGTGGTTGGTGAGATGGGAGCTGTTAGAAAGGAAGCATGGCAGAACAATCTGGAAGGAATGGCTGCACCTGTATCAGCTCTATACCTGCCTATACCAAAGGTCAGGACAGTTGCCCAAAAGTATAGCTGCAGAGGTTTGGGAAGAGGTAAAAGTGGCAGAGTAATTTGCAAGGATGGTGTTTTGTATAATTTCAGCAATCTACAAGTCTCTTGCTGTATGGAATTAGAGCTATAGTACTCAATCAATGTTTGGTGGTAACTTGTTAGATCTGGATGGAAAATACTCCTTGCTTTTATAATTAAATTCTCAATATTTTCCATTGAAATTTTCAGTCTTCCTTCTGCTATCTTTGGTGTTACATTGTGTGTAAGATTTTCTTCCATCCTCATTGCTGACACCAAGTTGGAAGGAACTGACTCCTCCAGTTTGTCCAGTTTGACTTTGATTCTAGCCCAGATGCTGAAGAAGGCAGTTCTGTTCATGGGTCAGCTCCCTCAGCACAGTAGTCTATGGGGGAACTTGTCCTTCGTAATTCCTTTGGTATCTCATGCTTGAGTTGCCTCATTTTCGGGGGTTAGACTGTACAATATGTGCAGAGAGGACAGTGGCATCTCTGACCTGCCCTCCCCTTAGCGCTCCTGCTAAGCACATCTGCATTGACTTACACAGTGGGAACTCTAAAATGGGACCTGGATCAGCTGAGGCCAGTCCCTCTGGAGAAAGCAGGATCCCAAGGTGTGTAAAAGTCATGCAAGCACTGATAGCCTGAAGAGCCTGTATTGTTGTGGTTCTGCTCTTTGTTGTGTACTGTAGTGTAGTTCAGTTACAAGATTTAGGTCACCAATTGTACTAGGAGCTAGAGGAATTTCTCAAGGATAATCTAGAGGATAGGATCTAAAAATGTTTTGAGGCTCAACTTAAATGCTTGGGGTATTGGAGGCAAGAAATGTTCTGCTTTTGCACTAGTGTTCACAAAAATGTGTTCTTTCTATTTATCGGGCCCTTCAAGCCTCAGGGTTCTATAAACCACATGTCTATCAAATCCAATTATTAATGGCTCATTTTTTTCATAGCTTGATAGCTCAATACAAGGAATGTATGGGGTGCCTGGGACTAACGAGTCCTTTACAGCAGCTGCACATTGTACTTTCCTGCCCTTTTCCTAGCACTGCAGCTTTATATTCCTTAGTTTGTACTTGTTTTGTTGTGGACAGAGGCTCATATTCAGGAGCTTGCTGTTCAGCGTGGCTTTCCAGGAGAAATGTGAACGTGATGAGCGTCCCTGACCTTTTGTCCTTGGCCATAAAAATCTTTCCATTGTATGCAGCTGCATGTGCAGCAGGTTGGTGTTTGCCTCTTTGAAACACGTTAGGGATTAACCTTTTGCAAAAGCAAATTGCAGACAGCAGACAGCAATTGCAACCTGCCCGGCCGTGAACCCTTTCACCTCTCTCCTTCATGAGGCAGACATTTGCCCCTGGTTTGGGACTCCATTTGTTTTTTGGCAAATAAAAACATCTGTCTTCCCCAGTGAAAGGAGAACTTTAATGAGGTTCTTGGAGACCTTCTGCATTCTGCCTTGAAATGTAAATTTACTCAGGGATGGAGATTATTTTGGAAGAGAGGGAGCAAGAAAGTGATGCCTTTGTCACAAAGATGGAGAAAGCAGCCTCGTGGCTATGTTAAAATGCCTGTGCCTTTAATTAATATTGACTGAGTCTGCTCAGAAGAGAATGGTTATATTATGTGCTGTGGCTGAGGGGATGTTGAAATACAGGCAGGAATTATCAGACAGGTTTCTGTCAGGGCTGTCGCCACTGTTCTGTTTCTCTTTGGCTTTTAAATCCTTTCCCTGTTTGTTAAAAGAGCAATTGAAAGAACTTATTTCCTGGTGGAAGCTTGTTTTACAATCTTCGGACCTAACTTTCCCTTCCCAGCTGAAGAACTTTGGAAAAATGTAAGAGATGGATGACTGTAAGAATAACAAAGTGTAAATTAGTTGAAAATAAACATTTTGCAGTATGCTAAATACTGTCTTGTGGGCTAAGACACAGTCTCCCTTTAGTGGAGATGTATGGAAGCATTTCTGAGAAAAACCAGGACTGGTTCCTATGGAGGAATGGGTGGAAGAGAGGGAGAGGAGAAATGAGACCAGTAGAAGCTGTTAACTGTCCAAAGGGGCTTTGAGCAGGCAAGTGCAGATAAAGGAGTAGAACAGAGGGAAAGGGGCCATGCTGCAGATCACCTGCATTAGCTCTGGAGGTCAGATCTGAATGCTAGAATTGAAGGCCCAGGCGCTGCAATTTTGGCTCCTGTGGCTGCAGGTGAGCGCCAAAGAAATACCCCCCAAACAAGCAGCATGGTAGTGCTGGCCCCTGAGCTCAGCAAGCAAAAGGCGCCAGTTTGGGATATTAAACAGTATTTGTGATCATTTCCACCTCAGTGATTATGGCTTTGATTTTAGCTTGGCTATTAAGTATACATTGAGTTCAAAGCTGGAATGGCAGAAACATTTGTTTGCATAATGAACCGAAAGATCATTTGCAAACATTGAGATTCAGATCAGCTTTTATGCTGGCAGGTAGTTGCTTGACCCAGGTTAAGAAACTGGGAAGCATTTCATGGGCTTCAGCCCAGACTGGCCCAGCTGGCCCAGGGAGTCTCCTTTTTTGCTGCTGGGATCCTTCTGCTAAACCAAACAACACAAACACGTCTGTCTGGTTCTGTACAGCAACAGACCAGAGAAATTGCTGCTGCTCTTTATGCCTTACATTTAATTCCCCATATAATGGATTTAATTGCCCATCTTAATGGTTTGTTACTAGAATTACAAAATGCCATCTTGCTTATAAAATAAGCAAAATGCCACAGTTGGCAGCTAGGTCTCAGGTAATGTGTTGGCACAATGTCAAAATGACTTGGTAGCAATCAGTGTGCCCATGGACAAGGTATCAGTGTGATAATGAATGTTTAAGTGATTACACTAGTTTTACTCTAGTCATAAAACGGGTGAAGATGGAGGAAAGCAGAGGAAGTGAGGAATGGAACAGGAGTCACTGCTTGGGGAGCTGCACTCAGACTGTGGGTGCTGCCTGCAGCCACAGGGAGCTTTGGGTATTGCCCTGACCACACAAGACCAGATAAAGTATTTTGTGTTACTAAGGGCTTGGGTGCTCTAGTAGAAGAGGGCTGGAACACATGCCTGATACTCTTGGTTAACTAAAGTCGTACATGGAGTGCATTTGAATTTCCCAAAGGGGTCAGGTAAAAAGTATGAGTAGATTTTGTATGACGTTTCCAACAAATAACAGGTCAGGTGTTTCTCCTTTAGAAAGAACCTCATATTGCTTCTAATATTATCAAGATTGCTATTAAAATATGGCATTACATTAACAAAGTACTTTAAATATTGTTTTATGGTGTATTTTTACTGCCCTGAAATGAGCATTTGCAGTTTTGTTTTACCAAGGAAGCCAAAAAGCTTGTCATTTTCAGTCAGTGAAAGGACTGTTTGGCTTTTTTTGGCCAGCTTTCCACAAACTCACTTATTCACGCAGCTATAAATACCTTAATATTTTCCTATCTACACGTTTTGATATATAACAGCAGCAGCTAAAGAAAATAACTGCTTTCCTAGTCTACAGTAAACTGCTGAAAAATACTCTCACAGATGTGTCTTTTCCTTTCTTAACTGAATTATATACATGACAGAAAAAACCTGATGATAAGAAGAGTGTATTGTCTTTGGGCTGCAGCCTGTGATGCATATACAAAGAAAAAGATTTATGTGGGGATCAAAGGTATTGAGAGAGATAGTTGAGAGGTATTTGTTGTTCCATAAACAACAGCAATGAAAGCCGAGGTCCGTGATTGCCCAGGGACAGAGCAGACTGAACCCCCTCCCTATGTATGGGGGGAGTTAAAGCAATGGTGACTTCACATTCTCAACCTCTTCCCCAAGTAAGAACAGGTTCCATTAGAAGCAGACCTGATTTCTGTAGCTTCCTGAACCATGTTTTCCTTCTCCCTTCCTCTCTTTGCCATGCAAATGTGTGTGTGTGTGGGTGACACAGAGCTTGAGGACCTCTCCTCAAGTCTCACCTTATGTTGCTTTCCTAGGCAGGGACTAGGGGAGTCTCAGTGGCTGTTTGCCCTTCTACCTCACAGCCTCATTCAGGGAACCTGTTGTGCTTTGTTGGCTGGACTGCCAATGCATTTCAAAAAATAAAAGCATAATTCTCTGGTGCATCACAGGTCACATCTTCCTGTGGAAGGTTAATTGACAGATCCTGGGGCAGGCTGTTGATACCAGGCTGGAGAGAAGATGAGGGGAAAAGGCATGTTGGTGGTGCTAAATGTAATCAGTAGAGCAGAGGGCTTTGCTTGGGATGGAGGCATTTATAATTCGCGCCATTTCTAATATGATATATGTAATATTGAATACTTGTTAAAATATACATGTTTGTATTAGGATTCCCCCCCACCCACCCCCCCCAATCCCCCCCCCACCCTCACAAGTGCAAGTGAGACCATGTGTATATTGGAAACTGATTTACAAGTAAGAAAGTACAGCTCGCCAGGAGATGGGCCATGTCTGGGGAGATACAGAAACCCCAGGTGCTGATCGTTCTCGTGAACAACCCAAGATGGATATCATGGAAATCCTCAGGCAGATACATGTGAATATACAGCGTTCCCAAATTCCTGTAAATTTCATCAAGGGATTCAACAAACTCCAGACACTGATTTGTTCTCTCTCATCACCAAAAAAGAAAATCTTATTAACATATGGACTCTGAATAGAAGAAAAGACTGATTGCTGAAATCTTGGCCTCAGGCGGAATTGTCCCTATAAAAACCGCTTGTGCCAGGATGGAGGTGTGTGGGCATGGAGGAAAACCTCTGCTGAGGCTGACTTCTTGTTGCACACCCAGGGCCGACCCCGGGCTCGGCTCTGTTTTTTCCTTGTGGCTGGCTAGATAAAATTTGATTGCAAAATAAATAATTTATTTTTCATATTAATTTGGCTGGACAAATTTTCATTTATAGCAGTTTTCTTTCGTATTTTTCTTAGGTAAGCAGAGGTTTGTTTCCTGACTCTTCTTCTGAAATAGCAGTTGATAGTTTAATGAAAATGAAGCAGCAATGTTTCAAGTACAACAGAGATCTTTTAATTGTTGCTGCCCCAGAGGGGATGAACAGCTACATGGGTGGTTGTAAAGCTGGCTGGACAGCGTTGCTGCCACACAAAGGCTTCTGTCATTGAGGCAGAGCTGTGGCTGCTTCTGGTGCATCCCCTCCTCTTGCTCCAAGAGAGCCAGGCCCAATGGCATCTGCTGAGGCTATTAGCTGGTTAAGCCCTGGCTCTGGTTTCATCTTTGTGGGGTCATTAGCAACTTGGCATCTGCTAGCAGCTAGCGTCTTTACCTTCTCATAATGGGCTTTTGTTATCATTACAGTTAAGGGGCCTCTTGTAAAGGGGAGCTCCACACCTGCGTTACAATAAATAGCTGTATGCCAAAGCTATTCGGAGGTAGTTGTTGTCACCCTGAGAGCTGAAAGTTAAGTCTCCTCTTCTCTTCCCTGTGTGATCACAACACTTGGCTTACAAGTGAATGCTACGTGAAAAGTAGCATGGACTCAAGGCACGAAGTCCTGATTCAAACTCAGCTCCAACTAAGTGTTTCTAGGGGAAGGGGCTCAGGTGCTGCTTTCTGGTGCAGGGCAGTAACTAATGAAAATGCTTCAGTTGGGTAGTTTCTGCATTTCTGTCTTTGTGATTTCATCTGCCTTGATGCTCTGTTGTTGTCTGGGTTGCTATGGCTGTGCCAGCATGAGGCTGGCTCCCCTGCAAGAAGTCATGAAAAGAAATGGCTGCCTTTCTGTTCTTATCAAAATATGCCAGGGGTGCTCAGCAACCTTGGAAGGCCTCTGTTTGTTAATAATCCATGTCTGCAGCAGCCAGTTGTTCAGCACCTCTCCATGCTTGTTCACTGTGCTAGTTATGATGGCTGCTAATGCCTTTTGCAGGTGCTGAGAATAGAGTAGACCTGCTGTTGTTCAGCAGCTCTCTTTAGAAGTAATCCCTGTGTGAGGCAGCCTTGGCTATTTAACTTGTTTTTGGGGTCTCTATTTAGGAATGATGTCTCCAGTGAAACAGCAGTGCTGATGACAGGCAGCAGGCTGCCTGGTTCACTTGTTGTGACTGCAGTATTTCCTTGGGGTATCACCAACAGCACAAGGTGCTGTTAAAGCTGCTGGGTTTATGGAGAGAGTGGAACATCTGCTTCCTACAAAAGCTGTTGCCATAGCAGCTGTGTGCCTTAAGAATGGCTTCCTAATACAGTCAAGGTATTTAATGTGTACCATAAGGGTTAAATGAAGTACAAAGCAATCAGTTCAAGAGCCAACATAGTTGGGCCTTGTGCTAAACCATGAGCATAACTGGAATCAAGCCTTTAGGGCCAGCAGTCCTCAGCCAAGCATCTCCACACCCATCACATCAGCAGTATGTGGGCATGTCATGTTCAGAACTGCCTTCTGTAATCTGAACTTAGATGGAATCAGAAATGGGGATGGGGAAGCCAAGACAGAGACTGGTTTGCACATTTTTCTGCTGCACTTATAGGTGAAGATGTGCTCAAAGAAATGAGGCTGGAGCTGCAAATGCAAGTCACAGCATGGTTAAATTCCTGCACTGACTTTTTTTGGTTTTTAACTCTATGTCATGTATGATTGATCTCTAATTTCTGCCTACTGGGAGAAGGAATTTCAGTGTCAACTGTGTTTTCATTCTCCTCTTGCCACTTTAGTGTGGAAAATGGTAAAATGTCATTTGTATAAATATTTTACATTCTCATTTTTCATTTGTGTTGTCTTAAACAAATCAAAATTGCTTGGGACTGTAATAGCCTCATTTTATTGAGGCACTTTTATGAATCTGTAATGATATTCATAAAAGTGGCTAAGTGAACAGAAAAGAGGGGAAATAAGAGTTTTGTCAGATTGTTGCACATAATACAAGTTCAGGACCATAAATCCCAGTGGTGCTTCATTGCATTTGGAGTCCAAAGGCTGGGTGTAGTGCAGGGTTTCATTCTGAGTAAAATCCTCATCAAGTTAGAAACATCGTCTGTAGCTGGCCAATGGGATGGAGTGCTCCTTCTTTTGTGTGCCTTTGTGTGCCAGCTTTGGGCTGAGCACGATGAGCCCTATCTCCTGTTAGCCCTCATTTTCTTGAACAAGACCAAACCATGCACATGCACATATTTCTAGGACAGTTGCTTTCTTCCCCTGGTTTCTCTGCTGTAGTCAGTAAGTTTTGGAGGCCCATCTGCAATGTTTATGGCTGCACATATTTATCCAAATGCTTTAAAGCACCTAGTAGAAACTGTAGCTGCCAGTTAACATTTGTTTTCAGTGTCTTGAACATAGAAAGGAAAGGCTCTTCTCCTTCCTTCTTCTATCATTAATTTTAGGTGTGCAGGTAAAATCTGTGGTATACAGCCCCTGTGAATAGTGCCAAAGAAGAGTTGGTGTACACGGACTATGCACTGCCTGGTGCTGGTCAGCAGCAGATAAACTGCTTTGCCACCATGGCCACTGAGTGACCTGGAGCTTGTGCTTCTGCAGCCTGTCCACTACAGCTTAGTTTGCACACACCTCTTGCAAGTTTGGGCTGGGAGCTGTCAGATGAAGTACATTATTACATTTCCAGCCCCAGGCACTCAGTCTTCACTCTCTTGATCTCACAATTTACCAACTGTGTGTTTTTCTCAAATATGTCAGAGTAAAGTAAATTTGTAATTCCATCTCATTTTTCTTTTGCAATTATACCACTCAAGGTTATATGTTACCAAGTTGAATTACAGACACAGTGTGTTGAGTTGGAAGTATCACTGTTAATAGATACTGCAGTTACTGTGCAGTAATAACATGCCTGTCATATCAAGAGGTAGGAAACCATAACAGCATGGTTTAAAGCCTTTTTCATTGTGCTCCTTCTACCACAACTTAGTGTGACAATTACATGAATCAAAACTGAAGTAAAGTATCTAAGGATGTAAAACCTGACAGACAACTTTACTCCAGCTTGAAATGCTTAAAACAGCTTGGTGTGTTTTAACATGTGCTTTACATGAACTGAAGGACTGGAAATATATCTGAAAGAATGAGGCACAGAGAACCTGTCTGGGTTCTCTTTTTAAATAAATGATAGCCAGAAATCTGCTTTCTTCCCTTCAGAGCTTTGGGTGCTAGTGCTGTCTTCATAGCTGGATCCCCGCTGCCCTCTAGGAATTTTTAATGAAATATTGTCAGCAGTACCACCATACCTGTATTGCAAGCTAGGGATTCCTTTATTAGTTTTCAATAATAATGTTATTGAAAATACTCCAGATTTCTACAGGGACTGCTGAATTATTGTATCTTATTTTTGTAAGACCTTCAGGAGTTCTGCAGAGCCTCTCCATTAGTGTGGTGTTCCTCAAGGCGCTGGCAAAGTAAGCAGAAAGTGACTTTAAATAAATTAATAGATAAATCAGATTTTTCATGCATTGAGCAACGCTCAGTGTCAGATTTTCAGTAGAGCGATGGTGTGCAGCAACTCTAATAGAAATGTAATTTCCATAATTAGAAAGGTGTTCTGCCCTAAGTACCCCGTAGCAGGATATTTAGCATGGCATAGCATTGGACATAATGGCTCTGTATGTTATAATGAGATCTAGAGTCAAAGCAAAACCCAAACTGGGAAGGAAGTTTAATTGCAAACTGGCATTTTGTAGCTCTGACAATTAGGACCAGTATTGATGCCTCATCATCCTTCTTCCTCTCGTAGGAGAGAATAAGTGATGTGGCAATGTTGTGTGGGATTCGGCCCCTGTTATGAAAATAGTGGATTAAGTAATTGTCTGTGGTTAATAAATGCAGCTTGGTTAGCTGGGTTTAGTCCAGAGAGAAGTGCAATGAAAATGCCTAGCCCTAGGTAACTGAGTATCCTGGAAGGTCCTTTTTAAAGGATTATAAATTTCACTCTAAGAAATACATTGGAATATGTTTCAGGGATAGATACTCAACAAGTTATTTAAGAAAATATTGTAATTAATACTAAGAAGTGGAATAAACTCAGAGGCACAGAGCATCAAATATAAAACTTGAGTATCCTGAATTCTCTGCCCAGAAATGGCACATGGACAGCAGAGCGCAGCCTGGATGTTGGCAAGGCCCATTCTGCCCTTACATCCTGGCTTCTCAGGGCAGCAGGAGACAGTGGGGGAACAACAAGGTAGAGTTTGTGTGCTGCAAAGATGAGGGATGGATCAGTTGCCTGGTCTCCAGCCCTGGTTTCTCAGGATTCATGCACTGAAATTAGCTTGCTGGGTACCCAGGTGCTTCTCAGCAGCAGGAAGGTTTCTGGAGCAGGTCCTGACACAGTGTACACGTTGCGTGGAACTGCAAGAGCTGCCTGCAGCTGCCTGCAGAGCTGCCTGCCTGCCTCTGATAGTTAAATTTTTACAGATGACTGAAAGAAAAAATCTGTTCATCTTTTATGAAGATCAGCTGAGAAGGACTGCAGTGTCTTCCATAAAATTGAAAATTAATTTTTTTTTTTGAGTAATGTGTTTTGTTCTAGTATATTCAGTTGTACATTCTTTCATGACACGATTATCATTGATATGAGTAGTTATTGAGAAATAACAGGAGTGAGATTTACATTTTCATTGTAAGTTAAAAATCAGCATGCAAATGCCTTCTATGAATATGTTTGGACAAATTTAATCCTACTGTTCTCAGTGGAAATATTCCAAACTTGCACTTCATATTGGGGTTGGAATTGTCTGGTTACTTCTTGTGTAGTCCCATAATACATTTTTCATTCTGTGCAATACAGAAGAAGAAGTCTTGATGCAGAAACACATTTCTATTTATATGTTCTAATCAATGAAACAGTGATGTCTGAGGTGAAATAAGCAGCTTAAAGTCAAGGCTGCTGGAAGCTAATACAAATCCCTGTAGTGAAATTAGGGATTTAATTTGCTATGGACTGATTTACAGGAGGGAAAATACATCACCTACCCAGAGTTGGTAAGACACATAATGGATTTATGCTTATTGCTGCTAACGGATGTCCTGAAAACTCTGTGTCTTGCTTCTGGCTCCTGCAGTCTAGCACATGAGGTTGTTAGGGAATTTATTTGTTCAGAAGCAGATTAATTCCCAGCACCTCTTTGAGCAGCTGGGACAAATTTTTGGCAAGTCTCAAATTGAAGAGGAGCGCCCTGGGCAGCCTCTGTGAGCAGAGCATGGTGTGGGGACTGGGTCACAGGGTCACTGCAGCCACTGACCCTGTGGCTGTGGTGAGGTCTGTGCCCCACTGGTTATCACCATAGTTTCTGTGTAATACTTTGGGATTTCTGTCCCCAATTCCTCACGTTGCAACGTAGCATTGCTGCAATCTCTGGTTCCTGGGGGTGTAGACTTTCGTTTTTTAAAACTTGAAATATCCCCATGGTATTTCACATAGCTCAGTGGCTGTCCACCCAGACAGGTTCTCTGTGCCCAGTTTTCTGTTGACAGACTTGAGAAGCATCTCTTGGGACCTGTGAGGCTATGGATGCTGCTACCAGGTCTCACACACCTGGCTAGTGATTTTGGAAATCTCAGGTGCTTCCTATGTCTTCCCACTGCTGTGTTTCAGTCCTGGCTGTGTTTTCAAGGGGAGTGCAAGGACCTAGGTCTGGTTAAGGGCACAGAAACAAATCTCAGTCCACTGCTGCTGGGCAGGTACAGCCTGCTGGAGTCTTTAAGTCTGTCCTTCAGGAAGCACTGGGGTCTAAATACCATTTATTCCCGGTGCACAAGGAGCCAGATTCTTATCTTCCTGTGGCTTTTGTTCTCACAGAAGAAATTCATGCTGCTCCTGATAAGTGTGGCTCCCTCCTGTTGTGTGGCCAGGGCACCCCACCAGCCAGGGGGAGTCAGGAGCTGTGTTGATTCCTAGCTCAGCTTTCCTGTTGATTGAAACTGGTTACTGAAGCTAGGAATGGAATGGAGGTTCCCACTAAGCAACTGAGCTTGAAATGCCTCCACTGCTACCCACTCAGGGAGACTTGGAGAGCTGCTGAGTCGGTTCTTTTCATGATTTGCCATTATTTTTAGGAGTCTGTAATTTCATTAATTTCTCTGATGGATGTTTTGGATTTACTTTGAATTGCTGTTGTTGGAGACATTTTGTTTCTATTTTATGAATCAGATAATTGTTCACTTTGAATTTCAAGCACAGACTGTTTGTGTATGGTGTGTTTACAATATTTTCAGCACAGGATTTAGGCTGAGAACAGCTTCGTGACCGCATGCAATATGCAGTTCTTTCAGAAGGCAGTGTTTTTGTATCAATAACCATCATATGTGCCTTGAAAACTGGTGTGTTAGTAAATATCTGTTCTTGTGGTAGACCAGTGAAAAGTTTGTGCTTACTTGATAGGGGTAAATTCTGCTTGTTTTGTTCCCTGTAACCTCACAGACCACTCATGGAGCTTATTTTGATCAGCAGTTGAAGTAGCTCTTTCTATTCTAAGTCATCACAAACAATGAAATATTCACAATGAAATATTCATTAAATATCTCTGATTATCTTGGATCATTTACAGATTACATGATAGAAAAAGCATTGAAATTGTGTGCAGTAAAGGCTGTATTGCACATCAGTATAGCAGCCTTTTTTTTTTCCAGTGCACTGAGCTTCTGGTAGTGCCATGAGGAGAACTGTACTGCCTATAGCAGTGTGTACGTGCAGGGTATGGAAAGGACAATGTATGTTTTGGGTAAATGTACCCAGTTTCATCACCAGATGGACAGGATGGCAGTATACTTATTCATCACACTGTCATCTGAAATTTTACGAAGCCAATTTCCTATGTTTTGGTGAGTCTTTCATAAATTTCTAATTCAATGAAGCTTCTGGATCCTGGCATCCACAAATGACCAAGTAAATTGCTGGTTCCCTAAACCTGGCTGTGACACTTGTGTGTTTCTCCAGTATCTCTTCCAAAAACAACTCTGTGAACAATTTCTGTTTATGGAGTCCATGGTCAGAATCAGGAACTCCTGTATGTTTAAATTAACATTTCTGGGACTAAAGACTGAGGAAGTGGGTTTGAGTATAGAAAACATGTTTGCTTGTTTTTTAAATAAAGTGTCTCTACACTTGCCCAGGTGAGAAAATGCAAGGTTTTCTTTCAGAACCTGAACATTCTTCCTCCCTTTCCTGAATGTAGCCTGGGAACAATTTCGGTGTGGTTTGTCCTCAGAGAGGATTTGCTTTTTAAAGTGGTTGGCTTATGCAAATCCCTCAGTCTCCCTCAACTTGCTCCTTTCTACAAGTAGGGTTTTGGCTTACACCAGATACTACATGCACCAGGATAACTTCTTTGGGTAGCATTTCATTCCTTTTAAAAAACCCCAAATGCACGCACACCCAGCAAAGATGTTTTTAGAGGACAGCTACATTTCAGTTCCCAGATGTATACCATAACTCCAGAATGAAGTTCCACTTTCCACTCAGCTGAAGTGCTTCACCTCACCCTCTCACTGTGGAGAATATTAGACCACTAAAGTTTGTGATGTAAGTGACACCAACTTGCCAGTTTCTTTCTAGCTCTCTATATTGGGGTAGGATTAGCAGTTTATCCCAAGTGTAGTCTGGAAGCATAACTCTTCCCTAATGGAACTGCATATTGGTAGCCCAGCACTGGAATCAGACACTGAATTCTAAGGCTGGAAAGGCAAGTGACCCTAGTGATAGGATGGCATGCAGTCAGCTGATTTGAGGATGCAGCCCCCACCTTTCATGAATTAACTCTTGCAAATTTACTCTTGTGAATTTACTCTAGGATTGTTTTTCTGTGTGCAGGCAAGATTTTCCTGTGTGCAGTGAAGGTACTTCTGTCTCGCCATGTTAAGTGTCCTTCCAACTAATCAGATAGTCATGCTGGGAATGAGATAAGATGTGATTTTGTTTTGACTGCCTCCAAGGTCAGAGCTGTTGTTTGCATGGCTTCAAGCAGATTTGGTAGGCTGCTGATATCTGCAGTGTCTGTCATCTTTTGATGATAAGCCTCCTTTGTCCTTTGGAGGGAGGGTAGAAATGGAGAGGCCAACTGCAAAGAAGCATGTGTTGTGCAAGGCACTGCAGGTGAATTCTGTGGATATCAGAGCAAAAAGCTGTGGAGCTGCCTGGAAGGTTGCTTGTGACTGAAGCTGTAGGCAGCACACAGCAGTAGTGCATTTTGAGCAGTGTTCCCCTGTCCCCACGTGTTAAACAGCCAGGGTCTTTGTGAGAACTGCACATCCACGCTAGACATGAGCAAGGGCCAAGGTGAGCTGTTGGCAGGGTATGCAGAGCTTCCTGTGGTGTTCTGGAGTTGTGGTAGGCCATGCTGTGATGGCACTGGGCAGTGGTGGAAGCAACCCATCTGCTGGACAGAGCCAAATTCAGCTAGGGGCCCTGGCAAGTGACAACAGGCAGTCTGTTCCATGGCTGAGCTGGCACAGGTGACACATGTCTGTGTCCTCTGCAGTGGTGTGGGTAGCAGTAAAAGGGCTCTCTTGTGCATCCCAGTACACCTGAACTGAGCTGGGTGAGCACAGCCTGCTCTAGGATGGCTCTGAAGTGCTCTGCAGCAATGTCATGCTGTGATTTCTTTTTCAGTGCCTTTAGAGAGAGGCCACATGCACGAAAGTCATGAGAATTACCATCTCCTGAAGGTGTGGGGCTGGCTCTTCCTGCAGTAGTGTCTGAGGGAAATCTAACAGTCACCAGCATCTGACACAGCAGGTTTGGTGCCCAGCTCTGGGGTTTTCCCAGTTGTATGCTTAAATACTAACGGGAACTCAAGTGGTTCTGTTGCCATCTCTGAGAACAGACATGCTGTCTGAGAGGTTCAGTTTTGTTTGGTAGTGTCCCAGAGAAATTCAGTTTGCTTTGTAAACAAACTCTTGTTCAGAGGTTTTACTGAGGCAGCGTGCAGCTGCTTCCATAGGCTTGAAGCCTTATTATAAAGCTTAAAGAAAGCAAATAAATGGACGTGTTGGTCAGACATGCCTGTGATGCAGCTGCCCCACACCAGCAGACAGCAAGGTGGAATATTTCATGCAGGTTTGTATGTATACAGAATTTGCTGAATTGCTGAGGCTAATGTGGCCATAGCACATTGGGATGTGCAGTGGCGGTGTGTCAGTGATAGTGTTTGCTGTACCTTTTACAGTGAGGTGGCACATTATTTTTATAGAAATTTTATATGTATTTTTATAATTTTAAGTGGCCCAGTTACCTGATAAGCAGATCTCTTCTTGAGCTGGTGTGTTTTATGGAGCTGTAAGGGAAGCTTTCTGTGCTGCTGTCAGGAGGGGATTCCTGGAAGGAGATACTCCTCTCCAGTTTTAGGATGGCACCTCTCTCCTCTCTCTCCTGATGCAATATGAGTGTGCATCTCTTGATTCTTCTGTGAGATGTGGGGTTTTGTCATGTCATGGGAGAATGAATGAAGCTATTCCACATGTGCTGCAGTTGGTTGTTAGATTTCAATATGCTTTCAGCCTGGGAAAAGTAATACACTAGCAAAAAAGGAAGAGGGAATATTGCAAATGGTTGGGTTTATAGGATAACTGAGGTAAACAGAGAAAAGCCAATTTTTATTGTTGGCTGGCTGTTCACATGTGTGTATTTGGAGGGTTGATCCAGTCATCCTGGAGTGGTAGGAGAATCCTAGGTGCTTTAGACATCTGGAGCCTAAACAAAGTGTCTAAGTCCTGCTGTCACCCACCCCTCCCTTAGCATTTCCAGATGTGTGTCCTTGTCCGGTAAAGCCTCCTTGGAGCTGAAACTTGCATCCCCTTTATCCCGTTCCCAGAGGTCACTGCTGAGATCCTATCTTAGCACAAACACAGTCTTTTGTGGCTCTCTCCACAAGTAATAACTTTGTATTTTATGAGTTACTTCTTCAGATCTATGAGGTCAGGAAAATTAATCACATTAAAAAAAAAAAAAAAAAAAAAGGGGGCAAAACCAAGGTGGCTATACCTTGTATGGTAAAAAGGCCTCTCTTCTAATCGTGGAAATATCATTCCCCATTTTAGCTAAGAGTTTAATTTTTTTCCTGAGGACTTGGGCTTCAGGAGCATCATGTGGTAGGAGACTTTTTCTTATTTATGGCAATTTTACTTTGGAAGCCTCCAGTTTTGATGTCTGGATGGATGTGTCAGGATTTCACCCCACAAAAAAAGGATCCATTCCTACCCATCCATTCTTATGCTGATAAACACCTTCATTTCATTACTGCATACTGGAGCAGAGCTGTTGGATGTTTTACCAGAGTCCTGCTGAGAAGGAGTTACTAAAAGAATTAACCTTTCAGTGACCCAGCCTCTGTGGCAACAAATCTGTCTCCCAGACCTAGGAGTGTGATGTATATTTTAGTACAGTCATGGAAGTTGCCCTAAAAGGTCAAGAGCAGAGATCTGTGAGCTTAGTTACATGGCTAAGCAAAATCTATTTTAGGGAGAAAAGCTATTAAACTACAGAAATCTTATTAGCAGTCCTAAATGGTAGACTCTGCCATTCATTTTTTGAATTGCAATCGTGGTTTGTTTGAGTTCTTCAGATTTATTTGAGACATTCTTTTGAGAATTGTGCCTACATGGTAGGAATGCATAGTGATGTTTAGTTTAATAAATTGATTCATTACCTCTAGATTTGTTTACCACTCTAATTGTATCATTATATTTCCACTGTAGTTTTGAATTAACTTGCACTGTCCCCTCAGATCGTGCTGCCACTTTCATTTTCTCTTCCATGGGATATTGTCTTCTTTATAATTATTTTATCAGCATTTAAATAGTGGTTTATGCCAGAATAATAAGCAGAGTAAGGAAGAAGCATTTGTTGCCATTTAGAGTATCTGAATGTCAGGAAAATGGCACAACTTCCCTGAGATTCCTGAGTAAGTAGCAAAGAGCTCTGTGACTGTGGAAAACAGGTTTTACTCTTCTGTCCTGTGGCTGATTATTGGAATATTCACCTGGCAATTCAGGCCTACACAGCATAACTACTACAGCAGCTGAGTACTGGGGAAAAGGACAACCTGGTCACTGGGGCACAGGACTGAATCTGTGAGCCTTTGGGACTGTGTTAATCCATTTGCTGAATCTGTCAGTGTCCTCCCAGCTGGAACAGAAGTTATTTCTGTAAGTAGTCCAGGCCTCTAAGAAGGAAGGCTCATGGATTACTGCTGCCAGATGCCTTTCATGGCATTGATAGTTAATCCTTCATTAGAGGAGAAATCATCATGTTCTTTTATGTAAATGAAGTTTATTTACTCTGTGCATATCAGTTAGAGAACAGATGAATCTGAATGTCAAAAGGGCCATTTCTCCACTCAGTCTCTATCCAAGGGCTAAAACCTCATTCACTGGCAGTGATTCTGCATGAGTCTAGTCAGAGGCTGTAAAGAGAGAAATCACAGCAGAAAATGCACTCCCCTGCCGCAGCAGACTCAGGCAAGAGCTCCATCCTACAACAGGTTGAGTGCAGCATTTCTCAGAGCCTGAGTAGTCTGAGTACAGGAATGACTTTTCCTGAAGTCTTGTCCCTGAAGTGCCACATGGGTGTACCCAGGTGAGGTCTTGCTTGTCTCACTCAGATGTAGCTTAGCAGTCTGGCCACAGCCAGCACAACTCTCATTACAGCCTTGTTCTTGTATTATGGACCCTGCTTCCCAGGTGGGGATTTTTATCCTGATTTGAGTCACTTCTTCCCTTAGTCATGTCACTTCTTTCTCCTTCTGTGGGTACTGTAGCAGCTCCAGGTGGAGAAATGTGGCTTTTTTGTCTTTTTTAGCAGAGTGTCCTTTGGTCATTCAGCTCAGTTTTCATGCCATTAATTACAAACAACCCTTTTCTGCTCAAAAAAATCTCCAGCTACTAGGCTGCCAAGGATAAGAACCTTTCTCCCTTTCAGTGCTGTGTAGTCACAGAATAATTTGCAGTGCTGGGCATTGACTGATGTTGTATTTATTTTGTAAGGAACGTGATGAGATTAACTAGATGTGGCCATCTGTCAATCTGCAGAAATTAAATTGTAGTAAGTTTTAGTCTCTTTCCCTGTTTAACTAGCCATAATCAACTTGAGTTTTTCTTTTTGTAAGATTTTATTATGGAATAAAAGGTTCTCCTGTGAATTTTGTGCTTTCATCTTCAAAATGTAGCATGTTCAATGGAAAGTGTATTCCTGTTCAGTTTGTGATCAATAAGTGTTTTTACAGTAGAATAATCACAGGAGACAACACAGAGAACAGAGTTGCAGGGAATTTGATTAAATCCTTGAACATTCAAAGTGACTTTGTATCCAACTTACTTTCTTGACAGTTTAGAAAGTGACAGAGGGAAGTATGTTTGCAAAGAGATGTTTTGAAGAGGAATTCTTTGAAAGGAAGTGAAATTTGCAGTGCAGGCACCAACACATGGTTGGGTCTCATCTAAGCATCCCCTTTCCAGTATTTTCCTTTGCTCCCCTTCATTTTTTTTCGTTTTGAAAACCTAAGGAGATGCTGGTACCTAGGAAAGCACTTCTGTATCCCCCAGCACTGGCTGAGCAGCTCTTCAGAGAAGCGTTTGATGAAGCTGATTGCCCTTCATGTCTGTGTAATGAAATGAAGGTAGAAACAAGGAGACCTTAATCCACAGCCATTCCTGTAGACTAAGGCTGTTCTAAGGCTGCTGTATGCCTGTTGTTGCTTTTGGGCAAGGTGAATTAGAACTGGAATTCAGTTCTGTGTGTTTACATAAAGCAGCAGCAAACTAAATGTTTCATTTTTGGAGAGGAAACTTCAAGGGGAAAGTGGTTTTGGATGGGGGGCTAATTGCTTTGTGTCTGATAGATTGACCACAAAATTTGAGGAGGTGGCACATGGGAGAAGCGACTCCACTTGCAGTATGATGGGGGACTTTCTTTGTCTGGCAGTTGCTGGCTGTACCATAAAATATTAGAAGAAATAAAGTGCTGTGTCAGGCTTACCTGGGATTTCTGCTCAGCTCTTGGGAGTGGGGCTGTGCCACCTAAAAACACCCTGTTTTTAGGGTAGTCTCCCTCTCTCTCCATGCTTAGTGCCTGGGTACACTCCAGAGGGACTCAGCAGTTCAGCTTGGATAAGCATCAGAATGTGTGTTCATGTCAGAGGACTTAATGTGGGAAACCTTACAAGAGCTGGCTCTCACCCAGACTTCGTGATAACCGCCAGTTCTAGCTGTGCCACTGATACTGAGAGTCTTTCTAAGATACCAGAGTCACCTTTCCAAAAAATCACTCAGGATTTGGCAACTTTCATGTACAACCTGATATGAGGTCCTACAGTTCTCTCTATATTTTGAATAGGTGATGAATCTTGGTGATGCATTGGTAATCTCACTGGCAAATACTTCTCTCTTATTGACTTACATCTTAAAACATTTTTTTTATTTCATTCCTGTTCTTTTAAGTTATCTTCTGCCATATATTCTGTATGGTTTAGTGACAGTTGCTTGTCCGTGCTCAGCACACTTAACAAAAAAATATTCCCTACCCTCCAGCAGAAATAACATCCTCAGTGAATGGTAACCTCTCAATTGAATGAATTAGCTTTCTTTTGAACGTTTAAACTTAGTCTAATCATAAGGCAGAATTTTAAAGAATATGCCATAACTTGGCATTCAACAGTTTTGTCAATTCTAACATAGCTAGAGAATCTAGTTAAACTTCAGTGAAATCTCTTTGTCTAACTCCTAGCTAATATTGGCATGCTCTTCTATTGTTCTGTGAGGACATCAGAAAGTTGTAGCAGCTTCTGTAGAGTGGCCTCAGTTTACAGTGGATATGGTGGTTATGAACAGTAAGCTTTTCAAAGCAGAGCTGATGACAGTTAAATTTCTGTCTCCTCTTATATCAGTAATAGGTATTTATATGTCATTGTTAGGTCCTTATCCTAAACTTATAATTTCCTCTGGGTTAAGTCTCTGTGTTTCATGAGAGAGCAGTGATTACCTGAAGGATAGATGCTGTCTCTTCAGTATTAGCTAATGTCTGCTGAGTGGGTGGCTTTGTTGGTTAATGCATTGTTGTTGTCCAGGTTGTCAGTGATTTTTTTTGATTGTCTTCCCATTATCAGACTTGGAATCCCTTCACTGATGCACAGAAATTTGCTAATAATTGTGTACCAAAATCAGAAATGGCTGACGGTAACTTCTCAGGTTTGTCATGCAGTCATGACTTTACTATACAAAGTCCTTGTTTCTTTCCTACCAGAAAAATCAAGCATCTTGAATAACCTTTTCTGCTTAAATGCAGATTACTTCATAGATTTACTGCTATTTCTTAACAAGTAAATGGTTTGTAGGTACTCACTGTATAATGTCCTTTAAAAAAGAATACTTTGAAATACACTGGGTTTCTCCTCGCAAGCACTTTCTGTTAGTGCACTCTGCCAGAAATGAGACCGAAGTGATTTTTGTGTGGAAAAAACATTCTGTGGTATATGGGCTCCAGCTGTCAAGGCAAAGGTATAGACCTACCCAGACTGGTAGCAAATTCACTCTGGGATCGTTATGTACTCATTATTGAGAGGGGAAATGCAGACCGTATTATGGACATGTGTGTGCCATAAATACAGCAGAACAAGGCTGAAATGAGGTTTCTGTACATCCTGCTCTATTGCGAGGCATGGAAGTGTACAGGACACTCTGTTTGTGCTTTGCAGATAACTGGTGTTTAATTGCTCTTTCGACATGAAAGCTGTGCTTGAATCTAACATTTCAGACACTGAAATGTCTAAAGGACTGGAGAGTTGAGCTGATAATTCATATAGCGGCACACTTTTGTTTGAGTCAATATTGAATTGATATCCCAAAATAGTGCTAAGAGGCCCAGTGTTTCTGGAGATGGCTGATTTTAGATGAGCTGTGGAACTCATGTCCTGAAATGATGACTAAAATCTCTTGCTACTTTAGATAAGCAAGGCTGTCTTATGCTGAGACCTAACACTCTATTAGGTAATTGTTTTTGGCATATGTCAATTAGCCCACATGCTTTATTTAATAACTTATTCTTGATTTGTTTACTGAACTGCTAAAACATGAATTTGCATTATTAAATAAGTGATATTTCAATGAAATTATACATGTATGCATAATATATACTTGCTCATTTAGGATATTTGCATCCTTTTGCTTTTGTATCTGTGCCACAAAGAGCATTATTTTTATCTCTGATCAAATTTGAATGAACTAAAAGGACTGGCTGCTCTCTGGGGAAATGAAATGTTTCTATGTTTGGGTCTAACTCAGTGCAGACTGGAAAGCACCATGTCCAGAAGCAGGGAGGAGTATGGTCAGTTCCTGATGGAGAAAGGAAACTGTTTTTCTTGGAAGCTTTTGGAAAGACATTATCTTTTCTGTCTGTTTACAAAGTAATTTTCTGTAAAATTAGAAGACATGCAATGTTTTCTGTGTTTGGGGCCGATCACTCTATTTGTGAGTAGGCCACTGTATGAAACAGAATTTTAAAGTGTCTCAAGTTACAGCTTAGCCACTATTCACTGTCTTGGGATACTGGATGGCTATCTCCTGATGGAAGTTCTTTTGGCTGAACTCTCTGAAGAAATACCACCTGAATTCAGCTGTTTTGTACTGAGTTAATTCCCTGCCTTGTGTTGTGCACACAAGAACGTGGTTTAGACTGATAAGAGCATCTTGATTTTTACCTGCTGAAGGCTCAGGGTGTTCCATATTAATGAGGAACAGAGAGCTTAATGAATGGATGCTGAGAGCTGGAGAGCTTAATGAGTAAATGCTGAGAGCTGAAGTGAGCATGTGCTTTGAATGTTGTTCTTGTTAGTCTCCGAGCACAACCTTTCTCTGCCGTCCTGACATGCTTTCTTTGCAGCCTGAAGTTCACATGCCAGTGTGTATATAGGTAGGTGCTGCCTGTCCCTGGGTGAATTTACACTAGAGGACTTCCATTCAGGTATCGATCCTTCCTTTCTTAAAATCATCAGAAGTTTTAATTTCCTGCTAGATCAAATGCCATACAAATATGTGCTGTGGACCTCACCTTTCAGAAAAATCCATTTCAGGTTGAGTGTTTGCATTTCAGTGCAATTCATGATGAGAGGCTAGAGAGCAAAGAAAGCATTCAGCAGTGCAGGGCAGTCATTTCCCCAGCAGCAAAAGTTCCAGGATCTTGTTTTTTCCCAAAACAGAGTCCTAACAGTCAAATTCTTTTAAAGCATTTTTTACATGTTTGACTGTGACTACACCAGCAAATATATGGAGCTTTCCCCCCTTCTTTCCTTAGAAGCATAGATAAGTTTGCAGAGACTTTCCCTAAAATCAGCTTGGAGATCGGCCAGATTTCAAATAACATAATGGTCACTTTGGTGTCCAACTTGAGATACTTCAAAGAAGGTTCTTAATCTCAAATGACAGTAATTTATCTTCAAGATGTGTCATGTGAGGCAGAGAAAATAAGTTGCTGTAGTAATTTGAATTTATGCTTTTCTCTTAGATTAAATTAGTTACAACAGGTAACAGTGAAGTTGTCCACAAGTTCTTGCACTATCAGTGATGTTTGACATTATGTGACTTTCAAGCTCCTCCCTTCACAGGTCATTGAAAAACTCATGTTCTTCTTTCTCTGCTGTTTATTCTAGGAAGTCCCAAACAAATTCTGCTGTCTGATAGGAACAAAGCTATTGTTTAGAAAATAAATCTCTCCTGTCTCTGTCCCCAGGAAACAAGCACTGTTAATTTGATATCTTTTGTGTGTACAAGTTTTAACTAATAATCCACAGTAGGTTTTTAATAGTTTGTGGCACTAGGCAAAACTCTGCTTTATTTTTACTTTCTTTAAATCAAAATTTCAGAGGAAAGCACTTTGTGGTTGAAGTTTTGGAAATAGGGCACTGTAACAGCACTGTACATTTATATAGACAAATGTGGCATGCAAGTTGTTTTTTTTTTTTTTTTCTCTAACTCAATCAGTATTTTATATGTCTCAAATCCTAGTAGCAATGAAGGATATAGAGAAGTGAATTTCTTATGGCCAGTCTCTTGGCTTTTGTTTATTTATGCTTTCCCCATCTTTCTATCACAATAAAAAGCCCGCATGAAATTCCATTGCAAGAGGCAATGTGTACTGAGGGGCTGGTAAAGTGCAGAGCTGTGATTAAAACCTGTAAACAAACTATTCTGTGTAGTGTGCCCTGAGCAAGAAGAGACATGAGATTTTTTTTTTTTTTCCAAGTGAGAATGGCAGAGGGAAAGGGCAAGATACAAATGTGAACTGTGTTGACACCAACATCTTAGAGACAGGAAGGGTAAGATGAGCAGACTCTATAAAATAGGTACCTCTTGGGATCTGTGTCTGAGGATGAGGTGGAGGATTGTGAAATCTGTTTGAAGCATAGCAGAAATTCAAATTAGGAATAAAGGAAGGGCAGCAAAAACAGGGGGGAAGGATAAGACATTCCTGAAAAGATTCAAGGACTCTGAAACAATTGGAGCTCTTACATTTTGTGAGGGATGGTTTGAATTCACATCTCTTTCCATTAATGATCTCTCTCTCACACAATGATAACTGCTGATGAGCAAGCATCACAGTTCTTTGCTCAGATATTTAAGCAATAATTACAGCTATGCAAACCAAAAATGATTAAATATGGCTCTGATTTTATGCTTTTAACGTGCTGAACACTGAACTTATTCTTACAGACTGATGGTGCTGCCGTTGTAGCCCTGCAACAAGGGAGAGAGAGCTACCTGTACAGAGTGGTCATTGTGTTACACACGAGGAATTCATTTCCTGAGCCTGATTTCAGATATTTGACAGGAGCTGGTTCAGTGCTTCATGAAAACAGCTCATTCTGTTGAAAAAGCCCTGCTGTCTTCCAGGCATTCTGCAAGTGGGGAAATTGTGCTAGAGCACAATGCCCACCAGGGAATGTACTTGTGTTAGCAATCTTTGGCCACTTAGCACTTAAATTCGGCTTCAGCTTTTATGTTGAAAAGCTGAATATGCCCCCTTCAAAAAATACACCCATAGCTTAGAGCACTGCTGTTGCAGATTATTAATGCAAAAGATTGGCTGGATACGAGCAAGAGAAAATTATATTTTTACTGAAGTATTTTAAAAGCAGTATTCTCATTACTGACTTGTTCACAGTTACTTAATTCCCTTTCTAGGAAAATGTGTTAATTCTTTGTGAAGAGAGAAATTTAATAGGACACCTGATGTGGTTTGCTAGTAAAAAATGGTGATTTTGATAGCTCTGTATTTCAAAGCGGAGGTTTCTCAGTGGTGGTGGCATCAATTAAAGCACAAGTGTTTTTCCAGCCGTGTCTTTATCCTTTAGATGACTAAGCAACCTTGAGCCAAACAATTACAGCAGATAGAACAGGGCAGTCCTGGGACATTGGAATTGGAATTGTAGTTTGTAGATCTCTCACAACCCAATCTATTACCTGTCATCAAGGCTTTAGAGGTAATGCAGCTGTGTAGCATTTTTCTGATGACATGAGTTTTTGCATGATCGTTAAGAATTTGGTTGTCTGGACTTTCTTTTTTGTAGTAAAAAAAAAGAGGGCAGTGACTTGTACTTGTTTCTTCATTCTCAGATGAACTAAGAGGGAAGGCTTTAAATTCTTGATCAAGTTTTACACAGGAAGAACAGGACCAATTACTAGGCATATGCAGAATAAATAAGCTTTTTAGAATTCTAAATAAGCAAACAAAAACACAGAAAAACTTCCAAGTACAGAGAAAGCAAGTTTCAAGTAGCTTTGTCTCTTTTGCTTTTCAGATTGGTCTTTTGAGATGCAGCAGTTGCTCAGCCTTCAACACAGATTGTCACTTGCTATAAAGAAAAGTTCTCAATGAATCCTGGACCCAAGAAGACATTAAAATCCCATTAAAATACAACAGCATTCTGCAGTGTAGCTTCTTAGTTTTTCTTGCTCAGCCTATGCTTCAACCAAGCTTCTTGCAGTTAAGTTTTTCCACTATCCCAGCTAGGATGAGCATAAAACATTTTAGTGTTTAAACTCATCTACCAGTTCAATGGCAGTTTGAATGATAAATTGTCAGCTCAGTGCAGGAACCCAAATCATCCTTGAAAGAAGCCATGTGTGATTTTCATCACACTCAAGGTGCACAGGGTTCATGAACAGAAGGAGTGGCCAGCAGAATAGTTCTTTCATTTCATTAAAGTTTTAACAGCTACGATAGGGTTCCTTGTCTCACTTGAGGATGGATGGAACCCATAGTTTCCAACTTTGGTCTATAGAAGACAAGCATGTGGATTTGAACTGTAGCACATCAGTGTGTCAGGTCAGACCTGTGCTTAAAGCAGCAGCGCCTAATACTGTTTTGTTATAAAGGGCGGGGAACCAGAATAAGGTTGTTCATCTTGTTCTCTGATATTCTGTCTCCACAATTTGCTGAGATGATTTCTGCTTTGGATTAAAATCTCTGAATACAAATGCCTTACAATGAAAGTTAATGGAGGAAATCCAGGTGGGTTTTTCTAGCAATATAGATTAAATATGTCAGTTAGTGTGCAGTTCATTTGCAGCAGAGGGTAAAATTGAGGAACACAAAGTGTAGTGGAAGAGCTGTGAATTTTATCATGATTACTGGTGTTTTGCTAGAGAAGAAATATAACTGGAGTTCTGATCAGGAATAATAAGTCACAGTCTTATCATCTACCTGAACAGAGAAGAGTATGCTGGGAGGTGGTGAGTAGCCAGGAGTTTCTGCTTGAATACCATATGGAGGTGCATTTAGTATATTCATCTGAAGCATCAGAAGGCTAAAATTTTACTATTTAGCATTTTCCTGACAAGACAAATATAAAGCGTCCAAGCAGGAGAACGTTTCAAGAGAAAACTCAGTGAGTTCTCTTGTAAGGCCAGTCTGCCTTTCATAATCATTCAGTTCCCAAGCTGAAGAGAGTATGGGTTTCAGAAACTGTGGCTAAGAGAAATGCACAAGAGAGTAGAAAACTGTTTCACTTTGAAATTGGTCCCCAGTTTTATTTTACTTTTTTGTTTAGAATGAGAATATTCTTGTGAGGTTGGCCATGACATTCTCAGCTCAGAAAAAATCGGATTAATCCTAGTTTTTTGATGTTACTCCTGGGAGAAAATTCTCTCTTAAACAGTTGGTATGAATTTAATCCTTTCACATTCCATTCTCAAGAAATGCTGGAACCATTGTTCACAGGAAATCCAAGATGCTTTTAAAAGGATGAAGGCAGCACTTTGTGCAGAGTTCAGCCTGGGTACATCCAGGTAAAGGAAAGGTGTTGGCTTGGACAGGAAGTGTTTACAAAGTAGTAAAAACACCTTTCAGGACAGGATGCCAGAATGTCTGTGCCTTCTCCTTTAATGGATGGGCGATAAGGAGCTGCAGAGCTCTTGAGCCTGGTACTTTAGAGAGCAGTACCCCCTTCAATGCAGTCCCTGCTCCCAGTGCCTCTCCCAGTGCCTCTCCAAGCCTCTCCTGGTCCCTCTCTTTTCACCCTGCAGAGTGGATCCCTGCCAGAGGAATTGGCCTCTTTGTATTTTAATTGTAGTGGGTTTTTTTTTTTGTTGTTGTTTTTTTTTAATGGTTTTTTTTTTTTTTCCCTTGATGGTGGCAATAGATCTTAAAATCTCTTGTTGGTACTGGGGGTACCAGCAGCATCAGTGTGTGGGCCAGAGAACCCCTGAGCAGGCAGGACAGAGCACTGGGCACCCGTATGGGTGTTATGGATAGATCCCTTTAATGAATAAGAGTTTGTTTCTGGTGCTGCCAAGGAAATAAAGCGGATTAGGGTCTGGTTAGGGCCACAGGAGTAACATTATGTGATGGTACATTGTCCTTCTGAGACTCCAAATAGTGTAGATCCAATTACTCCTGGCCATTTCCAGAAGCTGGAATGTACAGGATATACACATCAGGGGTGCAAACAGCAGCTTTTCATCTCAGACATGCCAGAGTCAGCTTCTTTGCTCAGGTGGTCTGGGTTCTGCTCCTTCCAGCTCCTGTGACACCTGCGAAGTAACAAAGGGAAAAAGATGGGGGGGGAAAGTGGAGTTCATATTCCAGCCCCTTGAGTTGGCTGTTGACATCCAGGCCACATCACACAGGCTCAGGCATTTCTTGGATTGCAAATGCAGGCACAGAAAATTGAGAAGGCATAATCTGAAGCTAGAAAACAACATGGTAACAATAGGTTTGCACATGGAAAACAGTATGGATTCACATCTGCAATGTGACTTCATTTTCAAATTGATGTTTTTAATGAATAGATGTCTGATTTTTGGAGATTGTAGTCTCCTAATGCTTCATTGTAATCATAACAAAAGTATTAAAAGGCAGAAAGAGTGGAAGTGGATGTCTTTCACAAGTGTCCTGCAGACCTACTAAAGATTTGGAAAGGTCCTAATTCTGTTTTTGTTTTTCTGATATTTCATATGTGAGATGGCTTCTTTTCCAAATAATGGTAATTTCTTCTTGTCTCATCTTGTAAATTTTGCATTTAAGATATAGTATCACTAAAAATTATTATTAGGAGTAAAACACAAATCCAAGTGCTGTTGTGCCCCAAAAAATCTTTTAATGAGGCTTTAATTAATGAATAATATCTACATTAACACACAAGTAGGAGAACACTGCAAGATCCAATATTGTTTGTGAAAGAAAGGGATGCTACGAATTATGAAGTAGCTATAAAATGATGAAGCTCTTTCTGTTAGGAAAGCTTCACTTTCTCATAACAAGGTAATGTAACCAAACATTATGCTTTCCTCTCTGCCAAATCAAGCTGATTGTCTGATGGCTCACTGGGTGTTTACCTGAGCTGAAGTACTGCTCTGGAATTCACACTGTAAATAAGCTAGCTAGACTTCTGGGATTAATCCACTCTATCTGGAGAACACCCTCCAATTTGTCATAATGTGATAACTTGGTAAATACTACATCATCTGCTAAGCAAGTATTACATAATCTGTTGAATTTAAATATGCAGGCTATTAAAAGAATATGGATCAATCTGGCAGCACCTGAGAGGACCATCACATGTTATATTTTTTGTTGTCTCTTTATTGAAAAAAACACATTGCCACTTTTTTTTTTTTTATTGCTGGATCTAATCTATATTATGTTTATGCATGTTTTTTGGGATTTATTTTGTGTGGCACCTTGCAGGATTCTAGTCCACTGAAATGAAAAGGAGCTACAGTGTAATATGATCAGATAAATAATTTCTTCAGAAAGGACTTAATTGAAAGGACTTATTTGTGGTACATTATTTTTCTCTGTGCTGTATTTATTACTATTATATTTAATAGCTCTAAAAATATATTGAGGTTTTATGCTTCTATCCTTATTTTTTGGTCTTTTTAGGGTGAGAACTGTAGATGATGTGTAAAATAGGCCTGTTGAAGTAAACTGAAGATAGTATCATGTCTCCTTTTTGTCCTTGAATGAGAAATCTGTCCTTTCTCTGGTCAAAATGGATATGTAAAAGGTAAAAATGGGGAGCAAGTTGTCAGGGTCTGCTTGTGTTTTCTGCAGGGCAGGGTTGATATGCAGTGTTAAGGTCTGTTATTCTGATGCTTCCATATCTCCTTACCCTCATTCTCTGTGGTAAAAAGGATGGAACATTGCATGGAAGTAAGACCCATGTTTTGTACTGATCTTGGGCTAGTCACTGGAAAGATTTTAAAAAAAAATTAATCTTGGTATTTCTCTAGTGCTGACACTTAACATAGGTTCATCCTTTCTATATCTTAGGAGAAAAACCAGTGTTCTTTAGACTTTTAAATTGTGGTGGGGTCTAAAATGTACTGTTGGTTCACATTGTTGTATTATTTGTTTCGATGCCTTTTTGGGGATCATAGGGTATATGAATTGGCTGAATTTTGACTGTAGAAACCCAGAACCTCTGTTTACCTCCAAGTTAAAATTTAAGTTTTGAATAATGATGCAATCCTTAAGAATAAATTTTCAGTAGAATCTGGCAATGTCTGGCTTTTGCATTCATCAATTTTTGGTTAAATCCCTTTTACAGTTGTGTGTCTTAGTTCTGTAAAGCATGGTCTACAGGAGTACATTAATACAGAACACTTGGGCCAGGATTTTCTAGTCCTTAAGAAATTTCTCTTTAAAATCCTAGCTGTTTGAAAGCCAGCACTAAGCATGGCACTCTTTCAGAAGCAGTATTCCTGCTGTAATGAGCAGAGATATTTACTTTAGATATCACTAGGATAAAAAATGGGAATGTAAGAAGCTGCAAAGATGTGAATACAGGATTGACAGGATTTCTAGGTACACTGCATTTGTGTATAAAGTACTTGTGTATGCCCTTGGCTCATTGAAAGGGCACCAAAATGCCACTCTTTTTCTGGAAGGGTTTGGCATTCTGCAGTGCTGGAAAGGTGGTTTGAATCCCCAGTGCCCTTGCACTAACATGGTACCTTTTAGAATGGAGATGAAACAGTACTACAAGTCTGAAAACATGGAGTTGTGGCAAGTCAAGTTCTGTTTTTGACCTTGTTAGTTTAGGCCCATTCTTTAAAGAAAGGATAAAAAGGCAGTGTGTTCCCTTTTAATATAATCTTCATCAGACCCGTCCAAGGCAGCGGGTTGTACCATGTTGTCTGCCTTCTCCTTAGGGAGTCACAGCAGCACTTGGGTGTATCAAGCGTTATTGCCCTGAATGTGGCACGGTGTGTTCCTGAAAATAAGAATGGAGTCATCCCCACTTGTTCAAAGCACCCTTATCAGTCTCTGTATTTATTCTCTCCATGGTACAGTAACTGCTGCAAAATTTCCAGTGTGTGTATCAAGTTACAGATTAGTCCAGGCCCCTGTGGTTCTTGGAACAGCATGGAGCTGTTTTTTATTTACTGATGACATTTATCCTCTCATTTCCTTTTGGAAGCATGACAGCTTCTCAGTGTCTCATGGGGAATGTACTTACAGGACCTTCTTTTCATGCTATGTCTGTCAGCAAGTGCTGCACCGCACAGTATCCATGACTGCTCGCTATGGTGCCACTGCTGGTGCTTCCAGCAGCCAAACTGGCAGGAGCTTGGCTGGGCATGGAAGCAAAAGGGTTCCTAAGTGCAATTCTCTTGTCTTGCAGGAGGAGACCGAGAGCGGATGACAGCTAATCATGAGACCTACCTACTCATGGCGAGCACACAGAATGACATGGAGGATTGGGTGAAATCCATCCGCAGGGTTATATGGGCACCGTTTGGAGGAGGTGAGTCACTAAGGGAACATGCAGTGCTCACAGATGCACAAAGACTCACAGAAGTGCTTCTGTTATCTCTGAGTCACAGCCAGAGTTTTGAAGTAAAGACAAAAATGGTCTCAATCTTTCCAGAAAAGTGGAGTAAACATGTTTCCAATCAGAGGGCTCAATTAAAAGACTTTGAACTGTCTGGAACCACTTCCCTTGATGAGGAGAGCACATGATAGTGTGAGGGGAAGTTTTCAAAGAAGATTGGTCTTGTATGAAATTGGCTTTCCTGCCGGGAGAGGCAGGGTAATTCCTTTGGTCGCCAGCTGAAAAACCATCCATGGTGTTTCTTAAATGCCTGTTGGAAAAGCTGTCAGCAGTTCTCCTGCCAGTGACAGCTAAGACCAGTAATAGTGTTATATAAAGCTGTGCCTCAGAATATTAGCACTAACAGTGTGGGAATTTGAGTGGCATCTCCAATTATTTCAGTAGTACTGGCCCAAAATTTATCATTGGGAGTCTAGTTATCTTTTAAAAAAGCTCTCTTATGTTGAATGGGCTGCAAATTATTGTAATAATTTTCATAATTACTATTCTGGTGATAATATCTATATTTTAATACAAGTATGATTGATACCCTAGCACAAAATGTCTGTATATTAACCAGTCTGTTCCTTGGAGTTCTCAAATCTCTTAAGTCTGAGGAGATAAGTATTTTCCTACAGTGGAAGACCACCTGTACTGCAGCAAAGGATTGTTGTCTGCAGGTTGCTGGAAAAAAGTCAGGAGAGCAAGATTGTCTGTGTTGTTTCATGATCAAGAAGTGCAGTTACTACTGAAAACTCTTATTGCTGACCTCTTTCTCTTAACTGCTGGGTAGAACACAGGAGGGAGAAGGGAGCCACTAATGGAAATTTTGAAGAAAACTTTTCTTGTAAGCCACTTATCTTCCTTTGTGCTTTATTCTGGTCACACAATGTTTAGGAGAGGACTTTGGCCTCAATGGTGCACTGAGGGACTTGGCCAGCTAGGCCAGGCATCTCTGAAACATGACTGCCTTCTCCTTGGCTTCTCCTGGGGAAATGTGCCTTGAAAAGATGGTGCAAAGCATCATCTGGCATCTAGCCTTTTATGTTAAATAAGATGGCACAATCCTGAATCTGGGAATGTAGGTCTTAGAGTGCTTTAAAAAAAAAGAAAACAACATGCCAAAAAATCCCAAAACTCACAAAGTGAAAGGTTTATCTTAAAAGGCATGAGCTGCTACAGGTTGGGAAATGTGTGAAAATGGAGTTGGTTTGGGAAAGGGAAGGTACAAGTAGCACAGTCTTCTGTAATTAGGCTAGGTAAGAAACCTGCTTTTTATATAGCACAAAGATTACCCATCCCAGCCTTGTCTGCAGAAAGTAGGCCTTGTGTGGAGCTCCTCAGTATTCTCCTACTCTAGTCCAGTAGCATCATAAGCTGCTGTGGCAGTAATAAAATTGGAGGCTTAGCAGAAGTGGATTTTTCAAAGAGTATCTTTGTGGATTTTTGCACTTGGCTTCCTGCACCACAGTATCTTTCTGTGGCAGATAATAAGGAAAGGCAGCCTTGCTGTCCTCTGCAAGTGGAGGTGTCTCCACATGTCACAGGCAGGGCGCTGCGATTAGGTGAAACTAAATTCTAACCCAAGTCAATGAACAAGGCTACAAATAGAAACCAAATCTCTCAAGTCCTGACCCTGTGCTTTCTTCACCAGCTCCTCATTTGCTTTTATAGGGCAAGAGCTATTTGTGATTTGCAGCTGGGAATCATTCCAGCCACCAAGAAAATTCTCAGGACACCATCGTTGTAGGAATGTTTAATGCCAGTTACTGAGGGAAGCACCTTGCTGAGGATTTTTACTTGCTGATTTGCATAAAACTAGAGGGGTGCAATCCTTGCATTATCTTTCCAATTCATTTGCAGTTAAAACACTTCCAGGTATATTCTTATTTTTATTTTTTGTTTTCTTGAGCAAGTATACTGATTCAGGGTTGTCTGTATTGGGAAGCAAACAGTTAACTCCCTGGAAAACGCAAAAATAGCTGGAACATAATTTAGGATGTAGTGTTCATGGAGAAGGTATGACTGTGATAACAAGGCAAAGGTAGTATCATGGGATGTCACCATTAAGAACCGAGTTTCCAACATGTTCTCCGTTTTATTAGCTATTTGATAGTCAGAGCTATCTTAACAAGTAGAAATAAATCCTGTTAACTGTTCTGTAATTATGAATGACCAGTCACACTCATATTTTTATTATCCTTGCTATGTGGATGTTGCTACAGCTGCTGAAACAGTCTGACTCTTAATACAGGCACTTCTGACTTAAGATGTCCTAAGAGCCTGCCTTTATGATCTGTAGCTGCTGAAGGTAAAAATGGCTTTACATATTAAAAAAGATACAGGAAAGTTGCAATCACATCATGACGACTAGCCAGTACCGAGTAATTACTTGCAACACAAAATTATTTCAGACAGCTGATTAATCAAAACACTTGTTTTATATCAGCTTTTATATCAGAATTTCAGTCCTTAATGTTAAACCACAATAGCCTGGTGTCACAAAAGTCAAGTGCCACTTTGAGTAACATGTGAATTTTCTGGTTCTTTTAAGCATTGGAAATAAGCTCTATGTGTATGTCTGTGTGTGTGTGTGCAGCGGATGTGTCCAAGCCTTGCTGAGCCACTAATATTTAAAGTTTGTCTGGCAGCGGGAGAGGACTCCTGGTACCAGAGTGAGGAGCTCTGTAAATAATTAACCTTATCATTAAATTGTTATTTGTTAACCTGTGCTGGAAGGAGAAGGTGGGAGAGGGGCAGGTGGGAATCTGCTAAGCTCATCAGAAACAGGTTGTTTTCTGCACCAGAAGAATAAGGTGACTGTGGAAAGAAAAATCTGAAAGGGAAAAGAAATGTAAATGAGGCAGGGCATGTAATGTCTGTTTGCACATGAAATTCCCTTCCTGATTAGATTAAAACCGCAATTTTTTACAGAGCCTGCAAGTAAGGGAGGAGGGAGGAGGCGAGAAGAAGGAGCATGAGCATTTTAGCAGGGGTAGTAGTGTAAGGTCTGGCACCTCCTGCAGGAGCCAGGCACAGCCTGCTCGCTTTCCCCGCCGCCGCACATGACAGGCACAGCCTGAAGTCAACTCAAAGTCACCCGAGGAGACACAAACCTGCGCTGCGGCTGCCGCGCCGCGTCCTGCCCGCACCTGCTGCGCGCAGCGGGAGCAGCGCAGCCCTGCCAGCCCTGCCGCCAGAGAATCCCCGCTGCAGGCGCGGATTCCTCAGCAGCTCCCGGGATCCTGCCGAAAAGGATGCACCGCTGCCGCATCTGACGCGCCTCTCCCGGGAGAGCTCCTGGTAGTTGGAAGGCGATAAAACAAGCAAGAAGCCCATGAGAGCATCACACGAGGAGCTGGCCGTATAAAAGGACTTTTGAGAGGAATCTGGTATGGACAAAGAGCCTTTCGGGCAAAAGGAGTGTTATTTTTGCTTCTTGGTTGCAGAAATAAAGGGTGCCAGCGAGGAGTGTTGTATCCTGAAGGATTCTTCCGGGGCCTTTTTGGTATTGTTCTTCTCTTTCCCCTTGCATACCGCACAGTGCTGAGCTTTCACTGTGGAATTGGAGTCTCTGCCACTCAGCCTCCTGTTCCAGCTGGGAGGAAGAGGTCTTTCTCCCCCTCCATCTGTGCAGGCACTTCTGTTTGAATGGAAGATACATCTTTTTGCTGAAACTCTTTTGTTGTGACATTGCATAATAGGCAGTTGTCTCACTGCAGGAAATAAAAGAAACTAAAGGAGAGAAATTGTTCCCTAAAGCAAAACTGAAGCAGGGAAGAGAACATCAAAATCGTCTCAAGCCCTACCCAAGATCTAGAAGACCACAAATCTCCTAGCTCCAGAGGAAAATAACACTATTACAAAAACTCCTCAGCAGTCAGTAATGATGAGTAATCGTGGTGTTTCGTCTGGATACTGCTGGTAAAGGAGAGCTTTGGAGGGACGTGGGGGCTCTGGACTGTATGATGCCTGAAGACAGAAATGCTGGAGTCCGCAGCCCAGGTGCCTTAGCAGCAGCTCCCTTCATTCCTAAAACTACTTACAGGAGAATCAAGCGGTGTTTTAGTTTCCGCAAAGGTATGTCTGCTCTGTTGCTGTGTTCTGCTGTGAAGCCGTGGCTTCTGAGAAGTCCAGGGGGCTCTGTGTGCAGGGGCAGATGAGAGCACCAAACAAAAGGCATTAAACAATGCAGATGCCAACGTTCCACGAATGATTTATTTACTCCTTTGTTCATTTGTTTGTAGCTGGCCAGCGATACTGTCTCCTCTACATAATAGCCCATGAATGCAGGAATGAGGTGGAATGAGACAGGATCATTGTGCTCTGAGCAGAATTGACTGAGAACACTGAGGGAATTAGACCTACGATGCTCTCAGTTCCTCAGGTGGCAGATCATTAGGAAAAAGTTTATATTTGCATTTTGTCTGTGTGGGAGGAGGGCAGGAGAAGAGAAGGAGCAAAGCAAGGTGATAAATGTTTATCTGTGCAGAGGCTTGAGTCCTTGATTTCAGTGGTTTCTGATGGAATGAAGTATTGCTCTACAATGCACTGTCCTGGTGGAAGGGCTGCATTGCCACTTCATCGTGCTGCTTGCATCTGCCTTTTCACCTGCTGCATAGAGAGGTTTATAGCCAGTTTTGTTTTGCACTGCATATACTCCTGTTGAAGCAGAGCATGGAAACACTCGGAGTAAGAGGGCAAACAGGAGGCTGGATGTCATAATATGTCAGCTGAAAGCACTGGAAGGGAAACACATGTCTGAGACAGAGATACAACGAGTGATAGTAAGGTGCTAGGGTACTTGGGATGGGTGGGAAGAAACTGTTTCCATGACAAGGACAAAAACTTTGTGTGGGGGAGGAAGAGGATGGATATCAGTGCTGTTTTAAAAGCTCTGCTGGACTGAGAAATCCAAGCAAAAGGGCTAAATCGTCATGTTCTTCTGACGTGTGAGAAATTATTTTACAAAATATACAAATAATATGTACAGATTATATAAATTCTGTCACCTTCTTCTGCTGCTCCTTCCTCAGCTGTTCGCCCGTGCTGCCATTTGCCCTTTTGCAGGACCACGCAGCTCTTTGCTCCCAAGCCTCAGCAGCAGTGCAGTGACATCATTGCTTTCGAGGGTTGGCGAGCAGGCAGTCAGGGGCGATGTCTTGGAACGAAGGATCAGAGCCAGTGAGGGGCTCACTGCAGAGCTGCTGCAGAGATCAGCTATCCCCTGCAGCTGAGGTAGCACTGGGAGCTGTTTCTCCCCTGTAGCCCCCCTCCCCAAGACCCTTGGTTGCTGGAGTTCAGTCCTGCTGGAGGCTGGCCAGGAGGATGTGCACGTGTATTGCATTTCAAGGTGTCGGTGTGAATTAGAGCTGCCTGTGCCCCGTTTATACCCTTAACTATTTGAGAAATGTTTGGAAGTTGAATAAAGGATTAACTGATAATTTTGCAGACAGCTGCCTTTGTGCCTGGGTACAGCCTTAGCTGCTCCAAGAAGAGCTTCAGCTGTTGATTCTTCCCCCATATGTTCTGATACAGAAACTCTCCATGTCTAAAACTCCCAAGTGAAGCAGCAGCACTTGGGGCAGAGGTCAGAGTGATGGAGGTGATGCTGCTAATTTGCTTTCCTCTATGTAAAATTTGTTTTGGTTGCTTTCTTATATACATCTTCTGTCAAGGCCCCTAGATCAGAGCTGCAGAATGCTGGGGCATATATTTAACTTGGTCCATGTCCCTGAAATCAACAGAAAGATTAACAGACATTAACTGGACTCAGTCCAGCCCTTACTATGGTGGCACTGGCGCATTAAGCTAACTACACTTGTCTTATTAATTGGTTTACTGAATTATTGATACTTCATTTGCAGATTGTATACCTAAGTATAAAAAAGGCAAAATTAGCCTTCTGTAAACCTAATCCATAATTGCTTAAAGAAGATCAATCAGATCTAAGCTGTGCAATATGATGTAGAAAATAAAATTAGCAGGGAAAAACACTGGCTAGTCATGGGAAGAAATGTAAAAGAATCATGACATCATCTTCATCAATGATATCAGGTATAGAACCCTTCCTGGAAATCCAGATCAAAGTTCCATTGTGGTTGGCACCAAAAAACTAGATGCCAGACTTTTGGGGTTTGGGAGTCACATCATAGTAGAAGTCAAAGCTCAGAGGGCAGCATCTGAACAGAGACAGAGCCAAACATCTTTAAACTCCAGCTTGAAGCAGATGCTCTCTGTTTAAGTACCACCACAGGAACTTCCATAGAGAGCATGCAGGGTCAATGCAGAAAGCAGTATCTGAGGAGGCATGCAATGTTGAGAACATTCCATAATGTGGTGAAATTGGGTGGACAGAATTGTGGAGAAGGAGGTGGCATTGGCTGTGGCCAGAGAAATAGTGCAGGCTCTGATCTGATCAACTGTGATAAATTCCTGGTGACATTTTCAAGATTTTCTCCTTTCGTTTCCTGTATTTAATTCTGCTCTTGTATCAGAGTTGTTTTTGCAAGCAGATTATTAGGGTGTGAAAATACTCTAAACTCCAGGCTGGGCCTTTATCTTACCTTCTCTACTGCCTGCATCACACTGACTGTGGGGTTGGGAGAAGTCTTGAAGAGAATAAAATTCTGCTACCACTGGTTTTGGTGGGTTTTTTTCTCTCCTGTACATTATAAAATTCTGTAGAGAAGAGGAAAATACTCCCTGTCTTTGATCCACTCAAAATAGCACTCACTGCTGGAGAACATCTGAGTAGAAAGGTGATGGAAAATAATGATTAAAAGCTCCTTACTAGGTGTTATGTGGTCATGACAGCCACTTCTTTGTGTTATTGCAGGACCTTTGTTCCCAGCCCTGCTGTTGAAAGCTATTCATCTGATCTGTTATTTTCTGTCAATGAATTACTGATGAAGAATTAAGAGCTGTTCAAAACTTCACTCCCAGATTCTAAGCTGAGATCAGTTCCTTTAACCTTAGCTGGCCCTTTCTGATCAGTACAGCCCATGAAACCAGAACTTCTTTGGGAAGCACCAGGCTTCCTTGATCATTTTTTGCTGCACATGTACAGGTGTGGGCCATCTATGTAAACATCAGCCCTCAGTGCTTTTTACTGTCTGAAACCTTCTGGCTTACTAAATGTGTGTGCTGTGGTAGATCTAGAGTGGCAGGTGGTCTGTTTTGAGATAGTCCTTATTTCAAGCCATTCATTATGGGCAGAATGGCCACCTAGATTTTTCTCCTTTTTTCTTCCTGAATCAGAAGTTCATGGGCTTTAGATGTGACACCTCTTATGTTCAGTTAGCTGAGGAAATCACTGACTTATAGCATTCTTAGATTTTAAAGCCATACTGTAACTATGACTATGTACCATGAAAAATAACCACAGCTCCTAAGAAGACATATGCAGAATTTGCATACAGCACTGTGGTGTTTTTCATAAGGTTTCTGCGTATCTGTTAAGCATGGAAACCCAGTTTCTCAAAGTGTTTACAAAACTTATGCCACGGGAATGTTCTAGTTAATGAATAACTGCTCAGTATGCCCTTTACTAGCATGTGATTTCGCTCTTTGCCATTATGCGTGATCTTGGCTTAATTGGATATAGCTTTACAGACCTGCAAGGGCTCTCTGAAAAAGCAGTTCTGCTGATTAAATCTAATGACTGGTCAGAACTGGATCCTGTGCATTTCCCTGACTTCCACCAGCTGTGGGGACCAGTGCTGTTCTGAGTCTCATGGTTTCTTGCTGATTTGTTTCTCCTCTGGTACCCTATCCCAAGGATAAACCAAGCCACAGGTCAGCTCTTGTGCATTTGTGCATTTCTGGATTTTGGAGACATTGAGATTTAGGAGGAGCCACTTGAGTTTGGATAATTAGAACATGAGTTATGAGGGTTCTCTTTTACTTCATTTTCCAACAGAGATGTTCTTGTTTAATTACTGTAGTGGAAATTTAAAAAACAGCATTTGAGATTATCTCCATGGTTTGGTTATAATCTAGTCTCCATAGTTTGGACTGTCTTTTCCTTTCAATTGGTGCAAGTTGTTACCAATTACAGCTGACAGTGTTCGTCATTTTCTCTGCCAAACATTATGGAGCTGCAGTTTTCACAGGAATGCCTTTGCTTCTGAATAGTCAACCTCTTAATGCTTGTAGGCTGTTTGTCTGCAGCATCTCTGTAGCAGTTAGCTGTGGCATGAGAGAGCATAAAAGCATTAGACAGGGGTAGTGGGAGAAGGTGCACTTTACCCAGGAGACACCAGAAGGATGATGAGCCAGGTAGAAGCTATGGCAACATGATGTGGAAGCAGAGTTGTCATGTCCCTTCTGCCCCTGGCAATAGCGTAAGGCTATTGCCATAAGGCATCAGCAGGTCTGTAACTTCAAGCCAATATTTGTGCAGGTTTATCATGACTAATTCATTTCATGGCCAAATCCTGCCTGGTGCAGTGTTCTGTTTGTTAGGTGGAGGAAGTGCTTCTTTTGGAGAATCTTGTTCAGCTACACTTAGATACCAACCTAAGCCTTCCTGAGATTAATTCCAATGCCAAACAAATTGAAAAATAATGTTTAATTCCAGTTACAGGCATCTTCCTGGTTCCCACCTGTTTTCAGTACATTTTGTGTTGTGGTGCATCAGCAATTTATAATAATACAGGGTTTTTGCTAACACTGCACAAAATGCCTGTATTCTGATTTTATTCATTATCTATTATATGTGCTTTGAAAATCAATTTTAAAATTAACAACAACAAAAAAAAAGGCAGCATCAAAAAAATGTATTAATAGAAAGTGATGTATTTTGATTGTAGTGTCATTGCTAATAGGAGTTTCAAAGCACTGTGGTCTAAGAATTTACTCTCTCCTACAAATGGAAGCTGCAATATCCACATTACTGATTAAAGAAAGTTAGCATGGTGGGAAGAAGGTATAACCATTATTTCTGCTAATTGTACTGTCAGTGGGCATGAAGTGTAGTTATGTCTACATTTGTGTATAATTGGAATATCCTATCATATTTTGTTTGAAAAGAGGCAAAAGGTCTTGTGTTTAAAACCAGGAAATCTCATGCATTCTTGCAAGGAGGCTTAGGCTGTATGTTCATAGGGCAAAATGGAGTAGGATGGCCCAGTCCTGTACCTAAGAAGAACTAACCTGGGGGAAACAGCTCTGGGGAATGAGACCTGGGTGCCCTGGGGGACAGTAAGCTGGACACAAGACAGCAGTGGACCTGGCAGCAAGGAAGATTTGACAGCAGTCTGGGCAGTATCAGCAGAAGCAGAGCTAGCAGAAGGAGGAAGGTGATTAATGCCTTCTGCTTAACATTTTTTAGACCATATCAAAATATTGTATCCTTTAACAAACAAAAACCCACCAAATGCAGGAGGTGGAGTTAATACTAACATGAGTTGAGTAAAGGGTCACTAAAGGGTTGAGGAGCTAGAACACTTACCCTTTGAGGTGAGGCAGAGAAAATGGGGCTTCTTCAGCTGGGAGAAGGGACAGACTGGGAGGCACTGAAGTGCAGCCTTCTCTTATATTAACAGCTTTGAAATCCCCAGACTCTTATAATCACACAGATTCCTTAACTAACTTTCAGTGGACCTTCCTCCTTAATTCCACTACTTTGAGAAGGAGAGTGTAGCAGTGGAGGGACTTGAGGATCTTCTGTGTGTCAACCAGCTGCAACTCTTGACTTGGAAAAATAAGGGAGGCAAAATGCAAGGAATACTCCTCCCATCCCCATAGTCAGTTTTTAGGAGGTTAGAAAGGTACGAAAGAATTAAGAAAACATACTTAAATCCACTAGCAACCTCAAGGCCCCAAACGTTGTGGATGCTACTTCAGTCAGTATTCTTCTAAGCTTGAATCTGAAATTGCAAGAATTCCTTTTTTAACTGCTAATTGTTGTGCTCTGGGTTTTGTACCTAGCATAAAAAAAGAGAGCTGATAAGGAGTCATGTGTGATGTTCATTCCCCTTACCTGCTGCTGGTTTTGGCATCTCTAAGTGTGGGTACAATGGAAATCACAAAATACACTGCTGTGCATCTCAGAGACTCTCTGGATGTCTTAGCAGGACATCATTTACTCTCTCCAGTTGCTTCCTCTGCTACAGTAAAAATAATTGCTTCTAACTACAAACCTCAGACCTTGCATATGGGTAACTTGAGACCTGCCCTACATCCTTGAGCATTTGCAAGGCAGCTGTCTTACCTACAACTGAGGTGTAAGTTACCTTTCTGTTAAAGGAAAAACGTACACATTAAAGGTTACCTGGATGGATGCTTCAGTCTGAATTGAAATATATGGGTGAATTAAGCTTTTAGGTCAAAATCAAAAGCTGTCTAGCTCAATTTTGGGCTTTTTTCTTTTTTAGAAAAAGCAAACCAAAATAATGATGTTTTTCTTGTTGAATATTTTATATATTTTAAATGAGCAGGAACAGTGTGCTCAGTGAATGGTACAATTTACTGCCTCTTTTTTTAATATACTTTACAGTGTACATCATTGCAAAAGTGAGGTAGTCATATGGTCTTTAATTTCTGATTGTGACTGCCTTAGAACTGTTCATTGTCTTGCTATATATAGAAATTGAATTGCCTTACTTCAGCCCTAGTACTGTTCAGCAAGTGGTGGTCTCAAGAGAGAGCTTCCAGCACAGATGACATGCCTGAACATTATTGTGCTGCTCTGCACTTTGAAAGGAGAGGCAAAATAAGCTGTAAAGAGTGGCTGTTGGTCTAGTGGTAGCACTGATACCCTCAGATCAGGGTTGAAATTAATTCTGTCAAAAAACCTCCATTTGTTTCTGAGCTTAAGGATAAATTCAGGTTTCCTGCAGTTCATCTGATATATTTCACCTTTCATGCCAGGAACTTCTTTTTGTACACAAAATTTATTATTGCTAAAGCAAACGGTGATAATGCAGTTAGTAATGCATAATGGATTTATCATTGTCTATTTGGAAAACAAAATAGTAATTTCATTTAGTAGCAACAAAATTCTGAGTTATAAATATTTTCTCCCTCCATGTGTACAGATAATGTTTATATGTCTTTGGAACTGATGCAGGAGGTACTTAATAATTAGGCATTAACCAGAAAAGATTGAGATGTGCATCACTTTTGAATCATTCAAGAAGTTTTGTGACAGAAAATCCTGTTTATGTTATTTCTGTGTTTTCTGTATTGCCTGTGGTCTCACAAATAATGGTTTTGAGCCTTGTTGGAAAATATGTCAGCACTGTATTTCCAGAAGCGTGTCAATGGTGAAATTGAGTATACTGTTATTAAGAAAGGAGTAGGTTAATTGTCCAGGCATTTAAATGACCTGCAAATTGCGTGGGTTGTAACAGAAGGCGTGGGCTCCTCAGATGTGTTTGGGATGCTCAGCTGAGTCAGAGCTCTTTTTTTGGTGCAGGTATCTTTGGGCAGAAGCTGGAAGACACTGTCCGGTACGAGAAGCGCTATGGGAACCACCTGGCTCCCATGCTGGTGGAGCAGTGCGTGGACTTCATCCGACAGCAGGGGCTGAAGGAGGAAGGCCTTTTCCGACTGCCTGGGCAGGCTAATCTCGTCAAGGAGCTACAGGATGCATTTGACTGTGGAGAAAAGCCTTCTTTTGACAGGTAAAACCCTGCAGCTGTTCCCCACTCCCTGCAGCTGAGGCAAGACACGGTGTGCTGGGCTGGCTGACCCACAGTGCTGTAAAACACATGGCAGGAGCAGATAGAATGATACGTTTTTGTAGGTTTCTCTGTGTGTTTCCTGTTACCGCTCTGAAATGTCTTCTTTTTTGTTCTGACTTTGATGTCTGATTTCAAAGCGTTTCTGGAGAATTTCCTTTTGTGAAAAGTTGGTTAGGAGAAGTAATGCTAATGTTTTGGTTTAATCAAAAATATCTGGATTGCCTTGATCTTAATATCATTTGAAATGCAGTGGTGAAGCTGGCATTTAATCAGTTCCACAAAGGAAGAATTTCTGTTATCACCAATCTTAGTGTGTTCTGTTATGTATAAAACTGATTGAAAGGGAAGATACTTTCATGCATTTCTTTATAATTTTGGACCTTTGGTCTTATAATGAAAGTCACTCTGACTATATAAACAAACCTATGTGATCTTGAGGGTCCAGGTCTGATTTGTATTCCAGTATTTATGCAATTTTACAGAGTTAATGAGAGTTTCTGGGCCAGGGAAAACCTGGTCCTGTTCACACAGCTGGATGTGACTTTACTCTCCTGTAAGTAATTGTAGTCTCCTGTGATTTTTGTACTGTCTTCCTGTAAGCATTGGCAGCAGTAGTCACATATCCAGAGTGTGCAATCAGAGAAACAGAACCAGTGCATTATGAGTGCCACATAGACTTCTTAACTCTGACCGGAATTGGTATGATGGTCATGAAATTGCAATTGAAGAGACTGTTAAACAGTGGTTGTCCTCAGCATGTGCCCTAAGTGACATCCATATCACACTCCCACAGTGGCATCGGCATGCTTCACTGCAATTGTGGGCCCAATGGGAATCAGGAGGAAGAGGCAGATTGCATTTATTATGTGAGACCTTTGTCTGATAGCAATCCAAGTAACAGGAAGGAAAGTGTAGCTTGATCTTTTAGTGCAGAAATACGCCATAATTCAAACCTGATTTCTGGAAATCATTTAGGTGACTCCATTCCCTATTCCCGTGAAGTGAACAGATTCATTAAGCTTGAAGGTTAGTGCATCAGATGCACAGAAGGCAGACACCTGTAATGCTCTTTCATCTCCAACAGTTCCCTCAGTCCTAACCCTCACTTTAAGAAAAGTTAAGAATTTATAATGCTCTGGAAAAGTGACTTGTTTTCCTATGAGGTTTATTCATTTCTTGTTTGAAGGCGAGTTAGGACAATTGATGAGTAAATGGCTTTGTGGAGTGAGAGGACTATGGAAAGTGACTGTGTTCGCAGATAAATGTTTATGACATGCTTACTCACTGTTCAAATACCATGAAGCTTATTTCAAATGATGAAGAAGCATCTACTGGGTATGTTTCTTTACTTGGACATTATGATAAATTATTGATAATGTCTGTCTCTACCAAAGGGTAGGTGAGTGGCAGAAACAAAAGGTTACTTTTTCTGTGCCTGTAAACCAAATAATTGTGGAGGAAATGCTTAAGAAAACAAGCCACCCTGAACTGTGGGAAGATGATGTATTGAACACCCCACTGAGAGGTACAGCTTGAAGGAAGTGCACAAATTCTAACTACTCCGCACAAATGAGACCAGGGCTCAGCTGCACTATTTTTTTTTTCAAGGTTATCTAGCAACATCTGTAGCACAGACTAATGAGCCCCATGAACAGGTATGCTGGCTGAGCTTTAGCAGATGAAAAGAAGAAGAGATTTTTCATGCTACTGCTGTGAAGGATGCACGTAATTTCTACTCGAGGAATTACAAACAGCAGCAGGAGCTGCCTATAAGTTGCTGGTCCTGCAGTTCTGCTTCTGAAGCTCAGAATTTATAGAACACTGACCTTGTATGTCCCCATGTCTTGCACAGGGTGCTTTTCCAGTTTACTTTTTCACATTTGAGTTTGGAGAGGTGTGATTCAGGTGTAGCAGTGGTCCAGAAGTCAAGCAAGACATAAACTCTGCGCTGATCTCTGCATTGTTTTCATTGGGCATCTGATTTTTTTTCTCCAACCCACTGTTCCATTTGTAAACTCTTGAGGTGAAGTTCATTTCACAGTAGTACTTGTGAGTAGAATATCTGTGTGATGACCTTGGCTTGGGGTAACTTTTCATTGTGCTGAGCAGCAGCATGGACTTTGGGTTTGAGGCAGCCTGTTTGGTAAGCTGAGCTCTTGGAAAGTGGCCACAGTATGAAGAGTGCTGTAGAGAAAGAAAAAACAACATACATTAGGCATCCATGCTTACTTTTTCTCATGAACCTCTAGATCCACTGTGTTTATGTAATTAATTACATGTTATTATTAGCCAAAAGTCCCATCATGCAAAATCCACACACGTTCTATTAATTTACATCCATAGTAATAGAAATTTTTGCAGTTAGAGCAGAGCTTACATTTTTGTTCCTGGGGCATGGAACACAATGGAATACAGGTCACACTTCGACAGTGGAGCTGGGTCACTGGCTCTGACAGGGAGAAAGACTGGCTGCTGTCATCAGTGCTGGAATTAACACAAAGAGCTGGTGTTTGAGGAGTTTACCATTTTTCATACTCATATTTTTTCCATGTGCAAGTGCACGTAAGTAAGACAAACACTTTAGAACACATGAGAAACATCGAAATATATGTGTAGGCTTTATTTTTGTGTGATAAATTGCCATTAAATAATTCTTCTTCTCTTATTGCCTCCATAACCGATTCAGTAAAATATGTAACATAGAATTGAAGGCAAACCCAGAGGAAAGATCATACACCCATGGTTAGTACTCCTTTACAAGTCATCTGTGTTTTAACATGGCTGCACACCTTAAATCACCATACAGGTAATGGAAGATGGAGTTTCAGAGACACAGATCTGCTCTTAGCCCAGAATTCAGCTTCTATCCACAGTTCTGTGGAGCCCCTGTCCTTTTTTGTCCCCTCCCTGTCTGCACCTCCCTGGCAGAGAAGACCACAGAGCAAGCACAAGCAGAGTGAATAATGCAAATTAGAAACAAGAAGAGGAATAGCTTCACTCAAAAGAGAATGCAGCCCTATTTTGAAACATATAAAACATATCTGAGAAATGGTTGCTCTCATGTGAGTTAGGGTGTTCTAATACTGAAGTCAGTTATAAAAAGCATAGTGGGAAAAGCCTTAGTAGTTTTGATCTTGATCTTATGGTTGGAATAAGGCGTTGCTGAAGAATTGTGTATGAGAATGGAACAAGTGTTTAAAAATTTTCAATTTCACAAACTGAGAAAATCCTGTGTCTGATCTAAAACATCCAACACCCCAGGCCCCCTCTTACAAAAACTGGAACACCATCATTTCTTGATGATCAATATTGGAAAGGTGAGGTGCAGCTGCTGCAGCTGAAAACTGCAGAGGCCTTTCATCTGAAGAAAAACATGCCTCAAAACTGTATGCCAGTTTAGAAACAAAAATCAATAAATACCTCATTCCTTCTAAATGTATCTGCACATGTTGTGAAATTTGCTTTAAGGAACTAGCTGTGCAATTAGGCAATCACTCATGCTTGCTACTATTTGAAATATCCTTGGTATTTCCAGTACAGCTGGAAATTGCCCCCTCCGGGGAATCTATTTTTGTTGCCCTTGGGGTATCTGCTTCTCTCTTCTTGTGTGGCTTGTTTTACTTACAAAGTCCCTCATCTCCTTTACAAATCATACATTTGTTATGATACAAAGTGAATTTGGACTATTTGTTCTTTGAAATTAGCACAGAGAACATGGCACTGCATAAGGAAAATTGCATAAGGATCTGGTCTTCAGTTTTTACCTCGGAGGGGAAAAGTTGGATTTCTTTTTCTATATTGCCTCTTTTCATCTGCTGTTCATCACAATTACTACCAGATGACATGTGAGATAAGTTTGTTCAGGGAGAAAAAATATTTGAAATGTCACTGAAACAAATATTAATAAAAAAATTAATGTGATTGATGTGTGTGGCTTGGATTTTCATAACTATTACTAATGTACATAGTTTAGTGCTTCAGAGAGTTTAAACATTATACAGCTCACCCCGCCAGCATTTGTGTGCATGCACAAGAGAGAAGGAAAGCTCTTAAATGCATATTTAGTAAAATAAAATCCCTAATACATTCTCTTATGGGTATGAATTGCTCTAAAGAAGGAACAAAATGTTGCTGCTCTGGTCACCATTGCAGTCAGCAGAGAAAAAGGTACCTAAGTTGGTGATAGCTGGCAAATGCTTATTCACTGGAGCCAAATAATCCAAAATGTATGTCTGCTATGTTCCTATACATTTAATCACTGGGATAGTTGAAGCAGAACAAGATAATGACGAGGATGAGGTGAGAAGGAGAACATGCACAATTCTTTTTCTCTGACAAAGGAGGAGAAAATTTTAAAAGAATGTTTTAAAATTTTGGTGAATGCTGGAAATGGGACATGTTTCATTTGGGCTGCGGTCTGCATTGGCACTGTGCAGATGGCAAGCAGAAAACACTGGATGTAAAAATTGTTCTTTGTTTTTCAGATCCAAGCCTGTACATAAGAATTTGTTTAGAAGCGAATAGTTTCCCACAAAGAAGGGGCTTCATATGCCTTCCAACTGGCAAAGTGCAGTGATCTCTTAAACTCCACATTTTTATGTGAAATTAAGTCTTTACTCTAAAGCTTGTTCCTGCCAAACACAAATGGCCTTAGGCCTGTGAAAGTTCCTGTTTGTTTCTGCTGGTTCCAGACTTTCTTCCCTGATCATCTCAATCTGCTCATCAGCTATGCCTCTGGACCCATTTCCATGTCCTTTCCAATTCCAGTCCTTACTTTAACCAGCTAACAGAAATAACCCCTGCATATGGCACAACTTAAAAACCTACTCTAGCAATTAAATGCACATTAGGAGACACATCTAGTGTGATGCAAGGTCATTCAATCAGTTTAATTGGTGTCCTGTTGTGTTTTTAGTTGGGTTTGGTGTCCTCAGAGCGTTTTTAGCTACTGGCAGTGAATAAACATTTGTAGTTACTTTGCATGAATTTCAGTTTCAGAAATGGTTGGTTTGGCGCTCTGATTAAAAAAAAAAAAAAAAAGGCAGCTATGTATTTCATTTGCCAGTGACCAATAATTTCTTAGAGACCCATGGTCACCTTTAAGAAAGGATGACATTTTGTTATTATGTGCAAGGCCTGGGAGAGTGGTTTTTTCAAGCTTTCTTGTCCAGGTTGCAACATATGTGTCTTTCTCTTCCAGTAAACAATAATAGGTGGGTTATTTGTTGTGGGTTTGTGTTTTTACATATGCTTTCAATCCCTGAAAATTTTTGGAGAAACTTAACAGTTTTTCTGAACAATCTATCAAGAGAAAATAAGTACCAGTATATTTAGTGGAGCTGGTTGATCTTTTTCCTAGAGGAAGCCCAGCTGTTCCTTAGACCTCTGCCCACCTTACCTGAAAGCACTTGCGTCTCTTTAAAGAGCTGTATTTTTTGAAGTAATTTTTCACATCTTTCCCCATAGAGTTTGTCTTTTTCCTTGTCTTAAATTGCTGTCTTCATTGCTGTTTTTAAAGCCTTTATAGACCTGCATAAATTGGCTGCTGTTACAATTACTGCAGTTGGTACCTTACTTGGAAATAGTGTCTGCCAGTCTTCACTATTCCTTGTGGACTGTGGAAGGTAGCATGCTTTGTAAAAATGCTGAGCACTAGGACAAAAGGAGCAGGATAGGTTTGGTTTATTTCTCTGTCTAAACCAAAAAAACAAGAATAGAAATCAGTTGTTAACATATACTTCTGTATATATTTCACAAGGTGTAGGCAACATTTAATCTGGTACTTAAATGAGGCACAGGACTGCTTGTACTAGATCTCTACATTATGTAGGAAAATTATATAGAGTAATGCTTTGAAGATACCCACATAGAGGAAGAAAAATGACATAGCACATTAAGTTAACCTGACCTTTGAATTTCTGGACCAAAGCCTGTCTTCCAAAATCAGTCAAACTGGTACACAAGCTGTAATGTTCTCCTTTGTTTTATTAACAGGACTCCTAAATTGAATTATACCATCCCAGCTTATTGTTCCCTGCTGTTTGTTCTTCATGCAAACTGTTTATGTGCCAGCATGATCTAGAGCTATTTTTGGCACGGCTTTAATCTTTTTGTAATGTGACCGTGCCTTGTTAATACTTCCTCTCAGAGAATTTATGAGGGGCTTGTTGGCTTTGTGCTCTGAAGCGCTGACTCCAGCTCTGTGAGCAGTCTGCTGGCCTGGGTGCAAGGGTTATGCCTGCATTTCTGGTGACCTGCTGGGCTTCAGGCATATTGTTTATGGTAGAGAGAGTGGAAAACTCCAGGGAGTGTAATCAGACTGACAGCCACTTCCACGGTGTCTGTGGTATCACAAAGGAAAACGCTGTCAAAACAGCAACGCCATGAGAGATATTAATGACAAAGTTCAGATGAATGGGGCTTTGAATATGATGACTAAGGAGAGGCTGGGACACATTTGCATTTGTCATGCCTGTGCATGAACAGTGCTGAAGTGGGGGCATGCTCCTTTGGAAATGCCACCATGAGTGCAGTATTAGTATTTCGGTGAGATAAGTCATCTTATTCATACCTCCCACCACAACAAGCCAAAACAGCTGTTCCTCAGCTTGCTGATGCTTTTTATGTTACATTAAATTCCTCACTTTGTGCTTACTCATTCCCATTTTCAAGCATGTAATTATGCACTTGGAGAAAGTCTACCTCAGTTAATAAGAGTTGTTCCAATTTAGATAACAGAGGATTTTCTGCCAGAATTGACATCCTGTGTTTTAATAAAAAATAATGAATACTTCTAATCATGTTAATTATGAATGTGTAATCACGAAACACTTTGATATTCCACAGTCAGATAGCAAAAGAAATATGACGATAGGTATAATCATTAAATTTCTGTAGCTGTAATGATTCTGGAATGTAGGCAAGGATAGGGCTCAGGGGGGAAATTCTGCCCTGTCGTAAGCTGATCAGTTGTAACTGAAAAAAGTCCATGAGGAAAAGGTCCTCCATAGGCCTGCAGAGATACATGTTTTGAAAACTACACTAATTATCCTCAAGGCAGAAATCTAAGTTCTGTTGTTTGACTTAGACTGTCAATAGAACACTGTAGACTAAAAAGGGAAATAAATGCTCCCAGTCCTCCAGTGCAGCACTTCTCTGAAACCTACAGCTGTGCTCTGTGGCTGAAAAGTGCTTTGTGGCATTTGTGGACTAAAACACCCAAAACACAGATGCATTAGGACTGGAGTCTGCCATTTTAAAATTTTCCCCTGTAATTTAAAGCAAAAGGTGAAAAACATAATACTACCTTGCAAGGTCTAAACAAGTCTCAGATTCTGAGAGACAGTGTTTTAGTTAAATTATTTATAAAAGTATTGACATTTTTATACCCACAGTGGCACTCAAGAAAGTTGCTAGCTTTTGTCAAAATGTTGATAAAGGAGAATTTAAAAATCCAGTTCTTAAAGAGCTTGGCAAGCAGTATGTCTGTGTATGCAGGCTGTGTTTATTTTTTTTGTGCTGCCCAAATCTGTATCATAATTTCTGTACAGAGAGATTTAATCTTAAGAAGTGGTCCAGTACAGTTAAGGGGAAAAAATAACAAATGTTCCAAAATCTTCCTTTGCGACCCCACCATCTCGTGGCAGTCTGTGGTATTGCCGTAGAAAATAATTGGAAAAATTAGTTCAAAATATTGTATATGGTCTCTCTGTCTTGCTGATTGTGACCTGAGTTTCTAATCCCATTTTATAAAACACCTTTCTGTATACTTGTAAATACTGCATGTGCTTCAGGAAGTTAATTTGAGAGCAACACTTCCCAGTTTCCCTCCTCCTCAGCATCCCGCCTCTCTGTTTCTCTCTCAGTTCTTCCATGGTAGACCCACAATTTTAAGCACTCTGCTTACCTCTCGCAGGATAATGTAACAGCATTTCACACTGAAAAAAGAAAGCTTAGAAATGGCATTAATTTTCAAGGCTTCTGTCCCCTTCTTCAGCTTTTTTATCCTTCAGCTGCTGTGCTGTCTAGGAACAAGTATTCCACAGCAGGGTCTGGTGTAAATCTTCCATGCTACATGAAGCATGATCCTGGCAGTATAAAGAAGGGAAGATGTTACTGTGTAATCCCAATCCCTTTACTGAGAGACCTGTGTGCCAACTGTAATTGTTCTTCAGTAATTTCCCTCATTTAACCGTTTGATTCTTGTATTTTGGAAAGACCTCTCCAGTTTTATGCAAATAGACTCTGTACAGATGTGGTTAAGTCCTTCAGCAAGGTGTGAGGAGTTTCCTTGTTTAAATAAAAAAAGTCGTAATAATAAAATCTTCAGAAAGACAATCAAAGCTGAGTTGATTAGGTAGAGCAGAAAGGTTAGAGGCCAAATCTGAGCTAGCATTTGAAATCTCTTAAAAGAGCAAAATCATACCTAGTTTCATGCTAGTAGTTCCCTATAATTGTTACATATATTTCCAAAATGTGGGGGGCAGGGGTAGGTAAACAATCTTTTGAATTCAAGGCACTCTACAACAGAAGTGCCTGCTCACTCTTTACAACAGAAGGTTGCAGTCAAGAGTTTAGAATTTGAACTTTCTTTAAAAATGTGGGTTTGCATTAGTGTTTCTCTAGAAACTCTAGAAACGACTATTTTTCTAGTTTCTCTAGAAACTCTATTTATCATCTCTCTTCTTCTGACATACCATACCACATTACTTTAAGGCTGTTCCCACCATTCCTGTTAAGATTTAACTTTGTAAAAGCCATTACTATTTTAACAGATCATTCCAAAATGATTAATGTACCTCTAGCAAAGCTTAAATGTGTCAAATACCAGTGGCTCCCTTTGAGACACTGTGAGTTTAAAAAAATACTCCATGTGTGAAGTCTTCAAAGAAAAAGAAAATACATAATAATACACATTGTAGGCATGTGTGTGCGTTTCCTGTTTCTTATTAATGAAATTAGCAAAATTTAGTGATTTTTCTGTGATTTTTCAGAAATCAGAGGGAAAGATAGCAGCTTGCAATACAATTCTTTATCTGAGCTAGGGAAAGCATGTAGAACATTCCAGTCAGGATTTGAATAAATGCCTGAATAGCTAAACCCAGGGATGGAGCCAGACATAATGCAAGAGCAATTTCTTCATGCTAACTTGTGCCTTACATCTAATTTCTACTTAGTTATTTTTAGATAAGTACTCCTAAGTTAACAAGAATGTAATTTACACACCACAGAAACATTGAAACAAGTGTGATTGCAGTGTCTGAACTTGTGATTGTGATCCTTCTCCATGTGTTACTTCTAGTGTGCCTGATAAACAACTGAGGCTCCTACTAGCTGTATCCAAAAATCCCTTAAATTTCTGCCAGTACAGTTATGAGAAGCACATGTTGTATCAGGCCTTTGACTGTTGGCCCTGTGATGTTACCTGTTCTGCAAGCATTCAGACATTTTATGTTTGGTGCCTCAGTTTATTTGGTACAGGATAGAGCTAAAACTCACTTCCCAGAGAGGGATTTGTGGTTCTCAGTGTTAAGTATATTCAGGTTTTCACTGTAAGAGTACAGCTAAAAGGCACAGTAGTCATTTAGTGGGATCCCACAGGAAAAATGCATGTCAGCAAAAGAGGTAATTCCAGTAGGTAGATTTCAACTAAATACCTGTGGTATATATAGTTTCCTTTAAAACCTGCTTCTTGAATACTGGTAACAGAGGATGTGGTGATAAAATGGAATTGAGACACACTGGGCATGTTATGGGAGCTGGGGCCATTTCTAGTTGAAGAAAAATTTCCAGTGTGTAAATGCCTTGTTTCTAGCTCAGGTGAAAATGAAAAGTGTCATTTAGGATGAATTTTGCATGTCTGAAGGGAGATGTTTGTCAACAAGAGGCAGGATCTATCTCCTTCATACCTGTCTGTGCAAACAGGGCCTTATATGTAATTATTTATGGTAATAAATCACTAGAGTTGGCAGACATATGCCTGTGGGTATCTGAGTTCTTTATAGGAAAAAAATAAATCCAACAAAAACCAGATTACAGGTAGGGTTTGTAATTGTATATATTGCTGATGAGTAAAATGTGGGATGGCAGTGGAAAAGTGGCAGGTTTTAGCTTCTCTGTCTCACAATATCATTCTCATTCACATTAATGACTTCTTGTATTCCACCCCAACAGCAACACAGATGTGCACACCGTGGCTTCACTGCTCAAGCTGTACTTGAGGGAGCTCCCAGAACCAGTTGTACCATATGCAAAATACGAAGATTTTCTTTCTTGTGCCAAAATGCTCAGCAAGGAGGAGGAAACGGTGAGTTGGTAACTCAAGTAAGGTGAAATAAAAGGCTGTTCCAGTTTTCAAGAGGAGAGAAGCTGTCAGTTGTCCTAATTTAAATGAGCATCTGTTAATTGAAGCAGGTTTTGTATGAAAATTGTTGCCACCTGGGTCCTTGGGAGTTCTAAATAAAACTGTGTAGCATAACCTTAGCTGTATTTATTGCATGTCACTGAATTCAGTTCAAGTAAACATGATTGTAGTCAATAGCTTCCATTTTGCATGGAAGAGATGTATATTTTCATGGATTAGACTCTGAACTGTAAGAGGAAGGGTCTTGATGGTTGCTGTTCAACTCCTGCTGTTAAATCAGGAGATATTTATTAGTGATAATCTAATATGGACCAGAACTGGGTAAAATAATGAAGCAGTTTCTTGTAGGAAATGCCAGCTAGTTCAAGCCAGAACTGTTCCTGGAAGGCTTAGCCATGTTAACAGCAGGAGGAATGGAGCTGCTGGTCAAAAAAAAGAAAGAATGAAAGAAAAATAAAAGACATGATGAAGCCAAGATATTTATTTTCTTGATTATTTTTTTCCAGTGCTAATCCATGTTAGCCTAATCCAAAATGGGTTCTACAAGGTGTTTGTTCCTGATCACAACCTGTATTTAATGCTGCAGTTTCAGTGGTGTCTGTTGTCTTATAATTGGAATTGCTGACCTTTTTTACTTCTTAATCTCTGATAAAATGTTAAAAAACTGTGCCTACTCACTCTTTATTTTTCCTTAAATCTCTTAAAGGGCCTGAAAGAACTGGTGAAGCAAGTGAAGAGCCTGCCAGCTGTCAATTACAATCTGCTGAAATACATCTGTAGGTAAGTGTTCTTGCAAGAATATCACAATGGTATTCATAAGTGTGAGCTGACAGACAGACCTGTCTGTCTGTGTGCCCTGAAGGAAAAACATTACTCACACTTGGAGGACTGGAGAACTCAAGGGAAGTTACTAAAATGGTAGGTTTACTGCATGACTAATTAGTAATTTGGTCTATCAAGATTCTGACTTTCCTTTCATAAGCAGGCACGGTGTGCAAGAAAGTAGACGTGAATATATTCTATCCTCTTGATAGGACCTTGTTTTTCCCATTTCTAACTGCAATTATTGGCTTTGTTTGCATTTGGAATGCAATACTTAAACTATGTTAAGAAACAATCACATGATTTGACTTTTTTTTTTCTAATTTTCCTACTTACATGTTCCTTAAGGACCTCTTTCTTTCCCACAGATTCCTTGATGAAGTCCAGTCGTATTCAGGTGTAAATAAAATGAGTGTGCAAAACCTGGCTACAGTTTTTGGCCCAAACATCCTGCGCCCCAAAGTGGAAGATCCTCTGACTATCATGGAAGGTGAGCTTATGTACATAACTTGTAAGAGAGAAGAAATGTCTTTAGGTTTATTACCAACACATACCGGTCTGTGCAGTAAGTTCTATGTATCTGTTATATAGAGACAGAAATTTTCAACAGAAATTTCAAAACTTTCAATTTTGAATGAGCTTTTGGGTTAAATCTTACAGGCTAGTGTGGAAGGTACTGAAACATGCAGCATTGCAAACAGACTTTGCATGAGGTTGTTCTGCCTTGGCAGCTTCACTAAACATGGACTTTCTCTCTCAAAACATCCTGCAAGCATGATATGTTCTTACTCAGCACATGCAGTTGGAGTGCAGTTAATATTTCACCTGTGGATCTTGAGGACAAGGAAGAGCTCAGGTTCACACTGCAGTGACCCATGCAGAACCCCCACGAGGCAGTGATGTATTATATGCCTTCCTGAACATGAATCAATTTACCAGATGCATGCTCTCAGTTACAGCCATGTTTAGCTGTAGAATTTTGCTGTGATTAAGACAAAAATATGAATGCGACAATGTCCTCCTATAAGTGACTTCCTTCTAGTCTTAGTCTTTGTGACTAACTCTGCATGAAGTGCACGATGCCTTTTCTGCCATCAAACACATTTTGTTTAATGTGGAGGAGTTACTCAGCTTTCTTGAAAATTAGGGCTGTGCACTGAAAAGTCAAAAAATGCAGTTTTCATAGTTTATTTCATAGTGTATGGAATTATTCTTTTCCTGTGAGTATGATGCTTTTTCTCTTCCCAGATACAATTCCCTCTATAATATGTTAATTCACTTGTTTTTCTGAAGCCTTACTTTTTCTCCTCCTTCTTTTTAATTCTTATGACAATGACCATGTTGTTGTGAACAGAAACATGGCATTTCCAAACCATGTATGAAATCTGTGAATACTGTCTGGAGCAACTCTCCACCCTGCTTATCAACAGCCCTTAGAATTAAAATGATGGTACCTGCTGCAGGAAATGGGACAGATACTACATTCTCTGTAGGAAAACACATAACACTTTTTTAACTATTGAGAAATGGGTTTGATTAAACAGATTCATGACGTCTTCTAAGCATTACTGTAAGATTTGACCCAAGACAGTGCCGATTTGCAATTGGGCTACACATATTTAAATGTATAGGGACTTTGAACAAAGTTGATTGGTGCTCATGGCCAGCTTAGTAATTTCTCTTTGCCTTTTGGAAGATACAGAGTGCTTTTCTTGCACAATCATTCAAAATAAAACATGTAGCTCTCGGGAACCATATCTTTATGATGGAGATGAGGAGTTGGTTTTGTTTGATTCAGCAGAGATTTCCTTTAGAATTCCATCCATGGAGAATTTTTTTCCTGTCAAATGCAGTCATAAAAGTTGCCTAAGGACAATGCAATGTTTGTAGTAAAGTTCTGCACACAACAGGTAATGTTCTCAGAAGGAATGCAGCTAAGGGTGCCAGGGGATTAGCTAAGTGAATTTTCCTACTGCCTAGTTCAAAAGTATCATTTTGCCTCAGCAGACAAACAAGTGAGAACACCTAAAAAAGTTACTGAGTACCCACATTGAATTGACTCTTCATACTTGTATTTTAAAAGGCTGGAATATAAAATCCAGAGTATTACAAAGGAGCTGATGTGAAATGATTTTGCTCAGTCGGCATTTATTGATTAGAAGGGCACAGCATGCCTCTCAAAACTTTTTAGCAGTTTAAAAATAAGGTGGTTATTATAACTACCTTGACCTTGTTCCTGAAATATTCTTAGTAAAACTTAATGAGGGTCTACTTAGCAAAACAGAGTTGCACATCTTTATCATGCCAAGTCCAGTTCTAAGTGCTAGTGTGTAAATTACAGTGCAGTCAAGTGGTGTGCACACCAGGGGGCTGATCTTTCTGAGGAAAGGTGGCCATTTGTTACAGGAAGCAGCAAGCTGTGGTCCTGCATTACTTCCATAATGTGCTATAATGTGGCATAGTTCTCTGGCTGCATATAGTCTCACCATGGAGTGGTTAAATGCATTCACATTAAATTAATTCTGTCTTATTATTGCATTGTTTTGCTTCAGAGGACTAAAATATCTGTTCCAGCAGGGCAAATCCCTTGCCTGCCCATTTGCTGTTAAACTATCAAACACAAGTGCTGTGCCAGAACGAGACTTTGGTTTTAAAACGTTCGCCACATTGAGTGGAAAGTCATGATATAGTATGATGTTACCATGCTCTGCTCATTATCTCCTCCTGTGGTCTTCATGGGATGCAGTTACTGTCATGGTAACAGCTTCTTTGCAAATGTTCCCGTTGTTTTTAGGGGGTCTGTGAGGCTTTGCTGTCTTGGTGTGATGGAAGGAAGAGATCATGCTGGTGGCCCTGTAGCCAAGAGACATTTCAGCCTTGTTAAACATTCAGGCTGTTACACAGATGGCTGCATTGTGTCAATGTTTGTATAAGCTGAATGTTTGCTAAGTATTTCTGGGAGATAAAATGTATTTATGCCTTAAATAAAACAGGCCATTCACTACCATGTGCTTGATATCCCCTTTCAGGTACAGTAGTAGTCCAGCAGCTCATGTCAGTGATGATTAGCAAACATGAAGAGCTGTTTCCCAAGGATATAGACCCACAGATGGGACCTGAGGTGTGCAACAACCACCATGAAATTCCAAAGAAAACCACTGCAGGGCAGCTACAGAACAAAGAGAACAGCAATACCAAGGAGACAGCAGTGAGGCGCTGCTCTTGGGACACACCTGAGTCTCCCCAAAGGGGAAGCATGGACTGTGAGTCTCCGACTGCTCTGCCAGGCAGCAAGACAAACAGCCCCAGGAACAGCATTCAGAAACCAGATGTCACCAGGAGCCCGCCACTCATGGTGAAAAAAAATCCTGCTTTTAATAAAGGTAGCGGCATAGTCACCAACGGGTCCTTCAGCAGCTCTGTGGAGGGCCCGGAGAAGAGCCAGGCCATACTAAACTGCTCCCTGCAAGCCAGGAGAGCGTCGTCGCTGAAAGGGCCGGTGACCAAGATGGGGACACACAGCGTGCCGAATGGAGGGGTGCGGATGGGCATGTCCAGCACGGACGGGCACAGCAACACCCTCAGCAACCGCAGCCCGGGCTGGGCGCCCAATGGCCACGTCACTTTGAGGGACAACAAGCAGAGGGAGCCGCCGGTGGGTGAGTCAGGCCAGCACAACAGGCTTTCCACCTACGACAATGTCCACCAGCAGTTCTCTATGGTGAACTCTGATGACAAACAGAGCGTGGACAGTGCCACCTGGTCCACATCCTCATGCGAAATATCCCTCCCGGAGCACTCCAACTCCTGTCGCTCATCCACCACCACCTGCCCTGAGCAGGACTTTTATGTGGGCAACTTTGAAGACTCTGTGCTGGATGGGCCACCACACGAAGACCTCTCTAACCCAGGTGCTTATGAGAACAAAAGTGACAGGAGGAGTGTGGGGGGCCATAGCAGTCGAGCCACCAGCAGCAGCGATAACAGTGAAACGTTTGTGCCCAACAGTACCAACAACCACAGTGCTTTGCACAGCCTGGTGTCCAGCTTGAAGCAAGAAATGGCCAAGCAAAAACTAGAATATGAGACAAAGATAAAAAGGTAAGATGGTTCGGTGCTCTATCATCCGACTGCTTTTTGCAGAGTAAATCCAAGGTTTTCCTCTTGTGACTTGCACTAGCTGCAGTCACTGCTGTGTTACTCACTAGGTGCTTGCCAATGGGTTTGTCATCTTTTAGTGTTGATGTTACTTCAGTGATCCTGTGATCCACAGGAGTGTTTTTCAGAGCAGTTGTTTGCCATGGTTGTGACATGTTGTTCTATTGGTGTCAAAAGTAAAGCCAGAATCTTGTGAGTGTCTATATAAAATCTAATTAACAAAATCAGTAGTCTCTCACAGTGCTTCCATTAGCTTATGCCTTTTCTCGAGAGAAAGGCAACTGAGTGTCACCTTTCAGAGAAGGCAATGTTGTGGCATATTCCACTTGTAGTTTTTGGGACTGGGGAGACTGCTAGACTCCTCTTCAGTCCTCCTTCCTCTTGAGAAAGTGCAGCATCTCGGAGTTACCTCTGCTCATCATTGTGTCTTTGCTCTGCTGCTGAGCCTTTCCTTCAAAGCTCAGACCTGTTAAAAGAGGGCAAGGGGGGGATGTGTCTTTGTCTACAGATAGTGCAGACTCTGCTCATACAGAACAAGGTTGCTGGGGTGGGTGGTTGTAACAACAGTGAATAACCTCAGAGTCTGGGCTTAGCATTAAATAATGCACTCAGCAGTGCAGAGCTGAATGTGCTGTCTTTGTTATAAAGGTTCTTCAGTCAAGCTGTTTGGGACTTTTTGTTCTCACCTCTGTTACACAGCAGCTCTATGCACTGGTACCTCTGGCACTGCAAGTCATAGATCACAGGCGTGAGAGCTGCTAGCTGCAGCAGCTGCCAGTCAAAGTGCAGCACACAAGTGTTACAGTCCTTCACCTGCGTCGCTATTTCCAGCATAGTGTGCAGTGTAATAACGCACTTCATGTACAGTTCAGTATGTGTGCTGACTGTGTTCAGTGCCACTAACATCATAGGCGGGTTTGGGTTGGAATGGACCTTAAAGATCATCCAGTTGCAACCCCCTGCCATGGGCAGAGACACCTCCCACTAGACCAGATTGCTCAGAGGCCCATCCAGCCTGGCTTTGAGCACTGCCAGGGATGAGGCATCCTCAGCCTCTCTGGGCAAGCTGTGCCAGTGCCTCAGCACCATCACAGTAAAGAATTTCTTCCAAACATCTGATCTAAACCTACTCTCTTCCAGTCTGAAGCCATTCCCTGTTGTCCTATCACTACACTTCCTGGTGAAGGGTCCCTCTGGCTTCCTTGTAGGCCCCCTTCAGATAGTGGAAGGCTACAATGAGATCTCTATGCAGCCTTCCCTTCACCAGGCTGAACAGCCCGAACTTTCTCAGCCTGTCTTTGAAGGGGAGGTGCTCCAGTCCTCTTTCAACTCCATGGTCCTCCTGTGGACTTGATCCAACAGGTCCATGTCCTTCTTATGCTGAGGGCACCAGAGCTGGACACAGTGTTCCTGGTGAGGTCTCACTAGAGCAGAGCAGAGGGGCAGAATCCCCTCCCTCACCCTGCTGCCCACACTTTGGATGCAGCCCAGGATACAATTACCTTTCTAGCCTGTGTGCACACATTGCCAACTCCTGTTGGATTATTCATCAATCATTACTCCCAGGTCCTCCTCAGCAGGGCTGCTCTCTTCTCTGCCCAGGCTGTAGGTGTGGCTGGGGTTGCAATAACAAAGGTGTAGGACCTCACTTTACTGAACTTCATGACAGCTATATTTACAGATACATGCAGGTCCATATTGTCAAATAGATACAGCAGGCAGGTCAGCTGGAGAAAGGAGATCAGCAGTGAAGCAAAGGCATTCAGGGCACTATTCTGACCTTGTAGTAATACTGCTGCAACTAGCAGCAGCTGGGTGTCAACACTTCAGGAAGTGAAGGGAATAGCTAGCCTACTCCTGGAGAATTAGATGGAGCTCTTTGCTTCTGTGCCTTTTGCTGTTCAAAGGCGTTTTCTAAATGAGCTACCAAGGAGACAAAGGTATTTTTTTAACAAACTGCCAAAGAGAACCATTCTCCCTGTGAGAGCAGTTCATGGATGAAGCCATGGTTTGTAGATATGCTCATCAGAAGTTCAGTCTAAACCTTAGAAATGAAAGGACGTGTATGAATTTCTTGGTGGTGTGCGTTTCTGATTGAGTGAGTGAGGAGTGCTGCTCAGGATCTGTCTGCTTTTATTTCGTTCATGCAGCCTGGAGCAGAAAAATCTCACCCTGGAGACAGAAATGATGGCCTTGCATGAAGAGCTGGATCAAGAGCGGAAGAAGTTCACAATGGTAGAAATCAAAATGCGTAATGCAGAGCGGGCGAAGGAGGATGCAGAGAAGAGGAATGATATGCTGCAGAAGGAAATGGAGCAGTTTTTCTCTACTTTTGGGGAACTGACAGTGGAGTCTCGCAGACCAGAAAGAGGCAACACCATCTGGATCCAGTGAGCTGTGGAAGCATAGGATGTGGGACTTGAGGAAGGGCTTGGGGGTATTATACTGTATCAGGTGGCTGGTCACCTCTCTGAGGCTAGTACTCAACAAAATGTTACAAACTCTTGAAGGAAGAAATCATACATACATTAAGCACTCATATCTCAGTGTGTACTTACCAAGTTATACTCTTTGAATGCTTCATGAGACTACTGTCAAGTGTTACAACTGGATATGTGTATATAAATTTAAAAACTACCTTAGAGCAAGAGATGTATCTAAAGAAATATTTTAATGCAAGTCTTGTATTTAAACTGGTAAATTGAGATGTTGTTGCAATCAAGCTTTATATAAAGGCTTTTCTCCCTTGCACTTAACATAATAAGCTATTTTTGGCATTGTGTTACCATCAGCTTATTTTGTATATCAAATGTTTGTTTTTGTTTTGCTACCCCTTTTGCTGGGGAGTGAAGATAAACAGATATGTTAAGGTAAATATGTGGATGGTTAGCCCTGATTTGCGTCGCTTCCAAACAGACAGCAGGATTGAGAAACTGAAGTATGCCATGGGCAAAATAAAGCAATACTCCTTTCACAGAATTGATGGCCAGGGGGCAAAGTTCCAGGGCACCCTTATTGTTAAATAACATGGTAGGATATGAAGTCAGCCTAGACTGGGGACGGTGACAGAGGGGTAAACAACTGCTTGTTTGGGAGCAAACGTGGGTGACAGAGTAAGAGGAAAAAGGGGGACTTAAGGAGAAGTTCATCACATGACCAGAGTTTTTGGTGTACCATGAAGAAGCCCTGTGTCTGATCACTGCAGTTCAGAGCAGGGATACAAACCAGTTGTTCAGACCGTATTTGCCTCTGACTTACCTCTGACCTCTGGGTGAAGGTAAGTCCTTCTTGTAGTGCCAGTGAAGGGACACACAGGAGGTTTAACTGGGGATTCTGGTAACCTTATTGAGTGATCGGTATCAAAAAAATAACAAAAAAAATGTCCATGGTAGAAGTTACTGGGGCAGCTGGCAACAAACAGTAAATAAGGAAGAAAACACACCCAACATATTCACCACTTGTATTTAAAGTGTATATTAGCAAGCTATCACACTGTCTGAATGCTTCAAGAGATTACTGTCAAGTGTTAAAACTGTGGAAGTTACAGGCTTTCAGCATCACCAAGGGAGCACCTAGAGGGAGCAGCCTGGAGTGTCACAGCATGCAGAGTGCCAGTGGAAAAGAAACAGCATAGCCATCCTGTAAATTAATAATTTGTTTGGCATCTTTAAACACGGTAAGTATAACCTGTATTTTCCACACCATATTAAGGATGTTTGGTTTTAACTTTGGGTTTAGGGCTGCAAGCAGTATTATTAGGGAGGGTTATTGAGGCATCTTGGCTTCCCTCTAGTGTCTCTTAAATATATTGCAATTAGTTTTTAATTCCAGCTGAGAAAGAATTATGAGGGTGTCTTCAAAGAATCTCCTTGGTTATAGTATGGATATTAAACAAATGGGTGTGGGAATTACACAGGGAAGCAGACATGAGGTTTTCAATTTCAGAGACATACAAAGCATTACATCACTTGTGGGTACATTGCTTGTGTGTGGTGAGGTTCAAAGTCCTGTCAGGGTAGCTGTTGTATTGATTGCTGTGAACATGTTCAGTACACCTCCAATCTGTCTGTAAATCAGAAAAAAAGTCAGACAGGGAGAGATCAAGGTATGAGTTGGATGTTTTACATCAGTTAGCAGTACATGTAGCCACAATGGTGAGAGAAGGAAACAGATTACTATGTTAATTCTGTTTTTTTAAATTGAATGAGAGACCTTGATAACTGATGCAGTAGGCTTCACAATTTTAGCAGTATCTGACATCTGTTGACATGACATCAAAGCCTCTGAGATAAGTATTTTCTGAACTGGAATTCCTTTTTTTATACTAGATGTACACAGTAGTGAATGCTTCTATCAAACCTTGTGTTAGGCAGGATTTGTTTGTTCGTTTGAAGCTTGACTTTGCCTGCATTTGAAGCTTACCTTCATGTTTCAAAAGGTATTTAGTCAGTTCCTCAAAGAGCATTCAAATTCCAGTTATATGGCTAAGCACTGACACCCAAATTTCTTACTTTGCAGTCCAGAACAAGACTTCACCTCACTGTCTTGCACAAATCATCTATGCAGAGGGGGAACTTGAGCAGACACAGCAAAATTAGAAAATATCACTGAAAACAGATGCCCATTTCCATCATGATCCATCCAAAGTACCTCACTCCACCTGTGAGACTGCAGCAGCATTTAGGCTGTGGTGATAAAGTTTATTTACGTCCTTTAAATGGTCATCTTCATGCTCCATGTTAGTGTCCTAGTTTTTCAAAAGCATGAAGTCCTTGATGTTTCTTACGTTCAGAGTCTAACACTTGTCCCTTCTCAGCTGGATTATACCATTCCCAGGTGGCCCACAACTCATGTGCTGCTCTGTTCCCTTCAGCATGTCCAGCCTGTATGTGAAGTGACCTGCTGGGGAGGGCATGCTGAAGGAGCCAAGTGGCCAGAAGATAAAACCACACTCCCTCTCATTCAGTGCAGTGGAAAGGGGCAAGATTTATTCACAAGATTAAGGTTAATGCAGACTGAGCCCGAAGGCTGTGGAAAAAAAAAAAAAAAAACCTATAAGGATTTAATGCAGTGCATTTGTAGATCAGTGTCTCTCATTAAGGCAGTTTTTAGTATTCCTTACTGCTAAGGTGCTATATATAACTGAGACAACTGGTTTTATCACCAGTTTGTGTAATGAAACAAGTCAAGTCATTTTAGGCCAAGCTAACAGTGTTACCTGCTGCAAGAGAGCACTAAGTTTCAAGTACTAATTAAAATAAGGTTAATTTCAGCTCTTTCTCACAGGTCTGTGAGCTCCCCAGGTTAATGGTCTGTTGTATGAGTTCACTAGCCAGTTCCAAGCTGAGAATGGCAGAACAGCTCAGCTCTTCCAGCACATTGTCCCTCTGCCTCATGCACAGCTCATGAGAGACAAGGCTTTTACAATTAATCAGCACAGATGGTGGGAAAAAAATCTCTTGAGCTGATGATGTTTTGCTCCAATCCCAAGGTTCACATTACATCCAAAAGCATAATTTCAGGACACACAAGCAGGCTAGAGCTGAGGCACAGAGAGTAAGAGAGTGATGCACACTTCCCACTGTTAATCCCATCTCTGACCACATCATGGGAGCACTGGGATGGGTGCTCATACTGTTACGTGCCTTTGCGCAGCAGACTGGAGAAGCGGCTCATAACTCTTGGGTGTTAGATGCTGGTGGTCTACTTCGAAAAGCTTTGTCTCCCCTTCTGTTTGTGGGAGTCCTGCTACACATTTGGAGTATGCTCTGGTGCAGTAGAATAAATAAAGTTACTATACATCTTTGTCACATGTTGTTACTTTAGCATCTCAAACTCACCTACTCAGCGTCAGTTTCCCAAGCACAAAGATTAATAAATAAAATACTGTGTGAAGGGAAACGCAAAACTGGTGTTAGGTTTTCACAAGAACAAAGAGGAAAGGAGCTTGCCGATATTACTGCTCTTAAGCAGTATTTGATCTAGTAGTTAAAGTGCTGGTCGAGGATTTTTTGAGAAAGATACAATTTCCTAAAAAAACCTAATATTCAAGAAATATTTCTTGTGTAGCATCCATAGTGGGATGGAACAGAGGCAGGGTAAGGACAAAATGAATAAGCAGGTACAGTGATTTGCACATTTTGACAACCCAGTCAAAAGAGTGAGTTGCCTGCAGCTGCTCTACATTTTAGCACTTTGTGGATGAGTGAAACTCCTAATTAATTTCCTTTCTCACTCTTGACTCCCTCTGGAGTCTGTCCATTGAAGAGGAGAGTGCAGACTCTATGCCCCTGGCAAATCTGCAAGGAAATAGAGGAGATGGAAAGGGGAGACGAGCAAATAGAAATTAACAGGTACTTGTGATGTGGGCATGCAAAAATAGAGGAAACAGATGGGAGAGATGAGGAAAACAAGGAAGTTAATGTACCTGAAATTGCCATGTGTAGGTGGTAGTAATCTACCCTCAGTTAAGAGCATTCTTTCTGAGAGCTTGTCTCTACAAATGGGTTATGCACTTAATGTTACATTATTCTTTCAGAGCGTTTTTGGCTCTAAATTGCTTTGTGGGCTGACAGCAGGAGCTGGCTCAGCTGTTCCACGATACCTGCCTTGCTTTTGTCAGTCCTGTGTGCCAGCAGCTCGAGTTCCTGCGGGGAAACACCCAGCAAAGCCATTGCTGTGGGAGTGCCGGGAAGCAGGGAGCCCATAAGGTCGGCAGCTCCTGTGGGTTGCCTGCACTCACTCTGGAAACTGCTGATGGCCCTGGACTGTCGTGCAGCATCTCTGGAACAGTGCTGCTCAGGAAATTAAACTCATGCGGCAGACGCCCTGCTGATGCAAATTGCCGTAGCTCTGCAGAGGTTCAGGAAGCGATGGGAGATATTGAGAGCTTTCCCTGCCAGGCTTTTAGAAGCTGTCATAATGTGTGTAATTACAATTAGCGTTGGTGATCTAGTTTTATTGGAAAAAGGCTTGTCAGCAGTAAAACAGGTTTCTTTAGTATGCCAGTAATAATGGAGAGTGCAAAAAAATTTTTGAGGCCAGAAATATGATCATGATGCAAATACATTCCTTGCTTTTTCCCAGAGGGATCCAGGATAATGAGCTTTATATGCAAGACAATTCCACTTTTGAATCTTATAAATGCAAGAACAGAAAACCCTTTGTACCTCTGCGTATTACTCTCTTCATGAGAAAGGGGTTTAAAGTGATTAATGTTCAGTAGGACGTTGTGTTTAAAATACTATTATGAGCATGGCTGTAATTTTTTAAGTGTGTGGTGTTTAGGAGGTGACTTGGCTCAAAACAGGTAATTTTGAGCACCAGTATTTTCTCTGTTGTTCATGTGATGAAGGTGCAATCTGGATTTTTTGACCTTAAAGTTAACATTTGCTGAAATGTAGTCTACAGTTCAGTAAAATAGTGGTGATTGTTGCATGTAGCACTACTTGCAAATCAGTTTCCTAAACTGTAACAAAAGCCTTTCTCAAAATCTTCAGCATTGCTGCGCTATGCCAGTAACTGGTATTTTTGATTGTGTATGCTATGTATCAGGATGAATGACAAAATGTGGATTTTGGCAGAGCAGGATGACAAGTGTCATGCTGTTCCCGCTTTTAACCTAGACTGAGCACTCTGGTGAGGTTTTGCTTAACTTCATCTCGCAGATGTGTGCCTTGTGTAACAGTGAGACCTCACTCTGAGAATAAGCTGTGTGTGGAAAAAGTTACAAATTCACACCTCCCTCATTCTATAGGAGTTCCCATGAGTAGACATGCCTTAATACAAATAGGTATGTGGCTAATGGATATATTTGTATAGTTTAATGGTATTAATACTGAGTGTATCACAATTGACTTAATTTATATTCTTCTGTATGACTCGAGGGACCTACATCAAAGGAGCTGAGATGGAAAGTAAGCAGGGTATGAACCATGGCAGAAATGAGGCATCTCTGGAGGTAATTCCAAAGGCCATTAAGAGAACAGTTCATGAACTATTAATGTATTTCTGTGCTGCCAGCTAGGCCTGTTTTTCCCAAGGCCCAAAAGCACACTAAGCTATTAAAAACCTTGCCTAACAAGGAAAGAGGTGGAGACCTACTAGTATCTATTCAGGAGGATATGCTGAGTAAAGATGGACAGCTTTGGATGCCCTGCAAGCACTGGGTCCTGGGTGCATTTGCAGTAGTCTGCAGGACCAGGCACATGTCCCAGTTGGGGTTCTCAGTCCCCAGTCCAGCCAATAAGCCCAAGTGGCATCTATTTTAGGAGTAGCTGTTGAGAAGAACTTTCTTGTTCTCTGTGGATTCTGTGTTCTTCTGTATTGATCACACACACGTTAGAGGTATGTGGTGCTGTGGATTAATGGTGTGACAGGTTTTTGTTCCCTGACAGTTTCTGGGCAATTTTTAAGAAAATGTAAACAAATTACTTGTGTTCTACTTCTCTACTATTTAAATTCTACTGTCAAGCTAAACAGGAAGAAAGAAGGGAAAAAAAAAAAAAAGAAAACGCAGCTACAATTGTAACTGTGTTTAAACCTTATAATCTCAGTGGACCTGTATAAACCCTGTTCTTCACAAACTTGTGATTCCAATGCACTGGAGTACGCCTTAGGCAAACCCTGCTCTCTGCTACTTTAGTTATGCATTGCAGTACTTAATAATAAACCTTGTTTTACTGTGGGGAGCCAAATCCATCACACCTCAGCAAAGGCAATTAAAAATGCAGGTTAGCATTTTAGGACTAATGTCCACCCTGATCAACACAAATCAACAGGCCTGTTGCAAACATTGATTTCCTACTTAGGAATTTAAAAAAATTACAAAGTAGTCAGTTGTGAATGTTAGATATAATTTTGCATTGATTTTGATATTAAATAGAAGAGAGGTAGATAGTTAATAGGTGTGTGCTGAACACATTAAAAGAGGTCAGCAGAATGACTTTGATTTAGCCTGAGAAGCTGGAGTTGGATCAGTGACCCACCTGAGAACAGCAATAATGCATCACCTTTGTGTGATGGCTGACACTGAGGGTTGTGATGTTTAACTGAAAGTCTGTGGTACTACAGAAATACAAACCTGCTGTTGTCCTCCGTAGTGTCTCTTCTAAATCATGCATAACCTAATTCAAGGCCATAGAGACTTAATAAAGACTGAAATTTGGGATCAAATGTGGCCTACTATCAACAGAAAATGGCAACCAGAAACTGCTTGGCCAAGGTCCAGAAAACTGGCAACATTCTTGACAACTTACTGGTTGTTCAGTGATTAATCTCTGGGCATCTTTGTTGGATTTATTTCCTTCTTCCTGATCCACTTTTGCTGAACTCTTAACACTGAAGCACCACTTAACAGTGAATATTCCCTAAGTTCTGATTAATGCACAGGATGTGTGAGATGAGGACACAGTCAGAAGGCAAGAGAGCTGTCATCCTGCTAGAAGCCATGTAGCCACAAACCCCTGTTCTGCAAAGGACTGCAAAGGCTTTCAGGTGGATTATCCTGCCCTCTGTGTGTACAGACACGCTGTCACAACCCTGACAGTGCCATGCAGACAGAATGTCTTCATTTTTGCAGACTGCTCAGTGCTGAATTGGCTGGTGTGGTGAAGGAGGAGGTGGCAGTGGATCACAGGAGCTTGTAGATCAAGTAGTAAAACCAAGAGCTCCCTAATTCAGAGGTTGACTGCCCAGGAATTTAGAGATAAATGCAAAATTCTGCACCCCATCTTTTTTTGTCTTCTTTGTGGATATGGAGGGGCAATTGAAAGGCAATAAAGTGAAAGATACGAATGTATATTAAGACCGAAGTGTCTGAGATGATACAGTATTAGGAAATTTCTGTGTGCTGAGTACTGTGGTCTGCTAAAACAAGCCCTTTAAATGCTTCTTGGAAGATAGTTCCAGCCCTAGGTGCCTACAGGATTGGCCCGGGAAAACAAAACCCAGATGATGGCTGAATAATTGCCCAGGAATGCAGAGAGCAATCAGGTGAACAATGGACTGTGTCTCTTTGTCCAGAGGCTGTGAAGTGACACCAAGAAAGTGAATGTCAGGGAAGATTTCTTCCTACCTTGGGAATGTGTGTTGTGCTTGATCACACAGCAGAACTTTCTTCTTGATATGATGTGCCTGGCAAGGACAAGTTCCATCTTCAAAGTAGACTTGAAGATGTCGTCTGCTCCTGCTAATTGTTTTGGCTCCAGAAGAGCCAAAAAAATCTTCTGTGAAACTTGATGGCACTCTAGGCAGTGACCATTTTTACCCTTATAAAATTTCCTCTTGGGCAATTGTAAATATCTTTAATAATGTTACCCCACAGGGTCCTAATAGCCTTTGCTAGTCTTCCCGGTCTTTTCACCTACTAATGCAGTTGATTCCTAAGGTCTTCTGTGGACCACTAACAACTTAGACCAAGTATCTGCACCACATAGCAGAAAATACTAGCAGAAGAAAAGCAGTCACAGAGTAAACCTTCTAATATAGATAGCTGTGATCCCAATCCAGGAACTGTGTGTTTGGATAAATCCTGAAGCCTTGCGCTTTTCATATGTATATATTTTAGGAAGGATTGACCAACTCTATTGAAATTATGTGAGCTTATTATCAGGCTAAGAATCACCTAAAAAAACCCAACAAGAGAAGCAAAAACAAATCACAACACCAGAACCTACATCTATGTTTAAATGCTTTCTCACATGCAATTCAAGTGTTTGATGCTGACACTGAGTGCCATTACTTGGCACATAAAACTTGTTAAATGTGTGAATTACTTGGTTTTAAGCTGATGTATTGGAAGGAAAGGCTGGTCTCATCCTCTGCACTCTCAGTGAGAATCGTGCTTTCAGAATAACTGTGAAGGATGGCAATGGTTTCAAGCTTTAAGGACTTCTGTAGAGGAGGAGTAGATAAATACACAGTGATATATAAACAGATAGTGCTCCATCTATATCTGAAAAGATGTGAGATTTCCTGAGACACATACAACACGGCATTTTATTTTGTCCTGTTTGACTCTCTAGTAGCCACAGCATTTGTTGCTTGTGACCATCTATTCTTACTCAGAAGCTAAGGTTGTCTGCAGCAGCCACAATAACATAAATTATATTACCAGTGAGGCAGTTCCTCTGAATACTGATACAAAAAAGAAAACCCTCACAGTTTGCAATGCACTTTGAGGGGTCATTTTTGATAGCAAGGGTCTTACCATGGGCTCCGTGCCTCTCCCTCCAAGGCTTCAATCAGTGCTTACACACGTGTTCTTGGAGTGTTTTGTTGGTCCTTTAGATCAGTGCTGTGTAAATATAGAATATTAAGTTTATCTGGAGCTACTGCAGTCTATAAATATTCAAGTGTCTGCTGCCAGTTTTGTGGATGTGAGATTGCACTAATGGAAATTATAAATTCAATCACAAATGAGGAGGACTTTTGAGAGACACTAAGTGCACTGAAGTATTAGACATCTAACAAGTAAAAAATCCTAATAAGAAGGAAAAAAACCTGTGGCTTTTCAGTTAAACTTCACAACTAGTTCTACAAATATTCTTTCTCTGCACCAGGATCTCTAACTCTGAGAGTTCTCAAAAATAAAAAAAAGGAAAAATACTGAATTTTATATGTTTTATGAAATGTGATTATTTAGTATCATGTATGTGCCACTGTGTGTTCAGAGAGAGTGATGTTGCTTACATGGTTCCTGCAATCTCTCTGGAAAGCCAGGCAGTCCTCCTCTGTGTCCTACTTGGAAAATAAAAATGGGGTGGAGCCTGGTCTAAGAGAGTTTGCCATGGAAGGACTGCTCCATGCCTCAGCATTCTCTACTGGGAAATCCAATGCATTTTCAATCTCTTACCCAGATTTAAATGTGTGTCCCCTTTATTCTTAATATTCTTTTGTCTCCTTGTGCATTTCAGTGATTAGGAGAGATGGGATTCAGCCATATTCCTGCCTTATCACCTGTGCCAAGAGGTTTTCAGCATCGGTGCAAATGCTTTTGAAAGGGATTTCATTCTGCTAGCTATCAAGTGTTGCAGTAGGTGCTTCAAATGCAGTGTTGCATAATAGTGTGACTTGTTCAGAAAGCACATTGTAATGTGGGTTTTTAATCTAGGTACCAGTATCAGTGAAGGATAACAACAATTTCCATACTGTGTAGCTTCCAGAGGCTACAACACAGGTTCCATTTAGCACAGCACAGCTCACATGCCAATGAAGTTCAGAGCTGTTAATTACAAATTTATTGAAGGTTTATATGAGTGCATATGAGCATGTCTGATAAAGCCTACATCTAATCCTGACATGATGGGTCCTGATCACAGACACTTCACGATTGCCATGCTGGCATAGGAGTTTAGGAAGCACATTGCTATTTAGAAATAATTCCAGAATATCCTGAGCAGCATTAGGGATCTGCTGGTAGCCAGAGAAGGATTACTGTTTTTATATATTGAAGATTCTTCAGTTAAATCTGTTGGGATTTTTGTAATGGGAGACAGGAACTGGGAAAATTCTGTTTCTTGAATACATGTAATCCTTTGTTATTAAAAAAGTGAAAAATAACTTCTGATTATTCTCAAATCCAGAAAATATTTCCTTCACATGCCATGTATCAGAGTGTAGTGGGCAACAATCATCACATTTATCAATTTCATTGGAAATCATCAAGTGCCTCTTAGCCTTTGTCATTCAAAAGGCATGCCACATTGCAAAATTCAGATTTCCACCATCTGTGGAAAGTCAAGTCATGAGTTAAGTTTGGAATTACTAGAGCTTTTTTATTGACCACCTCTTTTTATGTCCCTGTTAACTTTGTATCTTTCCTGTTGTTTCAACACTTGGCAATCTGATATGCTTTTCCTATGCAAAAAAAAAGTACTGGATTGTAACAATATGAAGACATCCCTCTTTGCAGGTTCTTCTACTTCATTTTGCAGGAAGTTTTTCATTAAATCATGTTACAGCTCCTATCAGCAAAAGTATGTTGAGAGCTCTGTACTGGTCCCCAATACTTTCATAAAGTATTAATACCAGAAAGAAGAGTTCAGTTCAAAATGCCATGCAGAACACCTTCCTTGAGTTGCTGCAAAAGCCTTCATAGGGAAAGTGTTTACTGCTCAGCTCAGAGATTCACCCACTGAACTATGAGTACAAAATACTGCTTTTTGTTTGCTTGTTTGTTCAGAAGAAAGGAAATTGTGTTTGCTGTTACAACATCTAGCAATGGCTGCCATGTGAACTAAAATTTGAAGCTTCTCAAATGGAAATGAGAATTGCAATCCCAAACTGAGCCCCTGCAGCTAAATCTTCTTGATGTGTTCATTAATTAATTACCCATAGCTGAAGGAGATTAGAGCAAAGTTCAAAGCTGAAAAATATGCAAAGGAAAATACTGTATTAGACAAGAAAATTAACTGAAAAAGTCTAGTTGAGTTTATTAGGGTCTTGCTCTTAGGAAAGATTCACCAGCCATTCTAGTGAAGATTTAGTTTCCCTAGAGTTCCAGCTCTAAAAAGTGTTGGGGTCTCAGATGTTTGTGTATTTTGCCTTTCAAAATATGTGCTGCCACAGCTAATTTAGTACAGTCTCCTGGAATTTATTTATAGGCAATCATACTTTTGTAGGGTTGGGGTCGACTGAAGAAGCCCTGGAGCTTGTCATTCCTTCTGGAGTTTCTGGATGTGTAAGGCTGTTGTGATGCATCTAACCTAAGCCTGAAGATAATAACAAAATCTTACTTAAATTTAATTTTCTTTGTAATCCATAAAACCAGGCACAGACCCCAAGCTTCTAAAATAAGTTTACAGGTTAATTAAGATATTAATATTTTCATCTGTAATTTCTGGTAACTGCACGTGAAGCAGAACTATACAAAGGAAAGACGGAGTACAGTAAAAACCTTACAACTCAGCCTTTTATTATATGAACAAAAGAAAATTAAGCACAGAAAACTAGCAGTGAAGCTGCAGGCAATGAAGTGGCTTGCAAAGATGTATAATGGTTTTACTGAATAATCACATTGGGCTGAAACTAGCCAGCCAAACAATGAAAACTTAAAATCAAATTTCCTCACTGTGGGATGGGCAGTGAGTTCATTAAGCTGTATGATTCATTAAAGATAGTTTTACAGTGCAAAGGATACAAATCCCAAATATTCTAGCCTCTCTTCTAAATAAAGGGCATTGGCCTATACCTGCACTTATTGAATTCACTTGAAATACTTTAACTTCAGCTGTGGAATTTCCCAGTCTTCTCTTCCCCAAGTCAAGAAGGGGTTGGAGTAGTACAGCAGGTGGGTCTAATTTCTCTGATACAGACTTTTCTCCCTTCTTTGTCTCTTGTGACACTGTCTCTCCTTAAGTTCTATAGTTAATTAAGTAGTGAAACCAGGAGTATGTTGGCCTGAAATGCAGTGCAAGAAACCATCTTACTTGCTTATGAGTGTGTTTCCTGCAAGATTAAAAAGTGATTTATGAAGCTTCCAGAGAGGAATCCCATAAGGTAGGATTAAACAGGAAGAAGTTCTAGGGTGTTCCCTGCTATAATGAAAAGCTGTGGTAAATACTTGACTAGAATTCTGAAACCACTGGAATTAGAATTTAGTGTGTTAGGGTTTTTTTAAGAGAGAGTTAATTTCTCACTTAGTGAGAAATCAGCTAGAAGAGACTAATGGATGCTAAATGGATTAAGACTACTTGTGAAAGAAGATTGTGTCAGCCAGGACTGAAAGGTGGAAGGAAATGCTGTTGTCTGACCAGAAATTCCTTCCCTCCTGCTTGTGGAAAGGTAAATATAGACTGGAGACAGGTGTGGAATGGAATATGGCTCTGGGTCTCGGAGGGGAAGAGCAGATTAATGTTCCAATAGCGTGACAGACATGGCAGGTGCAGGCTGGTGCCTCTGCAGGGCTCCTGCTCTGTGCACTTTTAAAGGTGCTTCAAGGCACACTGGAGGAGAGAATTATGTCCTTAAAAGCTTTGACAATACAGTTTGAAAAATAGCCTGGGAGTGGGGCATAAGGATAGATCACATCACTAGTGAGGTAATACTACCTGCCACCTCAGAGTAGATTGAAAAGCCACCTCAGGGAGAAGAAATTGAGGCCAGGGCCACGGGTGAGCTGCTTTATCCTTGCAGATAATGGAGTGTGGATGTTAAAAAGCTGAACCAACTGCCTGGGATCTGAATAAAGTTTTAAAGTGTATTTATATATATATAAATATATATACATATAATATTATATATATATATATATATATATATATATGTACACACACGGCTTATATAACTTCTTAAGATACAAGTCTTGCTGAAGTAACTGAGATATGTTTCAAGGAGCCGAGATTGAAACTTTGCACATATGTCTAAGAGCTGTGTGGTACTTCTTTTTCACTTTTATGCTAACAGAGAAAAGATTTCTCAATTACCCATTTTTTCCCAGCCTTTTTAGTGAAGACTCTCTAAAGAGTGGAAGTGTAGCTTTTTTTCTTCTTTGATTATTTGCTATGGAATTCTATTTTACAGTAGTTGCAAGCACATCTTAATTTAGGATTTGTAGGGGAGAAAATGCAAAGGACTAGTTTCTAACTCATAATGTGCTGCTTACTGAGAACATACTAATGATTCTGCAAGCAAATCAATTTCTCCCACCTATTCTATTTTTGTGTGTGTGTGTGTCCATTCAGCAGCTGGAATTTATGGCTGAATATGGCAGCGGTACAATAGAATATTTTCAGGTTAAGAAAGTTATGTTTATTGGCTTTTTTGGTGGAAATAAAATAAAAAACTTTGACCAAGCTCCACTGTATAAGCTGTGCTATGATACAGCTAACTCAGAAGAGGTCAGAGCTTTCTCTTGAAACTATCTAAATATCAAAAAAAAAAAAATAAAGAAGTGTTTTGTTTATCTGGGACATATTTTCCAGTCTAGACTGTAGATACCATTGACCCAGGGCTACTACAGCATCCCTAAAATGCCACAGGATGCCAGCCTTTCAGAGTAGTGCATTGTTATCCTGTGGAAAATCCTCTAATTAATTTTCTGCCTGAAAATTGATGAGTGCTCTGATGTACTTCTTTGTTACAAAGACCACTGCTCAGCTGCATCATATTGTGTTTTGTCTGGATGGTCACAGAGCTTAAAAGATTGTTCTCTGTGGTGCAGTCTGCATTTTAAGCCTGAAATGAGGTTAAAAAACAAGGGCAATCAAATATGGGTGTGCAGTTCTAGTTCTGCGTTTTCGTCTTTAACCTATACTGTGCTTAACAGAGTCTGGAGGGTTAATCTCTTTTTCCTCCTGCATGTGATGGGTTGCTTTGCTTTGTCTCTCATATCCTTCAAATACTTTCAATGACATTTTCTTTAAGGAGAGATTGCAACCTTATAAAGTACTTGGAATAAAGACAGCCGTTATTGTGGGTGGTATACAAAAAGCAGTTATTACTGCTGGTTGTTGCAAAATAGATTTCTGCACGTGTGCAGGTCTCTAAGATTACCAGAGACAGTGAAGGAATTGTATTCAGATGGAGCTGACTGTCTCCATAAACTCTGCAGGACTGTGGGACCTCAAATTGTATACAACTTTAATACTCATATAAAGAATTACTCAGTTCCACACGAGTTTGCAACTGTGTTCACAGGACAAAAATTGCAAACTTCTTTTTAAATCTTGATCTAAGATTCCTTAGTACATGATTGTGATGTCAGACAACAGCTTTGAGGTTACACTGAAGTTGATGATTGCATCAATTGTGAAAATTCAGTCCTTACGAAATGAAAACAATAGATATTTCCGCAGAAATCAACAGAAGTACCAGGAATTGAATTCTCTTGTGAAGCAGCTGCATGGGTCACATCAAAAAATGTGAGAGCAGCAAATTGAGGGAGGTAATTCTGCCCCTCTACCCCACTCTTGTGAGACCCCACCTGGACTGCTGCATTCAGCAGGTCTAGATTAGATATTAGGAATAAATGTGTTAGGAGGGTGGTAAGGAACTGGCACAGGCTGCCCAGAGAAGCTGTGGATTCCCCATCCTTGGAAATGTTCAAGAACAGGTTGGATGGGACTCTGAGCAACCTAGTCTAGTGGAAGGTGTCTCTGCCTATGGAACTGGATGATCTTTAAGGTTCATTCCAACCCAAACCATTTTGTGATTTTATAGTGGGCACAAGCTTCATTTCTGGGCATCAAGGCAGATTGATCTTGTAATTCCCAAAGTCATCTTGTACATATTTTGTCTACTGAATAGATAGCAGTCTTAAAAACAAACCTAGGTATTTTTTCCCCCCTGTTATAGGGGATGACAGAATATTGCCAGCTGCCTACATTTGTTCCAGCAGGGCATCATCCTGTTGAGTAAAGCTTCCTTCAGAGGCCCATCTTGAGCACCTCAACATGAGTGTGCAGGGCAATGTAATGAACCCGTGTGTATTCAGCAGGAACTTGCTGCCCACAGCCAACCTCTCTGTGGTGGAACCTGATTGCCGTGGACTCTAAAATAAGGCAATTATTTATGTTAATGGGGATCAAAGGAGAAATGGGGCCAAATACACAACTGTAATATATAAAGTTTTCTTGGGCTTCATGGGATTATTTTGACTGAGCTACTCTTAAGCACAATTCATGAGCCAAAGTGTCAATTTGCTTTGGTGCACCAAAGGGTGCAGATCACACTTAGAGCAAGCGCACAAGGCTTAGACTTGCAGTCATAAAATCAGTGTCTAGGTTCACAAACAACCAATGCTTTATTAAAATAAGGACATAAAAAATTAAACAATCTCAGAATTTCTCCCATTATTAACATTTTCTGTGAAGAAATTCTCAAAAAGAGATTGCTTTTATTCTTTGCCAATTCAGCTATGTTAATTTTAGATGTAATGTCTTGCTATTATGACTGCTATCTGTGTTAGGATGTGTTTCTTTCTGTACTTTCCTTTGGGATTTGTTTTCAAGAGGTCTGCAGTTTGAAGAAAAAAATGCAGTGAAACATTCATAGACTGCAGTGGAAGTGGGGCAGTACACTTGAAGTTCTTACTTCAGTTTTGAGGAGACATGGTAACCAAAGCTGGGCAAATGGTTTGCCTAGACTAAGAAAACTTCTGAGAAATCTCAATATTTAACCAGAATAGGGTGCAGCTTGTGTTGCAGCACGGTTCTGTGACCCTACGTCTTTTACCACATAGAAAAACAGGACCTTTCAGAAGAGTGAGGCAGCTGCTTTGCCTCTTTGCCTTCTCTGTGCTGGTGATCTTCCAGATCCTCAGCTCACCTCCCACCCACGTGGGAAGGCGGTTCACAATTTATGTTGCCACTCAATTACCAACAAACCATTAGCCTTTCTCAGCTACCAAGGCTTTTTGAATGCACTCATGGGTCAGCTGAAAGTAACTGCAAAGGCAGGATTTTCTACCTTTTACTTTCTGCCTTCCTAAGAAAAAGGGGTTCTCTCAGATATTCTGAGGGGTGGATATTTCTGGCCCAAACTTCCCCCAGCTACTGCCACATAAATCCAGGTGCTGCATTCCCTAGAAGCACTGATTGTATGGTAGGAATAGGATAATTTTTAACATAACTGAATTGGTTCTTTCCAAGCAGGTTAGACACATTTTGAATTACTAGTTCAGCTCTTTGCTTACACAATCAAGAGAGGGGAAAAAAATGAGTCATCTCATTTTGAGAGCTTCTTCACAGAAGGAAAAATTCTGTCCTAATATATATATATATTATCCTCTGTGGACAGGCAAAATAAAAAGAGGAGTGATAGAAGGATTCAGTGGCTGGGATTGTTTCATAATGTGACGGAGCTTGAAGAGAGCATATGAGAAAAGCCAGGAAGGTACTGTCAGAGTCACTGTTTTTCTTTGCCCATTTCTGAAGAATTTCATGTAATGATGGGTGACACGATTTATCCTATGAGGTAATACCAAGTTACTGTCTATCCTACAAGTTAATATCAAGTTAATTTCCCCACCCCCACCAGTGAGTGATTATATAAAACCTCAGTACAATACTCCCCAGTCTTCTACGAAATGCGGAGTAAGTGGATATTTGATTACTTTGAGAGATTTTCTGGTATGTGTATTGTGAGAAACCTAAAAAAGCAGAGATTGGGTGCTCCAAGGAGTCAGATAAACAAGTATTGATATTCATTTAATTTAGGTTTAAAGAAAAAGGTAATCACATATTTCTCATTTACTTTAAGAAAATAACTAATATAAGTAAATTGATAAATAGCTCTCTATTTTTTATTAGTGGAATTTTTGTCTTTGTTTTAGAGCATTCTCTTAAAATCTTAAATTCCTCACAGGGCAGTAGTTCCCTGCTTCCCTTTAGAGAGCTTGGAATTGCAAGGAGATGCCACTGTCTGATTTAGGGTTGAGTTGTAGGTATTAGCCTGCTACAATTTGTAAGTAACCTGTATATATAAGTATAATGATACCTGTTAGCCAGAAACTAGAGAACCTAAGTTATTTCTTGCCACTGTGTGGAGAAAAAAAGGAACCCCAAATGCAGCCTTTTAGTTCTGGAGATATTATCCATAGAATTACAAGTGTGTTGTGCCTGGACTATAATTAGCCTATTAAAAATAATTCTGAAGGACACATAGAAATCAATGAATTTAAGTGAAGTTTAAATTAATCTCTGCAGAAGAGTATCATCTTCAAAAACTCTTGATAGTGATGCAGATATTTTGCCTTTTCTGAGTTGGGTTTTAGTCAGCAGCATAAACAAATGAATACCAACTCTGTTCTTGGGCAGGACTTTATGCCGTCAGTAGCTGCACTGCCATTCAGTTTCAAGCAATTGACTAGCAGAGACTGTGTGAATTGGTTTTTTTTCCGCTGTTCACATTAAGGAAAAAACTCCACCATGCTTCCATTCCCAGTGGAGAATTTATCTACATCTGTTGCTGTCTACGGATATACTGCCAATTCTTCCTTAACGTTAGCTTCACTAGAGGCATTTCCAGTGTCAAATATACAACTGTAGCCAATTCTAGAAAAGAATTGGAATAGACTATCATTCTCCCTGAGTTTAACTTGCACCTTAATTAACTGTGTGTCTGTCCATAGCTCAGTGTAGTCCTGCTCTTCGACAGAGCGTGAAGCGCTACAGTGTTAAAAATAAATAATGCAGGCTAATGCACAAAGCTAGCTATTGCTTATGGCACTCCAAAAATATTTTAAAATCACCTGTTGTATTGTGCACTATGTTTTCTAGAACTTGGACAGCATTATGGTTTCTGCTTCTTGAAGAAGGCAGCAAATCAAGGTACATTTTCAGTCCTTACTTTTTTCCCTTTGTTCTTCTCAGCCCTTGTAGGTGTTTTTTGCTAGTAGCTCACGGTAGCAGGTAAGAGTTTCTGTGTACATCCTGTAGGATCACTTATTGCCTAGTTATGCTGATTTTTGATTCAAAAAATGCCTTACTGGCTTCATGCTCCCTGAGTAGAAAGCAGAATTTTTAAGGTTACTTAATTAATTTGGTACCATTGTTTTTTTAGGTTTCAGTGAAAAACCAAAACACCAAGCAGGCTGCAAATTGCCACCTGGTGCTTCTGTGCAGGCACAGCGTGGCGAAGCACAGACAGCACACCTGGTTCAGAATAATAAATTACCGATGGTATGAAGTTAGCTGCGCTGGTGCTCCCCTGTGCTGATCCCTGCGGAGGGCAAACATGGTGAATTCCCAGGGGTCTTCTACTCGGCATGCACTGCGTTTGTATTCTTCGCGGGCTGAAGTCGCTTTGGGAATGCCGGGTGCACAGGCACAGCGCATTCCCGGTTCCTCCGAGGGAGGGAAGGAGGGAGGGATGCGGCCCCGCAGGGACTCCAACCCCAGCCCTCCCCTCACGCCGCGTCTCTTTTAGGATGGGAAAAAAGGCTGGAAAGGGCCTCATTCCCAACGCGTCTGCCAGGAGCACAGGTGTAAGCAGTGTGGCAGGGAAGTTCTTCGTTTTAACCTTTTTTTTTTTTAACCCTTAGGTTTCCCACAGCAAGCAGTTTGTGATGGTACCAAAAGGTGTGTGTGTGTATGTGTGTCTCAACACACAGGTGAGACGGGGGCATCCCGCAGCTGGGTTAAATGGGAATCTGAGGAGAACATTGTCCCTCTTGCCTGCTGTGAAAAACGCCAATCACTTGGTTTTCAAAATTTTTTAGATTTAGGACAATTACAAGACAATAAAAAGCAAAGAATTATGGATGTCCAGGTGCTCTCGGACACTAAGTCATGAAAAGCCTTGTGAACAAAGGAATAACCTTAAAAGCAACAACCCGTTGCGTATTCATATATCTCATACATGATGCATAAATTCCTTGCAAATTAAGAATTTTCTGGTTTTTATGAACTTCTTCTCCTTAATCCTGTTGGTTCCACAAAGATGGAGAGAAGGTGGAAGAATGTTTGTCTTTTCTGATAAGGAGGCTGTAACGTTTTATGGACCCCCTTCGCTGACATCTCTGTGTGAAAAGTTTCTTAATTATCTCGTCTTCCTGCTTGAGTTTGTAACAAATCCTATATTGCAGAGTTTCTATTTTAACATTATATTGTAACCTAAAACTACATTTAACACACTACATAAGAGAATTAATACAGCATAACTTTCTGACATTACACATATAATATTAATTATAACATTTGCGAAAAGCCAATCATAAAATATGCATTTTTCACACCTGCCATGAGGTCAGATACTCCTGAGAGTTTTCTCTCCTTTTCCTCTCTTCACAAATGACTTTTCTCTCATTTTCCTCTTCTTTTATGGTTGAGAAAACATTTGAATTCAGGAGAAGCTCTCAATGAGTCCTGGGCATAGAAGAGATTTGCATTGGTTTATTTTGCTATGAGTTTTAGGAAAAAATCTTCAACAAAACAAAACCTTGACTTTCTGAAGGTGCTAACCACATGGTGAATAATGACTGTGGTTTTGCTAAGTGTTATAATAGATTTAGTTGTTACACTTGTTAATAATTTTATCTGGTGGCATTCTCTGAGATACTCTTTGTTTTTGTACTCTTGGTCTATGTGCATTCCACAACCAAGTCACGTTATATAAAACATAAGTTATTTATATATTGGTTTTGAAGCTTTTTAGGTATGAGTCTATCTTCCTTTACAAAACTGTTGTGTTTTCTGCTTTGTGGATTTTTTTTGTTTATTGCTGCCATAGTCCTATTGTACTACAATTCCACTGCTGTTAGTTTCATATGGAGAAGGATGTTTGAGCTTTTTTGAGTCCTATTTCAATTGTATGAGCCTTGGACTTTTGTAGGATTATTTTATGAAAAATTTCTATTTTGTATTAGTAAAATTTATGGTTGCCTTATCTTCCCTCAAAAAAAAAAAAAAAAAAAAAAGGTTTTCTTATACCTTGCATTTTCATTCTAAATGATCCTAAAATAATTAGTTTTACTAAAATAACACAATTTGTTTTGAAGACCTTGTCAACAAAATCCACTAAAAACATGGATCTGATAGCCCACAGAATTTAGGTTTTTTTAATTGTACCCTGTTTATACATAAGAAAATTCTTTTTCCTTAAACATTTCAAACATCTATCATTTTAAAATGACAGAACCAGAAATAATTAAAAATAATTATTTCTATTCTTACTCATTGAAGGTAATATAAATGATAGTTTAAGTGGAAACCAAACTAAATCCCCCAGATTCAGAGTTATAATTTTGTGGTATACTTATTTCAGGAGGTTGAGTTAAGCTGGGTCATTTAGGGGGGAATTCAAGTGCCAGAGACAGAACGGATTTCTTATTCAAACCTTTAAGGGACTGCCTGGTTTTACTGACAGGCAGATGTTCACAAAACAGTATTTTCTATAAAACATTTCTCTCTGTGTGCAGTGTTTTTTTAGTGTAATTGTTTTCTTATTTTAGAGGCAGTGTAGCAGTTAATTTAGTCAGGCCCCAACAACAATGTTCTGTTATGCCAATGTAATTCTGTAAAATTCACATGCGATAGCATTAGTCTTATTCTGAGATGTGTTTATTTTTAATCCCTGCTATTATCCCTGAATTTTCAGGTTTCCAGACTACTTATCAGTTTTCTTAAACTGGTCTTGGGAATCTCCAGGTTTTGAAAGAAGCCTGTCACATAATTTGCCTTTTTTATCCTGCTTAGTTAGTGATTTAAATGCAGAAAGAGAACTGCTTACACTGAGCCACCACAAATACAATAAATAATAATATTAAAAAAAAAAAACCCAAAGATAATCATGTGCTGTTAAAATTCGCCAAGAATCTTGCATCCTGCTATTTGGGTAGGTTTGTAACTACAACCCTCTTTTTGATTTTTATTATTCCCAGGATAAAGTTGGAGCAAAGAGATTTTTCTTGCAGCAATGTGTACTTGCGTTGTATCTGCATTAGTAAATAAGTGTGGGCACTCACTATCATACCAGTAGTTATTTGCATGCACACTTGTCAGACAAAAGTGCCTTCTATGGTGTGTGTAACACCAAACACTCTGTCCTTGAGGCTGACCTCTTGAAGTAGGCTGGTTATGGATGTGGGGCTGGATACAGCAAGGATGAATCAATTGGGGCTTCCCCTGTCTAATCCTGCAGATACATAGGGCTGAATGCAGCAACTCCCATGTCATCCACTGGTGTTAAGATTTCTGAGTCCTATGCTTCTGCCCACCACAGGCAGTAGTGTGAGGGATTCTGCTCCTGGGAGAATTTGTATATAGCTGCCTGTGAATCCCTCTGGCAAAATCAATTTGGGCAGAGTTGCAGTTAAATGAGAACCTCTTGGTGATAATGCATTTATTAAAAGCTTGCTTTAACAATTTGTTCAAATAAATACATACTGTTGAGCATGAAGACTAACCATAAAAAACCAAACCCCAAACATTTGCTGCTCACCCATGAAACAATGAATTTTAGTTCAAAGTTCTAGGTGGATCTGGTTCTGTTCGCTGTACTCCCTGTTCCCTGTACAAGGCTTTTGCACTCAAAAAATGGAAATGGCAATGTGCCATACACCACATACTAAATTTGCACTGTTATAAAAGCAAGGGAAAAAGCACTTTGCAGTATTTTCACTTATCATTTAGTGCCAGCTGGCAGTGTGGGATTGGAAAGGCTATTGGTTAGTCTTTTATATTTGGTCTTGCTAGTTGTGTGATAAATAATAGGTCTGTCTTCCCAGACACCTTTTATCCAGGATTTTGAACTGTTTCAGCTCTGCCTGTGGATGGGAAGGTGCGGCTTTCGGGGGTCACTTGCTGCTGTGCCCCGTCCCTCCCCGGCCCCCCGGGACCCCTCCGGCTAGCTGTCCCCTCAGGGAACCGGGATTTGCCGCGGTCCCGCTGCACTGGGCTCACCAGGCAGCGGCTGGGTTAGCACGGTCCGAGCGGCGGTGCGCCTCGGTCGCCGCAAGGAGTCGAGATAAAGAGACGAAGAGAGGTCAGTTGTATGCAGTCCAGAAAGATTGTATTGCCTGAACAGTTGCAGGGACAAAAGACCCTGGGCTACTGCCCAGATACAGTTTTATACAGCAAAATTAAGAGATAAGGTCTAAACAATAGAGACAGTGTTCAGCATGGGCCCATCAGAACCACCCCAGGGGTCAGGTCCAATGGGAACTGCTCAGGGGTGGGGAGAAGGGGGTTTGCATAAAGATGCTGAAGCGAAACTTTCCCGAAACAATCGGGCATACATAAATGTATCTTTTCCTCATACCTAAATGTATCTTTTCCTCAGCTTCCAATTCCCAAGGCCTTTCTAAATCCCTTCCTCCACACTACCACGCCAGCACGATAGCAACAGGAAGGGTTTAATTACATAGGCCCTTTGCAGGTGTTGTACTCTACAGGCTTGTTTTATGCAGTTTCTTTACATGACTGTGCTGATATGCGCACAGGTGCTGGTGCCAGTGAATCTGTGGAATGCTGCTTGCAGTGTGCACCCGTTCCACTGATCATAATCAAAACTAAATGAAAAGGTGAAGCCCCATGTGCTTTAGAAGTGCAGCCCTCAGCCTATGCAAAGGGAGATTTTTTTTTTTTTTCTTAAATAGCTAAAATCTTTAAAACAGAGGCCTTGATGCTTTCATCATGCTGAAGAGCTGCCTGTGTGGAGGAACACCCACAGTGGCAGTAGCTCGGTGAGCAGCTGCAGTGGGAACTGCAGGCTGTGCCCTGGGTGGGGTGAGCAGCTGGAGCCCCAGGCAAGGGGCTGTGACCTGCCGAAGTGTCACCGCTGCATTCAGTGGGAGGCTTTTCCTTACTTGGTGTGTTCCAGAGCCTGTGTGTTACCCCAGAGCCTGGTGCAGAGCAGTGGGATGTGAAGGTGTGCATGGACCCAGAGGTCTCACATAGAGTAAGAAGTAAGAGGTGGGTAGGAATACAAAGATATGACAGCAGTAGTTCAGTGTTATCTAATTTGTCTATATATGCACTTATTTGTCTAGAGTGTGTGTGTATATATGGACAGACAGCAGAGGAGTGGGAGAGTATGTGGTGGAGCTGCTGTGCTGGGATAAAAGGAGAAGATCAGCAATGTAGGCCAAGGGAGACCTTAGACCCAAGGGAGAACTCCTTTTAATACCAGTTGAGGTGGTGTGTGTAATGTACTATGCAGGAACATCAGGGAATATCTTGGAGATCTCTCAGTGCTACCAGGTCACTGTTGGCATCCAGCCCAAAGCTGATGTACAGTCACAGCCATTCTGGAATACCTGGGGAAAAATAGAAACCTGAAGTCTCTCTTCCGACAAGTGGAAGTCAAATTATACCATACCCAGCTGTAAAGAAACCTTTTGATTTGCGTAGGAATCGGAAAAGTTCTATAACATGTCTATAATAAGATCATTGGAATATAAATATGGCTTTAAAATTACGGTCGGTCCTTTGAAATCCTACTTGATGACCCTGCCCATGGTAGGGGGATTGGAACTAGATTATTTTTAAGGATCCCCCCCCCTCAAACATTTCAAAATTCTATTATATAAGGAGCTTGGAATCTGAAATAGAAATCATTGTACCTTCAAACTACTTCACTGTAATCTTTACTGACTTGAGTACTTCTTTCCCATGTAGAGACAGGTGGGGAAAAAAGACTTGCTCATAATGGGCTAAAATAGATTTTGTAGTGGCTAGTTGCATTGCATCTCTGTTTACCTGTCTGCAAAATGCATGCCTGCAAAGAATCTGGAAGTAAAAACATTACATTCTGAACATGGGTTTCTGTAGTTTTGTGGAAATTGAGCATAAAACTTGTATGGCATGATCAAAGGGTTTGGTTTTTTTTTTGCTAGCTTTTGTGTGATTTTGATGTCTACATAGAAAGGGCTGCTGTGTATGGATCTATATATGAAAAATAGATTAAAATTGAAAAATTAGTCATGTTTCTCCATGCATTTTCTAGGAAAGAAAAAAAAATCAAGATAATTAATGCTTATTTAGTTCAAGAAGAGATGCAGTTACATAAAGGTGTGGTGGCTGCACATAACTGTGGTGTTTTCTTTTCTGTGAAGATGAAAATGAACCAACTGCTCTTGTGGTAAATTATAACTGGCAAAAAGCAATAAGCATTGCTGAATAGAAATGGCCTCTCTGCCTAGAGAAATGTTAAGGGTCACAGAAAGTGATTTCTGGGATCTGTATTTCCATCATTTTCTTTTAGGCACCAAGGTTTCAGTCTTACTGAGGTTTTTAATGTCTGTGCTCTGGAAAGGATGGAGAGTTACACAAGGTTTTTGTTGACAAGAAATCTCTCCAGTCCTGAGGATAACCACTGTAAAATGACATTCACTCAGCTGATCATGTCAGAACTAGCCTATTTTGATGAGATTTCAGACTGCTTTTAAGGATTTTAATCCAGGATATTAACAGTTTAAATAATCTAGATTCACAAGTGTTAGGGTAGTTATAAAAATACCCAAACAAATGTAGTATTACATTAATACCAAATCAAGCCAGTGACTGGAGTTAAAGTTTATCTTTATTTTTTGTTGGTTCAGTTATCCAAGGGTCTGATTTACTCTATCATATCCAGAGGCATCTGAATCATCCTCTTAGCTTGTCAAAGGCAAACTGCTTCAATACTGTGGTCACTGGGCTGATGGAAGCAGTCTTGTAGCTGTAGTTGGTTTATTCTGTACTGATAATAAACATTTTACTTAAAGATCTTTCTTTAATAATATTGAAAAAACCCCAAACCTCAATTTGAAGTAATTGAGGTATAAATAAATTCTAAATATTTGCTTCTTTCTGAAATAACGATGTTTTAAATGAAGGATGCAAGCAAAAAGCAGAAGAGACAAAGTGAATGCACTAGAAAGGGAACAATAAGATAATTTTTTTTTAAATTTGTTTTTTATTATATCAGGCATAGCATGTAACTGTTTTCTAGGGCAGGAAGTAAAATATTTGGTAATAACTGTTACCAGATATTGTTAATGAAAACATAATTAAACTAGGAAAATGGTATCCAGTCTGCAGCAATTGGAAACCATCAGATGACCTGAACCACACCCACAGTATTATGGATTTAATATTTGACTAGTATTTTTGATAAATGACTCATCTTCAGCTGTTAGGAGATGAGGATAAAATTAAAAAAAACCTGTTTGAAATTTTGCAGCTGGTCTGTGGCTTATCCCTCATCCTCACTCTGCTGTTCAGAACAGTGGTGAGAAGGACAAGTGTTCACAATCTGAGGCTTTTTAAACACACAAAGCTGTAAAGTCCTATCACTTCCTTATCTTGGCACCTGCAATTCTGTGCCCTTCTGTATGTATCAGATGAGATAATCACCTACATCTCTTTTAAATGTAGGGATTGAGAAAAAGGGTAGAGCTGAAAACATTCATATCAGTTAAAATGGGCTCTTTGTGACTGCAGCTGCAAATACTTTATTTAGGAAAAGCAGCCAGAGAAGAGAGAGGGATGTGAAAGGCAGTGCCTGCCATCTCAGTGGCTTTGCAGATTCAGCACAGGTCTGAGTTATTTTGGATGCTCCAAAAACTGCTTCTCTCTGTTTAAACAGTCATAGGAATAAACCCAAGGATCCTCTTTTACCCCTTTTGCTGAACTGTACAAGTGAGTTTGGAACACAAGCCCTATGAGGAGTGGCTGAGGGAGCTGGGGTTGTTTAGCCTGGAGAAAAGGAGACTCAGGAGTGACCTTATCACTCTCTACAACTTCCTGAAAGGTGGCTGTAGTCAGGTGGGGTTTGGTCTCTCTCCAGGCAGCAACTGACAGAACCAGAGGACACAGTCTCAAGCTGCACCAGGGAATATAGGTTGGATATTAGGAAAAAGTTTTTCACTGAAAGAGTGACAAAGTACTTGGAATGGTCCGCCCTAGGAGGTGATGGAGTCACCATCCCTGGATGTGTTTAAAAAAAGACTAGATGTGGCACTCAGTGCCATGGTTTAGTTGAGGTGTGAGGGAACAGGCTGGACTCGATGGTCTTGAAGGTCTCTTCCAACCTTGTGAGTCTGTGATTCTGTGAGTTATTTCCCCTGTGCTTTATTTTTCTGACTTTGGGGTTTTGCATTCACTTGTGTGCAATGAATCTAAGCCTGTCACTGCCTGGGAAAGTGGTTATGCCCCTGAGCTAGTACCTAAAAGTGTTGCAACTTCTTCCAGCTGTGCTTCAAAAATAAACAGGAGTGCTTCTCTGGCCATTCAAAGGAAAGCTGCAGGCACCCAGGATTGTTAGAGGAGACCTGGACTGTCCATGTTCTGGACAGAGAAATGAATTTGGATCAAGCGCAGTGGAAAATGCTTCCTCTGAGATAACTAGCTGGTTGTCATCCTTCATGCCTGCAGCTTGAGATAAGCTTGGCTTGAATGCCTGTTCCTCCCCAGACGTACAGGAAGCCTTGGATCACAGCTCCGAGATCTGGATTCCATCCAAGGGAACCACAGGCCTGAAAGACAGATGTGTCAGAGGGCCACTCCTAGGATGCAGATTTCTCACTGAGCCCAGTGATTTTAAAAGAGGCTCTGTAGTAAATGTTGGGTTTGGTGAAGTGATCTGGGGTAGTTTTGAGGTGGCTATTTATGGCACATATTGAGTACAGTCCCCAGCATGAAGGTTTCGTTATATAGCATTTCATCCATCTCTTGTGTGATTCTTTTATTTTTTTTCTGTGATGGGAAAGAAGCTAAAATTACTTTGGAATTTGTTCTTCTTCCTTGGTGCTTGTCTAAGGAGGATAGTGAAGTGAAATGTCATGACTTTAATAGGAATTTCACGGATTGGCAATGCTTTCTTTTCCAGTTAACATTTGAAGAATTGGGGGTTTTTTTGCATATCTTCTTTCCCAATCCTTTCACTGCCAATTAAAAAAAAAAGTGATTATTATAAATGTTTGCTGGGTAACCACTAAAAATTAAGATTTAGTTACTTTTGGCATCAATTTCCATGTTACCATTCTGCTGGCTGTAATGGTAACTCTTGGTAATGGTAACTTGCTTTTCTTTTTCATGCTTTTTTTGCACAAAACCTTTGAATTCCTCATCTAATTTCTAAGAATTTTCTATGTTAATGAGAGCACCTCTTCAGAAAGCAGTGCAACAATGCGGGTTATGAGATTCTTAGAGAACTGTTGGTTTGAAGATATAGGCAAAATATATTTCTATCCTAAAGAGAAAAAAAAAAAGGATGACTAGAGGCAAAAGTGGAGGAGCTTTGAAGTTTTTATAACAAATGTTAAGATTATACCTACAGAAGCACTCAAAAGACAGCACAGCTATTTCTGTGCTGAGGTTAATAAATATGCTTGCAATTGGAAATTATTAAAACTTTACTTGAGATAAGTCAGTTGAAACAAAGATATGCAAGCGCTCAAAAATTTCTCTTTGTGTAAACTTGATTTATTGAATCTGTGCAGTGATCACTGATGTCCAGGGTAAGTAACTTTTGGCTGCCATCATATATGTTTTTGTTTCCTTCAGGAGGCTTTCTCACTAAGTTCTGTTTAATTATATTATTTCATAGGAATTTTAAGTACTTTTTTTGATTTCAGGAATTAATTTTTTTAAATATTAGAATGTTCCTTTCCTATGAATCTTGCCATTTCAGAAAAGGGTGAATGTGACATTCTTCATGTGAAGGTGCTACCAGTTCAGGAGTGATGTTATTAACGATTGTTATATTACAGTATTAAACTTTATGTTTTTTAATGCTTATAATGTCTTTCATCCCAAAGCCACTTTACAGAAAGTGTGTCAGCTGTCAGCTGCTGGATGGTTTAATGCCTTTGTAGTAACTTTAAATGACACTGCATGCAAAGGAAAGAGCTTCACTGATTGACAAGGATTCATTGGGCCACCAGGTGCTTTGTTTCGGGAAGAAAAGTGCCGTGCTTGAGAGGAATCCATGTCAAGATTACACCTAGAATCTGGGATCAAAAGGAGAAGAAACAATGGGTGTCTTCCAAGCCATAGTTTCATGTTGTTATCTTGCTTTATCAGTCGGTGATAACAATGGAAGGTAAGTTGGAGCATGTCATAAATTGCAGCATGACTTGAGTTGACAACATGCAGCTGGCTGGTGTGGAGTTGATATCCAAGGACATGAGGTGCCCAAATCAGGTGCATAAACACAAATACCAGTGGGATGTGAAATGCCACAGGGAATTTTGCTTGTTATCTGGATGCTAATTCAGGAGGGATTTAGATCTCCTTGATGTCCAAGCCTGTGTAGATTGTCCTGGACTTCAAATGGTGTCTCAAATGTTATAATGATGAGATGACAGAATTGTGCTCTAATAAGATGCAAGAAGTCCAGCTCACCTGAGAGGGTTGTTTGCATTCAAAGTGTATAATTTCCATAATGTGTTTGTTTTGCTTGAGTCCAGGGCAAATAATACAAATCACTGAGGGGAAAACACAGGAGAGAGACCTGCCAGGTAGGTGTCAGTCAGAAGTGTTTCTGGTTTTTGTCCTGGATTTCAGCTCCAGTAAAATAAACACAGGGTATGACAGGATTTTGTAGTGGCCCTCAATAAAAATCACTGTAGATAAAGCCATCCCCCCAGTATGTTAATTCTTAGGATTCAAATACAGACACCCAGTGTTATTTCCTTCTCTAAAATGGCCAGTTGCTAAAATATGGTTTAGAGCCTCTTTCTCTCTTGAAGGCAGATCATAGAATTTTCTGCAGATGCTGGCATGGTTTTGTTTTTTTTTATTCCCAGCAGTCAATGACCTATTTCAGTAGCTATCAGTCCTGAATTTCTAAACTTTCTTAACTTCCTTTTGACTGAATAAATAGGAATATTTTTTTCCCTTGTAATATTTTGCCTCTTCCCCACTGTAAACATACTAGGATTTTGCAGTCCCTCTTCAGTGATGTAATAGATCAGTTATAAGAATAATCCTTGTGAATTGGCCCCTGCAAACTATTCTCAGTCAACAGAAGTGGCTGTCTAAGTCTTTAAACCTTGAGGCAGGTTATGGTTTTGACTTTCCTGGCAGCAGAAATAACGCAGTATTAGACTAAGGCCTGCCAGGTGCTTTTGGCATAATTTTCAGAACATGGTGGTATGGATCTTTTTTTTTTTTTAATTTTCCAGCTTTGCCTAGATTGATATTCCAATTGCTGGCTGTAGATTTACCCTGGTTTACAAGATTACATGACTGTCTAGATTAGATAATTTATTCCAGTGTAGGAAAACAGTTATTGATCACACCATCTTTCTATTTTTTCAATGAGGTAACAAATTAAGATCTTTATGTTTCTCTGGCCTTGGCAGGATTTTCATGAGTGTATAAATTTTTGGGGGTTTGGGGTTTTGTTTTTTTCTTCTTGCTGTTTCTGAGCATTCTTTGCAATATGGCAGGATAACATGAAGAATGCTGAGGCAGTGAAGAAGGGGAAGGGCTAGAAGCACTAACAATGCCTAAGTGGAATGAGAATGCCTGGAAAACATGAATAGCTCTTTTATATCTGAGCTATTACTTCATTTCTGAAATTGAAATATGCTGCCTTGGAATTCCTCTCTTTTCACATCTCTAGTCTGCACCTTTGGGCAATTATGGAGCTGTTGAGCTCAGCCAGTTTGTGCATTGTCCTCACTTAGCTCTGCTTTGTTCCAGAATCAATATTGAAATATGGTGTTTAAAGAGTTGCTTTGACAGACCTGCACAATGCTGTATGATAGCAGCATCCCAGCACGCCATGGAAGCAACAACCCCAAGGGTTTTATCCTGTTTATCTTCAGATGAGTCTGCTGCTTTGTCTTGGCAAACAGTATCTGAGTGTGCCATTAAACTGTGCTTGTACCCATTCCAGTAGGGACCTTGGATTACATGAGGAGTTGTGGGAGGAAGAGGAAATGTGGTTTTTCAGGTGGTTTCTCAGGCCCCATGCCAGCCTGTGTGACACAGAGAGATGCAGGGCGAGCTGCTGCTGCTGAGGTGAAGCAGCCAAGGCTCCCTCGGGCAGTGTTGCCTCAGGTGGGAAGGGTTCATGCAAATGCTGGTGCAGCATCACATATAATGCACACTCTCCTGCCTCTGTCCAGTGTTTGAGAGCATCACAAGCATTCCTGAGGCATCAAGTGCGGAAAGGAGGTGTGGAGAAGGAAATGTTTATTTACATGCTTTGAGATGGTGCATCACGTGTATGTTGCACTGGGTAGTTACCCTACCTTATCTCGCTGTGTTTTGCTGTGAATGAATTTTGTATAAATAAAATTAAAGTTTAGCTGTTCCGCTTCTTTTTAACTCACTGGCAATGCTGGAGTCCTTGGGACTAGTTTCTGTCCCTATGAGCTGCAGCTCTTACAACTCCCTAGTTCAGTGAAACTATTTCTTGGTTCAGGTCTGAGATAAAATACAACATCCAAAAATGCTTTTTCCATTATGTGATCATTCTGCTCCCAAAGGGGAACAAGAACACCTTTAAAATCACGTATTTGGAAGAAATACTTGGAGGGAACTAAATGCACAGAGGCAGTCAGCTCAAATGCTTTAAGAAAATGATCATATACTGCTAATTCTGACATTATATAATCTTAGTGTATAGTCTTAATTGGAACTGTTTGATTTCCTTGTGGGAGCAGAGACTTGCTTATGTGCAGGAAATAATCCGGACTTGGTAAGTGTAAGCATCACCTGGTGAGCTTGAGAAAAAAATTGATGCGTGGTCCAAGCTCTTACATGGGAATTAAATTTGAGAAATGAAACAATTCCCAAACAAGTAATGTACCAAGAAAGATTTTATAAGAAAAGGCAGTATATTAAAAGCTTTTGAAGCAACCCAGAAACTAGAGTTTTCAGTAGCAGAGGTGGTTGAGCCATCTCTCAGCAGGGTGCTGAAATCCATGTAGTTCATTAAATCTATTAATGCATTCTTTTCCCATTTCAGTAAGTTTGAACACAACACTTTTTAGCCAAGACAAGTATTTTGCCCATATCTTCTAAATCCTACCTTAGGGAACATATTATTGTCATGGTAATATAGTCAAAGCATTTACTGTTAGCTCAAGATAGGAATCTGTATTGTTTCAAAATGTATATTTGGAGCACAACTTATTGAAATCATCAATATTTATACAGCAGATAATATCTTCAGACAGGCTGGACATCATCTGTCACAGTCTGATTTAATTTTATGGTTGTAGCAAAAAGCTGAACTGACAGTGTGGAATTTTTCACAGAAGTCAGCTGGAAGTGTGTCATGGTTTTCAGGTAAACCTGTGAAATATTGTAAATGATGTCTGTACATTCATGTTATGTAAATGGGGAAAGTACTCATTTGGGGGAGGGACTGGTTTTTGTTTGTTTGCATACTGAAACAAGTTTAACTTCTGTTTAGTGCTCTATTGTACTGGAATAATTTGTAATTGAATCCTTCATACATGCCTTATGGATCTCTGCAGGGAAAATTGAGCATGAAATCATTCACTCTGGAAGAATTACTGAATACAGGAAGTGGCAATTTTTAAAATTAAATAAGACTTGAGCAATTCATGGCATTACCTTCAGATGGCGATTTAGAATTAAGGTTGTTTTCTTTTTAATAGAAAGCATTTGGTTTATGGCACCTTTAGCTTTTTATGTAATATTTTATATCATTAGAACAATAAAATACCCATGATAAATTTATTCAAAATTATATTAGTGCATTTTAGGGTATATTTATTTGCTAGAGTTTTACAGGACATGCAGCCCTTGACAGCAAACAAAGCCGTTTCAAAAATGGCAGCAGTATTATCGTGTGCCAAAGTTGTTCTCTTGATGTGTGTGTCATCAAATAAGTAGTGAAATATTTTTCACTAATGATGCAGTAATTGAAGGTACAGATGAAATGGTTTCATATAGTGAGACAGTCCTGTTTCTCTAACACCTGGATGCTTGAAGTTATTCATTAAGTTCATTCCTCTTACTGAAATAAGTATTTAACAGTCCAGTTTTGTACATCTAATTTACTGCTAGTGGAGATATGTGCATCTTGGTGTTTCATGTTTATGGGCTTTCTATCACGACATCCTTTTTCTAAAGATGATGAGAACCCTTCAAGTTTACTCATGTGCATGCATTTGTGTGCACATTTCCCCTGTGCTACTGCCTGTGGTTTTGCTGCTTAATGCTTATCTGCTAAGATTTGTTTTATCCTATCTTAGATCTTCATTTAGGGATGTATAGGTGATGGAAAGCACTCTTGAAGAACCATTTTTTCTGAATTTGCATTTGTCCTCTACTACCTCTAAACCAGGATTTCAATATCTAAAATAATGCATTTTGGTCAGATATCTGCTGGATTTTATTCTTGTTTGTACAGTGTACAAGCAAGTGATCAGTGCAACTTGTTAGATTGCTTATTGTTAATCAGTCTGTCTTTTAAGAATTTTTCTGGTGCATCTGTTGTGCTGATTCACTGTTTCTTTCACTTAAAACTTCCCTTATGAAAAAATGAATCAAGTGGACTTGTCCAACAGCCGTGCCCTGCCCTGTGATATCACTGCCTGTTCTCAGTTACCGGGCTTGGTCTCCAATTATGCTTTGTAATTGTAGCATCTCTGTATTGGTCAGGCCTCATGAAGGCAACAGGAAGCTTTACATTGTGCTTTTCCACCTCAGAGTTACATAGAAAGCTGACATGATGCTGTTCATAGTTAATTCTTCATCTCAGTTTAATTCTGTTACATTTGTCCACCTGTATAACAAAGTAAAATAAATCCTGAGGTTAAAATACCCACTTCTTTATGATATGGCAGTGAAGAGGTAATGGGAGGAAAGGGGATGAAAGAAGGGTTATAGCAGTATGTGTGGCTTTCTTCAATTTTTTTTAAAGCCTTTCTCAATTATTTGCATAATAACAATATGGAAAATGTAATGGCTTTAAAAGCCTCTTGATGGAGATAAACACAAAATCCAATATTCTTATTTTTTTTGTCTGGGATAAAGTCCAGGTTAACTTTCATCAGTAATATGTCCTTGAGGATGAGACTGAATAAGAGCAATGAAGGCACTGAAAATTTTTGGTTATTGTTTAAAACTAGCTGAGAAGTTCAGTACAGTGGAGGGTTGTATGGCAGACAAATGAAAGCTGCAAAAAAAAAGAGTTTGTTATATTGCACTCTTCTTGAAAAATAACTTTGGAACAAAGATGCACTTGGATTTTGTGTACAGTGGGTGCACACCTTGGGAAGATAGCAGTGGCTGGTTCCATGGAGAGCCTGGCACACACCTTCACTATTCCACTGGAGAGTGCAACATTACATCAGACTGGAATCATACAAAACTGTGGCTGGAGGTGATGTTGAGAAATCCCTTAGTCCTGGCTTTAGCACCGACTTGGGTGGAAGAATTTGTTCAGAGATTGGTTTGTTGCTTTATACCTTAAAACCTGAAGATGCCTAATCACTAGGATTTTATGGTAGTGGCCTTAATTTAATGTGATTCAGAACAATATGACCCCTGTAAGGCGGGCAGAGCTGAAGGGGGCGTGTAGCAGCTCTTAAACCATCACAGTTTGCAACATTAATCCATCACTAAGTTCAGATTGCTTTGATGTGCTGGATTGCAAACTGTGGCAATTCAGGAGTTGCTACATTCAACCATCCATGCAGCAGGCTCTGGGAGAAATGTGCTCCGAGTGTCTGTCATGAAAATCAATGACAGAGGTACAGTCTAGCTTTCATCTCCTGGGCTACAAACTGTACACAGAATTTGCATTTTAAATGAAATTATTTTTTGTACTAAGGAGGACCAACACTGAATGCTTCAGAGGCACAAAGAGGAGGTCCAAGAGCTTAGCTGAAATTAATTTAGTTGGCTCATTGTGACCTTTGCTATCTGCTCAATTTTGCACTGTAAACATCTGCTCACATCCAGTCAACCTTAAATTTAGACCATACCCACTTCTGGCCCTACCTGTCACAGAGAGCATATCTGCCAGTTAAGACTGGGACAGCTATTCTGGGAAACTGGTGCCAAAAATGATTTGTTTAAATTGTTTGATGCCAGTGTGATGCACTGTGTCAGGCCTTTACTGTGTTTAGCTGAGGCCTGATTCTGGTGTGGAATGCATTTTGTGGCATCTTGGTGTATCTTGGCCCAGCCAGTAAAGCATCTCAGAAGGACACTGTAATCACACCAGATGAATGTGGAGAGAATTGGTGTTGAGCTCAAGGAAGCAGCATCCCTTGATTGGGAAAATAAACATTTGAAAAGCTGCTATTTTCCATTAGATACATTGTTTCAAGGGCAAGTATCCTATTGTACTCCAAAGCTTCTGTCACTGCTGCAGAAGCTTAGGCTCTTTGTCTCCTCTCTGTTTGTCCAACCCCACTCCTGTAATTATGTCAGAAGCAGCCACTCTTAATCCCTTCTGCACCAGTGGGTGGTCAGTTAGTGGTATTTTCAAAGGTATTTTCCTGACTCACACAATAGTGTGGGGTTGGTTTTTTTTTCTAGAAAACTTAAAATTATTGTATCTTGAAATTTTTTTTGTAATACAGGAACATATGTGTATGGATATATTTTTAAGGGAAAAAACCTTCAGAGAGGTAATTTCATTATGGTATTTTGCCTAAAAGGAGTAGATTGTTGAAGAAGAACAGTAGTGAGACCAGTAGCTTGACACATTAAAAATAACTGGCTTATTGCTTATTTCTACCATGCAGGTAGAAATTGGCAAACTGCAGTGGAAGTTGTGCCCTGCTGTCCTTTGTGCTTCCACAGGGCACTGGTGGCAATTGCAGGACATCCTCACATCTTCTCTTAGTAATATGTAGAGTGTGGGGAGGACCTTCTGTGGTGATTGTTAGCTTGTGGTAGAGCTGTTAAGTAAATGGGGGAAAATAAAAAAGACAGCTGTGTGAAAGTTGGAGCTATAGCATTTTTTCTCACTGCAACTAAATGTGTTCAGACCTTCATTCATGTATTTGTGTATGCAGGAATGATACATAAATCAAAACAAAAACCTTCACATCCAAAAAAATAAGAACATGTAGGAGAAACAGGCTAATGGAGAAGAAGGAATGGTATATATAGACAACAATGGGCTACCAATAACTCAGGGTCTCATCACAGCCATTGGCTTCACTCTGTCTGTAGTTAGGTTAGACAATTTGAATGTTTATGTGTCATGCCATATGTCAATGCATGAGCTGCTAAAGGCACTTGGGTGGCCCTGAGAAAAACAAGAGTTACACAACCTGGGTTAGATAACCTCTGTGATTGAGTTCCTGGTTGCACAGGACTGTGTTTGGCTCTGAGTGTGGTAAAACATGTGGAATATTCAGACCAGTGGCCAGAAAGCTGCAATGAGTTCCTTGGTGTTCTTTTTGACCAATTAAGTTGATACACTGAAGAAAATGGTTTAGTTTTTTGAAAGGGCATTTTGGCAAGATAAAATGTTGCCATAATAGGAGGAAAGGCAAAAAGGATTGGGATTGTTCAGCCAGGAGAAGTCCTTGACGTGGCCTAACTGTGACCTTCTATAACCTGAAGGGAGCCTACAGGGAAGATGGAGAGGGAGTCCCTTTTACAAGGGTCTGGAGTGACAGGACAAAGGGGAATGGCTTTAAACTGAAAGAGAGCAAGTTTAGGTTAGATATTAAGAATGATGGATGGATAAAAGATGAATCCCTGGCATGGTGCAAGTCCAGGTTAAGTGGGGCTCTGAGCAACTTGGTCAAATCAATGACATCCCTGCCCAGGGATATTGGAACTGGATGATCTTTACAGCTGCTCCCAACTCAAACCATTCTATGATTGTATGATAATATTTCTGATTAGCTCTTATCCCAGCCTAAATCTTACGGAAGTGTAGTAGCCTTCCAGTGTGATTTCTTTGCTGTTTTATGTCAGAAGAGAAAAGACATCCTGCAGTTTGATATGTGCAGAAGACATATTATCTGCTCAATTTTTTAAACTTGAGGGCATCAGAAGTCATCACTAACTCTGCTTGGTTCTATGACCAAAAAATGCAGTAGTTCCTCTGTGCAGTGGTTGTTTTTAGAAGAGGGATTTTTGGCAGGCTAGAAGTGGGCACAACATACTGCTGGTCCTTGGGCTTCTGAGGGACTCCAAGAGCTGCACTGCTTGTTCATTCGAGCAGTTGCTGTGTTCAATAGCTGTGGAGGAGATGTGTTGTAATTTTATAATTTTTTTAAATCCCTCTCTCAGGCTGAAACACGATTGAATTTTTAAAAGATGTGTACAGTTTTTTAGGGTGATGGACATTTATGCCTTTGTACAGCAGCTGATATAAACAAAAGAGCAGATCCACACTGCTATTACCAGCTTCCCCTGTACTGCAGATGTCTGAGCTGCTGCTGGTGAGTGCTGGAGGAGGCTGCTCAGCTTCCCTTTGCAGGCTGCTCGATTCCCTGATTCTCCAGGAGATACCGTGGCTGTGGCTGCAGATTAGATTTTTCTCTCCCTCCCCCTGCGAGACCTCTGTGTGCTTTGACGTCATGTGTGCTCCTTTCAGTTGCCATAGCAGCCCCATTCCCCAAGCTCTCTGCCTGTCTCCTCTGGTAGGTTCCACAATGGTACAGCCAGCATCACGCTGCACAATGGTTTCCAGGCAGTGAAAGAGCGTGATTCAGCAAGCCACTCTTCCCCTCCCTCCCCTTTTATTTCATTATTATCAGACATTTTGCCTCCCCTTTTTCTGTTCTCTTCTACCCTCTCCCCCAGGCTTTTATTCAGTTCTTTAAAGGAAAACAGTGATTTACCTTGAAACCAACTGCTCATCATCTCATAATTTTTTTTTTTTTCTTTCCTGTCCCCCCTCCCCCCCCCCCCCATTATTTTAAATAGCCTGTTTTTTTTCCTCTCGGCACTGTTTGGAATGTGATCTAAAAATACCACCTAAAGTCGCAATTTGGGGAAAAGGTTTCTGGACGAGGAGAATAGCTCGCAAGCAAGGAATGGTAGGTGGTTGATGCTAATATTCTTTGACTAACTGCTTTTGCAGGGTGGGGTGATGAATATTGATTGCTGCTTGAGGAAAAAAAAATATTAAAGGAAGGGAGAGGGAGAGAAAGAGAAAGGTTAATGAAGTAAACTGCTAAGCGAAGCAAGAAGGTTGCACCTGTCCATTTTGTGGCCAAGAAGCATAATTTTCCTGTGTCCGGGTGTGTATGAGCCTGAATGTTGGGGCGCTGCAGGTGACCGGTGGCCGTGAGAGCAGGGCAGGGGCACTCTGTGGATGGGAGTGTGGTGGTGCTTTACCAGCTGGCTCGTGTAAACACTGAGGTTTTACTCAGCCTCATCACCTCTAACGCTGCCTGAGGGCTTTTGGGGGGAAGGAGGTGTCTTGGCTTGCAGCTCAGGAGAAAAATGAGGGTGTTGTGAGGGTTATAGGGTCCATACACAGCGGTATAAAATTTGAATGTGGAAAAATAAAAAGAGGACAAAGAGCTGGAAGATTCAGAGGACAGAAGTCTTGGTATTTTGCAGAGTGATTGAAAGCCAAAAAAAAAGAGTGTGTATGTGGAAGTGTTTGACAGATCTTGTTGGATGTGGGGGAGGGGGTTGTTTTTAAGAAAGTAGCCTTTAATCATCACTCTTCCACATTACTTGGATTCAAGTGAACAACTCAGCCCACTGGATTTAACAGAACCACGAGAGCTTTCAGGAGAAGTGTTTACAGCAAGCTATGGGCCAGCTATTTTGCAAAAGAGAATTAACAATCTGTAGATGCTGCAGTGAAATCAATGTTGCTTTGCAGGGAGATCCTCTGGCAGAAAAAGCTACTGCTACAGGAAGAAATGCTGGTTTTGTTTTTTTACAGCAGAGCGACATTGTTAGAAATAATAGAAATTTGCCTTGGATAATTAAGTGTTACAACATTGTTTAATAAGCAGGCTGTGCTCGCAGTGAACCATGATGGGCATGTTTCACACCATTCGTGTGCTGGGGGATTGTCAGCTTGTTTACATGGGCTCCTTTTGCTGCATAGCTTCCTGATATCCTCAGTGCAACTTTCCCCTCCTCTGATATGTTCACTGTAAGTTTTGCCAGAGACTTCTACAGGGGCAAACCGATGCTATGTGAAAATACAAATTTTGTGGGAAAGTATGGCACAGAGTAGAAATGTATTGAGAGGAAAATGCAAATAATTATATTGTAACTAATCAGAGGAGTCTGAAATCAGCTTGGTGGAGGACACAGAGATTGTCCTGCAAGCCCAGCTTTTGCAAAAGAGAGGGGTTAAGACAGAACAGGCTGGTGTAGGTACGGCATGTATGGTGTTGTCTTTGCCCATGTGTAACCTATCTTTGGTCCCATGCCTTGGGGAAAATGGGGTGCACCAAACCCCACTATTTTAACCTTCTTTCAGTACAGTGCTATGTAATCACTGGTTGGGAACACTGAAGCAATATTTTCTTCCGTGGTCCTCTCTCTGTCTGCTCTCTTCCTGCTAGGAATGGTGGCATAGGAATACCCTTTCAGTTGGCTCCGCTAATGACTTTGTCTTACAGGGATGCGGATGTGAGCGACAAAGGTGATTTGACCTCAGCCATTAAACAATATTCTTTTTCCCTGACTCTCAATAAACTGCACTCTTACGCATAGCTCTCTCCTGCTGTTTCAGAGTATGCATAATTTTTCAGGGTCCTGTTGTAATTATGGTTTTGTTGAGGAGTGTTAGGATTACAAGGATGTTCCTAAATAAGATAAAGACAGAAATCACTTACCATGAAAAATAAGTTAACTTCAGCTGCCTGTCTGCCCCCTTGGAAAATGTCCTTCTCATAGTTGAAAAGCTCCTTCAGTGCACACACAAGTTTCTATGAGCAGATGACAGGGATGAGTGTTTTCTTGTAGGTTTGGGGTTTTTTTCCCTGCTGTCAGTGGCTGGCATGTTTGCAGCTGGTTTTTAGTGATTTAACAGTACTGGATCAATATACCTTCAAACAGTGTTACGGTACCAGATCTAGCTTGGGAAAGCAAAGAGAGAGTTATCAAAATTTCACTGCCATGATATTGGAGAAGGTCATAAAGTTCACTTATAGTTTACAGTTCATTGCAAAATTCATCTAATTTAAGGGAGGGCTAAAGCAGGCCCAAAGGAGGGTGGTTTTAGCATTGCTTTTGCCAGCGACATAATAATTTTCTTAAGACTTGGAAGAGAGAAAAGCTGCATTTAGGGAATGGCCTCCAGCTTTAAAATTGGTAATCTCTTAAACTGTTGTTCAGTAGATACTACCCAGTTCCTTGGATAATTCCAAATTACAGAAAATATCAGTGGCTTGTTGATAAATTTTCAAATCCAAGTAAATTTTTGGGTTTTTTGTCTCAAGCATTCTATACCCATAGCCCCTCCCATTCCACTGATTACATTTTTAGCTTACAATAATAGCACTACTAGAAATTATGTCCTGAAAGCCTAGTGATTGCAGAATCACCACAGTTGCTGCTCTGTTATGTCATCAGGAGTACAGGAGAGAGTCTTCATTGGACTACAATACTGAATATATATATATATATATAAATTCTGGCCTTCAGTGCTCATATTCTGCTTTTGATTCTTGCACACTTACCATTCCTTTGCTATGATTCTTGCACCCTTACGGTTTTGAAAGCTACTTGCAAGGAAAATGATCCCTCATAAAAGGTCCACGAATGATTAAAGCCAAAATCAAAAGCAGTAGAGGGGATGGGATGGAATTTCCTGGTCCCCTCTCCACTGTTTATGAAAGTTACACAGCTGTTCTTGAGTTGCTCTACTGTGTTTTAGCCCAATAGCTGCAGATTTGTTAGCAAGCTTTAAAATTAGTCTTGGTTAATTATTAGAAGAGAAAGGCAGGAAATGAAAGTCCCAAAACTTTCCAGTCTTACTGGTTTTTTATACAGTGAGATTTTTTGGCAGAAGTTTTGGTGTGTGAACTCACTAATTGTGGTGGTATGTTCTCAGTTTCATTTTTACAGGAAGGATGTGAATTCATGAGCTTTAGTGTACCCTGGGATCTTCCTGACTATGCCTGGAGCACAGGGCAGTGTCTTTTTACAGCAAGAAAAAGGAAAAGCAAGTGTTGTGTTTTTAGGCAGATTCTGGGGTTTTCTCCTGTCTAAGAAAAAGACAATGTGAGTGCAGCCCCTTACTCACATTACAGCAGTGATATGGGGAATTTGGGATGTGTTAGGACCTGATCTAACATGAATCTTTGGCTATGCTAGACTCTCTCAGGACTTTTGTGAGGTAATAATCAGTAAAAGTTGGAGTCCAGAAGAGCCTTCCAGTCAAGTCAATAGCTGCTTCACCAGGATTCCACACTAAGAGGTCAATAACCCAGCAAATTAGGAACTGTAATTTAGGGGTGGGATTTCCGGAGACTGAGTTGGGCCCTTTTTTTTCAGTAGTAGTTTTCTCATGAGGATTTTTCATTTTCTGTTCTTAGTACAATTTTTTAGTTCTCTTCTGAGATACTTGAAAGCACGTTAGGATACAGGGGTACAACAATGTTGCTCAAACCTTATGTTAACAGTAATCATTTAGTTCTGTTCAGTGGTTAGGTACCAGAACACCATGTTTGATTGTTCCTTCTCTTATTCACTGTCTTAATACCACAGCATTTGCTTTTTCCCAGAGTTCTTGAGGTTGTCTGTAAGTTTCTTGGCTGCATGTGCTTTTGCCAGTTGGACCTTTTTGTCACATGCTTTGTTATTTGTTTTTAAGAGGGTGCTAATTTGATAAACACATTAATTTATTAATTCAGTACTAATTCATGAGTCCTTTCCTGATGCCTATATGTATCCATATCACACACTTTTTAAAGCTGCTAATAATGTCACAAGTCAAATTTAATTTCCATCCCCAGGTGTTGGTGGCAGGTGACTGTGTCCATATCTCAACTTGTTAGAGGTAAAGTCTCTGCTCTTCGTTATTCCAAAGAAAAAATTTGATGATCTGGCCTGAGAAAGATAGATAGTATAGAAACAAAAAAAAAAAAAAGAAATTATTTTAGACCAGTTTTATGATTTTTTTTAGTGCCATCTGTTTCAATATGAACAGTCTTGAACATGTGCTCTTGAGCACTAAGGTCTTAATTTTTTTTCTCTTTTTTTTTTTTTTGCTGGTGGGGGAGTAACTGTGACACACTTCTCCCATTTAAACAGCACTTCATTCTGCATTATTTTCTGTCACCTGCCTTTCTTCTTTGTGTAGAAGAAAGTATTTTAGATACTGCCTGAATGTGATGCATGATGGTATTATCAGAGGAAAATCTAAAGTCATTGTTATATAATGTGCAGATATTGATATTCCAGGTTAGTTTAGTTTTCTGAAATTTTCTATGTCAATCAGACTTGAAAAATAAAACCCAAACATTTCTTTCTCTTCTTTTGTGCTTAGGGCTAGTATTAGAAACCTGTACCAACAGCAGGCCAGACTCAAATATCAGCTATGGCAACCCATGCATGAAGTTGATGCCTTTGAACTATTTCCTATAGATGAGACAGCACATGCTGTGGTGAGTCAACAATGTATTATTTTATTAAATCGTACTTCTTGGCAAAAAAAAACGAACAGAATATTCTTAGTGCCGAAGTGCATGCTGATGTTTTTTCCTTTTTTTTTTTTTTTTTTTTTTTGAGGGGGGAGGCAGGGAAAATTAAAGTTACAACGTGTAGCAATTTTTAGTACACATTAACATAATGCTGTCATCTTATAATGATTTTCCAAGTGTATAATTTCTGCATTACACAGTTATCAGATGAAGCACATTCAAATGTGGTTTCAGAGGAAGTGTCAATATAGCAAAATAATTTTAAAAAAGACCCTACTCATGCAGTGTTCTGAGCACTATAAAAAATGGGAAAATCTGTTTCACTACTGCAAAATCCACAATTTTGGACTTATTTTTGTAACTAATGTTTTCCATCTCTTAGATTTGGTATGGAGGGAGAGGAAAGGTTGTTTTGTTTCTCTTTGAGATGACTGAAGAAGATTTGGGGGAGTCATCACAGACTGTTTTGTCTGTGATGTGATATCTCTTTTTCCTTGGACAAGAAAATAGTGAGAACAGTGGTGAAAATCAAAGTTTTTTTAAAAATACTTTGTAGCTTTAACTGTCTTAAGTCTGTTAATAACTTCAATGCATATATCATACATATTAAGTAATTTTGGTTCTGATAATTTCTTTAGGATGGTTTTGGTGTACCTTTGGGGGATGAGGAATTGTTTTCAGATTCCTCATGTAATCTCAATAGAATTGTTGTCTAAAATTGCAACTGCTACTCCAATAAGGTGTAGCTCCAAGTCACTGTAATGTTTTTGTAGGGAGATGGAAGTCTTGTAGATGTGGCATGTGGGTAACCTTAAGGGTGATGAAATGAACACTCTGGTAACACTTTCATCCTTGATGAACCTGATGAAATAAATTTAAACAGGTGTCAGTTAAATCTATTTGACTACTTTGAAGTGAGATGAGTCGCAGAAAGCAGTGCCTACAGGAGTGCCACCAAGAGAATTTGTGCTCTGTTGGAATCTAGAGGGTTTCTCAAGGGGAGAAGACATACACTGGACAGTGATTTGTGGCATGAGGAGTCACAGTCTGGATGCTCATATCCTTGGCTTGTGGACATCCAGTGGAAGCAATACATTTATGTAGAACTTAATAACCTCTCTTTTTTACTGTTATGATATTTTTAACTTCTTATGGCTTTTAGGGCCCATTGTCCTAAGGTAATTCTGGTTAACAAGACAGCCTTCATCTTGCCTTAATGTCTGGGCTTTAGAAACTGTGACACTGGGAATTTTGCATATGAATGGGTCTGGGTGACTTTTGCATTTACAGTGAAGCCTGAAACCATATTTTTAAAAAAATAGTATTATTTTGCTTTAATTCAATGTTTAGGAGTATACAGATAACCTGCTAGTTGTAGATAATGAGAATTTTAGATAAGCTGGCAACAGCAATGTATATATGATTTCTGGAAGTTGATGGAGTGGTACAAATCAAGGATTTTGTTAACATGTCCATGATGAACAGTTGCTAAACAGACGTTGCATGAAATTTTTATGGTGTTTTGTACATGTTAATGCAATTAGCTGATAGTCATGGCAGCTCAGTTCCTCTCACCATTAACATTATTAAAATTGCTCTGTAAGTAGAAAAGTTGTTCTTAAGAAGCTGGCTGATGATAATCCCCACTCCTGGTGATTTTGCATTTAGTTGTACATGTAGTGCTAATTTTGGAACACAGTGGTACTGCTGTCTACAAGCAATGTGACTTGATCATTTGTCCCCCGGGTCACCAAGATGTCTTTATCTTAATGTTGCAGCTATTGATATTTGCTGTGTGGTATTTCAGGCATTTACCAATGGCTCTGTTCAGGTTACTTTCCGAGTTCAGTGCACACCTAAGTCACCTCCCCCAGCTCTGTTCTTCCCAATTTATATTTTAGGGTGGGTAATAAGTGCAAATACCAGTTTTTCAGAAACAACATATGAAATGTGTCAAAATAATTCAGAGATGTTGTAGGGAGAGAGTTGCTTGAGAAGTTTCCTCCCAGATGACAGCATTAATAGGGAAAATTAGTTAAATAAGCTTAACAGAAATTAAGGACTGTAAAGTCTTGTTGTGAGGCTACAAAAACCATCTGTAGGTGTTTTCAGACATTTAATACAACCCTTTAGCATGGATTTAAAACTCAGTCTGTATAGGAATTAGGCATGCACTTCTGTAAATGTGTGTGTAGCAAATGCAATTTGAAATCTGGGCTTATGCTCTCTGTGCAGGCTCTCTGCAGTTAATATTGCTCATTAAGGCAGTTTGATCATATAGCTTTATTTTACATTCAGCAATATCTTTTGATGAAAACACAAGCTTTGCAACTGTAGAAATTGTATGTGAAATCAGAAACCACATACAAAAATTATCATATAATTAGTGAAGTAGAATTAACTGCCAAAACCTTTTTAAAAAGGTCAGGAAAAAGAAGCATTTGGAGAACAGAAGTACCTATCAATATTCATCAAGAAAAGATCAAGCAAGGAAAAATCTTGGGATGTTATGTGTACCAAAAAACTGATGTTAGTGCTGTGGGCAATTAATGTTTTTTACAGTTGAGTTAGTAATTTTATAAGAAACCACATGAGAGAAAGGCTTTCCTACATCTATGCAGAGAAGCAAAGTATCTGGGATAAAGGATTTTTTGGAGGTTTTTAAGTGCTTGAAAAAAAGATTTGAGGATCTATTTTGTAGTGTCTTGGCTTGGTATCTTTCTACTACAGTCACATGGTTTTTTGGAATACTGTGTTGGTTCCTCTTATGTTCATCACAGGTGTTAAGTGCATGAGAAAAAATCAGAGGAACTCAGAGCACAGTTTTCTCTAAGGAACTTTTGTTCTGCTCCTCTGCCTAACAGAAAAATCATGTTTATATTAAATTTTCTGCATATGATAAATGTAAAAACTTGCTACCTGTTACTGATGATGGCCATGTAATGTGCAACACATTTCCCCGTGGAGGACTGTTGCCCGAACCTATTTCCAAAAGCTATTTTTCATGTGATCAGCTACATACAAACAAAGGTTTTCCAGAAGTGACCTCTAATATTCAGCACTTCAGCTGCAAACCCTCTCTACTTTTCAAGGGGGCTGGATTTTTTCCAGAAAGTGCTGGGATCTTCACTTTGGATTTTGGACTTTGCAATAGAACCACTTGATCACCTTTTATTTCAATAAACCTCATTGGAGTTGCCCATAAAGGGAATTTTCATGCTTTTGCATTTTTGTAGTTGTTGTTTATTATCTTTTTTTCCTTTATATGGATTTTCTTTTTTGTGTCCTCAGGATATTGTTTGCAGAGTGTTTTCACTGCCCTTTAGACTCAGATAATGTTATGTGGGTTTACACTATTAGTTCTTATTCTGATTCATATCCCTTCTCCTTCTTTCCTTGGTTTGTCTTCAGTTATTCCTACAGCCCCTAAGATTAGTATTTTAATTAAATCATATTGAAATATAGCATCGTCAACTCATGCAGTATTTGTTTTTTTTAAATGCCCTGGGCTATCACATATATGTGAGAAACTAGAGCTTTCCTTTAACAAAATGTAGGCTTTTTGTTTCTATTACTGAAAAAAATTGAAGCTTGAATACGCGAAAGAGTGAGGCTTTAAAAATGCTCGGTCCTCCCACCAAGATAATTCCCTAGTGGCATATTGGAATTTTGAGATCATATAACATGCGTCTTAGACATTTGGGACAGATAGTCTTAAAAAAAAATTGTTAAAACTTTTTTGGAAAGTGAATATTTGTTATCTTTCTAATGCTTGTAATGACACAGACATACCATATGTTATATCTATGTCTGTATTCCCCCAGTAGTTGAACTGGCCCAGTCAAGCTATTTGCACATTTAAAAAGTGAAAGTGAAATTTATCTAAAAAAGTCAAGTGCCTGGTGTCTGTCTTTGAGGGATCTCTAGTTGTTTAATTTTGCTCTGGAATACTGCTGGACCAAATGCTTTTATTCTGCCACATGTCAGTCTGAGCTTACTGAAGAGAGTGAGCTTAATTTATGGGCTTAATGCTTTCCTGTGTCAGGCGTGACCTGTGAATATATCCCATGAAATATTTGTGTCTGCTGTATTTTTTGAGCTCCCGGTGGAAAAAATAGCCCTGAACCACCTGCCAGGCTAGTTCAGCATTTGGCAAGCTCCTCTTCCAGCCTTATGGAGAATATCCTGAACTATTGCTGTGGAATATGGGAGTAGAATGTCAGACAAATATCTTCTGAACCTTTGAGTAGTTTTCCAGTGTGATTCTTATGAGCTGTACTAAAATAATTTTAATATCCTACAGAAGAATAAATGGAAATGCCAAATCAATAGCAAAAAACACCCGGAATGGTGCCAGCAGAAAGGTGGAAAAGAGACCAAGACTGCAGTAAATTCAGCTCTGCTAATGGGCAAGGCATGCAAACCCGTATTATATAAAGTGGTGGGAAGTATTTTGTGACCGCAGGGCGAAAGGTTTCGCCTGCTTCTTCTTCAAGGCTTGTTGTCAGTGTGGTGTGTCTCTGTGTCTATTACTTTGTGGCCTGTCCTTATCAAAAGTGCCTTTTCTTCTCACAGTTTGTCAACAGGAGCAGAGACCTGAATATACCATGTAGAACTGCCAGCTTTTCCTCTGCTGTTGTGCGTGTTGGAAAGACTGGGGAGCACAGGCTGTGGGTGAAGGGTGTCGCTCTTGTGGGGAGGAGCACCCACAGTGCTGGCAGCATCAGCTACTGCATTCCCTGTTCCCTGCACAAGGATCAAGGCTGCAGTGTGCCAACTGCTGTACAGGCATTAGGTGAGCAGCTTTAAGCTCTTGGGCTGTCATTTCCCAGCTCCGAAAGGGAGTGAAAGAAGCCAAAGGTGTGTAGGGGGTTATCGGTGCAATGCAGCAAGTATGACATCAATGTCATGTTCCTTCTCTCTTAACTGTCGTTGTGGGGATGGAGAGTGGCAGACAGGTGAAAGCACAAAGGCAAAAATGCACAATGCAAGACTGTCCAGGAGAGTGAGGTTATCCAGAGGTCATTCCAACTCATCCTGCATCCACAGCCTCACGTACAGCACTTGGTATCTTTCCTGCATTAGATGCAGACTGAAGGTTGGCAAGAAGAGAGGGAACACTGCAGTGCTTCCCAGTGCAGTACTTGTGCATTCTTAATGTGTTCAAATTCCTGGTAGAATTAATAGGAGTAATTCACCAGTGAGGAGTTTGAGGAGATGTAATTATTAAATAGGTATTCCTGAGCTGTTGGATGTTGAATAGCTCTAGATTAGTTTATAAAAATCAGAGTTCCTGAGGCTTACAGTTTTTAATCACTTTAAAGAAGAGTAAGAATATAAGAACAGCCAGTAGTCTCACAGGAAAAATCAATCTAGAAAAGACTTCTGTCCTCAGTGACCACTAGCTAAATATTTGGAGAATAAAAGTAAGAACAAGATAAGCAATCACCAATGGTTCTCTTGTTTTGTTCTCCTGTATTCTGGCAGTCTGGTAGTCTGATTTTTTTTTTTTTTAGGCATAGAAATTATTTCTTTGTCTTAAAAATCCTCTTTCCTAATTTACCATTGTCTGCCCAGTATGGGTTTTATGAGATCTTTTCTAGATATTCAATATGATGATCAAGTTCTGGTTGCATTGAAAATGCTGAGATTTTATTTGTTTTAAAAAGGGATATTGCGTGTCCATATTACCCCTATTCTGGAAAAAAAAAAAAAAAAAAAAAAGAATTCATGTGTGAACCCACTGTAAAGATGCAGGGGCTTTAAAAATGCTATAAATGTATAAAGCACCCTGATAAGATGCTCTGTTCCTAACAGATATGAAATCATGGCTAAAGGTAATATTTATACGGCAGGCTGTGGAGTAATTTATTTTGTGTATAGCTTTGTGTTCACATGGTTACTATCCCAAGCTGGTTTATCTAGACCAGAGCAGCAGGTAGAGTAATACAATGGTTTGGGTTGGAGGGGCTTTGGAAGGCAGGGCCTTCTTTCTGGTGTTAACTGAGGTTACAGAGACTTTCTGATTTGCTTCCTTGCTGCCTTTGTTTAAAAATCTAACCCCGGTTAGGTATCCAGCTAGTGGGGCTACTTTCCTTGGGGTAGATGTCAGTGCTCTCCATTCTGGCCTGCCAACACTGCATGGAAGGAGCCATGAATGGGAGCATTTTCTTGATTTATAAACTGTTAGGATTGAAATAGAGCACACAAGAGAAGGCAGGGTGGAAATAATTACCTTGTGCTTCATAGAGTGGATGTAATGGTTTTTCTTGGTCACACATCAGAACCAGGTAAAATAATGACCTAAAATGGTATTCAAATGTTAATATCCCTGTATTCTCAATGCAGTTGTTTCTCTGAACATAAGTGATTACTGCTGTGTCTGTGTATCATAATTTTTAACTTCACTACTTCATACCTATGTCAAATGAGCAGGAACATTATATACGTGACTCACTACCAAAAATTCAAAGCTAGTGTTTAAAAATTGACTCCAACTATTAAAACTGGAACTTGAAGGGCAAGTCAAAAAGAAAATTGCATTTTAATGCTGGTTTTCTTGAAACAAAAAATTCTCTCTGAGATGTTCCTGAAAATGATATGCATAGTTTAATTGTGAATCATAATACTACTTAAATGCTTGCAATAATTTTATGTTAGATTTCAGTCATCAGTGTGTAAATAAATGTTTTTGTGGCATTTTGAACGCTTGATTTGCTGTTGTATTTAAAATTATTTTTTTTTATCTGCTGAGCTGTGCAAAGAGAATCTCATGGCTGTCTTCCATGCCACAACACTGTCAAAAAATACCCACATGGCTGTACAAACAACAGTGATCTATAAACCCTTTCATAAAATGTTTTGAAGGTGATATATAGAGTCCTCAATGTAAAAATGAGTAGTGCAATTCTCTGCTTTTCTTTTGAGAATTTGGAAAAAATAAAGACAAGGCTTGGTTTTGGCTTCTTTGGGCAGATGTGGCAATTGTTAGTTGAGGTTACGTGTGTGGCTCTGTACACAGAGCATGAAACACAAACTATCACACGGGAAGCAGTATTGTCAGAACTGAAGCATTCAAAAGCCTGCAGTGAAACCTTCAGGCTTTGAACTGTTTTATTTTGATTTTGTGGGCTTGTAGGCCACCTTTGCGTCTCATTGTTAAGGTTTACTCTGAAAATCCAAAAGATGTAAAACCAAGCAGAACTCGAACTTGGTGGGGTCATGGAAAGAATGTGAAGGTAGATGCTGCTTTAACAGGCCAAAGGCAATAGGGGCAGTTTTTTAAACAACAAAAAGTATGACACATAAAATTACTCCCTAGAGACTCTAAATCAAACTGTAGCCCCTTGTATGTTACAATGATTTTTACTGGGTCCTAAGTATAAAAGAGAGGACAACATTTAGTGTATTCTGTCTTCTGTCAGGATTTGACTGCCAGCAACAAAATCCAGTCTAATGATGATTACTAAAATGAATTTGACCTCTGACCTCACACCTGGAAATATTGCAGAAAAACTTTGTACTGCTCAATGATCCAATTTTAATCATCTGCAAGCACACATCAGTTAGATTAGTGAGCCTACTCCTCTGTGGTGAGACTTCACCTGGAGTACTGCATCCAGCTAGGTACATGATAGACATGGGCCTGTCAGGGCAGGCCCAGAGAAGGGCCAAAAAGATGATCAGAAGGCTGGAGCACTTCTTCTCTGAGGAAAGATTGAAATACTGGTGCTTCAGCCTGGAGAAAGAAGGCTCCAAGGGAAGAGCCTTCCAGTACTGAAAAGGGACTTATAAGAAAGATGGGGATGCTTCATAGTAGGGGCTGTAGCAACAGGGCAAGGGATAATGGTTTTCAGCTGAAGGAGGGTCAATCTAGAACAGATAAAAGGAAGTTTTGGGGATCGTTTGGTAATAAGGGTATTGAGGTACTGAAACAGATTGTCTAGAGGTGATAGCTGCCCTATCCCTGCAAACATTCAGGATCACTCTGGATGGGGGTCTGAGCAACCTGATCTGGTTGAAGATGTCCTTCCTCATTGCAGGGAATTGGACTAGATGACCTTTCAAAGGTCCCTTCCAATCAAAAAGAAAGAAAATAAAAGCTTGGCTCAGTAGATAAACCAATATCCCTGCAGTGGCCTGATGCTATTTCACAGTGGCTGTGTTCATTGAGCAGCCTGACCTCGCCCTGCACACTTCCTCCCTTCCCCAGTGATGCCTCATACAGACTTTGGGGTCATCAAGTCTCAGGTTTTTCCTACCCATCCTGCTGGGTTACAAAGCCCAATTGCTTTGATCTTGTCATGTGAGCTACTTCTGTCCCACCACCTACTCCATGTCTTGCTGCTCTAGATAAACACTGCTGCTTTTTTACTTTGCAATTTAAGCACTGTGTTAAAATACATGTCGTTTTCACAACTAGCACCGTTCTCTGGGTGCTGGATCTTTCTGCAGAGGTCAGCGGAATTCTGGTTTGGATTTCATTCAGAACTTTTGGAGGGATATAGAGAAGTAAGCTTGCTTTTTTTATTTCAGCCATCAGGATTGCCAGTATTTTGCTTTAGAACAATGAAAACAGATTCCAGAATCAAGTTCTTCTTATTTCTGTGTCTTACTGACAAAACCATTGTACCTCCTCTGCATCCACCACCTGTTTCTTTTCAATGTCCAGTCTTCTTCAGATGCGTTGCTTTGTAGTTGCATCTTTTGCAGTCCCTGCTTGTTATAAACTGTCCTTGAAAAGGTTTAGTGGATGTTTCCCAAAATAGATGCTCAAAGTAATACTGTATGAAATGCCCAGAAGAGCAACTGCATGATTTTGGGTTAGATTTGCAGGCTTGTTTTGTTTCTAATACAGCTCAGGGTGATAAGTAAATGTTATGTTAAAAACTTGAAAGCAGGTTACATGATGTCTTCAAAACAATACCAAAAATTCAACTTTGAAAGAAAAATTCGGGCTAAACATATTGAGCAAGTTCAGACAAACAAGTTTGTACCTGGAAAAGCTTGTTTGTGGTGAGAGTGTTTATTAGCCATGCTGGAAAAGAAATAGATTCCCTTGTTTGGGATGCTCCTTTATTCAATCAGTAAATCCAGACCAGAAATCAGTGGCTGTTTGAGTGATTTCACTGGGCTCCTTGTCTCTGGATGGGGAAGAGAGAGAACAGACAGCAAAAAATCAGTGCACCTACGTTCTGCAGGATTTATTTTGCTGATTTTTTCCCTCACGCGAGGCGCTTGCTTTTGACACTTCAGATTTATGTTATTTATTTCCAATCCTTATGTTCTAGTGCAGAGCTTTCACTTGGAGCTGAGAGTTATCTGAGGGAGAGAGTGCTATGAATGCCTTCTGTTTGTGAGAAGAATGTTTCTGTCCTCCAGAAATTCTGTGTTGGAGCAATGAGCTGCACTTTGGAAGGACTGTGTATCACTGCTCTGAAGGACAAACATACATAAAGATAACTGGCTCAGCAGCCAGATAAAGGCAGAGCAGAGATAGATGCAGCACAATAGAGGCAGAATGAGTTTTAAACAAAAGAGGACTTATGTTTAACTGTGTCATTATGTTGGATTTATATATGTTACATCATTGCACTTAATGAGCACATGAAGAGCTTTGTGATGTTGAATATACCTAAACCTATGGAGAGTTTTTTCATGTTTATTTCACCTCCCTCTGATATTGTTTACAGTAAATTTAATGAATATATAACTAGCCATAAATCCTAAAATGTTAATCTATATTCAATATGAATAGTATTAGAGTATCTCTTGGTACATTTCATGGTTCTACATTAATAAAACTTTCTGCTTTTTATTACCATGCAGGAAAATAAAACATGGTGTCAAGAGAAATTTAAGCCAATATTCCCTCTCCAGTACTGTGTTATTCTGCAGATGGATAACATGAAATTCATGCAGAGAATCACTTTGTTCCTATAGTAAAAAGAAATATATGGGCTCAAAGCTTCTGCTAGGCTAGTAAGTCATCAGAATGAATAAGATTTTCATTGTAGATTTGGTATTATGAATTTATGTAAAATACTGCTTTTTAGTAAGTGATGTATTCATTTTCATTCACTTAGGGTGAGGCCCAAAATACATCTGCCTCTTTATCAAAAAGAGCAGATGCTGCCATTAAATTGCTCAAATTTGCCATCAGAAAATGGTATTGTACTTCTGTTTTGGCACTTAGTCTTTATACTCAGTTATTTTTTTCATGCTTAATATCAGTCTTTCAGTGATGGCTTCCATATAACACATATAATGATGACTGGGGGTGGAAACCTTCAATTCTGGGCTTTACTTCATTTTTTTGGTAAGATATAAAATGCTGTAAATTTATGGAATACAAAGATATTTCTTCAGGATGCAGAACTTGGCTCCATTGTGCATGTGGTATTTTGTGCTATTTTCAGTGCTATAGAATTTTATGGCTTAATTGTCTAGCAAAGTGCATCATCAGCATTGCATATTTGCATTGGCATGTCAGTCTTGTTTTTTTTAAATAAATAGAATATGTAGTAAATCATAAGTGGCTTTTCAGAATTAAAATTAAGTCAGTGAAAGAATTGATATGTCCTTGCATATGGTGTGTTTGTTTGCAGAGTACCATGCTTGCTGTTGAGATGTATTGCAACTGAAGGATTAAAAAACAAGGAGAAGAAAAAGGGAGGATGGTGTGGGACAAAGACAAAGGACAGCAACTTTGACACAGTTGTTCTTGGAGCCCAGGTTTTGGATGTACATGACATCTTGCAATTTTTTTTTTTTGCAGGAGACTTTCACACAGTCAGTGAGGGTTTGTTAAACATTCAATAAGTCCAGTTGACAAGTGTGCTATGCTTGCAGAACCTGCAGCCTAGAAATATGGAGGACAAGGCAAAGGGTGTTTACATAAGAGGGCAAAAAAAGCCTGCTGCTAATATGACATTAAGCCTTTGTCAGTGAAGTTGGTTGGTAGGACAAGCAAGCGCCATGGGAAAAATCTGCCAAAGGAACAAGCAAGATTAGTTACCAGCATTTGAATTATTCATCCAAATTAGGACTTCAAGCTGTTAATAAAGTTAGGAGTAGGACAATATAAGCAAGTGTCGGACACTGGTGGTAGCTCCAGATTGGAAAAACTTTTGCCTTCAGCTAAATCGTCCTGAAGATGGGAAGTTGTTTCAAGGCCACCATGGCTGCATGCAGGAGGGAAGACCCAGCAACACAATAGAAAACCTTGTGGCTTTCTGAATTAATTGTGGCTGAAATATCATCAAGGGGAGGAGACAAGCCACAGGCACAGAGAGACCCAGGCACATGCTGGCCCTTAACTGTGAAATTTCCTGGTTGCTTCAGCAGCAGCAGTCTGCTGTAGCTCTGTAACATTGTTTGTGTTCTCTGGTCCATCAGAAGCCTGTCAGTACTGTTACAACTGTTCTTATTTTCCCTTTGTCTAGAAGGCGTCAAATAGGCTGTTCTATCAAATAATTTTGGTGTATTTACTCTCCCAATTCTCCATTTTCGCTCTCTAATCTTGTGCTTGGGGAAGGCTGTTGGGAGTGGCACGTGAGGTGATATTACAGGAGTGCTTCAGTGGGGAGGGAATAGTGGTGGCACTCCTTCTTCCAGGTGAGGTCCAGCCACATGTGATGGCTACAGCTGACTGAAATCTCTTGATTTTACTGATAGTTTTCTTACTGACAGTTTTCAACTGCTGTTGAAATTCCAGAGAGCGGTTTCCTTTAAGACTTGTTTTTTAATCTTACAGAGTTTAATTCAGATTAAATTGTCCTGTTGGTGATCAGTGAAGAATTAACAGAACCTTCAGTTCTGCTCAAATCGTGTTTTGTGATACGGACATTTAGTTTGGGTTAATATTGGTCAACATTGGACAATATTGGATGCCTCTCTTCATCTTAAGTCTCGGCTTTTACTGGATATTAATTTTGCACTTTTTTTTTTTGTTGGAGAATTTTTGTTGTCTTGTTTTGCTTTTTATTGTTGTTGCTTCACACAGCACCTACCCACACACCCCTCCCCAGCATGAAGTATCTTTTTTTTTGTGACCATGGAAAACTACCATTGCATTCCCAAGCACAGCAATTCTCGGCATGGAACAGTTCAGACCCCCAGCTCTAGAGAAGCTTTTTTAAACGTACTTTGTTTTAGCATCAAATACTTATCCTCTTTTTGAAAACTTTATGAGCAGTGCCTTATCTAAACAGATTTTTTTGTTGTTGTTTATTTACCTCTTCTGCTGAGCCTTGGAAGTACAAATTTGTGGCAGGGTTGGAGGAAATGGAGTGAGCTTATTTTCTTTCTGTTTATTGTCTGGAAATGATCCCGGAGTTCTGCCTTTATTTGTATACATTGTGTGTCAGAGCTTAAACTCATAGAACACATTTGCAGAAGATTTGGGAGTGATGAAGTGGTATTTGTTTTGACAAATATGTTATGGCAGGTAAAAGCAAATTGTTTTGCTCAATTCTTTCCATACAGTAACTGTGTAATCCTCAGTGGTTAGGTACTTTTATAAGTCCCGAGTTGTCTTCTAAGCAAGCCAGTTAAAGGATTTCATATTGTTGTTTGATTAAAGGAAGTACTGTGCTCTCTAGGATTTACAAATTTGTGAGAAAGTCTTATTGCAAATTTTACATTATCTTGGTAACTCAGCGACTTGATTTTCATAAAATTATAGAATGGTTTGGATTAGAAGGAACCTTAAAGATCATCCACTTCCAAGCCTCTGTGCCATGGGCAGAGACACCTTCCATAAGGTTAGGTTGCTCAGGGGCTCCATTCAGCCTGGGACTTCCAGGGATGGGGCATCCACAAATTCTGTGGGCGGTCTGTGCCAGTGCCTCACCCTCATAATAAAGAATTTGTTCCTGATATCTAATCTAAACCCAACTTCTTCAGTTGAAGGCAATTTCCCCTTGTTCTATCACTATGCACCCATGTGAAAAGGTTGTATACTCCAGCTCCAAAAGGCTCCAACTTTCTTGTAGTCGCTTTAGGTACAGAATGGCCCAGGGAGCCTTCCCTTCTCTGGGATGGAGATACCCAACTCTCTTCCTGCCTTCAAGGGAGAGGTAATTTAGCCTGTTTTCTAGGTTAGAGATTGTACCAGTGACAATCATATATGTAGTTTATTTTAGTATTATAGCAAACAGAATGGATTTTTATGGAGGCAAGATGCATATAAAATCATCTCACACTGTTTTAAGAATGAGCAATTGCTGGCTTGCAATTCAGAATTCATTTTTCTAATACGCTTATGTTAACAGTTTTATAATTAAGCTTCACTTAAAATTATAATAATAATTTCCTTTTCCATTCAAGCATAACAAAGCACTTAAACAAGCATTAATAAGCCTCATATCATCTTTGAAAAATAAGTATTATTGCCCCTATTTTATAGTTGGGTAAACATAATTGAGGGTAAGTGATTTAGTCTGAAGTGACAAATCCTGCAAAGGGCACCTCCTGGATACCCTTACAGCTCTGTGAACCTCAGTGTTAAAGAGCAGATATTGGGGTGGATCCTTGAGTATTGAGGCTTCGTAACAAAAAACAAGCTCAACAATGTGTAATGCAGATGGAAAACTGTGTAAATAACAGTCATTGTGGCAGAAAGTGTGGCTCTGAGATTCTGGTGAAACCTCAAAACCAACCCCAAAACCAGGCACAAACCACAAAACCAGGCCCAAAACTGGGCACTAAACCCCAAAACCAGGCACAAACCACATAAACAAACCTCAAAACCAAACCTAAAAACCAAACCCAGAACTAAGCACTAAACCCGAAAACCAGGCGACAGGACTGTGGTACATCACCCTGGGCAAGGGTGGAGATCTCTGTGCTCTCTGCTGCTGTGGAGACGAGGAGCCAAGGAACACGTCCTGGAGTGTGTGACCACAAAAGCAATCCATGAGCATCCTCTGAGCAAAGCATTGTGGCCAGTCTGTTATTTCACAGCTCACTTGTTCAAACATGAAGACCCTGAATCTTGGCTGGGTTATTGGACTTTGATCCATCCCTTGACAAAATGCCCAAGCTGGATGTAAAGGACCTTGTGTGTTACCTCAGTTCTTTGAAGTTTGTCCAGTAGCTTCCAAGCAAAGGCTTTGTATGCAACCTCTTGATAATGTGTGCAAACAGAAAAAGAGAGCAGTCTAAGGTCAGTTGCATGTTCACATAGGGAAAGCTTTCCTTTCTTTTGGGAAGTCGATTGGTAGGAGATTGTCAAGATGCATTTAATGAATAAAAAAACCTAATTGAGTAAAATTAGACTGAATTAAAGCTGACTTTGCTGCTACTTCCAGAAATATATCCTCACCTGCACCACAGCAGGAAATGCAGACTAATTACAGATCCTTCAATGGAAGGTATGCCACAGCAGGCTAGGAATATAAAACCTTCCTTCCTTCAGAAGAAAAAAAATATAGAAGCAAACCATCATAAATAGTGATGAAGCCACCTGAATATTAAAAGCCCTCCTTTTGGGGAGATGGAGGATTTCACTGTAGCCAAAGACTGCTGTTGGCTTCTTAAATTACACTCTGGTGTTGCTTACTAATATTTTTCAGAGATATCATCATTGTACCTATGTAGCATATGCAAAGTTCACAAATACAGAAGTTAATGCCATTTACATTGATCAACAGCTTACATCCATTACTGTGGTTGAAAAGGTCATATAACATATGTTGTATATGCAATGCATATATACATTGTATTATGGCATATAGAAATCTGTCTATTGTAAATTCAACATTACAGATTTATAGGCAAAATGTTTTGATATGACTGAAAAATCTTTTCCTTTCTCTTTCCTGAGAGGTAATTGAGATATGAGACAATAAGGTGCTTCTGAACAAGTATTCAACCTTGGTGCATATCAGAAGTTCAAGTACTTACCATATCTAATTAGTATTTGTTCTTAAATTAATTATTAAATAGAAGTTACATTCATGAATATTGATACTTACCCACAGATTAAAGGGGCTATGAGTCAGTTGGTATCTTACTACAACAGAAGGAGCAAAAATTTAAATAGTGCTGTCTCTTGGTTCATTTTTAGGAGTGAACAATGGTAAGGAAGTTTTATTTTCTAACAGGAAGAATATAATTATTTTGCTGCCTTGTTGGTGTTAGTAGTAGACTAGAAGTAAACCTAGTCTGTCTCTAGGAGGTCTTATAAGGAACCAAATAAGCAATGTAATCAGGATACTAGAGTCAAAATGGAAGAAAACAAAAATTTGGGATACTCCTCTGCATTAGCCTGCAGTTAGTTTTGTTTAACTTTGATTTGAGATGTAACAGCATGCATTGACTACTGAATTTTTGTTATGAAAAAGTATTCAGCTGCATTCTGTCATTTATTTATTCTGCCATTTATTTATTGTTACTATCAACAGCATTTCTGGAGGAAGTATTACCCACAGGACTGAAAAAGAAAGAGTTCTTTACTTTATGTTATGCATAATTGTATGCATAATATAATTTTAAGCAACTGATGTATCCTAACACATCTAACTTTAAGCAGTTGAACAGTGCCTTAATCAGACAATCCAGGTACTTAAAATTAAGCACAGCACTAAGAACATTACTGCATGATGTTTGAATGCAGAAAACAGAATTGCAACACAGCAGAAACAAAGTTTCCACAGGCAGAAATCAGTTTTATCTCCAATGTAAGTCTTTGACAACCTCCCACATACACAGTTGCATTACATCATAGTTTTATTCAACCCCAGCAATATCAGGACATTTGTTGGCTAAAATTGATGGACTTTCTCACTGCCACTGCAGTTAGACCAAGAGTGAAGTAAAAGGCATGAGGCTGAAACAGAGGTCTCATTATTAGGCACCAGACATAATCCCATCTCTGAGGATGTACAGCCAGCATCTGGGTCATACTCCCTCCTTCCAACCAGAGGCCTTCTAATGATTATTCATGATTAATTTTAAAGCAAGCTCTGCTATATATTAAGTGAATGTATTCTCATATTTAGAATCCCTCCCACTGAACAGCATTTCACGCAGCTATTATTATAACAGTCCTGACAACTCCCTGATTAATCCTCATCCATGTGTGTCAGATATTATTAACTCTTAACTAGTCAAAGCTCAATCTTTATTATTCTTTGAGCCTGTTTCTTCATGCAGAGCCTGAGTGGAGCTGTCACACGTGTCACTCTGTCAAGCAAGGATGCATGACCCATTCCCACTTGTTAATTTGTTTACTGACATGTTTTTTGTAAAATGCCTCTGTAAAGATGGTGGTGGCAGTTCTAACCGCTGGTGCACATGTCCGTGGTGGTGGCTGCTGTCCTTTGAGAATAAATAAGTGTGCTGTAGCTATGGCACACAGTGCAGTGTTAGCTGCTTCCTATGCATGCTGCCCTGATGCTCTGCTGATGTTCAGTCTGCTGTGACTGCAGTGCTGGGCACCAGTGGGTGCCGTGTGGGCACAATTTTGGCCAGAGCAGGTAACTTGGCTCAAATACTCCCAGGAGTGTTTGTCCTGCTGTTCCTGGTTTCTGATCTGCTGTTATGTAGCAGTTGCTGCAGTGGGTAGGATAGGTTTCATCTGGCATATTCTGCAGCTGGATCTTCTGGAATAATCTTTACAATTTTGGGTTTAGAAGTGACTTTGAATTCACTGGCTGGGTTCTGTCAGTTAAGAGTAGGTGTGTCATGCATTTGTCTTCTTTCATTACAAACTGAATTTTGTCTGCACTGAACTAAAAATGTTCTGCTTGGGCCTTTGCTGTTTCTGGCTTCAGTCTGCCCTGCCTGAACTGATGCTCTTATGCTGTTATTAGCTATAATGTGCTGGCAACACCTTCAGGTTTGTTTTTTTTTGGTTTTTTTTTTTGTTTATGTTTTTTTTTTTTGTGTGTTCATTAGCAAAGATACTTTGTCAGAATTTTAAATTCAATTCCCTGAAATAAGAAGAATACAAAGCAATTTTTTCCCCTCCTTCAAAGTATACGCTTCAGACAGCTGATTTTCTGATCTGTTTTGTCAGTATCTGTATGGATGACTAAGTATGTTTTTAGCAATGTGGCTGCTACAGGAACTGAGGAATGCTGTCTCTCTGTAGCCTTGCTAACAAAACTGAAGTAGAGGTGGATTCTATTCTTGCTATCTCTCTCTTAAATTTGACCAGGCTCATGCAGAGTGGGCTTCAGCTGTGAGTCTCTTCATTTACCAGCTCTCTCATTGCAAAGAACCTATTTCTGCATCCACATATGATGGTTGTCATTTAACAATTGATGTATTAATTGGGCTTATTCAAGAACTCTTGTACTTCATCACATTTCTGGATATTCAGCTCTCTTTGGTGTTGTGTCTCTGTTTATAATAAGATTATAATGCATGCTAGCTGTAACTTTATATATTTATCCAGTTGACATTAAAATAGAAGAGTGGCCTTATTCTTGAAATGGAAGATTTCACTACCAACTGTTCTTTGATCTCCATATGTTACAAAACTAAAATTCAAGTGGTTTTTTAAGTACCTTTTTCAAATGCAGGGTAGTAGATGAACTTCAGCTGCAGAACTAAAGTTGAAATGTGTGAGTATATTGCTTTCACACTGAACAAAGCGCAGTTGAACTCCAGTCTTCTACTGATCTAGCAGGATTCCTTTCCCAGTATGTCTCAGAAATGAGACCTAATACACACAAGGAGCCTTACTGACAACTTGCATTGCCGTGGTACAATGTGTCTGCAGTTTGGGCGTTTTCATTTAAAGATTTTTCATTCTTCATCTGTGAGGTATTGCACACAAAACCAGGTTGATCACATCTGGCTTCAACAAACCATTTGCAGGTCTTGAATAACTAATTTTTGTCTGTTTGCTTGGAGAAGAGGCATTTAATTTTCTTCATTTTTGCTAGTATTGCAAGTACTGATCATATTTTGTGTGGCTTTGTGCAATTGCAGAGTCCTTTCAATTTGTGTGACCTGTTGTTCTATGTTTAACTTCACTGGTCCAGTTCTTGCTTTCCTTACCTTGAAAATACTTTTGTGCAGGTTGGTTAATACAAGAAATCTCAGTTCTTTGAGGCTCTGCAATTATATGTGGTTTTTTGCACCTTAAAGCAAGGTCTTTCAATGCCTCTAATTTTTTGTCTAGTTCGAATTTCTGGAAATGCTGGAACTTCCTCAGAGGACCTGGTGTATTGTTGTGTCAGTCTGCAGTTAGAAACACTTTTTTTTCCCTACATTTGAAGCTATTTTGTTCACTACCACCCATTTTGATCCTCTTTGCTAGTTTCTTTCACTGTCTTTTGTTGCAAGTGGTAAAGAAACCCTCACTTCTGGCCAGCTCAGGTGGTTGTCAGTAGAAATTGAGAAATTTTTTGGCATCTCTCAGCTTGCTTTACGCACACACACACAAATAAGTGAATCATCCCCATGGAGTCTTTGTTTAATGTAGCTGAAATAGAAAAAAGTGCGTGGAATGAGAGATGATTGGCAGGCAATTATCAGTACAAAGCAGATTAAAATATGTGTCTAAGCTTGTGGAGAAACGTTGATTCTAAAAACTAGTTTTAGACACAAAGGCCAATATGAAGAAAATGAAGAAAAATCCTGCAGCAGGAAGCTGAATATATCTTGGTGCAGCCTGTGCACTTGTAAATTCATAACAATAGCAGCTGCTGCACCAGATAGTCTCTCTGGCTCACTCCCTGTCCTTTCCTGTGAGAAGATAAGAGGAAGAAAATGGGAATTGCATTATATTTCCTGTTCCTGTTAATTTCGGATCTGGAAAGGGCTTCTGCTTTATTCTGGTAATTGGATTATATACTACAGAAGACCAATATATTTTCATGATTAGTAATTTGTTTTGGCAAATTATGTATTTCCGAAAAGACCATGGAGGATACTGCATTTTAGTCTTGGAATAACCATGGTTCGCTCATTTATAAGTATGCTTTTCTGCTCTTGCATAAATGTGCATAAATCACATTTCAAACATGAGATAATCATCAGCAGTCAGTAAAAAAAGATATTTCCATGGCAACAGTTGCTAAATTGAACAGTGCATCAGTACCTCCTCCCTGGTTTTGTCCAGAAGCCTTCCTGGCTTAGCCATGAGTAACCAAATAATCATACCTGTTAAAAAATAACAACCTCACCATTGCCTGTGTCAAGAATTATTAGAGCATAGATTAGCAGTAATTCATTACTGCTGACAGTACTGGGCATCACCCTTTTACATCTGCACTCCTGAAACTCTCCATGGGCCCTGTCAACTTATGGCCTTTCCCCATGCCTAGTGGAGTTGCTGTAATTGTATTTTGAGACCTCTGGAAAAATCATCTGGCCTGGATTAAAATCTGACCAGTCTTCTTGGTTTCTTCTTGAAAGAAAAGAAAAAAATCGTGTAAGTGATGGCATTTCCTGTGGCTTTATGGCCTTTCTTGCTTTTCTTTATATATGTCCTGGGAAATTGCTGTTTAAAGGAACGAGCTGAAGTTGTTCAGTAGACCCTTGGAGGTTATTTCTCCTAGATGTGCAGGTAACATCAGAGTGAGCATGAGGATTACAGGATGATGGACACTGGGCTGATGTGAGGGCTACTCCTTTGATACCATACTTGATGGGAAATTTTAAGAGGGACTGAGGCAGGTCAAGAGGGACATTTATAGGAGCTCATTTGTGATGGAATGTTAGAAAAGAAAATTGAGGTTTGTTTCCATGAACAGTCAACAGCATCTTTCTGCTGTAATGTTCTCCAGGATTAATTACTGTTAGGCAGCTTCTAATCATGGGAAATATTTTACTTTTAAATCTACCTTATCACTACTGTGAACTGTTCTAAATTTCAAATCAAAGTTTTCTAAGGAAGAGCTCTAACAGGCAGAGAATTAACTGATACTTTTTCTTTCCATTTTTTGTCTTCAAGTATAAGCTACAGGGACATACTTTGACTATGTCTGTATTGAATGAGGAAAATCTCTTTGCTAGTATCTAAAATGTTTCCTGTTTACAATACTTTTCCTGAGTCTCAACCCTCTCAGTATCTTCTTTTTTTTTGTTGTTGTTTTTGTTTTGTGGGGCATAAATTCACATGGCCTTGTTCCATCAGCACTGTGCTCTGCTTCATCCCCTTTATGTGACCTGACTTATCTTGTGCTTTGTCTTTATTTTTGCTTGTTCTTACTTCATCCAAAACTGGAAACTTGAGGACTGAAGAGAGAATGGCAGAGGCGGACCACGCTTATTCCTGCAGCCTTAGGAATCTGGTGGGAAGCTGAAATCTGCACTGTTCTGTTCTCTGTCTCCTAGAGCTATCTTAGGCAAACGTGGAGAATATAGATGCTAAGGCATTCAGGAATATTTGCTTTCCTTTTGGGGCAGTTGGAGATGTAGAAATGGCTCTCTAATGGGAGGCAACTGAGGAACAGATGAGTTGCTAAAGGACTTGGAAGAATGACAGCTGTCATGTGTCATGGGTTTTAAAATCCTGTGTGTCCCTGACAAAAATAGGACTGTTATCAGGTTGTTTGGTGTATGGTAATTCCTGAAATGAATGCAGAATATTAGTGGGTCTTAATTGATTTTGCACCTGCATTTTTTTTCTTTTATCTGAGAAGTAAAATTAAATTTAGTCACTGTTGCTCTTTATTAAGAAAGTGGAATGAAAAATCTCAGCTGCCTTTAACTGTCCCTGCATCTCTAAACCAGCTAATTTTGTGTTTCCATCTGATTCTGTATGTGATCAATTGTGCTTCATCTGCTGTGTATGAAGAGAGTTTAATGAAGTTTACCCAGGCAGAATGAAAAGCTTTTAATATGGTCATTCTGAGTTCAGGGGCTTGTGTGATTGTATTCTTATAGATTTCCTCACAAATCTGAGAAAGAACAGCTGTGTAAAGTCAGTTTCCCAAGGAGCGCCATTTGCTTCTACACTGAGAGAGCTTGTCCATCTTTTCTAGCAGCTGTTTGTTCCACTGGAGTAAATTTTAAGAGGCTCTTTTTCATTATTAAACTTGGAGAATCAGAAACACCAATGATACCTTATTCAGTGTCATAATTAAACACAAAAAGCCTCATCTTGGAGTTTCTGGAAATAGCTGTGTGGAGTTATTTCAGGTTTAGATGCACTAATTGACTTTGGGATGGGTAGAGTTATCTGTCATTTAGGCATCCAAATCCCCATTTCTGGGGTAATTTAGCATGGGACACATCACCAGGAAATCAGACAGACTAGAAAAGGGGTATGCAGTATTGGGAGAAAAAGCAAAACAAGGAAATTGTAAGAGGTGTAGTAAAAAAACCAGAAAGAAAAAGAAAATAATGAGGTGCACGGGAAAAAAAATATACTTGAAAGAAGGAATGTATGGAATTGTGAGGCAGTAAGCAAGTTCAGGAATGGAATTAAGAAGGGCTGAAACAGGTGAAGAAAGATACCATCCCCTGTCTTAATTCTGTGCTTCCCCACAAAACCTTTTTCTCCAAGCATTTTTTTCTCCAGACCTTTCTCTCCAAGCATTTCAGATGGATGATCTCCTTTGTCTCTCCTCTGTCTTCCTGTGGCATCTTCAGTCAGCCTCTGTTTGTGTTCCATGAACTGATTCCTCACTCTGGTGGTTTACAGTCGCTCCAGAGGAATGGCGACTGTTGCCAGCAATTGAAGTGAGTCTGTGGTTGTTTTGTGTGAGCAGCAGGGCTGGTAATTTTATGAGTTTTCTCCTTGTACCTCACAAGAATTAAACCTCTGTTGATGAGGGTAGAAGTGAGCTCTGCTGGCTGCTGCTGTAACTCCCAAAGCAGTCATCACTTGTTGTTGGAGAAATGTGTCTTTACAAGACCAGTCCGCAGCAGTGATTTTATCTTTGGCTTTTGTAAAGGTAAACATGTAAAAACTGGGCAGTCTGAAATTCCTTCTTTGTGTCTCTTTTTTTCTTTGCACTTTTTCACCCCCTTTTTGGCATCTGTCAAGAGACATGCTGCTTTGAGGCAGTGACTGACAGCACAGGTCAGAAATGTGTTTGCCTGTCCCTCTGAAAGTGTGTGTGTGTTGCACAGAACTCATTCATATTCTTGTCACATGTGTAACGTTCAGATGTTGTGAAATGCTGCTGAGTGAGACCTGACCTCTCAGGCTGATGCTGATTATTATGCTCAGTACAGTGCATCCAAGCACTGTTTGCCTCTGCAAGGTGTAATAATGAGCAGAAGATGAACTAGTTAGACATACACCTGAGTTTTATGTATTTACATCTGCTGTCATGTGTGTTTGTTTGTTTCTTAGCTCCAGAGATAGAAGTCAATAAAACCAAATGTGGAAGTAATGGGAAAAAAATGCTACTGTGTGAGGTGTATTTATTTCTGAATTCTGTGTCTTGAGATCAAATAAAAATGAAATAAGAATAGCTTTTAATTAATATAGAAGATAAACAAGACCAAAAGATCTGAATAATTTTCAATTTAGCTTCTGGACATAAATTAAATCTTTTTTTCACCATGAGAAAGTTAGACCTTCATTCCAGGGTCTTCTGTAGAATTTTTGCAAGACTTGGTGCCCCTTTTTGTGACATGGCTGGTGGCGACTCTCAGTAAAGGCAGTTGATAGATGGAGTGCTAGAGTGATGAATAATGCAAGCTCTATTGGTTTTTAGCAGTGGCTGCTGTTCACTGCCTGCATTACTGCTGTTGTTAATGGCATTGGTAAAATGGTGACTTCCAGACTGTGTCCCCTTATAAAGTCTGCAGGGAGGTGCTGGTTTGTGTCATTGAAGAGAGGAAACAGCAGCTTACACCACTTATTGTACATCTCTGCCAAGGGATGGAGGCCTTTCATAACTTGACCTGTACTTGGATGTACAGAATACAACTTGCAAGCAATTTAAATTGTTCCCTTTGTGTTGGGTCTTTAGCTAGGCATTAATAGTTTGATCAATGAATCCTAATATCCCTAATGAGTGTAGGAAGGGCGAAAATGTAACTGCTTTGTTAAAAACTTGTGAGTGCGTAAATGGAGCTGGACCAGCTGACAGTAACAGAGTTACAAGTTGGATACTTGACCACTCCCGTGATCATTTCACTCATCAGCAACATTCCAGCATGTCAGCAGTATGCATACCTACTTTGGACTTCATTGCACTGTTCTGAGAACAAAATAGACACAGCTCGTACTAACAACTTTTTGCAAAGCATAATGCATGAAAGGATTGGAAATCTCAGAGTTAGAGTTCAGAGCATGCAGGGCTTTGTGTTCTGTTGTGGTTTTGTGATAAATTTGCATTTCAGAAAGCCATATTAGCAAGTATAGGAAAACATTTAGCTCATCCAAAGGAACTTTTTGTTTGTTTGCTGAGCAGTACAACCTTGACACAATGAAAGATCCTGAGGGTCTCCACATGTCCTCAAGGAATACTACTGTTTTCTGGGTGGAAGCAGCTTTGGTAGTGTTTCAACACATGTGTCATAGTGTATGGAGAGCATCTGGGATATGAAGCAGAACTGATCTTCCACTTTTGCTTGAAATAATTTTGGCACGTCAAATGTCCTGGTGAACTGAAACTGACTCACTGACTGCTCAGTCCCTTGTCACAGATGAGAACCATCATTAATCAGCAGTTTAGAGAGTTCAGGATCTAAGCTGAAGCAAATAACCCCACTTATGTTGAAGATAAATGGTTATTGATGTGGGAAGATTTGCCAATACGATTAAAGTGATCAGCAACTGTTGTACTGTCAGCAGTGGAAAATGTTCAGAGTTAATTTCAAGTTGATATCTCAGAGCTTTCATCTTAACACCTGCTATTCAGGACTGGAATATGAAACATTAACTGTGATTATTCCTCCTTCCAACCTTCACTCCAAAAGGCACCCAAAACCAAGCAGGTGTTACACCTTAAATTAAAATTATGTCTAACATCAGTTAAAAAGCTGTAATAGCAGGGACATGACTAGATTGTATAGGAAGTTCCTCAGGTTTGGTCTTTGCAACAAAGCAAAACTACGTTCTGCTGAGGGATCATTGAGTAAATTTCTTGTGGAACATAGCTTGTGGAAAATGAGACCACTGGCCATTTTTGGATAAAGATGAGCAGTGTTGCTGTTCACTGGGAGGGACAGGAGAAGAGACAAGAAATGTTGCTTTGGCTGCCAAGTTAAAAGACTTCCATGTTCAAAGAACCACCTATATTCAATTAATCTGACTAGATAAATGCACGTGGTATACAGTTAGCTGGTGTATGTGCTAGGTGTGCAGTAAAATGTGGGCTTTAGAAGAGCTCTTGATTTAGGAAATGCAAATAACATTAATATGAACAGGACATATGGTCCATGTTGTGGTTTCTTTTACATCATTGTATATCTAGTCTTAGTGTGATAAAAGCTAAGAGTTTATGTAGTTGTTCTTGGAGGAAAGGAAATAAGAATTAGCTCTCGATCTTTCTGCTGTTTTTATAGTCCAATTTTGTTTTTCATGAGCTTCAGCTCACTGGGTAGTTTGTTTGTGTTTTGGATGAAGAAAAAAGGGAAAGAAGAAGGAGTATATTTTTTCTACTTTAATGCACAATGGTTAAAGGCACTTTTTAAAATCAAATACTTTTTCTTTTTCCTATCTTCTTAAAAAAACACTGTTTGCATGCAGGCATTTAGGAACCCTCACAGCAGCTTAATGAGAAAAATATAAAGCTACCTTTGTTTTTGAAACAGATGGAGAAATTAAAGCAAGATTCTGAAGGCTTCCACTGATTTGGAGTATTTATCACTTTTGAGTTCCCAAAGAAAAAATAATTTAGAGTTGAATGTGCTCAGACTCCTGCAGAAAGTCACTGGATTTGTGAGTCTGTTACTAGTTCTAGATTTCTGCTCTTGCAGACAGTTCACATAGAGCTTGACACAGAATGAAGAGAATTACTGAAATTAACTGCCCCTGTGAATTCTAAGTGCCTATCCATTTTTATACCATCAGAATTGTTTTGATAGCCACACAAATGGTTTTGTTGCCTGGAATTTGAGGTGTTGGGAAACCTCTTTGGAAGCCCTGGAAGAGCTGAGCAGGTAGGTAGGCAGTGGGTGGGAGCAGTGTCAGCCCACTCAGTGAGCAGGGAGCTCTCCTGTGCCAATTTCTCTGTGTTTTCTGTAGCAGGGTTTGGCTGATTGGATTTAACTACGATCATTTTATCTGACTGTTCCCAATGTCCATGTGGATGTTGTGATTCATGTTTGATATATCCAGCCTCATTCACTGTGGATAGATTAGACTTTTTGAGAAATGTGTAAAATAATAACTTAAAGCAATGATCTGAGTAGTCCCAGATTCTTAGAATTTTTATATGGCACATGCAGCCTCACCTGGATTGTTGGATCATTTAATCTCTGAACATGTTGAGTTCTGTTAAGAAATGTACTAAGGCTGGGTAATTTTCAAGCTGTTTGTCCTATTGTACTTTATTTCCTCCAGTATGTCATCTTTTCAAAATGCATCTGTTTTTAGAAGGTCTTTGTCATAGACTGTGTTTCACACATAATAAGTGATTGAAAGTGTAATTGCTTTTTGAAGCTCCATTTGCATTTTCCTTAACACATTAAATCACTCATATTGTACATGCCAGATCTACGTTATCTGACATCTGCATTTTAATATGTTCCTGTGCTGACAAACAACTTCTAACTCTCCTAATTCTTCCAATTTCTAACTCCCAGTACTAGACGCAGATGCTAGCTAATGTTTTGGAAATAATATTTTGCAGGGTAATGCCCATAGAAAGATGAAATGGAAAATGTCATAAAGTCTGTGTTAATTTAAGTAATTTTTATTTATTTCACTATCAATGCTTTTTTTTTTTAATACAGTGGAATTTGTGGCAAAGCTTACTAAGATAAATTTGGATAAATATACTGTAGGTTTTAATATACCCATTCATCTGTAATCTGTGCTTTTATTTAGAGATTTTCCTGTATTTGTGATGGTTTCATATTTCTTTACAGATTAAGGCTATGCTCTGCTCACATTATTCTGTCCTAGCAATACAAAGATATCCTAGACTAGCCAAATAAACAAATTTGCATATACTTTTTCATCAATTGCTTTGATTAAAAATTGATTTTCTGTAGTCTAAGACCTTAAAAGTGACTTGAATTCCAAAATATCAGGAGTGATGGCTTTATGTTTTGAACCGAGAATAGGCATTTTGCTGTTGTCAACAGCAGCAAGGAGGAAGACTACAGGTATTGTAATAAAGCTTCTTGGCAGTTGGCCAGGTAAATGGCAGGTCAGTTTTGTCTGGAATAAGAGTCAGATACGCAGCATGCTGTTGGATATGAATATTATTCATATGCTGCTTTTCCCCCACTTGGAACAGCTGATGATATTTTAAAGACAGACAGAACTGTGGCTGCCTTCGGCCCTTCCAAATGAGGCTTTCTGTGTTGTACCAACAAAATACTGCTATCTATTGTTCAGGAAACAGACTGAAAAATAATGAAACAAGGCCAGCCTGGGATTTTTGTTCCCTGTTTGCTTTTGCAAATGCTTGCGTTGATTCTAGGGCAAGATGTATGGCCCGAAGCTAAAGGAGAAATAAACTTTTCACTGGATATTAAGACATCACTCCCAAAAGGAAGAACAATTAGTAAAATAAACCAAGTGATAATGGAGGCAGCAGTGCTGCAAGTAAATCATAGCTTTTCAAATAATGATTGGCAAGGTGCCACACAAAGAACAGAGGCTGGACTCTCCTAGCTAGGGTATGCTGTGCCTGTAATTCTACCTCACATGACAGTCATAAAACAGCAGGACTTCATTCCAAAATCACACTGCACATCCAGATGGTGCTTCAGGTTATCCACTGCATCTCCTCTCCTACAATATGCTTTTTGCTATGACATTTTAACTAACTAATTAGAAATTCAATAGAAATTCAAATCTCTTTACCAACTGAGTATTTTCAGGTCAGGAATGCACTGTTGCTCTATTTTTAGTGTGCTGCTCTCCTTGATCAGTGGACACTAGCAAGTTTCTAAGCATGTAAGGAATGCCAAGGAAATGAATGTAATGACTGTTATCTTTGAAGTTAGACATATATTAATTTTCTGAATCAGGAAAATGAAGACAAATAAAAGCATCTTTGGAATAGGAATGTGTTTTCTGATTATTACGTTGTCAGCACTAGTAGAATACAACAGGTGGCTTTGATAGTTTCTTATTAGGAAACAAGAAAAAGGAGGGTAGTAATAGTAGCAACATGAATTTTGGCTACAGAGAAATAAATTATTGGAGTTGGTATTTTTCTAAGTAGAAGGTAAATGTAACTAAAGCCAGAATCACCAAGTTGTTTGTTGCTACTTAAGTACTCTAATAGTTTAGAAAACTTACCAAATATATCTCATGGTCTCATTGTCTTTAATATTTAAAATGTTCTGATAATGTCTCCTAAGTATTCCTTTTGAAAACCAGAAAATTTTGCAGTATAAGATCAGATGAATAAAGCAATTTTATTCCAAACATTTATTTACATGTAAGGCAAGGTAGTTGCCAAAAAATGTTAACATGTTTTATTTTACTGAGTCCAGGATTTGAGCTTCAGTAAAAATATCACCAAACCAGCATTCAAATATTATTGGGAAGCTACAGGTACTGACTTCAGTGGGGCACCACTTTATCCTGAAACAGTCTGATTTGCCTCCACAGGACTTGATAGGAGAGGATGTAAGGCTGTATGATGTTCCTGTGGTTGACATGTTTGGGAGGAGATCCAAAGAATGTCTCAAAGTTGAGCCACTCGAAATAGCTAGTCAAAGGTCGCCATAGTTTTTTTAACAAAAGTTTTGTCATGAGAATCATGTGGGGTGGGACCTGACTGATGGGACAAGATTTCTGGAAAGCCAGGATTGCTGTTCTTGCAGCTGATGGAGTCAGGCTGAGGAAGGGGAGCACAGAGAGTAGGCACTGTAGAAATAATTTCCATTGTAGCCCTCACTCCATATATGCTAACTTGTGATTTACAGCTTTGGCGTTTGTTAAACTCTGTTAAAGTTTAACTTTGTTATGTTAAACTTTGGAGTTTGAAGCAACAAATCTCTCTGGAACTTGGGCCACAAACATGTTAGGCAGAGGGGTCAATGCGAATGTACTGTGCCCAGAGCCATGCTAATATCAATAGTTGCTTGTTTTGTCTTTGCTAAAGCTCATGCCTGAACTTAGCACCCCAAATTTTCTTTGTCTCAAATGTGAGACATATTCTTTGAACTTTAGTCAGTCCTTAAAACAATGATTATCATTTAGCAAGATTCCACATTTTGGGACAGTGGAGGTTTTGCGACAAAAATGGTAAAAAAATTTGGGCAACAGGAAAGGAAGAACAGTGATAAAGTGGCAGAGGAATAGAAACAGAGTTCTACTTTTATTTAGGATAATGATTACAATGTCCTCATATGAAGAATTTAAATTTTTTCAAGCTAGAATTTATCATCTTAGGATAACTGCTGAAAGAGTGAAAGGACCATTTTGAAAGGATGTTCTGAAAATAATTAGTATCCTTTGTTTCAAATCCTGTAATAACATGAAAAGCAGACAATTTCTCTTTCTATTCCTGTTAACAAAGAAGAATTTACTTTTTGATACATTGAAAACATCATTGCATTTTAATTATAGTGAAAAACCATTTTCATGGCAGTACTGTGACTCCCTATCATTTGAGTAAGAAGGCTTGTTTCTGGAATTCAGTTAAAGAGAAAGAACCAGCAACTCCTGTAAATTCATTACAATAAAGATGGAATCATTAAGGACATGATAGGATATCTTTGTCTGGGACTCAGAGAAAGGTTTACAAGCTTTTAATATTTCTACGCAAGTAGAAATGTCATTAAGAAAGGACATCTGCCTACATTTGTAATGGACTTAAGAGAATCTAGGAAGAATGCCAGGGAGGAAGAACTGTTGCACAGACTCAGCTACAGTAGTACAGCTCTATAGTAAAGTCAGACCAATTAATTCTTTAAACATCCACCAAGGCACACGAAAGGTTAAAAATTGGGCAGTAGTCTGAGAAATGGAAAATATATTGCCACCTATTTTTTAATACTTTAAATTGAAACTATATATGAACAGTTGAATGACAAGAAGAAAAACCCAAAATAAATTATTTGAAGGAAGACCCTCTATTTTTGCATTCTCATTCATTCTGCATTTAGACATTTGACGTGTTTTTTGATGAATGCACTTATCTGCATGATGAGAAACAGTTTCAGTTGTAATATGCTGCAAATAATATCCTTCTCCTTCTAGTCCTATTCCCTTTCTTGTTATGGCATTTCACAGGTATTTTTTTTCCCAATGGATCTGACTTCTCTACTACAATGTAAGACTCTTTCTTTTGTATTCCCATAATTTTTACAGTTTGCTGTTTTCTGTCCAATAAGTGTGCTGCACTTATCTGGCTCCCTGGTATAAGCTCACTCTGGGACTTCGTCCAAGTTTACGGATATGTTTCTGTACCAAGGCTTAAAGTGGTAATTTTTCTGTGTCAATCCTCATTTTTAAGGGATTACTGAGTTAGGGCCACTTTGGTTGGTTTGATGTACATTTGGACTATCTGAGCTGCCATTTTTGAAGGTCGCATTTGTTACGGGGCCTTCAGGCCACTTCCAGAATTAACTAACAGAGTATGACATCCAGGAGAGTTTATTTCATTTAGAACAATGTAGCATGCAAAAAGTTGTCCAGCCCCCTTATGAAACTGGTGAATTTGTACTTTACACAAGGTCTTTGGCATTTTTTTTAGTAAAGGAATTGTCCCCCTTTACTATCCTCACCTCCATAAATTACTAATATGGGATAAGGGGTATTATAGACATAAATATTAAAACTTCTTACTTTGTGATTTTTTTTTCATACCAAGTGGTCTTTTTTTTCTCCTTAGGAAACCTAAAAGATTGATCTTATCAATGCAGTCTGGGGTCATACATTGTTCTGGCATGCCAGCAAAACCCATAGGTTTTCTAGCAGGTACGAGGTATAGAGAAAGGCAGTTGAGTTGCACTTTTTATTTTTCTCCTAATTAGATTGCTTTTGAATACCTATATGTATTGTTGTAAAAGAGTGGAAGAACAAATCAGCCAGGCTTGAACTGCCCTAAAATTCCTAAACTCTGAGGAGAGGGCAAAAAAAAGCTTGTTTGTACCAGATGTATTATTTCCCCAAACAAGAAGAGTTAGAGAAGTATTGTTTTAAGATTTTTTTCTGTTTCAGGCTTTGAAAAAAGTCCCACTTTCTAGAAACTAAGTTTTATGTTTATAAAATCACTTTGACAATCAGCTGCTTAGTGCTGAGGTTCTGCAGTGCTGTATTTGCAGAATACTGGTGACATTATCTGTGCTGCACAAGACACAAATATAAAGGGAATTTCTGCTCCAGTGATCTCCCATTCCAGAAAGCAGACACAAAGGAGGGCTCAACTTGCTGTGCATCCCAAAGAAAGGAGGTGATTGTAGAAATAATTCCATGTCATTAAATAATTTCTGGATAGCTTTCCTTACTGCTTTTAGTTTTTAGTGATTTGAGTTGGCAGCTGCAATTTGCAAATTTGCTTGGCAACAACCAGAAGTTTTTCAAAGTGGTTTCAATAACCTCTGGCAGGGAGCAGAAGAGAATTCACTTTTTTTGGAACAAGTTTATAGCTTCCTACTTTTGATTGTTTCTTACTTCTAATAGTCACATTGAAGTGTGGCTTTCCTTGCCTGGTGACTCAGATTTTTTTACTCTAGTGTCAGTTCTTCAAGCTGTTGAAGATATTGTTCAATTCAGTGCCCAGATTGTTAGAAAGTTGAAGGACAAACAGTTCACTGAAAGAAGTCCAGTTCATTTTTTTCTACTTGTACAGAATTGTGCTTTCACTGCTTTTGACAAATTATAGGATTGTGACAACTGCAGGCTTGTGACTTCTGTTTGCTCTAGGGTTTGTGGTAGGAACAATGGGAGATAAATATAAGCTTGAAGGACAAAGATGCACAACACCCAACATGAAACGGACACTGGTTATCTGTCTAGATTGCTGGTAAAAAATAATGCAGCTTCATAAAAACAAGCTCTAGGGGAAAAGCCTGTGATATTGGTATACCAAGTTTCTCTGGAGAGGGATGGATAGGAAGGGTCAGGAAGAGTCAGGACAGACCACTTATTCTCTACAGTTTTTATTATGCAGCAAATTATTAAAACATACTTCTTAAATTGGAATCTACATATTACAGCTGGCGTTATTGAAAAGAGTTGTGAAATAAAACCTTGATTGTTTTATGTTTCACTCATGAAGGACTTGGGATCATAATGGGGCTCATTGATGGGCAGAAAATTGGTGAAACTCAGTTAGCACACTGGTGCTTGTTGAATGTGATTGTTGCTGGAAGTTTCTAATCATTGAGGAGCAGAGAAAGGATCTAAAAAGAAAGTCCACGTGGGAACAGTAGGGGTTTACTTGTAGTTTGAATGAATATTCCTCAGTCTTCTGTGCTGCAGCAAACTGAAATTATCAGAAATTGGGTGCTCTGAAAAGAGCTAACATGCTAGAAAAAGCTGCAGCCAACAAGGAGACAGAAAGTGATCTTCAAGCAGAATTAAGAAAAGCTTTTATTCAGAAAGAGGGTTATAGTCATCTACATATACCTGGAACACCAAAGCATACAGTAGTCAGATGAAAGGATAGTATTTTTTTCTCCTAAAGATTATAGAGGCATATTCCAGGAAGTTTTCTGGTGTACATAAATTTGTTGACACATCAGCATGTGCAAAATATGTAATTTTAACAGTTTCACACTGTGTGGCTCCAAAAGTTCCTTTATAGTTCATAGAAACACGCAAGAGGGTGGAAAAATGCTTAAAATAAAAAATGCTGTATCATTGGCTTTAACAGAAACACATACACAGAAATATGTTAAAGGAAGCAGGATAAGAAACATTGCAATAAAAGAAATTTGGGAATTGGGGATGCAGGCAACACAAAGATTTTATTTCTGGAAAATGTGCTTGTACCATGAAGGAGACAAATATTTTCTGAGAGTCTGGTGAATAGTCAGGTTTTAGAGGTGGAGAGGGGGATACAGGGACTCTAAAGGATTCTTCTGTTTGCTTTGTTTAATTTTAGAAGATTGATTTTCTTCATTGATAGTAGACCTGGAAGAGACTTTCTCTTGAAAGAATGAAAAAAACCCCCACAAAATTATTTACCTTTTCTATTGTGGAAGAAAGGTGTTTGGTTTTTTTTTAATTAAATTCTTTTTTTATTGTCTGCCGGTTCACTGAGGGCTTAACACTACTCAGTATGGAAACATTAATAATTTAGCTTGTATTTCACTGTATTTGTGGTTTATGGCTGTGTTACAGGTTGGTGTTACAGGCTATAGCTCTGGCTGATGGGCAGCTCACATCAACCAAAGTATCTGATGTGAAGGCAGGAGCTGGGGAGATCTTGCTTCTAGTGACTTTCAACTTGTTAAGCCAGTTGGCTTACTAAGCTGGGAACACTGACAGTGAATTTGTACAGGCTTGTGGGGTGAGGAGAAATGGGAGTGAGCTTTGCAGCTCCAAACAGCACCTGAAAGGTCCCATGTTTTCTCAGGAAAGCACTGACCTGTCTTTTTGGTTCCCATGGAAAAAGCAGGAGTTGTTATCATTAACAGCAATAAAACTTGTACAATAATGAAGCATTAAAAACAAAGTATTGCTGATTCAACTTAGTTATAGTTCAGCTTTTTCTATTGTCATTGCCTGTTTCGTGTTTGTTCTTTACTGTTGTACAACTTCATGCCATTTTGGATAACTGCTCTGTGGGGTACAGATCCTGTCTTTTTGGTTGTGGTGGCTCTAGAAGGAACTGCTGGTGTAGCATTTGCCACTGGTGGCAGTGAGGTTGGAGCTCATGCTGCTGATGCTCACAGTTTGTCCACCAAAGGTTATCTGCTGTATGTACTGTGATTAGGTGACTCCCATGGTTGTGACTGGTACTTTGCCCATTGTCTTTGATTTTTGCAAAAGAATGGATGTATTTCCCCAAAAAGTGTTCTGTTCTGAGCAACTCAGTGCTGTAGTGGTCTTCTGCTTGTAATCTAGGCTGGCAACTGTGCCAAACTTCTTGGCAGCTCTTCAGAAAGATAGCGTTTAAAGAAGGTGATGCATTGTGAAAGCTGTCGTGTTCTGTTGTGCAGATGGAGGAGCCAACTGGAATTATTGAGACAGAACTCTCTTCAGTCATTGTAACCTGTAATTTCTGAACTGAAAATGAAAAGCTTTTTTTTTTTTTAAGCTAGTGAAAATGCACCTTTAGGTACTTTGAGGTAACAGATGTTGCAAGTAATATAAACACTGCCCATTGAATTTTTCATACACAGGGATTTTTGTCTTAATATGTCAACTGTAAAAACACTTATGAGTAAAGTTTTGTCCAGGAACATAAACCCATGGAAAAAGATGTAAAAGTAATTGACTATGGTGCATGGTTTCTAGGTCAACCAGATATATTTTTGACTGACCTGACTTTTTTTACTGAATGCAATCTAAAATAAAATTCTTGGCTAAAGAAAACAATCTGATTATCACCTTACAGTTGGCAGTCTTGTCCTTCAGGCCTTCATTTCTTCTGATCTTTGTTAGATTGGTACATATGGAGAAGTCCTACCCAAGTGGCACAGCTGAATGAGGTGGGATGGCCTTTTGAAATGTTTGGCAGGTAATGGGGTAGGTAGGTAACCAACACTAATTTCATAGATCTTACCTGACTGCAAGTCATTTGTGGATGAGACTTGGATGGGGAAATGGGATCAGGTGCACGAGTGGTCCTTTACTGTGACATTGGAGAGACACCTGAAGGGGCTGCTCAGGGAAGCTATGGCTGCCCCATCCCTGGACATGTTCATGGCCAGGCTGGATGGGGCTCTGAACATCTGGTCTGGTGAAAGGTGTCCCTGCCCATGGCTGGGGGGTCAGAACAAGACAATCTTTAAGGTCCCTCCCAACCCAAACCACTCTATGATTGTGACTTGTGAGTTCTAAGGCAGTTCATGTACTGACTTAGAGAGGCCCTCAAACAAAGAGCAACTACATGGAAAAGCAACCTTGCTCTGTAGTGCTTTGCTTTTAATTATGTCCAAAACTCACTCATTGTTCTAAGTAGTAAGAATGTGAGAATTAAATCTTTTTGAGCATGTATAAATCAAGCACATCTACAAAAGCAGCTGCCATGTCAGTCAGTCTTCATGTGCTATCACAGATCATAAACTGGTAAGGGTAACTACATCAAGGAGAGATGAGAGTCACACAGTGAAATGGACTGAGAGGAGACCAAAATTATGACCAAAGCTAAATGAAATGTGAACCAGTAAGTTCACTTTGATATTTCAGCTTTTGGCTATCCTGCTGCTTTTCTTATGCAAATTAACTTTTCAAAGGTTGGAAGAGGAGACACGTCTTCAGGAAGCACTATTATTCATTCACATTTCTCCACCTATGCTTCATGCAGACACTGGCAGCAAGAGGCTGACCTAGTATTTAACTCTGCCTAGTTACATTATTAGATTCTCAAATCATTAAAGCAAAAACTTCAGAAACATTCCCTTGAGACTGCAAAAATGGCTTAGAAATGCAACTTTGAAAATCATCTGTGGCAGACATTTTTATCTAACCTGTATGCGACTTGTTTGTGGTGGCTTAGGGCTTTTTTGGGGATGCTAGGTTAGTGATGTGGAATTGGGCTTTGCTTCACATGTCCAGCAGTAAAAACCTGCTTGGTGAACCTAACTTAGGGTCTTGGTTTGGGGACATCCAAGGCATCTGGATATGCTTCTATTTCTTATAATCTTGTCGCTGCTGTGCAGCATCTGCTTTCAGTAGTTGTTGTATTTTGCATTTTAAACTCTAGAACTCTGGTGAAAGAAAAATTAAATTAAGCATAATAATTTCAATCTGTGACATTGTCAAAGGTCTTTATAAATATAAAGGTGTATATAAATATACTTAGTGAGAATATATCACATATTTCATTATATGACTTTATCATGAGTATATATAGTTAATGAAACATGAGATCCTGACATGACAGTAAAGAATCTAGAAGAAATAAATAAGCAAATAGCAAATAGTTCACCATAAAAATATGACCACTAGCTGCCTGTTTTCAGCAGCAGCTTACAATCAGTGCAGGAGGACAGAGGCTCACCAGGGGGCTTTGCCATTGCTCTTGTGCCCAGAGGAGCGTGCTGGCTGCTCCCACAGCAGTAGGACTCAGTCTCTATCTATTCACAGTGTCACAAGAGCAATAGAGAGTGCCAGGGTTGAAAAACATTTTCCATTCCTCTATGGCATTCCTTCTTTCCCCTGGTGATTAACTGGGACAATGACCTAGTGCTGCAGCTCACTCAGTAATGCCACACTGATTTATGTTAACATGCTAATAACCAGGAGTTTCTAATTTATTTTACTTTTGCTTCATCTTCCACAGCTTTGACTAAAATATGTTGGTTGGTCTTGGATTTTATGTAATATTTAAGGGGTGACAAGTTCCTCTTAAAATGACAATGTTTTTGAGGTAGTGAAATAAGGATACTTTAGCTTAAATTTCAGTTTACCATTAAGCAATTTTCAGTTTGATATCTCGGATTTGTTACACAAAATACTTCAGCATATCCATCAGGGAAGTAGAATGATCCAGACTAATTACTTCGCTGAATCTGGACTGTAAAACATAACCAAAAGCTATTAGGTTGGTGCTATAAATATGAGACCTTTATTGCAAAGCAGAACACCTTTTAATGGAATAATCCAAAGCCCAGTGAAATCAGTGGAAAGATTTCTATTGACTACAATAACTCACTGCCAGACAAAATGTCAACCGCAGTAATTTTTTTGAGATTGCATATGTGTTGTATAATCAGAAGCAAAGTTACTGAACTGGCACAAAAAATTACTCCTAAGATTGAAACATCTATATCAATCATAGAAAGCTTCTCTGTTATGAGAGTAAGAAATCTTGTGGGTTTTATAAATAATGTAATCCAAAGACAAGATGGCACTGATATTTGGGAAATGGGGGTCAACAAATGCTGTCAGTATCTGTACATGAAGATTTATCTTATTTTGAGCCACTGCTAGCTAATTTTTTCAGAGTGTGAATGCCTTTTGGGAGAAATTTTGTATCTTCTCCAGGCTGAAATTGTGGATGTTAATTTCTTGCCTTTTATTTAGTACTATCTGGCTCTTTGTTTGAAAACTTAGTTTCATGGTGACACATTTTGTACTTTCTTTACTAAACATTCTGAACTGTAGCCTCTGTGGAAACCTGAAGTAATTGTAGAGCCTTTTCCTTTTGGAGTTGGGAGCAGCCTTGTACTTCTACTGATTCCTTTTGTCCATGTTTAGTTGCATTCTTTTCAGATTCAGTTGTTGTGCTGGTGCTGGTCTTGCTTACAGTGTTTTGTTTTTTGGGGTTTTTTTGTTTGTTTTTGTTTTTTTTTTTTTTTGATGGAAAATAAATGTTGCCTAACAGAAACATTTGTATCTATACAGATTCTATCCAGTCCTTTGATTGTGCAAATATTTTATCTAATATTAATTACTATTTTATCTAATTAGATCATTAATGTTTTAATGTTGCAGCATTACTGTCCATTTCTGTTGACTGGACAAGCTTGTTTTGTGTTGATAAGAGTAAAATATTAAAACAATGATCTACCTTTTCCCCCCGTTTTCTTCTATGTCTATTCATTGCAGATACCATTTCATTTTCAAAATATGTAGGTGCATTGATTATGTTGATCTTACTTTGCCTATTTTAAATTATTTTTTCTTTTACTATTTTTTGATATTTAGTATTCTTAATATTTGCCTTTTCCCTTTTTTTTTTTTTTTTTTTACACAACTGCCAGTTATGTAAACTATTTATCCATATGTGAAGTGCAGGGAAAAGCAAATTATTGTGAAGTATCTGCAAACTTTAGGCAGACTTTTGTGTGATGTACTGAACTGGCTATTTCCTTTATTTAGTACTTGTTTATTGTATGTTTGCACTGTAGCCAGTGCAGGTTTATAGGGCATATGCAACTGACCCTAAATCAGCTAATTTGGATGCTGGGAAGAGTAAAGTCCCAGCAGTGTGGAACTCTCTGTGAACTGCACAAAAACCGGGTTGATGCCCAGCTGGTGCTGCTCCTGCTGCATTTTACCATAGCTATTTTAGGAGTTGAACTTGTGATGATCCTTGTGGGTCACTTCCACGTCAGGATATTCTGTGATTCCATGATTGATTAGCAGGGCTCAGGATGGCTTTTCAAAGCTGAGCCATCAGCACTCAGAAATTACTCATAATTTAATGCAGGAATGCTAAACCTATTGTGGGAGTGAAGCTTGCTTTTAATATTGCAACAGGTAGTGTGAGACCTGACTTTGGACATGGGATTCATAACAAAAATTTGCTGTCCTCAGAGACCTGAAGGCATTTGGATTTCGTGTCCGGGTCCTGTACAAAACAAAGAAAAGAACCAAGCCATCAAAAACTGTCCTTTTCAAAGGGGGTTGGCTCTCATGTCCTTATTAATCTGTCTCTAATCTTCACAATGTCCTCCAGTGTGGCATATCCATTGGACATAATAATACTGGCAGTTTTCAGACAGGATTTTAATGAAGGGGGTTGTTTTGTTTTGAACTTTCTGATGAGCACTAATGCATCAAGAATTTGCGTATCTGACAGTACAAAGAGACACCGGTCACAGACCCGTGCTTGCTTTCTTTCAGAGAGGTTTTTGAATATCTTGCCATTTGATGTGGTTCATTGCACTGTAGAGGATGTAGAAAAGTTGTAAGATCAATTTCAGCATGAGTGCTCTAGCAGTATATAGAGGGAAGTAGCTGTAAATCCAGGAAAGGTATTAAAATAACTAGCCCTTCAAATCTGAGAAAAATGCTAACTGAATTCTTCCTATGTACCTCTGTTGGGAAGGATGGATAAATACAATTGCCTGGCAAAAGATTTACAATAGTACAGCCAGGATGAAAACAACCCTCCCTACTGGCTGGACAATACCCTTACCTACAGATAGGTCCAAAAGTCAAATGGACTGTTCCATCTCAAGCCCCCAAAATGTATGGTTCATCCCACATCTGTAACCCTCCCCTAAAGCTTCAAGTGTCTGTAACCCCATTGGCCCAAGCCTTGTTCCAGCCCACCTTGAAGCCCCCTGGTAAGGGGTCTCCGCGGAGCCAGAAGCCCTCTTGGATTCTCCACCCTCTTGGAATTCCCATCTCCTAGAATTCCTTGTCTCTCCCCTCCCCCATCCCCTCAGGCCTTGCCACGTGCTGCGTCTGGCAGCTCCAATCAAAACCTTTCACCATCCCTAATAAACACTATATTCTAAGAGCAGCCTTCAGAGATCTCTTGTCTCCATTCATCAAAACCGTCCTGGAGCCCAGCGCTCCCTACATACCTCAGTACATTTTCAGAGGGCCTTTCTAATATGTTTATTTATGGAAAGGCCATTGAGCCAATTACAGTAGTTATTCCAGCCTGCCTATAGACTTGATTTTGCACAGTAGGTAAAGAAATGAGAATTTAACAGGTATGTTTTTCAACTTACCATCTCCATGTTGCTGAGACTGATGGTATTCCAGAGCTGGTGCCTCTGAACTATACTTCAGGGAACAATTGCATATGAATCCAGTCTCGGAATGCTGTCATTTCTAGCCTTCCCTGTCTGCAGCTGGTGATAACTGGATGTTGGAGGTTCTTGCAAAGACATCAGTATCTCCTGGCTGTTCATTCTGTGAGCTCCTTGAATATACCTCATCTGAAAACCAGTGCTGAAGAGCACTTCACAGAAGGTCGATGGAATTAAAGATGGGATTGCATACACTTGTCACAGTTACAGAAATTTGAGTAGCTATGCAAAGACACATGCTTGCAAGGACTGCTGGATGTTAAAGAATCTGTACACACCTACTAATCTGAGCCTTTCTTTACGTGAATTGCACTTAGAATTTGAGGCACATTTTGCCAGCCATGGGAATCCCAGATGTTGCATTGCTGGCAAGTAGTGCTGCTGCTTTGTGCCACTATGAATTTCAGGAGAGACAAGAAATCAACCTGTGGGCACGTGAGCTGAAATCTTTTCAAGTGAAGGATATAAGAGAACTCTGGGTGCTGTAAGTAGGGACAATATTTGTCTGTTTAGCAGTGAAACCTAATGGTCTGTGGGGTGGCATTTCTGTAGTCTGTCACAGTAGTAGACACTGAGTTAGAGCTGGCACGAAATGAGAAACAGGGCATTAGCATGGTGTTTTCATGATCTAAAGCCTCATTCACATTTGTAATTAAATACATCAGATGGCTCTCTCTCCTTAAGGCATCCTCTTTCTTGAAGAAGAAGGTATTTTCACTGTATTTTCCTACATGATGCTGACTGCAGGGGAATAGTTTGCCTGTTCATAACCCATTTAGTGTGAAGAGAAATGAAGGCATCTCAGTACAGTCAAGATACTTAAACAGAGGTTTTCCTCCAAGATAAGACCATTGCTGATTGAGCTGTGAATGTTGTAAGAGAAAAACACTGAAGGAACTGGAAAGAAATGTAGCTTATCCCAGGTTGTACACTTGTGACTTCTGACACTGACAGGATCTATATAAATATAAGGGGGGATGTTCCTGAAGTGCAAAGACACAGTGGCCCACACTCAGTGTGGTGTATCATTAGGATTGAATGTAGCTGCACCCATAAGGAGGGTCTCATTAGTGGGGCAGAGTGAATTTTGGTACTCAGAAAGGAAACATGTTCCTTCCTCAGCAGATAATTGCATGCCTTGCCAGGTGTGGGAGTATAGGAAACCTTAGAAAGTTTTGTCAGCCTCACACCTTATGCTATGCTGGGACAATGACATGTCCTCACCTATAATACTTCAGACACCTTGAACACCAAAGCTATTGCAAATTTTTTATTATGTATATTTTTTCTGATACTAAATATTTTGTACTTAGACCTTGGTTTCCTTCCTTCCTCTGAAGCTGACAGGCAGTACCAAAAATAATTCTTTTTTTCTGCCCTCACTTCTGGTGAGGTCCTTCAGTCTGTCGGGCCATTCTTTTCGAAAGTACATGTAGGAATCCAAGGTTTATACTATTTGTCTTAAGTTCATCTAAAAACCTCCAACAAACCAACCAAAGAAAAAACGTAGCAAAGTACACTTTTTTTCAGAAATTAGCCTCTCCACCCCAGTTTCCCTTTTTTTTCTCCTTGGTGAAAAGTGATCGAATATTTTTAAAAGAAAGACTTGTCTGTCCAAAACCAGACCACATATTCTCAGCTTGAAACTGAGGTGTGTGATTGGCTCTTGAAAATCAAATCATATATAATCTTTAATGTGCTTTTACAGCTCTATTTTTTAGTGCATTCAAATCTTGTACTGGTTTATAAACAAGACACATTGATATTGTCAAGAATAGCTTCCAAACATTTTGTCCAATCTTTATTCTTAGTAGTTCTTGTATAAACCTGTACTACCAGGTGCTTCGTAGCTTCTTTAGGTCAGAGCAATTCAGCATTATATCTGACACCCACTTTGCAGTAATTTTACCAGATGTAATGATTGTGACAAAAATAATTGTGCTGTGAAACTCTGCATAGTGATAGAAGTACCCAACTGCTGCATGGCAGTGTGCTTCAAAATAGGCTGCTTTAGCCAATACCATAGAAAGAAAACAAAGAGTCCATCTCTCTCTCTTTTGGTCTCTCTCCCTTTTGCCCTTCTGCCCAAGCTATAGGTTGTTACAACTGTTCCAGTCTTCATCTTAAGTAAGTGCCATTCAGCGTATCCTCAATGAACAGTGATTGATTTGGATCCATTAGAAGCAACTTCATGCCAAGGGTTTGCGTTATTGTACATGTGAGAGATAATAGCTGCAAATGTGGCAGTATGGATTCATACCTATAGTGCAATGAGGAAAAGAAATCATAATTAAACAGTGAAACAATGATGAGTTTATTTCCCTCAGCAGTGTTAAGTTTTTGCATATATTTATAGTTCAAGCTGTGTGGTTGGAACCACTGCTTTGTTTTCCACCCACATGCCCTAGCTAGTGAGAAATATGAGAAATATGCTGGCTAGTAAGGGATTCTTTTGTCTGTCTTGCTACTCCAGTTCAAAACATAACTTGTGTTCCTTTAGGCACTGCGATTTTGACTCAGAGGTATTGGATAATACCCACTGTAGAGAGAAAGCTCCTGTGTAATCTTAGTAGAAAAGGACAGTGTAAAGACAAACTCAACACATCATTAAGGCCATCTTTGTGAAAGGCAGCCTGTCTTCATGTTGAACTGTGGCTCAAATGAAGTGTACATAGGCTGCTCTTGGATGGGAATTTGAGCAACCTGACCTAATGAAAGATGTCTTGGCCCACAGCAGGGGGAATGGACTAGACAATTTTCAGAGGTTCCCTCCAACCCAAACTATTCAAGGATTCATGTTTCATGCATAAATATTTAGCAGTCATTCTGGTCATCAAGTTTCACATCAGTAGCTACTTGGATACTTTTGGGAGGACAATTAGATGGATAGTGTACAAGTTGTATTCTAGTAAGTTCTTGTGGCATCAGCTGAAAGGTTGTCTAGAGAAACTGGGTGTCAGTTCTTAATAATGAAAATGGTTTACACTTTTTATGCAGGTCATGTTTGCATAAAAACAAATACATTGGAATATCTTGCTACAGTGTCTCTGATGCACTGGGGCAATTTCTGGTGAATCCTCTTCTGTAAGCCAGTGCCCTGCAGTTGCTCCTTCACATGTGCAATTTTTTCTCAAATTAAGCCAAGGAGATTTCAGCAGCATAAAATCCTCAACACGCATACTTATCTTGTATGCATTCATAAGGGTTGCAGTAGATTTGTACACTGACATGATTTTAAAAAATGTTTGCTGTGCAGTGCACATGGTCAAAGTGTAGATGAGATATCGTCTGTGTTTTGGCTCTGCATTACACCAAGCTGACACTTAGTTAATGCTGCAGATTTTTATGTCAGTGGTAATTTCTCTCAGCAGATTAATTGCCCATCCTGCTGGCATACAGACTCTCAACTCCTGTATAGTGATCCAGTCTTCATTAGCAGTGAGTGACACCAGTCACCAATCAACCTGCTTTTCCTCCCACTGCAGTAACTGCTAGAATTTCCTTTAAAGACTGATGTTAGAGGAAGGCATCTTTTCAAGAAAAGAAAATATTTGAATTTATGGCTACACATTGATTAAATAAGCTCATGCCTAGGTCTGCCTTTCATTTGCAAAGTGGGATTTTGTCTCCATGTACTCAGAAATCATGAATGGAAGTCACAAGAGGTTACTGGGTCATTTTGTTTCTAAATGAAAAATCTTTGTATGATCTTTCTTTTTTGACCTTCTGAGGCTATTGAATATGTTCTTTATTGTCTTTCTGCAACTATGAGGGAGAGAAACATCTTTTAAATGAAGGATAAAACTCTTAATCTGAAGCTTTGCGGAAAGCAACAAATACCATTGGGCTTTGTGATACCATGGTAAGACTTGTCAGCAATACCTGTAGTAGACATAGAAGTCAGCAAAGGCTGGTCATGTCCTTTGGAGGACAGTGCACACCTGAAGTTGGAAGGGCTACACTGTGCTATGGATTTAAGCAAATAATTAAAATATTTATTTTGCTGAAGATTATTTATAATTGCAACAGAACTCTGCTTCTTTGCTGGTAGTGTTGGCCTTCCCATTAGAATCTTGAAATTTATCTAAGGAAGGCTTGTGATAAATTTTGTGGACTTGTATATGCCACATACCTTTTCTCCTTTTTCCCTTCTCCTCTTCCAACTCCATGCAGAATTCCTGCATGTTTAGTTTCCATCCTGTCAGCAGCAACAGCTGCTTTGTACCCTGCTGTATCTGTATGTCTTTGAGAAGTTCTGCTTCAGGAGTTGTCTCTTCTGTTTCCAGGCATGGAAGTGCTTCTGCTGTGGAGCCGGTGTAGTGTACAAGTAATTTTATTTTTATCTTCATTAAAATGCAGCTGGGACTTGGCATGAATGCACTAAAACATCTTGGAAATGGAAATATCTTTCTGTGACTGGTAAAATGTGCCTTTCTGGTTGATAATCTTGCTTTTTAAACATGCAATTTATTATTGCTGCTGCTGTGAATTTCATTTGTACATCTCTTTCAACATATGGACTGATAAACTGCATCCTGCTTAACAATAGGCTAGAGATTTTTTTTTCTGTCATTGTTGAATGCTATTCAGGAGTGATTAACTGTTGAACTGTTGAACTAGTATAGCAGATGCTGGCTATACTAGAAAAAGATCTGATGATCTTCTCTAACCATTCAAGGATTGCAGGTAAGATCAGTGTAATGAAAAATCCCAACCCCCCAAAATCCCAAACATTGCACTATGTGCTCAGAGTTTCACTTTCAGACATCTGTTTGACAGCAAATGCTGCCTGGTTCTTTATGTCTGAAGACAATTTTACTAAATGAGATAGGCTTAATTTCTAAACTTCATTGAAATGTTAAGAATAATCCAGACCTTATACCCTTTCTGCAACCCAGTAAAATTGTTTGTTTGATAGTACATGGCTGTTAATTTGGGGGAAAGTCTGTTCTACTATACCATAGATGGGTATATGTGTCATAGAAGAGTGGGCCATTTTAAAACTTAAATGCTAGGTTGTTCTGCAATAAAGTTAGAATAGTAACCCACAAATGTGAATTTATTTGTCTTTTGGTGTATCTTTGAGGTAGGAACTTCTGTTTAAAGTCAACCACCACCGTTTTAATTGAGCAGCTTTTGGGCATTGTTTGGATTATACAGAACTCCAATTATAATAATACACACTGTAAAAGAAACAGAGGCAAATGATAAAACTTCATCAAGCTCTTCTGGTCAGGTTGATTAGACCTGTTTCATCAGATTATGGTAATTCAAATGCAGTGGCTGTTCTAGATGATATTTGGCATGTGTAAAGCAACTGACACAAGAGGATACTAAACACACAGGCTCTTCATTAACAGATAAAACTCTCAGACTTTCTGGAGGAAAACATCATGGAAGTGGTCATAAACCCCGATTAACCTTTCTACCAGCAATTAAATTGGTTTATAAATTTGCTGCAAATTCTTGCATATTTTTTTTAGCCTTGCATACTGTTGAGCACTGTTCTTCTGATGTTACGGATTTTATTCTTTGTAAACAGGAATTCTCCACTGACTGTAATGTAAATTGCAAGGACATGTTACATTGTGAAGAACAAGTTATGAAAATATCTGTCAGAAATAATTACAGTTGATCCTGCTGCCGGGCAGGAATATAGATTGGATAATTTACTGGTGTCTTCCTCAGCAGTGTTTTTTATAGCGCTATTATTGGGAATATTAGAATCTAACTCAAAATAGTGATAAAGCCACTTGTAAGGAAAAAAATAAAAAGAAAGGAGAGGTTATTGATCTTCTACACTTGACTTTGCATGGTGGTTTGTGACACAGGCCTTACTTGTGCATGCTGGTGTAGAAAGCAGAGTATGATCATTTATACTGTTTTTGAAGATGCAGAGGCTCTTGAATGTACAAATCCTGTTTTCACTATCATCTAAGGGTGTCCTAAAGGCCTCAAACAAATGTTTGCTCCTTTTGAAGTTTGTATCCTAAATCAGATGTGGCGCATAGTACAAGCCTTTGTAGGAACCTAAGGACACCTGGAGGTAAATATGCCCTATGGTGGTCTGAAGGGTGTATTTTGCCAAGTTGTCCATGCAAGTGACATTTAAGCATCCTGTAGAATGAGTGATTGGGAAAAGCTGAGAGGCTATTGGTTGCCCTTGTCCTCCATCCCCTTCTCTATATATTATGAGACCTGCTACTGTTGTTCAGGTCACCAAGGCAGAAGAGAAAGATGGAAATGTATGTTTGGCAGCTAGGATGGTAAACAGCTCTTGTAATTTCATGAGTTTGGTAGAAATTGAAGTGTCAGTATTATTCCTAAAGAGTGGACAGCAACACATCTTTCTAATGTACCCTCTTCTGATGGATATGCAGCTGATAAGATTTTATTGATTTTCTCTCCTGATTACTTCAACACTGATGTTTTGGTGGTTTTCATTTACCTCTCCTCAGAAAGTTTCTTTATTTCTCTAGATCAGGAGTAGTCCTTTTCACATAAGCCTTCAAGTCTGTGCAAAAAGAAGATCCAGGATGTGGACTCCTTAAACCTGTCTAATGGCACATTTAAGGAATAATGTATTTCTTGTCTATTTGCTTTTTGAAGAGTTCTCTATACCTAAAGGCCCATAGCAAGAGAAATGTTCTCTGCCACTGACAGATATCTGCCTATCACAAGGCATCATAGTAATCTCCAGGCTTTTTTAATCCAACAGACTATGGCAGTGCATGAAAGGACTGACCTAGGAAAAGCTGCAGAGGGTTTAAAAAAGCCCAGCTACTCTAATGAGAGAAAATGGACTACTTGGTATCTGTGCTGTTTTGACCTGTAGCGTGGTAAAATGGAGCAAACAGTCCCAAAATGAGCTAACTGACCCAACTCAGACCAGCTCAGGCTTCCGTAACACTGCCTGTCTTTAACTCCTTTGACAGCTGTCTGCCACTGGGACAGAGGTGAAACTTCGACAGACTGCACTTGTTGAGCAGTGCTCCCCAGACTTGCAGCTCTCCCCAGGAAGACCTGAGAACAATTAAAAGTGTGTCACCTGGACAAAATGTAAAACTTCGCTGTCAGACTATCCTATCCCTGGTAAGGCATCTAAGGCCATCTAATTACTGATGAAAACAAGCTTAATAAAAAGGAAAATATCCTGTAAAATAAGGGGACTACTAGGACATGTTTTGTGTTTGTGAAATGTTTGCATTAGGCTGTGATGAGCATACTGTAAAAATTGCATGCAAAGTAATAGGAAGGAAACTAGTGCTGGAAAAGAAACACTTTCTAAACATGTTCTGTTTGTTGGTTTTAGACATTGTTTTAATCTGCCTCCTCTGAGGGAGAACTGGTTGTGACCATAGATTCATTTATGAAAAATGCCTGTGTGTGTTAGGACAGATCAGGTTTTGACTTGCCATTTCAATGAATCCAGGAAAAAATATTGAATGAAAATGAGGTATAGATGACAGCTCTAAGCCTGGACAGAATGGGGAGGCAGACCTGACCTATTTAGCTTCATACCTTACAGTGAAGTTGCACCACTAATTCTAATTCTAATACTATTTCTCTTCTGTAAGAATGACTGTGCAGCTCTGGATCCTATACAAAGCATTATGCACATATTTACCTCTATGGTCTAGAGAATATTGCACATGCTCATATTCCCTTTAGGCCTGTATTTGTCTTTTTTTCCAAAATCAAGGTCTCAATACACTTGTAAAATTCTCTGTGTAGTATGGACGTGTGGTACTAAGTAGAATATTAGTGTAAATGTTAATATAAAAGATGAGTTAGCAGTACCCAGTACAATGTGACTGTTCTTAGGTCATCTTTGAATGCCTATGAATTAATAAAAGATCATTAATTGTTATAATGTGCTAAAACACTAAGAAGGATTAAAGATAGTTCTGAATGACATTCTGTATTAACTTAATTTGCTAAGCAATGCTGAGAACAGCTGCAGAAAATCACAAATCTTGTATCTTATGTAGCCTACTTCCCTCCACCCCCCGCCGCCCTCGGTGAGTGGTTTACTTAGTTTAACTTCTTTGGGTTTTTTTGTGGTCCTTTTGGTTTGATAAACATAGTCAATTAAATTCATGATAGGATGTGACTGGGTAAATTCAGTTTCCTAGGAACTGATCCTACTGGAAGTACAACTGTTGGCTGCATGTTAAGTGAATGCACAGGAAATTGGAATAAATGAGGATTTTAATGTTTGAACTTAAAGCTCTTTTCCAACCTTTATGATTCTATTACTATATTTCCATTTCTGGGTCCCCAGTATGTCATATTAAGATGACCTGCCATTAAACAATGCTTGGCTGTTGCTGGAGAGGAGCTGTTGATGCTATTCCAGCTGGCTCCCTCTCAGGTCAGCTTGGGAACACTGGTGCAGTTCCTGTACCAGGATTAATTTTGATGGGAACAGCATTGTCATGATCATGTTGAGGTCTGTTCATACAGAGAGCTTAGAGAAGAGACAGAACTACTCATGAATCTGTGCTGTGGAAGAATTGATGGCAACTCAAAATATAAGACAGACCCAAGCTGAGCTTATTATGACTTCCATGTTCTGACTAGATTAGTACAAGAAAGAACCTCTTTTCCCTTTTCACTTTGTGTATAATGAAACTCTGCTCAGTACCAGCATTCTCTAACATTCCCAGCAACAAACCAACAGCAAGAAGTCACTGAAATGGTGGAGTTGTCAGTTTATGGCTAAAGACAGGAGGATTAAGGGTGAAGCATGCAGGCTTCATGCCTCCCCAGAAGTAATTTCTTGTACATTTTTGTAGTTTCTATGTAGTTTTTTTTTTAGTTTTCTAGTAGTTTCATTTTTGTAGTATTTTTGTAGTTTTCTAGTTTCTATTAAAAGAAAACAAAATGAGTCCTCTTCTCTGAGGCCAGTCTCTGTTGGCTAGATGTACAGGGCTTACATTTCCAAGGAGGTCAGAATTTACATAGCTTGGGTGTGAAAAAACACTGAAGTTCTTACCATACATGGCCCAGAATATTTTAAAGTGTGCAGAAGCTGTTCAAATTCTTTATGCCTTAGAACTGAGGAAAAACCACACACTTCAGCACAGGAACATTTTCAACATGCCATACTCTATATTGAAATCCTGTCATTCACAAAATGTATCTATTTCACATACCTAGTCTCCCAAACATGTTCCATTCAGTTTAGAATTTTTTGGTGTTTCTTGAGACACAAATTTACATGGTCAGAGTATAACAATATTCTTGAACCTTCCTTTTTTCAAAGTTAGTATCTTCAGCTGTAAATTCTGAAGACATGCTACCAGCAGATAAAATGTTGCTGTTAATCAGAGAGCCTGAGAGATTGTGAGAGGAAACTGAAATCAAACACAATTTTTGAGCAGGACCGAGGTAGGATCAGCTGCAACTCAGAGTAATCTGCTGACATTATTCCCTCTGTTCTTTCAAATCATGTGTTTTATTTGAATTACATAGCATGGGGCACTGAGCCCCTGTGTGAGCAAAGACAGCTGGCACAAGGGATTAATAGTGATGCTTATTTATTGCAGAGGTTTGGCCCTGTAATTTAGAGAAATAGGCCAGAGTCATGAGAAGGAGAACAAGGCAGCTTTTTCCCTGCTGTTCTGTTGAGGTCAGTAAGTGGCATTTCTGCTGATTTGGTTTCAGTTTTGGAAAGTGTTTGAACAGTTTTGTTTATATTGTGTATCATGCACGCATCTATGTATATTTGTGGAAAATCAATAATGGTATAAAATGCCTGCCTTCAGTTTTCATCTCTTTTGTGTAAATCAGGGATGAAATGTTTTTATAACATTATGTCTCACCAAACATCTACTGCAGTGAATTTGTTGAACTCATTAAATATCATAGAGGATGAGACACCCATAAATTCACTCAAATGAATTAATGAACAGTTACACTACTAAAACCTGATTTTCTCCATGTTCCTTGCGCCTGATTAATTACAATTCCAAAAGAGATTCCGTGTTGAAGGACGAACAGACAAGCTTTATTCCACTAGGGGGAAAAAAGAAAAAGCTAAAACTTTCATCCTGCTTAGCACTGTCTGCAAAACCAGCAGAGCTTGCCCTGAGGTGCTGCAGGACAGGAGCTGTCTCAGCCTGTCCAGGTTACAGTGCATTGACAGTCACCCACAGGTACCCTTTGCTGGAATTGCACTGCTGCCATGTGGCACCTTTCAGATGTGCTCTCTTGTAAGGCAGGACAGGTACAACTCACAAAAGGGTTTGTTCAGTAACAAATGGCAGCTGGACATAAAGTTTGGAATGAGAAAATAACAGTGAAAGTTAACCAGATTTTGAGCATCTTATGGTGACCAGTCTGGCCAGTTTTTATTTATTGTTGTAAGTATCCCGAAGTGTAATTATATTAAAAATCTTTCCATAATGCAAACAGGCCTAATAAAAGTTGATTTTTTTTTTTCTTCAGTGGCTACACCACAGCTATCTAAAGCTGTGGCATCCATTTAGAACTCTACTTTAAGCAGATTTATTTGTGGTGTTCAGCTCAGGCCAAAAAAAGCCAGAAGACCCTTTTTGTGTTAGCTACAACTAAAACCTAAACAAAACCCTCAGACTTCAAGCTAAAGCCAAAGGAAAGATTTATAAACAAAATATATTGTGAAAGTAGCATCTGCTTTGATAAACAGTGCATTTTGCAAGATTGTTATTCAATGTGATGGGCTATTGAGATTAAAAAAAAATTAAAAATACAGTATTATAAAACACCTTATTGTGAGGTCTGAATCTGGTGTAAGAGTTTATCTTTCTTTTGTCTGTTTTTAAGGTTCCAACTTGTGTGTTGCTAGTTGTAGGTATTTAAATTACACAAAATCTAAGCTGCCTTGTCATGCCCTTAAGAACAGAATATTGAGGACAAAGAGGATCAGAGGGGACACAGAATGATTAATAGTCTCTGTACTCATGAAGAGAGGTAGGAGCATAGCCACATTTACAATAACTTTAAAGGTTCATCCTGCTTCAGAAATGTCATGTTCCTTTTCCTGTGTCCCATCGTCATGCACAAATTTCTGCCCAGCCTTAGTTAAAACACCCTGCCATTCAAAAGAACATGAAATCTGTTGTTATTCATGTATCCATTTGATTTCACACCAAAACCCAGAAATGTGTTGTAGGGAAAAAAAAGGGGAAAAAATATTATAAAAATACAAGATTTCACAGAGAAATATATCAGTTTATTCAGCTGCTCATTTCTACTCCAATATGTTTGGATTCAAAAAGGAAATGCAAAAAAAGAAAGCATTTGGCTATGCAAGCAAAATTGGATTTGTTCCTTTGTTTCTGACAAACAAGGATGAGTTTCTCTTAAGTCTTCCTTGACAGAAACACCGTCTTCCTTAACTTTTGTTTTGTTTAGGAATTTGACCTTTCTTATTTATATTAATTTTCAGTTGGTGGATTAAGGTCAGGCATCCAAGCCTCTATTCCTGACTGAGTGTCAAATGGGTATGGGGAGACTCCTGAGGTCTTTACAAAAGAACTTGTTTTTGTAAAACATTTAGATCCTACTTTTGCATGGTGCACTGTACTTGGAGAGGGGAGAGGTCTAAAATGTGTGGTTTTTCCACCGAATTTGCAGTAAATAGTCAACTACCTTGGAAATACATTTACTATGCACATTATTGCAAGGGGTTTATTTAGCATAGGGTATGAAATCTATCCTGTAGTCTACAGGAGACTGGAAACCACTAGAAGAAAATTTCTTGTCTAAATTCAGCTATTTTTCATGGATAGAGAGTAATTTTTGTGCCGAGCGGCTTTGTGGCATTCATTGCATGTTGCAGTAGCTCACACTACCATTTTGAAATGGAGAAGAAGAATCAATCAGCTGTTTCACAGTGGGATAATTCCTTGCATGTGATGTCAGGTCAGTTGGATTTAAGTTGATTTATCTCATGTTTATAATCTATGGGAGCTGGAAATGATATCAGAAAACACTTAGGCTCAGTCATATCTGATTCTCTGAGCATCTGTTCTTGTTTAGGAAGCAGGCTCAAACTAACTTATGATACAAGGAGTTAGTGCCTTTCAGTGCAATGTTTTCAGCTTGGCACTGAAAAACAGGCAGCAGAGCTGTCTGGTTGTGGTTTCTGGACATGTGGCCTTTGCAAGGTCCAATAGAACAAATGTATGAATATATTTTTATATGTATTTTATGTATATATGTTTTTAATAATATTTCATACCTGTTTAGAAGTCTAGATGACAGCAACAGAGTTAAAGTAAGCAAGGTGCTGTAGCTTCTGCCTAGTTCAGGAGAGTTTACATTTGTAGTAGAAGTATAAAAGCAGGAGGAGGTGACTCCAGATACCCTTACATTTTCTGGTCTGTCACTCACTCAAACTGCAATTGCCTTCTTGTGGTGCATAATTCCTTGCCTGCTGCAAGGAAAAGGCTAAGTGTAATTGGGATTTTAGTGGCCAACAGATGTTCCAGAGACACAAAATGATCCCCTGCTGAGCCCTCTATAAAGGCTGCCACCCCAATAAAAAGGGAACATGATGAAGCCCTGAAACCTTAATCCCAAACACTAGAGCTCTGGCATATGATTGAATTCTACTTTTTTCCATTTATGTTTACATTTCTAGTTTAGGACAATGAATGCCAGTGCTCCAGTGGGATTCTGCAAGGTCTGTGTTAGGCTTTATGAGCATGGGCCTCCACTGAGACTAATGCAAAGCTGCACTGTCCCTGTGGGAGCTCTAGGAAACATTTATGCCGTGGGCATACACATTAAATGGTTGGGATTTTCCTAGAACAAAAAGGGCATTTGGGTTTATATCTCCCTTAAGAGCTTTCTCTTCTTCAGATGACAATGAGCATTATGAACACATGTAAGGGGTGTGATTATTATTGCTACTGATCTGATAGCATGTGTGCATGAAGCTTTGCAGAATGTGCAGTGTTTGTGCATTCCAAGCTTGTAGTCTGACTGGGATGGGTATCAGGCAGATGAGTTAATAATTTATAGGGAATAGAACTAATAAAGTGTGAAAGGCTGGACAAAATGAAGGATATTTATCTTGCTATGTTCTTGTGATTCTAAAGAAAGCTTGGCACTTTGGACATCAGAAGATTTCTAGCTGTGGAGGAGCTCTGGTAATTAAGTCATAGCTGAAAAAGAAGCCTAAATCATAGGAAGGGCAAGGTATGGACTGTAGCATTTTAAAAATCACATACGAAGGTTCTAAAAGGAAGAGACTGAGAATTATTCTTGCACTTATATTTAGGGAGTCAAAAGTAGGATATGGTTGTGTTCTTGTACTTCTTAGATTCATTTGTATGAGTATTCATGTAAAATATGTTTACCCTTTTGATGTCAATGTCCTTTGTGATCCTTACCTTATGTAGTCCAATCCAAATTCTTTCAAAGTAATACATAAGTTTGTTATTTAAGTTTTTCTTTGGTTTTTCTTCCCCTAGTGCTTCCTTGCATTACTCACCACAGAGTGCTGGTGGCAAAGATTGTCTCAAGGATGCTCAGTTTGTTCTTGCTGAGCTATACCTCACCTTATTAATGGTAGTGTTTTGTGGGAGAGGAAAGAAATCCTTAATCTATTTGGTGTACCCAGGTAAATTAAGCTTGTTCCTTTATTGTCTGTATCTCCCTTGCCTTACTAGGCCAGACACCCAGAGTTGTGTTTGCCCCTTTTCCCAGGTCTGAGGGGAGCTGGGATACAAGAATAGAGTTTCTAATGTCATGTCACATTGGAGTTACATTCAATACCTGTGCAAATCTTGTTTTCATATGAGGTGTTGGACCATGCACATCTGTTTTTGCAGATTTTTAGGGCCTTTTATCCTTGTCTCTGAATGCTTGTTCCTCAGCAGAAGCAAGTATTCCTGAAAACTTTCCTCAGCAACCCAAGAATAGAAGAGGCAGAGTCCCCTGTTTGTCTAAAGCATCTGTGCTTCAGCTCTGCTTTAATCAGTTCCAGCATTTCTGTCTAACTCTGAGGGCACCCATGCTTTGAAGTGGTGCTGTGGGCCTCTGCCTGTAAAAATCAATTCCAGACTGTTGTTTACCCATAGCAGAGAGACTTTCCCTGCAGTCAGAAATATGTATGAGCTAATATCTCTGTGTCTTAGAGGCAATGAGGAGGGAGGAATTATGAAATAGCCTGTTTTGGTTTCCGCTTTTTCTTTTCCCAAATGATTTGTCTAGAAAATTGCAAACTTTGCCTCCTTGGCTCCTTTTGTTCCTTACTGAAGAAATTCCTCTCCCCTGACTTTATCAAAGTCACTTTGTTCCAATGCTACAGAACAAAGAGAACCAAAGAGAATAAATTACTTTCTTGTGGCGATTACCTTTTGTATTTTAACATGGTTTTCCTTGTTTTACTTTTATATAAGAACCTAAAGGGAGCATGACTTGGTTTGGATCACTCCTTACCTGTCCAGTCGAAGTTCACAGAAGTATGAATTTTTTCCTAATGTGCTAGTTTGCAGTTATCTGTACAATAGGAAACTAACAATAGCTGTCATTATTCTGTATTTATGCATTAATCACCTACTGTATTTCTGGTTTTGCATACAGAAAAGCAAATGGCACTTGCAGCAACACCCCTTGGCAGCAGCAGATATGCTTTCTTTAAGTAGTTCTTCTCCCATTGTTTTGTGATACTCTGGAACTTTAGCCACTTTCAATTCATAAATTATCATTATTATCCCTTATGCTTTGAAGAACTTTTACCCAGCATAATCTGTAGACTGGAGCAAGGAAACACCCACTTTTGCTGGGTTTGTATCTGCCTGAATCAAAGGGATATTTCCTTCTTTAGCCATTCTACATTAGCATGACACATTCTAAATAACAGCAGCATAGGTGAATGGCTACAGTCTAGCAGTAGACAAGCTGTTCTTTCCTGTCAGTTATTGATCATCAGAAGCACAGGGTATTTTCTTACTCCATTAAGAATTTTTTTTTCCTCATAAATTTAGGGGTGTAATCAAAAGCTAGAAAGTACCAAAATATTTTCTGTGTTTTGTAAAACAATATGTAACTGCCATTTGATATTAATGTCTTGCAGAGATTTTGCAATAAATCCGGCTTGCATCCTGGAGATGAGTTGTTTTAGTAGTGTTTAGTTATGGAAGTAATTAAAATTTGCAACTATTAAAGCTTAGAGTGGGGAAAACCTTTTCAGAAGCAAATGAATCTGTATTTTAGTTGTTTGAGAAATAAGCTGTTTTGTAGCTGCAGAATTTACAGTGCAATCTGCTCATGGCTCCAGTCTTTTACTCCATAACTAAGCTTCTTACATTTTTTAGAGTACAAGTGGTTTTAGTTGTGTGGCTACTGTATGCAGCCACACAACTACATGTAAATACAATATGTATGTACAAATATGTAAATACAAACCAAGGCAGGGATTGAGCATTCCAATTTAGCAAATAAATGAAGCAACTGTCCTTGTTTTGATTAGAAAGTTTGGATTATAGGTGTCCTAAGGTCCCTTCCAAGGTGAGTGGTTTTTTTGGCTCTGTTCCTGAATAACCTTGAGGTGTGAATTAGCTGGCTCTGTTCAGTGGCCAATTACACAGCCCTTTTAAAGTTGTGATGATAAATACAGATGTTGCAGCTGAGCAAGTTATTCCACAGTCCTGAACAGCTTTTCCTATCTCCATCATGCATACTTTGATACAGAAAAGATGAGCATTGGTAGAATGTAATCACATTTTTATCAAATAAGTAAAAGCATGGCTAAATATTATTTTGGTTACAATTTTTTTTCCTCTTGAGTGACCAAACCTGTCAATTTTTCCCCTGATTTGAATGAAACTGACAGAAACTGCTGTTTACTGCAGCGCCACATAATTAAGGCACCCTGAAACAGGATCTATAACAGGATCTAAATGCCCTGGTCTTTTATACATTTGTCCCAAAGTTAGAATTTTGCTTTTGGCTGGAATATTAATTCTTTTTACAAGCACCCTTCATTAATGGGGTGGTTAACATGTGTAACAGAGAAGTTTGTAAGAATGAGATCCAATGCCATACAGTTCAACTAATCTGAAATTATTCCAAACTATTCAAACTTAAAATATATGTTCTATTCAAATCTAATAATTTTTTTGATGCTGCTTGATACAGACAGTAATCAAGTATTTTTCTCTTTGTAGCCCATAAAATATAGGTCATTCACCTATCATAAAGTGACAGGGACATCTGTATTGAAGGCAAATGTAACTGAATTTGAATTATGTTTGGAGGTTGACTTGGGAGTTTATTAAAAATAGTTTTGATGTGATTCAGTATATACCTTCAAGCAGCTTTTCCACTGACATTTATTGAAGGAATAGCTTTATATTGATTTTATTTTTTAATAGAGAAAAACAAAGTTCTGAGAGAGCAGAATTTTTCATTCAGCTGTGCTGAGACAGCTACCTCAATTTTTTATTTCCTCGGAAAGAGAAAGCAGATTAAAATCAAGTGCCAAAACAGGAAAAATGCATACCAAAAAAAATTGCTTTCACTATTGTGATAAAGATTATCTTATATGAGGCAGGCAGTGTTTTACTGTGCTCATCCCTTTCCAGTTAGCTTTTTTGCTTTTTTTTTTGTTAACAGTAGTAGCCACAGTCTCACACACTTGCCACTCCAGGTTCATCCTATGCAAATTCAGAGCTGCTTCCAACGTCAAAGTTTAATTTTACATCTCTAGGAAGTGGCTAGTATTTATTCAGGGAGTGAAGATATTAAGCTGCAAATGAAAAAATTATAGGAGAGATTATGACAAGATCATCATAAACTTTGCCTAATTAATCTGCTGCAGCATCTTTTCCTCATAATACCTTTCATAACAGTACCTCTGGACATAACATTACCTCTGGATGTGGTATCTTGGGCTGTATAACTTGGGCATTTAGACCAAATATAGTCAGGTGAGAAATTCTCTCTCATAATAACTGGCTGGAGAAAAAAACAAGAAGCTGGTAGCAAGACCAGATTTAGAGCTCATTTGTTCCTGTCTTCTGCAACTGAGCTGTGCTCATTATGAATATCTGCTTATCAGTCCCTTTTCTTTTCAGTTTGTGCCTTTTTGTTTGATATATACTTCTTTTTCAGTGCTATTCCAAAATTGTTTCTTTCATTTTCACTCTCTTTTCCAGCAGCTGTTTTCGAGCTACTTGGATGATTCTTGTGAATTTTAACAAGCCATCACTTCTCTTCCCAGTGGAAGATGATCTGTTTCTGCTGGGATATAATCTTAATAATTACATTGTTCACACCACTCTTTCCCTGGTTATTCCAAGAATAATTAAAATGGGAGAGTAGACACAACAGAAAAGCACTCTTTTGCAGGAGTAGCACTCTCCTTGACTATTATTAATCCACTTGCAAATTTCAGTTCATATTTACCCTCTGAGGTGTCTTTAAGCTTCTTGTTAAGCAGTGGGTCTCCTATTACAGTGCTGTACATTAGATCTGAAAGAAAGAAGTTAGACAAAAAAAGCTGATAAGCCTAAAGATTTGGTCTCTGAAGTGAAGACCAGTTTGATAAGATATTTGAAGATCTGCACAGCTAAGTGTGAATCTGTTTTCTGCCTGAAGGAATTAGAAGTTACATACATGTGTGATCACTTACAGGGCACCAAAGGGAACCTTGTACGAATTCAATAAACATTTTAAAACATGAACTCAAGTCTGTTTTGTCCTGGGTACACCTTTCTGTGCCATGGAAAGGTGGCATTCATTCCCATTGTACAACTGGAAGAACTCAGCTCCGTAGTGATTATTTTGGTGTATCTCATGTACAGAGGAATATGAGTATTGATCAAGGCCATTAAAACATATCATACTTCTATTATTTTATGAGCATTAACTGCCCACAAGGACAACATCATAAATTCTAAAATGTATTCCAGTTCATAAATCTCACCAGTCTATTCTTCTGCCCAGGGTGACTATTAACAGTCCCAGTAATTCCTGTGGACAGCTGAGGAGCAGGGTATGACTAGTAATGCATGCATAATACAAAGTATATCTTCTCAATAGACCCGCACAGCAAATTCAGGAATAAACCAAATTCCCCCAGTTTTCTTCCTGTCTTCATTTTCCACCATTAAGCTCTGTCTTGAACATGGTATGTCATAGCTATTGACATTTCAGTCATTGATTATTATAGCAATGTAGTGCATACAGCCAGGGAATATATCTGCAGCATGACAGTGTAATTACCTGCTGGCTTTCCAGAAATCACTGGCAATATGACTAATGGTAAAAGGTTTTTTTCCTTCTTCTTATTTTTTTTTTTCTTTTTAAAAAAACTTCCTTTCTTATTTTTTGTTTTAATATAAACTATTATAAACCCTCTGTGGAATATGAGACTTTGGTAATGACTCAGTGGGCAGTGAGACAGCAATCTCAGACGCTGTAATGTGATGCAGAAAAGGTCATAAACTTGCTTTCATAACAGGATTATTCATATATTAATTCATTAAAAATTAAACACATGTGGGAACACATGGTGCATTGAAGTTTGCAAGTATAGATAAATCCTTTCTTGTAGTTTCTTTACTTCTGATCAATTGGTGTGAGTTGAAATTACTCCAAATTAAGTCTTGTCTTATTTAGTGCCATTTAGACTTGAAGTTAGTTAGTTGTTCCTACTGAAGACAAGAGCCATGAGTAGTTACATAGTGTTTCAGAATCATAGCTTTGTCTTTAGGGAGTGATGGTGGAATGGTTGTTTTGTTTTCATTTTTAAGTCTTTACAATGAGCTTATATGTAACAGAAAAGCATTAAGTTCTATATAATGTATCTAATTTTAGCTAAAAGTTGCTAGTTTTTTGATTGTTCTGTTAGCAGGTTTTTGTTGTTGTTTTGTGAGTTTGGCTGGTTTTTTTGTGGTTTTTTAGAGTCACATGCTCCAAAGTCTTGTGACATAGCTGCCTATCCCAGCCTGACAGCCTCATTGCTGTGCATGTTTGTCACTGATGTGCCATGCTAGAATTTAGCTAGGACAGGACTGGTTAGGCAGAGCTGGATGTGGTGCAGTGGAACTAAATTAAAACAGCTGTAATGGGTGCACAGCGAGGCCTGTCTAGTCTAGCCTGTGGCTCCCTGGGCCAGCATCAGATGACTGGGAAATCCAGAAATAGGCGGAGCATGGAGTGGCAGACAGTGACTCAGGGGTGTCTTGAGTCAGGGGTGATATTTTCAAGGTTAATAGCCTTCATCAGATTTCTTCTTATGTGAATTTCCCTAATCATAATAGTACTTATGTTGACTTCTGGCTTCCACAGCAACATGAGACAGAGAGTTTCACTGCGACAAATTCTTCATACAAAACAGTGTATGAAGAATATTTCCTATTGTTGATTTTAACTCTGATAACATAACTTGGTGCCCTTTTTTTTTAATTTCAAAAAAAAAAAAAAGGAAGGGTGTTTTCCTTTTCACATTTCAGTATGGCCCTCATTTTATGTATCTCCAGCATATTTCTGCTTAGACAGTTCTTTTCTAGGCTAAAAAACCCCACAAAACTCCAGTCTGTGCACTTGTTTTATGTAAGGAATCTCTTTGTGCTTTTCTAGTGGTAGAATGTTAAGACCAGAACAAGAACTACATGGGATGCTCACAAAGTGGATGAATCTACACAGTGATGTAATGAGCTTTTCCACTTCTATAACTAATACTTGTCAACTTAGGTCTTTTTTTTCTTGCCATAACAATAATTGTCTCCTATTCCCACATTGTTTAGAACATTATTGATCTGATTTTGTTTTTGTTTTTGGTGTAGAAATAGGCAACTGACATGATAAACTTTGAATTAATGGCACCAGTTACTGTAAAGTTTTCCAGATGTAAGTTTTTCAAGTCATATTTGGGGCAATAACCTTGACAGGCATTAGACAGAATTTAAAGCTTTTTTACAGTTCAATACTCAATTTCTGGTTTTGACAAGCTGGGTGACAACACAGGTTGGTTTTATAATCCAAATGAAGCTAGAGCTGCATTATACTTGTACATTATCAGCAGACAAAAATTCTATGTTTACTTTTCTTTAATTGCAGGTATTTATGAGCCGCCATTTCCTGTATTATTTTGGTGAACCTACTCTGGATGTGAAGATTGCCTTTTGTCAGGTGTGTGTTCCTTACAGGTAAAACAAGGTACAGTATATACTTGTACTTCATTTTTGCAATTCATGCTATAATAAGAGAAAAATAGAAGTGAGTTTCAGCAGCTTACTGCAAGTTATAAACATGAGAATAAATACAAAGAAAATAGAGAAACACACCACAAAAAATTACTTTTCTATTTGCCCTCAAGTTTATTTTGTAATTTGGTCTTAATGATTTTTGAATTTGTTTTGATAAAGTATCAGTTAATATTCTGAGGTTTTTTTAGTGAAAAATAATGGCACAATATTCAAACAGAAAAACTGCAAATTAAAACTGTTTTATCTTATTCTCTGTTCTTCTGAGACAGAGCCTTTTACATTGTAACCTGTGACTAATTTTCTGTTTACCTATTCTGGAACTGAAGGAAGTGTAATTAAAATCGCGATGTTTGTCTTGTCTCCTGTTGAGCATCATGTGGTATTGAGGTTCTGGAACCATGAGGCTGCACTAAAGTCAATTCTGTATTTCTACATCATCCTTGAAATTGCTTGGTCACAATATATGGAAGCCCACAAAGGTGAAACTAGATCTTTGATGCAAAGAAAAAGCTTTTTGATTTATCCAGTTTTTGTTTCTCTTGGTTTAGTTAACATACTTAGTTGCAAATCTATGGGCATAATTTTCCCTTGTGAATGAAAGATTACTTTTTCTTGCTCACTTCTGAACAGTTTTTTGTGTCTGAATTCTGTCTCTTCATAGTTTTAAAGGTCTTTTGTGAGATGGGACATCAGTAATCTAACTAACTGGGGAGATATTAGGGAAATTCTTCACTTCTTGAGGCTGAAACCAATGTTGCATTCTTAGAAATTAATTTATGATAAACACATTTTTTTCTTTTATATTACATGTGGAGTCCAAGTGAAAGCACAGTTGTAAAAAAGAAAGGGCTGTTACTTGTGTATAAGCATTTAACATTCGACAGTGACAGGTGTTAGAAAGTTTGCTTTATGTTTTTTAACTCAGGGACACTAAATATTAATTCTCCTGAGAAGGTTGAATCTGGACTTAGGAATCATCAGCTCTGGGATGGATTTTGACTATTCAGTTTGATAATCTGCTTAACTGTCTTTTCTATTTTATTTATATGCTTGTGTTTAACTGGCTTAATTGTTCCACTTGCAACTTTGTCAAACGTAGTATTTTTTGTAATGTTTTGACAGAGTTTGCTTCCAAAAAAAAAAAATTGCAGAAATTGCAATTTTTTTTTCTCAGATTATATGAGAAAAGTGTTATTGATAAAAAAATACTTTCACTGTGCAGAATAGAGGTTTTTTGCATAGCTGTCCTCTCCTTTTTACTTAGACCATTTTGGATGCATTTTTATCACTGAGTGAGATTAATTCCTGTTTGATGGCTGCAGCATGTACCCAGAATGGCGTCACCCACTAAATACATACTATCCTGACACTGTCGGGAACAGAATTCCATCCTTCAAGCACTTACCACATGGATACCTTTTCAAGGTCTTCAGGCCTTCAGATCAATTCTCTTGAGGATAAAAAGTGGTTTAAGCTGCGTGTTAATTTATTCGCTCCATAAAGATAGGCCTTGATCCAAATAACAGCTGTGACTATGAGCAAGAACAGTCTCTAAATTAAGTGTCTGGTTGCATTAAGGCCTGTCTTGGATGCTGTTCATTTGTATTGTTCACAGTGGGATGGGGGTTATATCTCTGCCCTTGGTCCAAGCATCCAGATCTTTGTTTAGAGGTTAGGGATAGTATCCAGGTGGTAATATTGGTAATTCCATTCTTATTCCTGCTTCCATTTTAAATTTATGCCTCACTGCAGGCTTTCTCCAAAGTGTTTGTGCTGAAGTGCCTTTCTTAAAGCTGCAATATTGAAGAGAACCCAAATTATTTTAGTACTGAGGGTGTATTTTTCCTGTAATATATATTTGTGGCCTGAAAGGCATAGCTTTATGTGCTCTGAAGGAAAGTGACACATTCATAATTACAGGCTGTTTTCTTTGACATAGAGCTTATGTCACTGAGCATACTAGTTTTGTACAATGAACTGCTAATTCAGCAGGAATAGAATTTTAAGGATTTTCAGCTTAGGAAAAAAAAAGAATGGCCCTTCCTGAGAAATATTCAGTAGCATAAGTAGGGTAAATATGTACCTCCCCACCTCTTCACACTTTTGCAGTGTAAAAACACTCAGGTCTGGAATTACTGGACATGGGTAGCCAATTCATGTTCTGAAGCAGCCACCTTTTTTTAAGGCTGAGGATGAGGACATCTTCTTTTCTATAATAATAGAAAAGTAGGACAAAAAAGGCCTATAGAATTTCATTAGACTTCTGTAAGGCTGTTATCACCAACAAGCTTTTATCTATAGGACCCTACACATTTTTATTGTAGCACAAGGTAATGCAGAGTAGTGTATCATGAGTAGACTGAGACACTAAATTTTAATACTTATATATTAACAACATCTAACAGTTCCAAAAGAATAGTGACTTCTTCATCCATATTTTCTCCATTTGGTTTTTTTAAGTATCTTTTTTTAAAATAAATATTGAGATGTGTAGCCTGTCAGAATTTACATGTTCCCTAAAATGTAGGTATAGGTGATGCCTTTATTTAGAATGCAATTCTAAATGTAGTGTGTCCTGTGATTATGTCTTCTATCCAAGGGGAGATTCGTTGGTATTCAAAAGTTATCAATAATTGATATATTAGATTTTTATGAATAAAATGATACTTCATAGAGTCAGGAGCTGTCTATTTCTAGCTAAAGTGTGATTACTTAGCTCCATACATTTTTTATTTGTAAAAGGGAGAATCCTTTCATTAGCTATTGCCTTCACATCACATACTGTAATTATATAGTTTTATTGAGAAATCTGCTTTCTCTCCTGTATCTTTGGCTACATTTTGCACTTGGATCACTGATTTATTTATTTATTTCCTCTTCCTAAAGAAACCTCAGTCTCAAGGAACCTTTTCTTTCATCTTTCTTGATCAGTCCTTTCAACCTTCTTTGGTGTGATGGCCAGGGCTGGATGTCACCTGTGTGTCAGCATTGAGCTCTTCAGGCATCAGGGGGAGGAGGAATCATTTGAAGTAGTGTTTTCTTGTGCAGATACTCACAGATTGCTCATCTGTAGGAATCTGGCCTGGAATGAAGGACACACTCTGGGACACAGTGACTTCTGAGCAATACATGATACCACAGTTATAAATGAGCTATGAAAATCAGGTGCCTGTAGGAAGGAAGGAATTAAAGTACCAAGAGCTCAGTGAACATGTGGAGGACAAGAGAAATAAGTAAATAGTGCTTGCTTCATGTGTTGAGTAGATACAATTGAAAAGGAGAAGGCTGATTTGTTGTTTTGTGTGTAATCAGATAGGTAAGGGCTAGGTAAGCTGATGGGTTTTCAGTATCTCAGAAGAGGTTAAACAAGGACAGAGTGTTTAAACAAATAAATAAAAAACAACAACTATAAAAGAACCTCCAACCTAACAACAACAACAACAACAACAACAAAAAAAAAACCAAAAAAAACAAAACCAAAAAAACCCAACCAGCACTTAGAAACATTGTGTTACATTTAATAAAATGCTTTAAGATGATGTGTTGAAATAGAATGAATAAAGCAAATGTAAAAAGATCAGTCACTGATCAATCAAGGCTGAGTTGTTTGCAGGGGTCTGTTGTCTACTTGAAAGGCTGAGTGCAGAAAGCCCCCTGTCTGGGGGGGCAAGGCAGCTGGAGAGAGATTAAAAGAAGGCCAGAAATTAGCTTTTAAATCCCACTCAAAACACACTAAAATCAGAAAGACTGGATGACTAATATAAACCTCACAGGATGAGAATGAGGTGGAAGAATGGAGAACTGTGGTGTGATGTAACTGGAAAGACCAAAATCTGTAATGTTACATCCAACCACACACGCACAAGATGAAACCCTGTGTAGGCGATTAGATCAATGTTTATGGACTTTTGAGTTCAGGAAGAGCCAGAATAAGTGAGAAGTCTGGCTTTATGGAGAGAAAAAAATAGATAAAATTTCTGCCATAGATGTGTCATATATAAAATTCACAATTTAAAATAATTTAGTAGATCTTTCTATCCAAAGACACTCTATATTTCCCAAGTGAAAGCTTCTGTGGCCATTCAAATTTACACAGCAAAACCTGTGGCCATTAAAATTGAAGCAGAGGGCTCACAAATTCATGTTCATGCCAGAAATCTGTCATTTGAAACTTCTGTGAGAATTAGAGCTATGCAAATGGGAGGACAGCCATTAAATTCATAGTGCTGTTGGCTGAGCAGATGCACCCAGGTGAGCAGGGCTTGCCTCTATGCACATTTTCAGAGCTGGCCAGAAGCCTGAGGTTTTACCATACTCATGAATGTCAGTCTCTACAGCCTCAGCATTTGACTTTCAAGGTTAAATTGTAGTTTTAAGATATGATCCTTTTGTATCCTGAGGGATTCAAAGGCATCCACCTCTGAAATGAGCTGTGGTCCACACCAGCCTTTTGTCTGAGGCTGGGTGGATGTGGGGGCCGCTGGGGAGCCATCATGGTGTCTGGCTCCAAGCATCCTCTCTGCTCCATCCTGCTCATCTCTGGGCTCCGTGCCAGCTGCGAATTTGGAATCAGCCTCTCAGTCTTCCATCTGATTCTTTCACTCACCAGCATTCACACACATTTACACACACGTGGAGAGCTTTAATTGATTTCAGTAGCCTTGCATCATGGCACCCTTGAACGGGTTTTCCTGCCAGGATTTCTGTGGGCACACAGGGAAGGATATGAACACTGAGGTAAAGTTTCCCTTCTGCTGATGCTGCCAGCAGAATCTGTGACAGTGCTCACTGTCTTGGAGATGCAAGGGAGAGCAATTTACCTTAAATTGCTGCTAGCATGGTTTGTATTTATAAAAGCTGAAATGTATGAGATGCTGAGCTGCAAGACATTGCTGTATTTTAGGCTCATCAATAATAGAAGGAATGGTGTTCAGAAACAAAGGTCTGTCAGTAAAATATGATAAATATAGTTATGTTGTAGGATAGAAATGGACAAATTAAATGGGATATCAGGAAGCAATTCACCTTACAATATAGAAAATAACAAAATTTTATTTCTGTTGGGGTTTTAACTCTTTTCCTCTCTGTACTCTGAAAGAAAAGAAAAGAATACAGTTTTTAGCTCTGTGTGAGGCAGTCAGTTATTTAAGTTCCACTGAAGTTTTAAATACTTGTCCTTTGAAAGCAAAATATGTGCTCTCTAAACAATTAACAATGGTGAGAGTATCTTTTTCCTTCATCTCAAATGCTTGAGTCTTGACAGTTTATTTTCTTTTCTCTTTCTCACTTGTCAGGTTACTAAGCAAACATCATTGCAAGTATGGCTATGTGCTCAAGTGCGCTAACAAGAATAGTTAGGTTTTCAGGGCTGAGAAACTTTCACTTCTCTTACTCTTAAATTTCTCAGTATGGAGGAAAGAGAATGGTATTGGGGAATGTGTGTGTGCATTAGAAGTTTTCAATTAAGTACTGAAAGGAGAAAGTAATGGTTTATACATTTTTGTATGTATGAAATGAAAGCTAAGTTCCTCTCAGTGTTGAAGTAATGTAATTTCATTGTCCAAATGTTTATGGAAACTGAGAACAAATTGCTTTTCCATGCATATTTTGTCTCTGAGGAATAATCTTTCATCTTACACAGAGGTCTGACAAACTTAGATATATTTTGTTCGAAGTTTCACAGCTTCAATGTTTACTGTTGTTGTGGGGCCTCAGCATTGTAGCTTTCCCAAGTTCATTTGCAGTTCACCTGGAAATGTATTAACTCACTGGAATTCACTTTACTGTATGAGACCTATACATTTTTACTGTGATATCCTGATTGCAAGTGTATCTATAAACTTCCTTCCCCCATGTATTTCTTAATGAAGTACTAATTCCTGGTTTCTTATGATGTTAGCCTCAATCATATGAAGGAGTTTATGGTTAGGTGCATCTACAGAAGGGTGTATACTGGAAATTCCTAGCTCTGGGTTCCTTTCTGATGCCACATAATCAAAGCTTTAACTTAATCTGCCTGTGCAGGTGCTGTAAAGATTGTGCAGTAAAACCTGAATCTGAAATAGCTTAGTGGTGTACAGAGGGGCATCTGGCGGAATATCAATATCTGTAACAACACCAAGGCTTCTGGAAAGGGTTTAAACGAGCACTGAGGATGTAACAGGAGAAGAGCAAAATGTAGTGTGTAGGCTTCTTTAAGATGAGCTATGTGAATCTGAAGATTGGGAAAAGAACATTTTCATCTGGGTTTGAAACTAAAACTAACATTGACATGCTCTGTAAAGAGTATGAATTTCCTTGCTAAAGGGAAAAAAATTATCTTAATTTTGGAGTGAAATAAAACTGCCATTTCCTTGCTCTCAATAGGAAGTGGCTGCTGAATCAACCAGAGATTATTCTTGATTATGTGTCAGCTTGGCTTGGGGATGTGATCAAATGTGATTAATCCAATAATGCTGTTAATTCATTGACTTAGGGATTTGATTTAAGTCAGCATCATAACAAGGATAGTTATATCATCCATCTCCTGTTATGTAAGTAAGCAGTGCATTGGGCGTTAGTAACCTTACTATGCTTTTGTTTTGCTTGTTGAGGCTTTGGTAAAAACTGGAAAATATAGAGCAGGGTTTTTTTTTTTTTTGTTGTTTTTTTTTTTTTTTTTTTTTTTTTGTAGTTTTGTAGCAGTGTGGGTTTAGAGAGAGGAGGCAACTTAGACTTTGGCCTGTCCACAAAGCTGAGATTGTTGTCACTCAGAGGAGGCATTCTGCTTGAAGTAAACTTCAAACTAAATCAGCTTGCCTTGAATTTTACAAGTAATGCTTGCAAAATATCTTATGGGGTACAAATTTATAAGTAGAGAAAAAGATACTACTCTAAAAAGAAAAAATTATTTCATGAAAAATAAAACAGTCTTTACCTTTCCCTCTCACACACAGTTAGGAGCAGATTGTCATAGGAATGGTCTGTGTTGTGCAGAGGAGAGCAGCTCATCAGGGCATCTTGCATTCTCTTATCAGTTGTGGTCTTCTGGGTCCACAACTTTAATTGCTGTTGACTGAAGTAATTGGATATGTTAATTACCCATAGAACTGAGGTACTACAGAGTGGTTCTTCTCATCTGTTTTGATTGATTTGTAAGACATTTCTGGATTTAAAAGAACCAGCTGCTGGAACCGCAGCAGTTCAGAAGCCCCACTGTATGCAGCTTGAATTTCCCAAGGCTAGTAATTCACACGGCCAGGATAACTTAAAAGCAAGTAATTTTTATTCTGCACATAAAGTGATAAAATATGTTCTCCCATGTAGCTCCATGCCACACAAGATGCTGTCAGGTAGCTTGGGAGTGAGGACACAAACACATTGTGGCAGACCTGGCTCATCCAAACCTTAACACATTCATCCAATTTGTTTAAAAAATTCACTCTGTCTGTACTTCCAGAGGAGCTGGATATGAGTCAGGCTCACTCAAGAATGCAATTTTTATGCTGACACTTTATGCATAAACATTGGTTTCAGAGTAATGGGTGTTAAGGCTGAATATGTCCTGCATTGTTGTGATAATGACATCAGGAAAAAACATCCTCCAAATATGTTTGTCTAGCCAGAGGGAGCTGTGAAATTCCTGTCAAACAGGAGCATGTTATTAAAAAAAACCCAAAAAAACCTCCCAGTCACAGGTCTGGTATGAATACCTGAGCTGAATAGCCAAATTTATGCATCTCTTTTCACAGAATGGAAGATGTTTTAAGACTAAGGCTACACAGTGTGAATGAGATGCAGCCTGTTTGTCTTCCGATGAGAAAAATTCAAACCTCTTTTAGAATAATTTCACTATCTGGAAACTTCAATTTAGTGCTGTGTCAGTGTCCGTAAACCTCTCACTTTTGTGTTAGGGCCAGGCCTCCCCTGCTCTCCCCCTCACAATGTTTGATGAACAAGTTAATGTAAAGTTACCACTTGGTTTTCTGAGATGAGACTTTGTGTTTGAATGGACAGCTTTATTAAAATGTTTCAAAGTCTATAAATGGGGTGTTTAGTATGATGCTGTCCAGTGCCAAAGGGCCTTCCAGTCAGATAATGGACAGAAAAATAATAATGATTTTTCCAAGGCAAACCTTAAAATCCAAGTTCTTTGTAAGGTCAGTAATCTGTTTTTAATGGCCAGATTTTTGGAACACTGGAATGATGTCCTTTTTAATTGAATGAGTAATGTAATCAAAGTCAACTTTACTTTTTTCACAGTTCCATCAAATTTCAACATAGTAATCCATAAACACATAATGCATTTGATCATTAAGGTTTTTTTGGGGGAAAGAAATTTATAATAGAGCAAATAAGAAAATTTATAAGCTGTGTTTGGTAGCACTGAAAAAAAAAACATAGAGGCATAGCTGGTTTTTGGTTTTGCTTTATGGAAGGCATTTGAGCACATCTTGACTTCCATAAGTGAACTCTTTTAGGGCAGATATGTTGTAATATGTTGAGCTTTTGGATCCTGTGCTCATCATCATGTACTATAGAATCCTAAATTACAAGCACCTAGTTCTGATTTTTATCTCAAATTGCTATAAATTTGCTCTGTAGTCCATAGGGAACTGAGCTCAGCAGTAGTCATAAAGGGGTTATAAGGTGACTTGCTGCATGGTAATTTTACAAATTTGAGGGAGGGTCTTTTAAGTCTTGCAAAAATTATTGGTTTTTCATTTTAATTTTGGGGAGGAACAATGCTGTGCTGTGCTAGCTACAGTGCTTGGTTTTGTGTTATGAAAATTGGTGTTTGCTGCATTTGATAAGTCATGAGAGCAACTCTCCCTCTTATCCTTAGGAACCCAGAACTCCTGAAGACCTCCGGAGCTTCGGAATAGATCTCTACGATACTGAGACATGTTGGGTCACAGCTTGTCCCATTAACTTCTCTGTTTCAAAAGAAACAAACCTGTTGACAGGTTCTCAAGGCCTTTATTACGTGCTCAGGGAAAGTTTTAGCACTCATGGGAATACATTTGCTTGCTCTGTCTGATCCATAATGAAGAGCCTGATTCCTGTGTCTCTCATCCCACTTCCACACTGATGAAAGTCATCTTATTTTAAATTAATTGCAAAACAAACGAGGGCAGAATTAACATGAGAACATAATCCAGTAGTCATGAGGCAGGAGTGATGGCAGGCAGAGACTAATAGTTGGCAGTAACTATGTCACAAACATCAGCTGGAGAATTCACTGGTTTTCTTTAATCAGTGCCTTTTTATGGTGACTTCCAGCATGAAAGAAGATTTGATACAGTCTTTATGAAAATAGGGCAAAAATGACAAGAATTTATATTGAAAAATTAGGCTGACAGTGCTTTATCAGTATTCTAATGTTCTACCAGCCTTGGTTTCTCTATTTTTACCAACCCCTCTCCCCTTTTCTTCTGTACAACAGGGATTTGGGAAACAAGTGGATGTGTCATATATTGCCAAACATTACAACATGAGCAAAAGCAAAGTCGACAACCAGTTCTACAGTGTGGAAGTAGGTGACTCGACCTTCACAGTCCTCAAACGCTACCAGAACTTGAAACCTATTGGCTCTGGGGCTCAGGGAATAGTTTGGTGAGTATCAGCACTTTCTCTTATGATGCTTTGAAACAGAATTGGCATTTTACATCTCCTCACAGTTTTTCAGTCACAGCTGTTGTCTAAAATTGCAAAAATAGCAATCAGGCAACAGACATCCTGAGGCAGAAGGAGCCCAGTGGTTTGCTAATAAATTCCCTGGCTGGTGAGAGTGATAGCACTGGGTCCTACGCACAGCAAAATGGAACTAGCAAGAAAGCAGGAGAGAGATCTTACCATAATTGACAACTGAGGCACTATTTCCAGAGGCAGTGCAAATAATATCCCAAGTAAACCCCGTAATTTTAGTCTTTGCACAGTAAAAGTTCCTGAGAGCAATACAGAAACTTGTCACATCCCATAGCATTCTCAAATATTCAGGGTTGGAAGCCTTTTGAATCAAGATAACTGCTAATGTTGCCTTTATTTCTTTAAAGGGATGTTTCAGTGATGTGAATAATGTGAACAAAAGACAAGTTCAGTAGCTCACCTAAACAATGCAATTTGAATTTATCATGTTCAAAACTTGAGGAATCCTGGGTGCATAAATTGCCTCTGCATTTTTAGACATGGCTTTTAAATTTCTGTGGCTTTTATTTAAATGTCTCTGTGCAGGCATTTTTACCTGTTTAACAATGAGGCATTTGGGTAGCTAAAACAATTTTTTATCTATACCTTGTTCATAGGTGAAATCTTAATTCCATCTGTCACCTCTGCCACTTGTTTGTTTTTGGTTTTTTTTTAGAATTTGATATAATGTGTGTTACTTTACAGGTGGAGGCAGTGGTAAAGCAAGAGGTTCCTTTTATCCAGTGGCAAATGTTTTTTGCATGGATTGTTGGCATTGGCACCATAATTGTCAGTGTAACACTGACAACACATCCTTAGGTCTCAGTCCATCACTTCCAGTGTTTAGTATACTTTGAGACCATGCAAGTCCAAAAATTTACCTAAATGACTAATTACCATATTCCTTATCTTAAACACAAAAGAACTCAAGGTTGCTTTTAAATCAGCTTTGAAGAGACATATTTTGGGTTCAGTACTACTGAAAAGAATTTTCCACTATTTGTTCAATTCCATAGAAAGTGAAGATGGTTTTTCTTGCTTGTTTCTATCCTCTATTTGTTTCAGAGGAAAATCAGTTTTTGTTGAACCTCTCTGCAACTGAATTGCTGTAATGACCAATTATGAGCAGCAAAAAATAGAGAAATTAAGCTAAATAAAATCAAAAGCATCCTGTGAATTTTACTTTCATAATAAGAGTTGACAGCAAAAATTAAGAATTTCTTAGGCAAGAAAATCAAATCATAAAACAAGCAAGTTCAAGTGAAAGTTAACACAAATTCTCTGAAATGGTGAGTAACATAGAGTGGTCATAAAAGGCCTTTTTGATGATGCAGATACAGAGTTATTACATAATAGATGGGGAAGGTCATGAACTTTTTTTTCTTAGTTTGTGTTGCATGGTAAACTCCTGTCATAAGGCATAATTTACCAGAAATACAATAAACCATCCATCAGCAAAGCATGAAGAATCAATGGTGAAGTGATTAATCAATGAAAAAACAATTAGGACATAAATATTTGTAGTTTAGATAAGAGAAAACAATACGTGATGAGAAGCTTCTCTGGTTGTGTAAGTTTCTCCTTACCTAATAGTAATAATAAGCTTACACAGTAAACTTTATTAGAGTAAGTTTCTACTGTAGAAACTTACTCTATTTAGAAGTATTTTGGTGGAAATAGAGTTACATCTAGAAAAAGATGATTAAGGTAAAAAAAATAATTAAAACCTGCCTATTTATTCAGCACAGCTTGCTCTGGTGGAGGTAATTTGCCCTCTTTGTCTTGTTCCTTTGCAAAGAATAGCCATGAGGAGTGCCTCTATGAAAATAGTGGGGAAAACCTAGGTCATAGTTTCTTTCAGATGCAGTGGCTCTGTTTATACTCCATGGCTTGTTCAAGGAGCATCACAGATCTGGGATGCAATTCTGCCCCTTGCTGCCAGAAGTAGGAGAAGTGTAGAAGCCAAATGGGTAATTTCTGATTGTTCCCTCTGCCAAGGGCAGGCACAGGTAGGATGGCACAGAGCGGTTTATGCTCAGTCTTCTCACACTATGGACAGTTTCTGGATTTTCCTTCAGGATAACTGTAGGCAAGGACACTACCTCTTAGTAGCTGGAATAACTGCTGCCCAGCTACTGGAGACAGCTTTGGTGCATAGTGGCACTTGGTTTTATGGAGTGATGGATGGAGCATGGCTGCTGAATGCTAACTCCTTTTAGAGGGAGAGGCCTGATGTTTTTCAGGGTCTGGAAGGTGTTGTAGTTTTGCTTTCCCGTACAATTCTATGAACAGGTTTCAAGATAAGCAGGAAAATGTCAGTGGAAAACAATTTATGTCACAGAACAGAAGCAGGCATAGGAAGGAAGAAATTTGGTTATAAAAAAAGTAGGGACTTGATTTCACTGGATTGTGCTGAAAATTACACCAAAAAAAATATTTTCTTGATATGGAAGCATTAAAGATATTAAATCTTCAGGAGATGATAATTTAGTGAATCATGTGAGAAAGACGAAGCCATATGGTATGATTGTTATAATTGTGCCCATGTGAAATAATTATAAACCCAGTAAGGAAATGGTATTTCTACAGACATAGTACATAACAGGGTCTTTGGAAATTAATCATTGGTCTCTTTCAATGGGTTTTTTGTTAACTATGTTCACAAAATAATTTTAGCAGCCAAAAGAAGGAAAGATAAAAAGCTGCTTGCAATCTCTTGAGCAGGGAAGCTCCTCTTCACCCTGCAAACACTGCTCTTTATGAAAGTGAGGCTGTTTGCTCACTGTACATCACACTGACATCTGTGAGAAAGCCTATAAAGGGTGAGTTTGTATATCATTATCATGTTGTTATTACAGGCATGATGATGATGGGGCATTGCTGAAACACACCTTGGAGTTTATTAGACCAAACTGTAGTTGTAAAAACTGCACAGACCTGTAACCACACTAGTTAATCTTTTAGTCTGGCTTAGAAACAGAAGACATTTTTCTGAGTTTAATTAGATATGTGCCATTAAACTGCTGAGAGAAGTAGCTGATACCCCTCTGCAATGTTAGAAGGGAGTTGACACCTACCTCATTTTGCAAGGCTGAGAAAAAAGGTCAGTTTCAGCTTGGGTTTGTGCATGGTGGATGATGGTGGATGCAGAGGAATTCTCATGTTCCATAAAATCAACAGAAATATGCTGATGTTGGAGTGGGTGTTTCTTTATGTTTTAGATGAATGCTTTTTGCCTGGAAGCAAGGTAATTGATCTGTAGGTTTTCTGCTGTGGTTTGCAAGCTATCATTTTTGTGTTCCCTGTGATATTTTTGATACTGTCTGTGATGTCTAGAAAAATGGTGTTGTACAGAAATATTTCAAAATCAAGTTGGAGGGCCTCTGACAGTTTTTTAATTTATGATAGAAGCAAGGGTGATGTCCAGGTTTCCCAGGTAGATAGGGAAGACATCACTTACAGGCTTGAGGACACGAGTATTAAAATCTTAGCAGTATCTTATAGAAGACATTTGGCCTGGTTTATGACCATATGGTGGCTATACCTGTGTGTTTTATCAGGAGAAAGTTATAGATTTGAAAACAAAAAGTGTCTGGGTGAACATCAAATAAATGGGTCTGATGATGCCTTTCAGCTGAAATCCTTTATCCTAGTCTTTTCTTAAAAGTGAGCACAAGCTTTCATGCTGCATGATGTTGAGATGTGGTCTAATGATATGTCAGCTGGACTGGGGAAGTTGGCTCGGAAGGGCTTTATTCTGTCTCGTTGATGCAGGAAGTTTCTGTGTGAGTAATGTTTGGGTGGAGGATATGGGAGAAGGACTTATGCTTTCATGAGAGCTTTTCAGTGAATGCATTATAAATTTAGAAAGGCACCTCATCTGCTGATATAAAGGAGACTGTAAATATATTCCTGAAGTAGTAAACTGGGAAATGTGCTGCAGATATCTTTCTTTGAATTAGTGGTTTGATAATACTTTTGAACCTGAACCTAAAGTAGATAATCTTTTAGTGTTCCCTTGTCATGGTTTGACACTGGCACAATGCCAGCGCCCCCATGAAAAGGCAACCTATCAATTGAATGCTGTGAAATGCAATCGAGAACAGAGCAAAGCAGGCCCAAGCTTAATAACAAGAAAAAAAACTTTATTAAGCTACTACTACTATACTACTATAAATGGAAAAAGAAAGAAAAAAAAAACACACACAAAAATCAAAATGAAAACCTTCCAAAGCATTCCTCCTCCCACCACCCAACTCCAACAAACCACAGTGAGACACAACCTGGACCCCAATCAGGTTTCCACCCTCCAGACAATTGATTCTCAGTCCATTGAGAATGGACTGTGCCACAGACCCCCCACAAGAAACACAGCTGCCACACCCTGTGCTTCCATGTCACACATGGCACCACCTGGAGAAAAAAGTTTGCCAATGGTGACCCTGTCGTTTCCATGCACAGTGCTCTCACCACCAATGCATGGATGGACAGACTGCTTTTAGGATTTTTTCCTTTCAAGGATGCCCTGCCAAGAGGGGAAAAAACAACAGTTCAGTTTTTCATTTTTGGGACCACAGTTCCCCCCCATTTTCCCCTGGGGCCAAGGATCTAAGAACAGAGATCTTCGTTTCTTCTTCTCTGAAGACAGGGGGCACCACCACAAACCTCCCGAACTTTTCTCTGTTCGCTCCACTTCTGTCTTTTCCTAGCTGAAGCATGGTCTCTTTGGCTCACTGGCATCCTCCTAAAATACAGTCTCTCTTGGAGGAGAAGATCGGCTCAGTCTGTGACTACCAAGAAAAAGTCCAGCCAAAAGTCACTCCATCATCTCCTCCCACCTAGAATTTCTCCCTCTAACATCCCAGGGTCCAAGCTGTCTCTCTTCCTCTCTTTCAAACCGAGGAGGAGAAAAATGTCACAAAGCTTTCATTTCTCAAGGAAGGGTTAAAAGTCCCGACTCCCAAGGATGGCTCGCTGCCCAGGCTCCAGCTCCCACAGCCCGGCTGGGCACCTTGCGGCCCTCCTGCTCTTCTCCTTCCCATGGTGAACTGCTGACAAGGAGAGAGAGAGAGAGGGAGAGAGAGAGAGAGAGAGACTCGGGGCGGGGGGTGGGGAAGGAACGGAGACATCCCAGATTTTCTCCACCCTTCCATCTGCAGAGGGGTTCCAGTCCCCTCCACCCTTCGGCCTACCTCAGTCAGGCCATGGGCCTTCCCCTCCCCCACCCAGCCATGGGCCGGGCAGGGGAGAGTCCTGCACTGCATGCTGACCGGAACCAAAAAGAGCGAGTTCTCCTGGGAATTCTGCTTTTAACCCCTCTGTGTTCTCAGAGGCGTGTCCACCTTCAATTGGTCAATATCCAAATTGACCTCTTCCTTCTGAGAAAATTCTTTTTCCGTGTCAAACCACGACATCCCTTTAATAGGTAGAGCCAGCAAGACAATAAATAGCTTGCTGTGTTGCCTAATAGTACCATAGTTTCTTCTTTGCTGATTTACTTGTAATTTGGTGGTTGAATCTTATGGAGTGCAGAGTTCTTTCAGATCAGCCTGTGGTGATGGTGGTGCTTGTTGTAGTTTATAAATCTGCTGGTTCTTTCCCTAAAGTAATCACAGCACCACAGAATCATTTAGGTTGGAAAATACCCTGAAAATCACTGAGCCCAACCATTCCCCCAGCACTGTCCATCACTAAACCATGTCCCCAGGTACCACATCTCCACATCTTTTTCAATATCTGCAGGGATGGTGACTTAACCATTTCCCAGAGTGTTCAAAGGCTGGAGGAGAAATGTGACAGGTATTGTCCACTACAAGGTGCAGAAACACTTGAGTTCTTTTGTACAATGATTATTCTTCAGTTCTGATTTTGTGTAGCACCACTGACTCCTGGGCTGGCTATAAGGTTCTCAAGGGATATTGCAATGGGAATAATGGTAAAAGCCATAGAAAAGAGCAGTAGGTGCTTCTGAACATAATCAATTCCAAACTCCAAATTTTGCTGTAGTGCAGTGGGAAAAACAGAGAATAGTGGTCATATCAGTGTCTAATACACAATTTTATTTGTACACAATTTTATTTGTATTGTTTAGCTGGACTCTGGTGTATTCAAGTACTTGAGACACAAATATTTTTCTCCATCGTGGTCCTGCTATCCCAGCAATACTGTTTTGATTTCTTTGTGTCACTGAATTGAAATACTGTATTCCCTGACAGAGATCAACATTTGTGCATGTATAAATTGGTATAGTTCCATTGAAGTTGAGAGGTGTTCTCTTTGTGGGAACAATCATTAATTTTCCTCAGAAGAGGAGACCAACGAATTCATGTCATTCAGAGACAAAATGAGGTGAACAATGTATTTGGATATGCCTAGAATTTCTGTGGTCTTGAAGAGAGTGGCAGCATTAATTTTGTCAGCTGCAGAGTCCTGTGTGAAGCAGAGCTGAGCATATGTCGTGAGTTTGGCTACTTTCATTCCAGTTACATAGTTCAGTCTTGCAGGCTTTTTGTGCTTAACAATTTGTTGGCTGGCTCTGCAGGTTGATCCCATTCTGTTGTAGATTTTTCAAATTGTGTCCATTAGTTCAGTTAGTGTTCTCTTCCTCACATTGTTGTGTGCTTTGCTGATGTGCTTTGATGTCCTGCTCCTGAGGAGGTTTTTGAAAACAACTTTTTGAGAGTTTTACAAGTGTGTTTTGTGAGAGGAAGGTAGGAAATAGCTGTCACTTTGCACTGGGAGCTGTTGATAGTGAAATAAGCATGCCACTATGAACAAATTCTGCCATATTTCCCAGTGCTAATATAATCCTATACAATGGCAACACATGGTGATTTAAATTTTTTTTTCTTCTAGGAATAAGTAGTTTAAATTATTTCCAGATTTTTTTTTAATTTTTAAATTTTTTTTTACATTTTGGGAAGTTCTTGTTACAATACCAGATGTGAAACTCACAGCAAGCTTCAAACCTCTCTCATTCGTTTGTACATGGCAGGATTTTTCCCCAGCTCCCAGTTTGCTGTTGCACTGTGGTATTCTTTGGATTTTCCAGCATGTCGTTGCTCTGAAACACCAAAAACTGTGTGGATTTGGTTTCCCATTGATCTGGTGTACATGTGAAACAGCACATTCTGCTTTGTGGTTCTGATGTATCTATGCCTTTGTTCTTAAGAGAGACAGCAAATTTCCCAGTTGTATTTGGAATCTGGATCACCAACATGTGAATTTTAAGGTGCTGAGAGTTTCCCAAAGGGTACAGCAAAGGCTGCGTATCTCTCTGTATTTGACCTCCAGAATACTGAGTGGAGATGTTTATTTAAGTTGGTCAGATTTGAGTTTCTTAAGCTGATTAATTAGAGTTTTTATATTGACACATATCCAGAGACAGTTTGCTTGCATATGGAGTGAGAGGAAGAGGCCATGTCTTGGAGTGCTCTTGCAGCAAAGAACTGAGCTTGGATATGGGAAGGAACTGCTGTTAGGATCACAGAGAAATGTTGCCATGTGACAAACTATACATAACATCTGAAAAATAGGACAGATGTATTATGTTTAAGTCACTGCTTTGATTCTTGAGGCTTCTTCTACCTACTACAACTATTAATAAGTGAGAAAGAAGCAAAAAAAGAAAGGATATATCAAAAAATATTTCTCAATTTTTCTTTTATTTTTTGTTAATGTCCTTTTTCTATCATAATGCAGAGATTCTTAGTAGGCAGGAAGTCACCACATATTCATGTTTGTCTTCTTTTGTTTCATTTCCCTTTGCTTGTAGAGAGAAATCAAAGATATAAAATTCAATGGTAATCACAAATGGAATGCAATAAAATGTGCACAGTATTCTTTTCTAGCAAAGAAATCATGCCCGCTGTCTCTAAAATACACCGCCTATATTTCTATGTCCTTTTTTGACTCCTTTCTCCTTAAAGAACTCGTGTGGTTTCCATGACTACAGTTAAGCAGGCAAAATCTATTCCATATTTATACACTGCAAGTTTATGGAGGGAAAAGGTAAATAAGTTGGTGAGGGAACCATCTCTGTGCAATCTGTTTTTGTGAACCCTGGCAGCAATGCTCCCTTTACCTGGTCACAAATTCAGTACTGTAAAGGCAGGGTCAGGCTCATTTGGGAGCACTGGCAGCCAGGGTTTTCAGCTGGATTGGTACAACTCTTAGGTATAGAGCAGGTTTGTTCATAGCTGTGGCTGTCCCTGTGGTCCCCTTGGAGCCATTAAAAAATATGTCTGTGTCTGTAGCTGTTGGTAAATTCTGTGCCTGCACAGAAGTAACTGACGATTGTGAAACATAAGCTCTTTCTGTGTTGGTTGGTTGGTTAGAAATTCAATTTAATTTACACTTTTTGCTATCAGACAGTGATGTTTTCAAACCCTTTTTACAGATGTCAGGTACCTGTCTGTTCCTCCACTGTCAAAAGCTTCCTTTTGGTTGCTGACAGATTTCTCTTTTCTCACATTTGTGCTGGGTCACTACTATGATGCAACTTACTGGACAGATTTTTTCAAGGCTCTCTTTGCTTCTCCTGGAAGACCAGGATTGTAATTAACTACTGTCAGTGCATTGTAGCTGCTCCTTAACAGACTTCAAGCTTTTCCTTTCACATCCTTCACCTGAAATCTTTAACTCACTGACATGAACACTGTTGCATCATCATCACTGATCACCATGTGTTTCACATGAGACCAATTGCACAAAACACTTCTGATTCTTCCTAGGACCAAGGGGTTTCTCCTGTGTTAGGAGAATTGCTGTGGCCACATGGAATCAGGGAGGTAGGGCAATTAGACAGAGCACCTAAATAAAAAGGCAGGCAGCAAAACGAAGAAACATTGGAACCAGAAATGGAAAAGCTAGAGCTAGTCTTGAAAGAAATGCAGTTCAGGTTTGCAGCTCAAATTTTCTTTGTTAGCATGTATTACTATTATTTATTCTCTAAGATTAAGGTAGTCTACAGATGTTCACAGTGCTTTACTGAAAACAATATATTGTGCTTGGTCCCAGGACCTGTCCTTAGACAATCATAAGAGCCAGTGACAGCCCAAAAAAAATTAAAAAGAAGTTGTGGAAGATAAAAAGACAGTATGAAACAAGATATTCTGTGTGAGACCTGCAAAAATTTGTGAACAATGCAAGGCATGTCTGGCATGACACAAGTGGGAAAACTCAGCAGAATGGGCAGGAGTTTGCAATAGAGACAGGTAGTTAGAAAGGGAAGCAGAAAGTAAGAAGACGCAAATACAGGAATCCCTTTGCAAGTCAACAATAGGACATTGAGGTGTTTGTTTGTTTGTGGGTGTTATTTATATGGAATTTTTTGGGAGGTTGGTTTTTTATCTTTTTTTCTTTTCTGGCTTCAAATACAGTGTTTTAAAATCCTGTCTACACATCTAAGTCTTGAAATTTCTGGTGTAACATGGCAACTCAAAAACCTAATTGTGGGGTGAGGGTCCAGAGTGACGCAGATTCCCCAGGCAGGTGCAAAGGAGAGCTGCTTTATTGCAAAAAAACAGGCATTTTTAAGCAGTCAGGCCTTTCTCGGTTACATAGCTTTAAATCTTAACAGACATAATTCAGCCAACCACCACACACCATGATGTGGACATGCTAGGGTTATAGAACTTGTTTTTCTGCTCCTAATTCAGCTGAGTGTCTTTCCCATTGTCCTTTTCTAGTTATCCAAAGTAGCAGGCTTGAGCCATGATTTTACATGGCCTTCTTTTTGTGAGGTTTTACTTCTATGCAACACCTAATATTATTCATTTTGTTTCCATTAGAAAAAGACACTTTGGCTTGTTATGCAGCAGGTAAAATATGCTGGTTTTGTCTGCTTAGAACAGCCTTGTAGAGATTGCAGGGTTAGTTTGGGGGAAACTAGAATTTGAGTAGCCTTTTAGGGTTAAACTTCTTACCTTTTTTCTCCCATGATTATCATGTTGTAGGTGAAGGATTCATAGCAGTGCACTTCTATTCCACTCTTGAATTTTGGTTTTTAATAATTTGAGAAAGGCAGCAAGAAAAACTAAATAGCATTTATTTTTCACCCAAGTGATAGCTTTTGTTCTGTTTGTCAGGCAAGCAAGCAAGTCTTTTAAATTATGGTTGTGAGAGGATAATAGTAAGATAGTAGCTGGTTTCTCTTCCAGCTTGTAAGTAAAAAAAATAGCAGGTTTATCACGTGACTGACCGTTTGAATGTGGTAGGTACTCAGCTTCTGCCAGGTGCACAGACTCTGCCTCAGTGCCACTATTTCCCATGTCTTTTAAATTGCTGTTAAACAAGGAAACTGGACTTTTTCTGGCTGTGATGCTTAACAAACTTTAAAACTGTCCAAAGTTTACATTCCCTGCTGAGTTCAGAGCAGTAGATGTCAAATCACTTTGCCGAATTCAGTGTCTTATACCCATTTTTCAGATGTGGGGCAAACATCTACTTAATATGATTTACCTGGAAATAATGCTTAAGCTTCTTTTGCCCATGCGTTTCCTGCCACTGAATATTGATAGGCACCCCCAGCTTTGGTCCATTTTTCAGTTTTTTGCTTTTCTCTGGCTTTGGTAAATCCTTGAGCATGCTAAGAATGAGTAGTGTAGGATACTCTAGAAACCATGAGGTTGTCATCTCTTACATGCTTCACATGTAAAAGAAAGTGTATTGGTCTAGAGCCTTGGCTCCTTTTGTTGCCCAGGTTGAATTTCCTAGGCTGGCAGCTGAAAAAAACTCCTGGCAGCTAGCAGACTGTGTAGTGAGTTAGTGACAAGAGACATTCAGGACCAGAAAGTACTGATTTTACAGTTTTGTTCAGAGGAGTATTAAACAGCTGAGCGGCTTTCTGAGCCAAGTACACAGAATTAGCAGAGCACATGCAGATGAGAAATGTGTAAACATGCTCCATACTCAGCATCCTCATGAATATTTGAATCTCCTGCCAAACTGGGCCAAAGCCCATTGAGTGGTGTGCCAGGCAATGTGTGAACTTTATAGCTGTTTCCACATTGCCTTTCCCACTGTATCCCTGTATCCCCACTGTCTTTGTGAGAGAAAACGACTATGGGAAGAGTTTTATCTGCCTCAATAAACACAACTGATAACTGGTGGGTTGCAAAATTATTTAAGGGCATCACCAGCTCACATAATTAGAAAGATAAATAACTTTTATTGTAAATATGTTTATTAAAAACAAATGTTCCATCCTTTTTTATCCCTGCAGCTTCTTTTACATTGCCTTATATATGATGGCTCAAACACCTTTCTTCAGACCCTCCCATCTGAAATTTTGGCAGATAAGAGCTCTCTCAGCATGACTAAATTGCAAGATAGATGTCATAGAGAATTTTTCAGATCTAGCCGTCCTTAGAATTATGAATGAATTCTGCTTCCAGTTTTATCTTTGCTGCAAAGGGCTGCTTGACTTTGACATTTTAGGGAATGACTGTAGTAGTTGAAAAAGAATGAGCAATACAGATTCAAAATTGGACTGTTATGGTTTCGGCAGTGACACTGTTTAATCCTTTATGAGTGGCAGTAAAGGGACTGGATGAATTGTGGGCTTGGACTTTGTGTTTGGATGTAAGCATGTAGGCTCTTCAGCCAGGTAATAGACACCCTTACCAGAGAGAGCACTGAGGTAACTCAACTTTTTCCCTCAGTCCTCAGGGGCAACCTCTCTTCCCACACCTCTGCAGTGGAGAGACAGCAGGATAGGGACTGGGGGTGCAAAGTCACTCCCACTGTAAATAAAGATCAGGTTTATGACTGCTGAGGAACCTGAATGTCCATGAGTCAAGCCGGAGTGCTGAGGGAATTGGCTGATGTAGATGCCAAGACACCCTCCATGATATTTGAAAATCCATGGCAGTCAGTTGAAATCCCAGGTGACAGGAAAAAGGGAAACTTTGTACCCACCTTCAAACAGGGCAGAAAGCAGGACCCTGGGAACTACCAGCCTGTCAGCCTCAGCCCTGGGCCTGGGAATATCATGGAATAGATCCTCCTGGAAGCTGTGCTAAGGCACATGGAAGACATGGAGCTTATTCAGGACAGCCAGCAGGACTTCACCAAGGGCAAGTCCTGCCTGATCAACCCTGTGGCTTTCTGTGATGGAGTGACTCCATCAGTGGGCAAAGGAAGTGTTTCACATGTAATTTATGTGGACTTCTGTAAAGCCTTTGACATAGTCCCCCGTTGCATTCCTCTCTCTAAAATGGCAAGGGCTGGATTTGAGGGGAGGACACATGCATCCAGAGGGTCGTGGTCAACAGCTCAGAGTCCTGATGGACATCAGTGAGAAGTGGTGCCCCTCAGAGTTCCATAATGGGACCAGGGTTGTTTAATACCTTAATTAATCACAGACAAAGAGATCAAGTGCATCTCAGCAAATTTGCAGTCTTATGACCTTTAACCTTTAAGACCAAGTACAAGATACTACACCTGGGCTGGGGCAACCCAGGGATCAGCACAGGCTGGGGATGAACAGATCCAGAGCAGCCCTGCCCAGAACGACATGGAGGTGCTGGTGGATGAGAGGGTGAACATGACCCAGCCCAGAAAGCAAACACATCCTGAGCTGCATCCACAGCAGCATGGGCAGCAGGGCGAGGGAGGGGATGAGTGAGACCAGCTGTCTTTCCTGATAAAACACTGAAATGTAAAATAATGTAAAAATAGAGCCACATATTTGACCTTTTTTTCTTAAAATTTTCCAGCTTTTGTGGCACGTCTTTGAAGTTTAAGCACTACAGAATTCACTATTAATCTTGACAGCAATGCTGAATTTTCATTCAAGGACTGGGATGATAACCCCAAGCAATTCAGGCACTTCAGTCCTCTCTCATGTTACCTCATTCCAACACAGGGTAATAAATCACATGTTTCTGTGCAAAGCAGGAAGGAATGTTTTGAGCGCAATCAATAATCTCTGCAGTGGTGAGGAACCTCATGGAAAACCTTGGCAACTGATTTATTTATTCTGTGAAACTGGAATCTGGTGATAGTAAAAAAATGATGACTTGTGTAGCAGCTGGGGAGGCAGCTTGGTTATATTTTCTAATCTGGCTGTTTCCACTAGCTTGCAAGAAGCTGTGAGCTGATGGAAATACACAAAAAACTAGGCTGGAACCATAATTGTCAAGAAGAAAAGTGCAGCAGTCATCCATTATGAAGCTGTATTGGTCTTCTTTAGCATCAGCTCTGAATACTGTCTCAATTTCTCTGCATTTTCAGAGGGAGTAGAGCTGATCCAGAGAGTATAGTAGCCATTCCTGACAAGAGGTCTACAACTCTTCAGTACGGTCATACTGGATTTTTTTTTTTTTTTTTTAGCACAAAGGATTGCTTCCAAACTTAATAAGGACATTTAAAGGCTTTTTGTTATAGCAGTCTTTGACTTGTACTGCTTGGGGAAAACTTTCTGCACCCGGTGCATGTATTGAATGAATTCTTTTCTTTTTCCACTAGCTTAATGGAAAACATTCACTATATTTAAATATACTTTCTGGAGAGTTTTTACTCTAATAAGTTTTTTCTGTTTAAAAGTAATTATTGAAGAACAGAATATGCACTGTTTGTGTGAATGTCTGCGTTTAGAGACTTGGAAGTTATATGTCAAGAGGAGAAAATGCAAGTTAAGAATGAGAAAGTCTAAATTCATTCTAAAATTTGGAGTTATATGTGAGGGAAATGTAAGGAGCAAATAAACTAAACCCACCAAAAAACCCCTACTAGAGCATACTTAGAAAAGTTTGATTAAAGAAAAATAACATTTTCACTCTTTTTGTTTGAGTACTTGGCTGAAAGGGGACTGCAAGTAGAGAGAAGGTAAAGCACTTGAAACATTTTATGGTTAAGCTTCATAAACCACATCTACAGAAATTCTGCTTGACATAGGAAAAAGATTTGGTTCTTGTCATTTCTATAAATGACTTCTTCAGAAACTGCAATAGTGATAGTTATCTGAAACCAAGGCCTTTGAAATTGCCACAGAGAAATTTCTGTGGAAAGGATTCATATATGCATCCATCTATGCTTTTCTTTTTTATCTATCTTTGCATATACATTTAGATGTGTATCTGAGCATTTCTATAGAAGGTGTTCCACTCCATATATTGGTGGTGATCAGTGGTTGAGGATGAGACATCATTAGCATTCTTGTTAAATGTGATTTTCAGGTTGTCCTTTATTATCCTAAGAACCCATCTCTAAGAGTTGACTTTAAAAAATGCACATTTTCTGTGGGTTTAACAGTCTGTTCTGGGGTAGACTATAATGGACTTGATAAATATTAAGCTTACCTGTTGATGAAAAGATGGGAGGAATAATTTTAAGTATTTATTTGGTAAGTGTCTATTGAAATAGAAACTTGGACATGAAACTAGAATGCTTTCCATTTCTTTTCAAAATAGGTATAAAAATGAATGCCTGGTCCTCCAAGTACATGACAGCAGATCATTGCTCATTGATTGTTATAGTCTGAACTCACACAGAATATCATGGCAAAGGATGGCCTGGATTTGTGTAAATCTGACTAGGAAGAGTTTCATTATTTTTCTTGCCAAAGTCAGCAAAAAGCCTTGTTAAATACCTGTGATTACATATATGTCTTGGTAATCATGAATTTATATTCACTAATTTTTTTTATCTGTGCTAAATAGGTTTGTTTCAAATTATTTACAGTTTTAAAAGGCATTTTTAGCACTGACATTTACCGTGTCAAACTAACTGTAAAGAGGATTTACAAGGAGAGAGTTTATTTACTGCCTTTTCTGTCTTTACCGCTGCCAGAGACATGGTAGTAAACTTCGAAGATTTTTCTGAGCTCATGTTGCAGTAAAGCAATCATTTTATAACATGACCAGAGGTAATTTAGAGTCTTTGCTATAAAATCAAGAAACTGTAGAAATTAAAAAATAAATTCACAGTTGAGCAAGAGATGTTTTGATAGAGTTTCCAGAGAAACTCTTTTAGATGCAAGTCCAGTCTCTTATTTGAGATTTAGAGTGGCTTTCATACTCAGCCTTTTCACCACAGTTCACAGACACTCATTACTCTCTCTCTTATTCCTGATCCCTGGAGCCACATGTTTATACAGCCACTCTTCTGCCAGTGATTGAAGTTTGTCTTAAGAAGGCTTATGATCAATCCCAACCTTGGTGTTCCAAGGTAAGGATTTTGTGCAGCAAACAGCAGAGAGAGGACCTACAACCTGTCTGAAGTTTCATCGTAGTGAAGTGCAGAGTTGGCTGGCTGTAAACAGAAGTTTTTTCTGATGAACACAATAAAAAACCATCAGGGCTGCAGATTTACCCAGTGCAATGAATTTATGTATTGGCTTCTTCGAGTAGTTGGACACCTTCCATTTGATAGAAGACCACGATAGAATTGCAGTCAAGATCTTTGTGTCTCAAAGTAAATATTCCTCTACAAAGGATTACTTTAGTTCTTCCATGGTACGCAGATAACAGGAATTGACCATAAAAGCCAAATGTTTAAGAAGCCTTTGGTTTTCTGATTTTAGATCAATGCTTTTGTCTATTGCTTTGACAGAGAGAGAAAATTCAGAAAAGCAGACAGAGACCCGAAGCCGAGGAAAATGTTTGCTCAGACAAACTTTTGTTGTTTTCTAACTCCTAGTCAGTATTTTTATGATGTATCTGATGAGATTAAAATATGAAAAAATATTATCAAAATTATTCACACTACTCTTACACAGCTCAGATGAGTGTTACATAGACTTTTCATCCTAAAAGAAGTTGGGCGATCAAGTAAGATGGATTAGCTGGGATATTTGCTGAAGTATATTTGCAGTATATGTCCATGAACAACAGGGACAAAATATTTAACTGTTGAAAGATCCTGTTTATTTAAATCCTTGGGCTTTGCATTTTATTTGTTCAATGCTTTTGTAATGGAACTAAGGGGTATTTTAGTTGTGGCCTTTATGATGCCCTGTTGTGTCTGTACTACATCAGAATGAGAGACGTGACTCTGACAGCTGCTGCAGGAGGTTTGCTTTCTGCTACATACTGTTAGGCTGTAAATCACATGTCATGTTCCTCCTAACACAAGGTTTAGCTGGGTGAAATTCTGTGGCTAGAGAGAAATCAAGTCAGGCTTGCTCTCTGATAGCCTTTTCACCTAAGCTGCTGCTTGTATGGTGTAACTGGTGAGTGCCGTATCTTTGTTTATGCATGTAACCAGCAGGGTATTAGCTGGGTCATGGAAGTTATATGTCTTATTAATGAATAGGAGAATAAAGAATAATTACCAACTGACAGAATGGATGATGTTGGAGTACACCTGGTCCAACCCACCTGTTCAAAGCAGTCAACTAGAGCAGATTGCTCAGGACCACTGGAAGAGTCTGGCTTCATCTTCTTTACTCCTCACAGTAAGAAAAATTGTAAGGTCCCTATCTTTCTCCAGGCTAAAAAACCCCAGCTCACTCAGCTTCTCCCTGTATGACAGATCTTCCAGTCCCTAATAATCTTCATGGCTCATCAGTGGAAGTGCTTTAGTCTTTATCTTTCTCATACTGGCGAGCTGGAGTACAACCCAGAACTCCAGATGTGGCTGTGGAATGCTCACTACCCTAGACCACTCTCAAGAGACTTCCTAAATAAGTCCTAAAAGAAATCTTTGCAAAACCTCTCATCACCTTTAGGAAACAATTGTTCTTATTTATGGGATGCATTTGGTGTGTTATTTATGCACACGTAGTGAAAATTCAGTATTTCTGATTCTTCTCTTTTTGTGTGGTTTCCCAGACAAACATTACCAACAGTTTGAACAGCTGTGCATTTCTGTTGGCTTTGTGACTAAGCTTCTGAAGCTTGCATGCTTTCTGCTCAAATTGCCTCTGTCACTGAGTGTCTGCAGTAAGCAAGGGTTAATGAGAAAAAATTTTGCAGGATTCTGAATATTTACTTCATGCTTAGGAAAGCAGTTTTTAGAACAATGGGTGGTTTGGTTGATTTTTCTCCTGGGAAATACACTGCTGCTTTTCATGGACTAGCAGAAAACGCATGTCACGCCTTTCCTCTTTCTTGGTAAAAGGAAAAATCAGGAAGAGGGTCTGAGGATGCTGTCCATTTGGGAATGCTTCTAGAACTTAGTGTGCTTTGTGGTATTTGGAAGACAGAATTTTTGCAGTCAGATTTGAACCACCAAAATAAGTGTTTCAAATATATAAGAAGGAACGTTTATAAAAATAGCAGAAGGTTGTGAAAAACATATAAAGGTTTAAGGAGCATTTTAGGACCCCAGCTTTAAAAGTTCACTTTGCAAACAATGTATTTCTTCATTTTCAAAAGTTGTAACTGTGCATATGTAACAATTTTTTTTTTACCAGGAATTGGTAAAAAACCTTGTGAAATAGTTCTGTTTCTAGGTATGTTATTGGAATTTGATTATATGGTCTCAAAGAATGACTAAATAATTTGATTCCATTACAAATATCATGAGGAAAATACAAAATTCATTTTGGGTAAGTGGGCAACCGTGGCTCAGTTGTTGAGCCACATTTTTAAAGTGCTCTTAACACCGACACAAAAAGCAAAAACCTTTTCTGCTGGAGCCATGCACAGAAAGCTGCTTTATGAAACAACTTCATTCTCATCCAGTTTTTATTGTATTTTTAATCTCAAGTTCATTGACTTTTTTCCCCCACCCTTTGAAAATAAGTATTAACTTATGGAGTTCAGAAGTAGTGGTGTATGATGTCTTCTGCTGATATGGTGCTACATGTTTCCTATTGATCTCTTAATTTTATTTTTTTTTTTTATTAGAAATGCTCTTCTTCTTTTGTCTCACTATTTTTCTCAGTGGAAAAGAAAAAAAAAAGGAAGTGGTAGACCTGAGGTTCAGGAATTTGCCATGAGAAGTGCTGGGTACCCTCTAAGATGCATAACCCCTGTGTTTGTCATCACTGCAGTGCTGCATATGATGCCGTCCTTGACAGAAATGTGGCCATTAAGAAGCTCAGCAGACCATTTCAGAACCAAACTCACGCCAAGAGAGCTTACAGGGAGCTGGTCCTCATGAAGTGTGTGAATCATAAAAATGTAAGTGCTCAGCAGGAGAAATGGTTATGTGCATTGCTGTGTTAGAAAGGAAGTTGTTTTGTTGGGTTCCTCTTTTAAATGGAAGAAATTAGAAGTGAATTATGCTCAAGTGCTACACACAGTCTGGTACTACATGCCCACAGGAGAGACTGAGGGTATTCCACATACTTTTTTAAAGGCTGTGCCAAACTGGAATTGTTCTAGACTCTCCTGCTTATTGCACCATCTACTGTATATCATTTAGTACCCATAATGAATGAAAATATTCCTATGCTGTGCCAGGAGTGTTATTCCAGGGCTGAATGTTAATTTTAATTATTATCTGTTAGAACTATCTGCCTGATCTGTATCAACTGTATCAACTGCTTTTTTGTAGTGAAATATGTAGGATTGCCATGCTGAATTGTAAAGGGCTGTCCCAGGGATTTCATTTTCCTCGACTCCCTAGATTTCCTGCTCTCATATCTGTGTGCCCCTTCTTTTTCATTAGGAGAGAATTTTTCAGTTTGCAGTGTCTACCTGTCCTCCAGATCTTGCAATGACTCTCCTTATGCAGGGCATAAGTGAGCTTATAACACTTGTTCTTAATCACATGTTCACATGGAAAGAGAAAAGACTGACCCTAAAATGGCAAATTACAGGATTTGACACTACAGTGTCTCTGCCTCACTTCTGGGCAGTGATTTATCCTTACATTCCCACTGTGTTGATCAGGACTGTTCCTGTCTTTTCCCTGTTGACTTGATGGAAGCTGCCCTCAGCCAGCCCAATGCATGAGGATTTGAAAATGCAGGGATGAGTGAGAAGTTTTTTAATGGACTGGAAAGAGCAGTGGGGCAGCAGGAGCGTCACTAATTTTAAATACATAGTTTTAAACATGGTGCATGACCGCTGCTAACAGCAACACATGGGTTGGCTCAGAGCTTTAATCTGTCTGTACAGAGAAGTGCAAAGGAAGGAGAGGATTGTAAAGGCACCTTTGCAGTGGTAAGATTCAGTGAGAATATGTGTAGTAAAGAGAGAGAATGTTGAACAATTTCTGTTAGAAAACCTAAAGAGGTAATGGAGGTTGGAAGGGTGACATTCAGATGTTGATTTCGTGGCAGCAGTGCTGGTGTCATCTACATCTGTTACCTGCAGAGAGGGAAAACAGGGGAAATGTTGTTTCCTCTGTTCTTTTTCACACATTCTTCTTACCAGTGTCTTCCAGCAGCCCAGCCTGTTTAAAATAAAAAAAAAACCCAAAAATGCTAACCAAACAAGAGAAAGGAGAAAATGAGTTGAAATATGCAGGATGTCTTTGCTCAGGGTGTCTCTGTTTCAAAGCGCCTCTACTGAAAACTTGTACCTGCCACAATGGGATTTGCGTCAGCCACCATGTGCGTGTATGTGCCCTCAAATGAATTGAGGTCATGTCAGAGAGAAGGAAGGACTACTGTTTAATAAAATGATCCTTGGTTATTTGTCCCCTCAAATTATCATTCCTCATAAATAAGAAAATTTGGGCTGTAGCACAAAGACTGCTATGCTAGATTGAGCTGAAGTTGATCTTTGAACCTGCAGCTTCAAAGCTGAGAGGAGTGTCTCACTCTTAGCACTTTGTTTTGTCACCAGTTTCAGATGATTTCAAGTTCATCTAGAAGAAATCTGAAAGGTCTGTGGTATTTTATTTTGAATGCTTCTGATTTTTTACTGATTCATAAAGTGAGAAGTGTTAATACAAATAGAGCAGTGAAAAAACAGTTTATTCTTTAACACAGTTCAAAACAGGTTCAACTGATTTTGTATATCACTTTATTCTTTTGTCTTACTTTGCTTTTCAGATTATAAGTTTATTAAATGTCTTCACACCACAGAAATCTCTGGAGGAGTTCCAGGATGTGTAAGTAACAGGGGTAGTAATTAAGCTAAAGCTGTAGGGATGTGTGGGGCACTGTGGTGTACCTTGATTGCAATAATTCAGCAAAATACAAAGGTTGTATCCCCTTCCAAAAAAGATGGTGTGAGTCTAGTAGGTAGAAAAATATTCTGAATACCCATATTGAGAGCTCTTTTGACAATTTAAGGTGAAAAACACCAGGTCATATTTGTTGTGTAAAGTTATTTGCATGGGGAGCTATTGGTAGGTGCAGAAGACAACCAGCATCTCTGTTGGAACCTTGCCATGCTGGACAACTACTACTGTGCCTAGTACAAACCTGCTGTGAATGAAATTTTAAGTATTCCCTGTTTCATATTGCTGCTCTCCTTTTGTCCTTCTGTCTTTCCATATTGTGTATACATTGCATGGAAATACGTTCCTATTCTGCAGTCTGATTCCAGCAGTAAGCAATTAATTGTAATGAGAATTTTGTGAAGTCATGCAAGCTTAGGAAGATTTTTTGGAGCATTTTGCACACGGATGCACAGATATATTTTACTCTTTCAGACACCTCTGTTTCTCTCAGGTTTCTATGTGTACTGTGGTAGCCATCTTTGCAGTGGTCGAAGGCCAAGCAGTTACATCATTTCGTGCTTGTGGGTCTTCTGGGTTTTGTGCATTTCTGTGTGGTGCTGCCTGATTGCTCATGTAGGGTATAGTGTCTGTCATGGGGAACACACCAAGAAAGGACAAATAATCTGCCAGTTTTCCTGGTATGCTGAAAGAGTGGTGTCTCAGCAATGAAATACAAACACCACTGTGGTGCTGTGGTTAGTGGGCCCAGTCTCCAGCTGGGTTACTCCCAGTCATCAGAAAGAAAGTGAATTTTAGAGCAAGAAAAGGCATTGTTACTTATTTGAGGTGATGCTGTGATTTGCCTTCAACACAAAACAAATAACCCTGTGGATTTGCTTTTCCATTCAGCTACCTAGTAATGGAATTAATGGATGCCAACCTGTGCCAGGTCATTCAGATGGAGCTGGACCATGAGCGAATGTCTTACCTTCTGTACCAAATGCTCTGTGGAATCAAGCATCTTCACTCTGCAGGGATTATTCACAGGGTAAGGGGCCTTTGGCTTAAAATTTAAGGCAGCATATGAAATTATCATGAAGACTTTGAAATTATCATGAAGCCATTTGGCTGTCTTGTGTACTGTGGGTCACAGCCCTGTGTCCCAGTGCAATGAATAAAAGACATAAAAGCCACAAGGAGAGGTCAGGGGCTATGGAATTGGCATTTGCCATCATTTACATGTGTTGAAGCAAATGAAAAACTGCTGCGTCTATTTGAAATGCATCCTCTCATTTTGCTTTTTCCACATCAGTGCTGTGCCTGGTAAGGATGTGGTACCTGGCTGTGGATGTGTGATAGTTGATAGCATGGGGGATTAGGTCATGTAACTGTGAGCAAGAGGGAATTGTCAATGGATTGAAAATACCCTGACTTAACTTCTTTATTGAAAAGCGCTTTCACTAATTTGCTTTCACTAACATTTGGGAAAAAATGTTTCCCTAAAGAAAAGAAAGGCTGATAAAGTGGGTCACAAAGTGGATGTTGTTCTACAAAGTTCTCCTTTCTTGACATATCATGTGTTTAGCAAAAGGTTATAGATTTGGCTGCCAGATAGTCATCTAGCAAAAGATGAGTTGAATTATTACAAATGAAGCATTAAGGTATCTCTAAGTGTGCAGTTGGAATGTCTCTATCAGGTTCACAGCATCAAGAGAAAATAATCTAATCAAAAGAGCACTTGGATAATAATCCTAGTAAATGCAATTAATTTAATGCCAGTAGGCTCCTGTTATCCAGGTTAAGCCCCGCACTATGCTGAGATAGAACAACTTCCAGAACAGTTTGCTAGAGAAACAATAGCAAGAGTTTGTTGTATATTTACAAGTATTTCTGATAGTAACTGGGTCAGAAGAGGGAAAGAGTATTTGAAGGGTGACCTAAAGTATCTGTCCATATCATAGTTGTGCCCAGCTTTTTAAAGGACAGTCACATGGTTTTTTTTCCCACTGTCTCTTGCAGGATTTAAAACCAAGTAACATTGTAGTAAAATCTGACTGCACGTTGAAGATTCTGGATTTTGGACTGGCCAGGACTGCAGGCACTAGCTTCATGATGACCCCCTATGTGGTGACACGCTACTACAGAGCACCAGAGGTCATCCTGGGAATGGGTTACAAGGAGAACGGTAGGGCTGCAGTGTCACTGCATCAGCTCCCCTCAAGGGCAAGCTCTGCTTCACCATTGAAAGGGAGACCCAAAGGAGGGACAGGGAATGTAATGGGAAATGATGGGAAATGACACCTGGAGTTAGAGCAGTTCCTCACTATTGTGAACTGCAGCTACAGAATGTATTTGGGATGCACTGCTGGTGAACTTATCAGTGTGGGATTGCAGAGTAACAGGAAACTTATTCTTAGCTATGTTTGGAGTTACAACTACAAACTAAGTTTGACCAGAGCTCTTATCTTGGTCTTCTGTGGCCATGAAATAATGTGGGAACCACTGGAATTGCTGAACAAGTGACATGCTGTAAATTTGAGTCTGGATCTCTGAATTGTTCGGAGGAACAGGAAGAAGTACAAGCTGAAATAGAAAATCCTAGCCCTTCCAGAATTTCTCTAAATCCAGAGCTAGATCTGAATTTCAGAAATTAATTCCTTCTTCATGATAAATTTAACAAAGTCCCAGATTTTGCGGACAGGTTTCATCTTGTCAAGATCTAGGTATAAATTTTGCAGTTTGATTTCATTTTTTTAATGAAAAGTAGAATTGTAAGGAAGAGGAAAAGGCTGAAACTAAAAAAAAAAAAAAAACAAACAAAAAAAAACCCAAAAAAACCACAAAACATACAGTTTGGATTGTTGGATTGTAATCTCAGTCTGAGAGAGATCTTGGTCCTTGGAAATATTGTGAAAAGCAGGTGGGGATGCTTTCTATAGAGAAGTGGATAAGAAAAAACTCAAATCTTGCAGAAGATGAAGGGAAATCTTTTTAAGTTGTTCTCATTTTGTAACAAAACTGGGAATTGCATCTGAGTGCCAGGTAGACCAGGCAGGAAATGAAGGAATAGCTATAGCTCAGATTTTGCTGCTAAAGATATAATTTGTCTGTTTGAGGAGATTTTTTGATGGCAAATACAGCAAATGTGACAAGACCAGGAATTTATTAAAAAGTGTCCTACTTGATTTATGTTGAGGAGGTTAGCTAACCTGCAGAACTTTTACTAACAGCCGACTGCATCCTGTAAAGGGCAGTGAAACTGATTTTGAGAGCAAATTCCATTACTTCAGCACTACTGAAAACATAATTGCGCAACCTCTTCTGAAATTAGCAAGTCTCTGTATTAATTATTTTTAATATTTATGAGTTTAAGGCATGCATTTTAATACAAAAGTCTAAAAAGAGCGATGAAATAATAATTATATTATATTATATTATATTATATTATATTATATTATATTATATTATATTATATTATATTATATTATATTATATTATATTATATTATATTATAATTATGCAGAGTCTTAGCTTAGAGAATAATTTCTGAAAATGAGGGAATGATATTTCTTAAAGTATTTTGTTTGCAATTTTTGCTAAGTGCCACTAGAAATTTGAAGTAGCACTCTTTAGATAGTTCTTTAGTCAATATCCAGAGTTCTTTTATTGTCAAATGAATTCTTTTGTTGATTTTTTTTTCCCCTCCAGACATTTAGTAGATGATTAGGGTTATTGTTGTTGTTATTGTCTAGAAAGGACAGAGAGAGCATTTGCTGTTCACGTGATTAAAATTAAAACTGCACCAAGAAAAAGTTAGACACACTTTTGAGATTAAGTACACAGCTGGGAAAGTTCTATTATTTGCCACATCCAAGGGTCCTGATCAAATGCCCATTGAGGTTAACACAGAAACCTCCTTTGACTTCCCTGGGCAATGAATTTGGCTTAAGATGAATGATCTTGTCTACCTTGGACAAAGCCAAAACGAAGAGAGGAAGAAAACAAAGTGTTTGGAAATGAAGCTCAACCCTCAGAGGAGCTGCTCTGCTTGGAGGCTCTGACCCAGCTCCCAAGGAAGTCAACAGAAAGGGCTGTTCTTTGCTTCTCTGCTCTGGCCTATGCTGCCACATTACTGAAGCTCCCCAACTTTTCCCCTCTGACTATGTACACTGCCTGTATAAGGACTGTTCACTGCTTTAATTTTCTTTCTGCACTTCGTTGGCTAAAGATGCATAATTATCACCAGTTTGCTGCAATTCTATGGAAGGTCCCAAAACTGTCACTAGGAAGCAAACTGCAGCTGCCTCAGGCATGCTTTTGCTGTTCCATGCCCTTGATACCTGTACGTACCCTCCTTTTCCCAAATGGAACATTTCACCTTTATTTTGTTTCACCAAGAAATGAGTTGTTTGTTTATTTCTTTGGTTTGTTTTGGATTGCTTCTAAAGGTTAAAAAGGGAAGAAAAAGAGAGAAAAATTGATTGTGTAGGTCAAACATAATGAAAAAATGAGGATTTCAGGCTCAGAAACAACATAATCTTTTAAAGCATTTCAAAGCAGTTTTTTCCTCTTCACATGGAAGACAGGTTTTGTTTGTTTTTTAAATTTTTTTTCTGTCAATACTGTGTCACTATCTAGCCAGCATTTCTTCTTTAAAGAACTTAAAGGGCAAAAAATCCCCTATCCAAGTCAAGCAGATAAGGTAACTGCATATTTCATCTAGAAGCTGAAGGCAGGATTGCGAATAGGAAATGCTCTTAGTCTTGTTGATATTTGTTCTTTGGAGCTTTTGTTATAGCATTTATTTTGAGTGCCTACACAGTACAAAAGAGAGACCACTCAGGTCATGCTCTCCATGATAGGTACCTAGAGATAGGACACAGGGATAGATCCTGAAAGAGGAGTTTTAAATAACCTTTAATGGTGGTATTTTTCCATATGACCTTTACTTGTGTGAGCAGTTCCATTTGGAACCTCTTTTCAAAAAACCTTTTTTGCTGCAGGGAGACTAAGTGCTGAAGAACAAAGCCTAGAAGCCCTGCAAGTAGGATTTATTCCAGATTGCCATTATCTGGTTGTTTTGTTTTTTTCCTTTAAAAAAAAAAAAAAAAAAAAAAAAGGAGTTTTTTAGCCATAAGTTCAGTGTATACCATGGGTCTGCGCAGTTGTTACTTGATCTTTACTTGCTCTGGACCTTTACCCAAAATGTTGATTTTAAACTTTTTTCACTGTTGTTACTAACTGCTGTTGAGCTGATTGACACAGCTTTTATTTATTCAGTTACTTATTTTAGCTTTTGGTAAGACATGAAAAAGAAACCCAGCAAAACCACAAAACAAACTGTGTACTGTGCTGATCAACCTTTTTCCCCTCCTCTAGGAGTGAAATGTTGTAGATAACGTTGCTTTTTTCCCCTCCTTCTTCACTTCCCTGTCTCTGCTGTTCTAGTGGATATATGGTCTGTGGGATGCATTATGGGAGAAATGGTTCGCCACAAAATCCTCTTTCCAGGAAGGGACTGTATCCTTGTGCCATTTGCTGCAGCTTCACCTATTATTTGTTCCTCTCCTCCACCCCAACCCTTTTACCATAAAGTGACTATACCAGGACTGTAAAGATAGAAGCAGAAAGTTGAGGTATGGCTAAACGAAAATAGCGCACTACTGATATGCACAAAATTGAAAATGAAAAACAAATGCACAGAATTATTTTGGTCAATTAAGTTACTCTAAAACCTGTAATCATTCAATTTCATATACTATTTAAGTCATATCAATAAGCAACATAGAAAACAAGCATTATGATAAAAAATTGGACAGCTTTATTTACTATTCATTGAAGGAAAAATAAGGGAAAAAAAAGTCCTAATTTGGCCCATCTCATTCCTGTAAATCTGTTTTTCTGCTTTTATGTTTTGGAAATACTGACTTCATAACATTTGTGGTGACATCATAATCTTTTGCTTGCTAATGCATCATGATTTTGGATTCATCTCAATGCTGTATAGGCTCAATGTTGAGCCAATACAACGTTTTTTTTTTCTTTAAAACAAAATGAAGAATTTGACTCACCCAGTTTAAGGCAACCATTTTTCTGCCATGGTTTCCAAATTGGCCTGAAATCAGATTCTCTTGACTTAAAAATGAACTTCCCTTTACTTGCATGAGGTCTGTGTTGTCAATTAAACTATCTTTCCCTCCTGTCTTGTTCTTCCTGTCTTGGGTGATATTAATTTTACCCCTTCCAAGGTGGTGAAAGCAATAGTAAAAAATGAAAACAAAAGAGAAGGTGTCTGCTTAGCCTCCAGTTTGTAACAGGCTAAACCTGCCCGTGCTGGTTTGGAAATGTAAGTAAGTGTGTTTTGCCCATCAGAATAAAATGAGGCAACATAACGTATCTTCACTTTTGGAAACAAAAAGGAATCTTATTTTCATCTAGTTGGCAGAAAGGCACCACAAAAATCTAGCATCAGCAGCCATTGGCAGTTGGTGTGAAGAAAACCCAGTTTTCACAGGCATGTAGCCATGGAAGCAATTATTTTTTTGCTGACTTTTGAGCAATTCATGTCATGCTTGTCAAAGTTGGGTCCTGCCTGTCCTGTTTTCACAGCTCTGTCAACTTCCTCTGAAAGCTGAGCTCTGCTTGGTGACCCAGTGAAGATGCAGTTCTACTTCACTAACAGGGAGATGGAGGGACAGCAGGTACTTCCTGTTTGCTGAGGGGGTGACAGCAGCACTTTACTGCTTCCAGTCTTAGAGGAAGAGGGGCTGGAAAGCTGCTGGATGCAAAACAAGGCAGAGAGGTTAAAATGGTGATTTTTTTTTTTTTTTTTTTTTAATTAGTAGGTAGCTTTGAGATGCTTTAAGGTGCTGGGCGGTCCCTGCAGAATGAGGAGCAATCTGCAGACCCACCTTCAGCTGTAACCTCAAAGTGCAGACCAGCTCCCAGCATTCCCAAGATCTGTAATTTAATGTGTTAGTTATACTGTGTTTCAGTTGTCTCAGAAACACCATCATAATGCTTCCTCCAAACAATGCACTCTTTTCCTCTTAAAAACAAAAAACATTAAAGAAAAACTAAACTATCTAGAATACACTTGAGGTTTATCTGTGAATACTGAGGATATTTCCATTTAATCTTTTCTGAGTGAAGTCTGAGATTTTAGTTAAAAAGCATCTAGAATTCATACAAAGGATGATTTCAGGATAGAAGCATAGTAGTGTGGTTAATGAGTGGCTCTCCTTTTTCAACAACAAATTAGGAGATACATTTGTCCATGTCTGGAAAAAAGAGTTAATGCTATATAATTTAACCAATGTAGCTTTTAAAAATCATTCAGACATGAGAATTACTTTGTATCTGTTTGGCTGTGGAAACAGTCTCTTACTATAGCATTGTATAGGGATAGTAGTTAAAGGGTCTTGAAAGATTTTTTAACATTTCAGCATCAGTTGAAAATATCAACTGAATTTTTTAACAAATGCAGCAAAAATTGTGTACATTGTGGGATAGTCCTACTTTTTAAATCATTGGAAATCCTATATCCTGAAATAGAATGTATGTGGGCAAGGTCACAATTACTACCATGCATGGGTTGGTTTATTCAGGTGAGCGGGAAGTTAAAAAAAAACCAAACCTAAAAAACCAGAAAAAATAAGAGAAAGAAAAAAAATAATAATAAGAAAAAAATCGGTACATTCATTTCCAAGTCAGTACTCATTTGTTAACCAGTTTGACCCCATGAATGTCAGTGTTGGAAGGACTGTTTTGTGTATGGGTCCATATGATTTCCCACCCCTCCCTGGCTGTTGATGAGCAGATCTAGTTTCAATCCAGGTGCAGGAAGAGCTGGAGAAGCAACTGTGCAGCTGCAGGTAAAATTTACAGAAGTATATTACATATTTCCCTTGGGCTACCTAAGGCTTTTGAACAGAGAGTTTTCTAGCTGGAAGAGGTGAATCTGTATAGAAATCAAAAATACCAGTTATTTTTAATCATTCAAAAGACAGTCTACTGTGTCCACTTGCTATCAATATGAGCTTTCTCATTTCTAGTCTGGAGTAGGAACATTTGTGTATGGCACAGTATACGTCTAAGAAAAAAATCACAGCTGCTGCCATGTTTTATGGAAAGAAAATATTTTAAAATTTAATCTCACCTAAATCATACCACTGAGTTACCACTGCACTCAGGTGCTGCTGACTTGAAATGAAATTTGATTTTTGAAGTCATTGTGGAAATAAAAATATGGAGGGGATTAATTTCAGAAACTCTCATCTACATAAACAAGAAACTCTCTCTTAAGCTGCCAAGGAAAGAAAGCTCTGGAAACTGGATAGAATGCAGCTGGTTTTCAGACAAGTAAAAACAGCCTCCAGTGTCCTGGAGTGTACTGGGTAGAAATTACCTGACAGGTACCTTCATTCCTTGTTATTCAGCTAAGGCAGACTTTTCAAAATACTGTCAGGGAAACTTCCTTGTCAGAAATCAGACCCTCTCAATCACCTTTCAATCCATTTCCAGAAGGATTTGCAAACAAAAATATTCCTGGCAAGTTTCAGTAAGATTTTGTAGTCCACTTCTGAGATTCTTGCTCAGTGTTTCTTTGATGCTTATTCCATTTTTGCTAAATTGGATAGAATGTGAGCAGCTAAAAAGTGCCTGAACTCTTCGATGCCATTGGAAATGTGTTAGAAAACCCCAGGGCTTTCTCAAAACCTGGTTCAGCTTTAGGCAATAACATCTTCAAAATCTCATAAGATTTCAATTTAAGGATTGGAAATGTATTTCTGTTTGTGTTTTTTTTTTTTTTTTTTTTTTTAATCTGAAGAGAAGGGAAAACTTAAAATGAATGCTTTCATGTGAGACAGTTATATTACGATCTGAGCTCCCAAGTCCACGGTGATGTCCTACAGGCACACAAGACTTAGTGGGGAAAATAAAGTGATCAGAGCATTTATTCTCAGTACTGAAAAGAAGGAGGCATGTACAGGATGGTACTATAGCAATTTCACTTGTGAATCTTTCAGCAGATCAAAGGAAATCAGTGATTTAGCGATAGAAACATACTGTGATAATAGCCAAGTGTCCTAAGTTTGGCTAGGCCTGAATTTCCATTGTAAATATGGAGAACAGAATTCCTACTGCAAGTAGCCTAAAGTCTTAGATAGTCAAAAGAGAAAATACCATTAAAGTAGGAAGAGAGAAAAATTCCAACTTTCTTCTGTGTAATTATGAACATCCAAAAGGAATTGTGAAGAGAAGTCAGCATTAACAGATAGAGTTAATGTTTTCTGTGGCAAAATTCTCAAAAATTCCCCTGCCTACCAGCTGTCTTTGAGAGTGGTGGGATTAAGAAATGCTCTCTGACATCTGACAGAAAGTGTTCTATTGCCTTAGGAAAAAAGTTTGCATCAAGAAAGTATTTTAGGAAAAGGTGCTGCCTTTCCACCACTCATAAACAGAATTTATCTTTGCATTTGATCTGCATTGATTAATAGGTGCAATTTTAGTGTTTTGAGGGCATTTTTTGGTGTTTCTTAAACTACAGTATAAGAAAAACTGCATTTTTGTTAAGTGCAGTCTGTTGTTTTACTTGTTCTGGGTGGTATTTTCTTAAGGCTTGCTTTGTTTTAAAATCAAAACCAGCAACTAGCATCAGGATTATTTAAAAGATACTGTTAAGTGTGACTGGCCTGTATTTCCAGGTAGGATCAGCTGGTTCATGTTAGCCTGCTGCTTAAGTGTGTGTTAGCTATGATGGCATTGATAGCTAAATTTGGCTTTTGACCTTGATTATTCTTCCCTGGCTATTTGGTTTTGGACTCAGGATTTGCCTTAAAGTTTGCCCATGTGAGTTGAGGCCTGTTTCAAAGAGGTCTCAGAGTAGATGTGAGGATGATACGATGATTTGGCTGTTGCCATTTCTCTCTCTCTTTTTTGGGCTTTTTTGGGGGGTAGGTTTGTTTGTTTGTTTGTTTTTGGTTTTTTTGGTTTTTTTTTAATTCAGATATGCATACTCCAACAGATTAGAGTGTAATTTGCACTTAGCATGAAACCCACATGCTGTCTGTCATCTGAGTGGCTCTTGGACAGGATCCCAGGTGCTACAGTGGAGATGTTCCACTGCTTGTTTCCCATCACTCACCTTAAAGATTTTCAGGATGCACTGCTGCCTTGTATGAATTTCAACTGAGGCAAGTTTTAATTGTGTTTTCTGGCACTTATGAGAATTGGATGGTCTCAAATGTTTTGGGTTTTTTTCTGTGGCATTAGTCAGCTTTTTCTTGATGGCAGCAGTGCTAAATTGAGCTGAAACAGACTGGAACTGTAGAGCAGAGTATTTAGAACTTGTGGATAAAACAATACTGAAGTGCCTTTTGTCAAGAGCATGCAGCTATTTGGACAGGATCAAAATAAAGAACTGGAACACCTTCAAAATCACATGAAGGTGAGTCAGGGGAGGTTTAGGTTGGATGTCAGGAAGAGGTTTTCACTTAGAGGATGATTGGGCACTGGCACAGGGCAGTGGTCACAGCACCAACCCAACAGAGGTCAAGGAGTGTTTGGACAAAGCTCTCAGGCACAGGGTGTGACTCCTGGGGTGTGCTGAGCAGGGCCAGGAGCTGGACTTGATGATCCTGATGTGTCCCTTCCATCTCAGCATATTCTGTGATTCCTTTTTCAGAAATGGAAACATAGAAGTACCCTCAGATGGTCTGCTAATCTGTTTGAATTGTAGCTAGAGAGACTACCTGTGGGTTTCCTACTGGAAGAGGTAACAAAAGAGTACTTGAACAGTCTTTGAGACCTGAGAAGAGATACTTCAAAATCAAAATGTAAAAGAAGATAAAAGCATTTTCAATGATGTGGTCTGTTATAAACAGAATAGTGTGTTTCACATTCCCTGGCAAGATTATCTGTAGATCTCTCTTACCAAGATGTTTTTTTTTATATAGATATATCCAAAAGAAAATGGGAGAAAGGGTAGGGTGTGGGTCATCCCTTGTGCCTCCACTCATTCTTGAGCTTGCTGCTCAGGGTTCCCATGGTTTTTTCAGTCATTTTTTAGCACTTGTTTAGCACTGCAGCCTAAGAGGCAGGAGCCTTCTCCAGTGCAGGTTTACCACTGGGTCACAGAAAGTTTAAAAAAAGACAGAAATTCATAGGTTGGTTTGAAGTCTCACCCTTGTAAAATGGGGGCAATTCTCTTTTGGTTCCTTATAGCATCTGTCAGGAGAGCACCTGTATTCCATGGTGTTTGGCAAGAAGAAAATTAGAAGTCACTAAGGCAATTATTTGAACACTTAAGAATCTTATTACTGTTATTGAGAAATATTAAGGTTTTCATAACATAATGTAGAAAGTGGTGTTTCAAATTAGAAAGGAAAAACTTTCTCAGGAAATCTTAATGGGTTGAGCTGATACTGTGCTGAGCAAGCCCTTGTTAAAACATGTTGAAATTCAAGCATATAACAAATACAAGCACAAAGGGGAGGGTTTTGGTACCTCCGCAAGGTCTCAACAAGGAGATTGGAATATCAGAAAACTCAGAGTTTGCCATTACTTAGCCAGAATTGAGGGAGATAAAAACCTTGGTAGTTTGGGGAGGGTTTTAATCCTTTTCAAGAGTTTGAGTCATCTCCACAATCGTCATTGGGAGCGCCATACATCACAGAATTTCCTTGGAATTGGCAGGTCTGGAGCCTTTATAGCTGTGGTATCTGGAGCATGTGAAAAAAAAAAAAAAAGCAGCTTTGCCCCTTTCAGCTTTGTATTACTGAAAAATACCACGAATTTTTATAGATCGTTCCCTTTATTTTATTGCATAGAAATAATAGAAAAACCTTTAAAAACAAAGTACAGCATCCAATACAGGCTACTATATTTTTCATGCTGAAAATTCAGCATTGTAAGGGCTGAAGTAAGTAAGGGCCTAGAAATGGTTCTTCAGAGCAGACATCAGTACAGAAGTGCAGGAGTACTTAAAACAGAGATAGAGGTAAAGAGAGTTCCTGCCCAGCAAGGTGTCTGTCCATTTTAGGAGAATTTGGAGAGAGAAGCTCGCTGTTATCACAGGCATTACTCAGCTGCCTTGACATTTTACTGGAGTTTGCACCTTAGCCATTGGCAAGCAGTGTTGTGTGCTAAATATTTTGGCCTACAGCTACACAAGTAAAATCAGGTGTCATGATTTTCTTCGCTAATATGTCTATAATTATCTTCTTCAGTCAGTTTTGAGGAGGTGAACATCTCTTTTCAGCTGGCAGAGCGGCTATTTCTGCATCACTGAAACAGGAGCTATTACAAATGTGAATATTTGGTATTCTCACTAGTGCTCTGGAAAGAATGTGTGAACCAGCCCATGAGGTTGGAAAAGATAGCAAAGCTCATACAGTTGTGCATACATCTCTGGTTTCTGGAGTGTCCTATGGCTTGCATTTAATGAATTTCAATTTGAATGTCACAATTTTCATTGAATGACAGTCGGATCTTACTGAGTGCAAGACCAAAAAGCCACTTCAGTGGAAGTTTGGGCAAGGGCAGGTAGAGATTCTCCCTATGGGCTCCTTCTCCTTGTTTTGTGAAGTCCCAGAGAACCTGCAGTTTTGCAGGAGGAGAATGTAGATTTATCAGAGAAGTATCTATGAAAGGTTGATTTGGTTCCTCTCAATATAGAAACATCTTTGGGTAGTTCTAAAATTCTTCTTGACCCTTCTGCATCTCTGCTGGAAGGAATCTGAAATCTGGAAGGATGAGCAAGCACTCATTTGGGTTAGGAAGAACCTGTTTGGTGGGGAATCAGAACCAGGAGATGGCCCAGAGAAGAAGATTTTCTGTATGGTTAAAATGTTTTTTTCCTTTGTTCAGGAAGACATGTGCATTTGGTTTTTGGTGAGCACTTGTTCAAACTGGCTATGTCAGGGTGGCATTTGGTGTCTTTGGCAAGTTTAATTGTATTCTGAAGTACGTGTACATATTCAATAATGTGTTCCAGGGTGTGCAGTAGTCTGGTTTGTAGAGATTCTGAACACATTAAAAATTCCCTACTCCTAGTAATCCAGGACCTGGATATTCTATGGGTGAGTGGGTTTCCCATCAAGGGCTACCCAAATTCCAACAGTTCCACTTCAGAGAGTCTTAAACAGCTGTAGGTTAAATTCCTTAACACTGTTTCACATTATCTTATAAACATCAAGGCAAATAGTTGCTAAACTGAAGCTTTACCTTGAATCATGAAGAAGTCTGTCACTAGAAGTTAGCCTGCCCTTGATTAAAGCTTAGGGATGTTCCATGTGTTAATGCAGCATTGCCAGCATTTGTGATTACTCACATTTGGAAAAAAAAAACCCCTTTTACCAGGTGTAGATTTTCAGTGCTTTGGAACTGAATGTAGGTGTTTAGAGATTGTGTTGTGCTTGGTTTTTTTCTGATGCTTGTATGAGTGAAGTTACTTGGACAATCAATACAACACCTGGATTGATGTTGGACTAAATGAAGCAGACGATCAAGGCATAGATCTCAGTCCTGCAGTCCTTTCTGGAGCTTTGCACAAATCTCAGTGCCTTGACTGGGACTTCTGACAGCTGCTGCTCTATGTGCTAAAATTCTTAACCTCCAACTAACCACTTCTAACATGCAGCCAAATCCTGGTTCCATTTTGATTTATTTCTAATTGCCTCAGGAGGTGAAAAACAGGCAGCAGTCAAGAAGGATGTTGGTTATATTTAGGTGTTTATATCTGCTCCTTTTGATTTGGAAATTTTCAAAGAGCTTCCTTCCCAAAACCTCAGGCACAGAGGGGAATAATCATCTCTGATTTTTTATGGTTTGCAGTTTAGTAAGGCACTAGTTCAACTTGTGTGTGCCCCCTGGAGCATAGCATAGAGCAGTGATGTCAGGAGGCAGCCTCTGAAAATAAAAAGGAATTAATAACAGATGAACAAATAACTGCTTGCTCTATCTTTTCCTGATATTTTGCATGCCATTTAGCTTGTGATGAAAGCAGCAATAATTTGCATCTCTAGGTCTGCTTATTGCTTCCAAACAAGTAGCCTTTTCTTTAGTTATTTTTTTTGTTGTTGTTTATTTATTTATTTATTTATTTATTGTGTAGTGTAGAAGCTTTTCATATGCTAAATAAAGCAACAAGAGAACCTTAGACCCAGGCATGTTAAGATTTCCACAAATAGGGCATTTGTCTTCAAAGTCAAATGCACTTTAAACTGTTGCTAACTATGAAATTGTAAAAGTAAATTTAACCAAGCAGCATGATGCTTTCATATTTTTTTCCCCAGTTCCTTGGCCTGAGACACCAGTCTGTCCCTGTGCTTGCTTTCATGCCCCATGACTAATCATAGAGCAAGGACAGCAGAGGTAATGTGGTTACATGGAATCAGTATGGGGGGAAATGCCGCCTTAATCCTGTGCTGGATATAAGGAGTCTGATTTTCATCTTGTGCTCCAGTGTAAATTGTGGTGAGCTTTGTTTGACCCAGCTGAACTGCTCTTCCCTGTAGGAGGTAAATAGGCTCCCAATTTTCTCTGAATTTCACTGCAGAAGGTACAGCTTAGCACTTCTGTGTCTCAACTGGCCTATTTAGAAATCACCATTTTCTATCATGGCAAATGGAAATCTCATGAGATTCTCAAGATCCCTGTGATGCACTGCTGGCTTCACTGAGATTTGCTGGAAGTGAGCCAACAGACCCTAAAGCAAGTATTGTTGGAGCTGAATGATCTCAAAAATTCTATTCATAATCCTGAGTCAGCGGTGGATATGTCTTCACAAGGACCCAAGTTCCTTTTGTGGCTTCTGGCAGTTCAGCTTGTGAAAATATGCATGGATCTCTGGTAGCTGGGACGATAAAAGAATAGCAATTTGCATATCCTTATTGAATACAGAGACCAGCATTCATTTACAAAACAAAGCATCATAAACCTAGGTAATGAATACAAATGAAAACTTGAAAACTACAAAATTAATTGGTAAATTTTAATTACAAAGTTTTATTATGACACAGTAGCCAGCTGCGGGTCTCAGTTGGGTTTCTGTATTTAATGGCATTGTCTTTCATCCTCACTGGGGTAAAGGAAACTGTTGGAGTCAATTTTTCTCAGACCTGCTCTGTTGTCATGAAACTTGTGTGCTCAGGAAGAAAAGCGGCTGCTGAGAGCAAGAGGCAGGTCTGTCTGCAGGCACTGTGCTATAGCATGATTGGATAAGTCTTCTCATTTGTTTGTTGTTCTGTTCCTGTTTTCTTGTTTACCTTAATTTCATTTTTGTTTTCAGTTGACATGTGGTCAGTAGGGTGCATCATGGGAGAAATGATTAAAGGTGCTGTGTTGTTTCCTGGCACTGATCGTATCCTTCCATTCTGGCCCCAGCAGGTACTTCCAACCCTTTCCCTTCCAGCCCCCTCCCACTAGTGCTGACATACCTCTGTTCTGTACCTAAAGAACTGGGTTAAGTCCCACTGCAAAATCCCTGCAAACCAAAATGTCAACAAACCATTACTGCCTCTCAGCAAAAGCCTTAGGTGAAAACCACAGTAAGTACAGCACGAGGAGATGGAAAACAACATCCCACACAGTTCATGAGCATCACTTTCTGTGACCACAGTTTTGTTATTATGAATGTCTCTTTATTAATTTGGTGGTGTGTGTTTGGGAGGGGCATGTTGTACAAATGAGGAGGGTTTTTAAAGGTGATAGAAGGGTAAGCACAAGTCACTGCTTACCTCAGGGAGAGATGTTAGATGTTCTGCATTTCACATGCATTTCTGCATCTCTGTGATACTCAGACATAAATCATAGAAATACTTACTTGTTACAGACTCACTAAATTGCTTATTTGCTTTGTGCAGTTGCTCTTCAAGTGGTATTAAAGTATAAAAGTAGGAAATGGTTTCAATTTGGGCACAACTTCTTCCCAAAACTAAAATCATCACTTGGTGGTAGTTTAATGACTCAGAAGTCTGGATGTTCCTTGGGAAATTGTTGTAATGGACTTATATCTGCCATCTTTTATTTAAGTACATGGAACTATTATGTGAAAGCAGAATATATTCTTGACATCAACAAGAAGTGATTTACAGATAAACACACTAAATCAGTGGACAAGCAGACTGAGAATATATTTGTTTGCCTTAGAGACCATTCTACACTCAGGTCTGAGGCAGCCATATTTCTTATTTTGTTCCATTTTCTTATTTTGTTTCTTACTTTAGTATTTATCAGATTGTGGAACACTTGTGTGTAACAATAACTGAGATCAGTACGTGCTTGATCTAACTCCAGTCTTTTACTGCCCATAGGATCATGAATATGAGAAATGGATATGGCCCATGTACGAGTTTCCCTTCTATTTTAAATTTTGTACTTAGATGACAGAGAAGTTTCCAGAAGTTAATTTTTATGTAACTTCCTCTGTGTAGTTGTGCATGTACACTTGTGTGTGTGTATGCACATACTTACCAGCTCACTTCAGCACTTCTGACCTCATTTGCATTTTAAAGGGCTCAATATTTTGATCAAAATGTGGAAAAAGTATCATCTGAAGACCATTAAAGAAATGAAAGTCAGTAATTATATCATTAATATTTTCACAGCCTTGCCTAGTAAGATTCTAACTTGTGCTTTGTCCAAAATGCTGGGTGAGCATATCCATAGTGAAATGAGCAATACACTTTCCTTGTGTCATTGTATGATCTGGAGCACATCTCCTCTGCCTATGTGAAAGTAAACATTTCCCTTCTGTGTATTAATGGAAATCATTAGCATCGATTTGTGCTCCAGATCTGCTGTGCTTCTGTTTCCTGTCAATGTGGAGTCAAACATTTGAGCATCCCTCAGTGATGTAGTCATAACTGGTTTTATGTTCATAGACCTACATTTTATAAGCTAACATTTAAAGATAACCCCAAATAAGTCAAAAAAGAATATGTCTTAAATAGCACTTCAAAAACTGGTTTCTTTGACACAGCTGCAAGCTTGTTAAAAAGAACTTGCACAAAGCCTCTATAATTAAAGCATTGTGTGCCATCTATTATTGCAATAACTCCACAGAAATTTTCATTACCAGCTGCTTATTTCTTTGGCATTGGCCTGTAATTGAGTTCATGTTCTTCATCTTTATTTATGATACATTGCTAAACTTGCTCTATGTTTTCTGTACCTCTCTCCTTTTCTTCTGCTGTTCCATGGCTGCCTATTCCATGGAGCGAGAATGATACCATTGCTTTCTTTCAGGCTGCTCCTCAAAGCCACCTCATCTCCAAATCCATCCCCCACACCCCTTCCCTGCTGCTGAGCAGCCACGAGCAGGGGTTCAGCACTTCTGGCTCCCCTGCCCATCTGTGCAGCTGAAAGCTGCAGTTGGGAAGCTGCAAGCTCCAACCCAGCCTGCTGAGATCCAGGACCTCGTGCCATCCTCTGCCTTAAACCTTCACACAAAATGCTTAGTATTGCTGTAAAAAAGATTATTTCTTCAGACGAGTGATGGAGTTGGGCAGCTGGATTAATTCCATCAGCAGGGAATCTGAGCTCTCAGAGCTTGAGGGCAGCATACTTAAGGATGTCTTTAAGTGCAGGAGCAAGAGTAATTAAACATCCATTTCTTTAAAAAAGTTTCTTCTTTAACATAAAATGGCTTAAGCCTGGCAGTGTACCAGAATTTGCTATCAGCAGTTTTTTTCTTAACAGTCAGTGTTTCATTTCACATCCACACTGTGATTTGAAGAGTATTTAATAGTAATTTGTGTCAAATTTTATGCATAAATAGCCATGAAAAGCATTTTTGAAGCTAAAAGATTGAATATTCATGAGAAATTTGCTGTCAGTCATATATTTGACAGCAAAATTTACTATTTGCCATTTTCCAGTGGTTAAGGAGTGTAGGTCATTTGATGCTGTTACTGTTTACACAGCTAAATAGTCCATTCAGCTAGCTTCAAAAATTTCAGTAGGAAAATTCAGAAGCAGAAAAGCAGAAAATGCCTCTGAGTAAATGCAGAGTGGAGTGCTTAGCTAAGCTGCTGCTTTGTCCTACTCCTGTAATCCATCTGAATTCACTGAAATCACTGGAGTGAAACTGAGAACAGAACCCACCTCTATTCTCTTTTAAACTCCCAGTTGTGAAGAATGATTGAGAGTGTCCAAAATCTCATGGTCTTTACTGATCCTTGAAATTTTACTATTTCTCCATCATTTTTGATGCATGTGATGCACTTAATTGTGTGCTACAGCTTTTTCTTTTTTTTTCCTTTTTTTTTTTTATTTCGTATGAAAACTTAATTTCAATATTGACAGCCGTAGTTCTACTTTCAAAAAGCAATCAGCATGAAGCTTGCACCTAATTGTGCCTCGAGCAAGGACATGGTGTGTTGTGTTGCATCAGGAACAATGGGATAAGCTGGCTGTATCTGAGTCTGACTCTTGTTCCATGTGTTCTCCTCAAGATTTTATAAGGACGACTGTTAACCTTTTCTCATTGCTGCATGGATGATCTGGAGGTGTGAAGAAGGTACCTTATTCCTCTGGTGAGCTGTGAAAGTGTAGTTACACATTTTTTTTAGCTGCTGCAGGCATTTTGGTCAGACAAGGATGAATGTGCCTTTAAATCCTGTACTTGGACAAGCTCAGGGAGACAAGTATATATTCAGCAGAGAGATGTGATGTCAGTTGCTCTTACTACATGTCTTATTCTACCTTATTCTACAGCTGAAATCATACCATGCATGCTATAGGGATTGGAGTATAAAGGGATTGCAGGCTCTTGTGCTCTGTGGAAAGTGTCCTTAAATATGTGCCAGCTCTGTCCTGCTCCCTTGTCTCTTAGAGCAGTTTCCCAAGGGGTCCTATTGTTCAAGACTCCTTGAACAGCTGGAACTTTGCTTTCCAAAAATTCAGGGTCCTGACTTTACTCTTCACCTGATCCCTCAGGACTGCAAACTCCACCAGTGCGGGATCGCTGCAGCCCCGGCAGCCTTCAGTGGACTTTAGTCCTGGGCTCAATGATCCTAGAGGTCTTTTCCAACCTAAACACTTCTATGGCTATATGAAATTTCTCCCCAAAGTTGTTACGCATCAGTCATATCAGAGGTCTTGAAATCTTCAGCCAGTGCCAGTTGTGGCAGCAGATGTGTTTGTAGAGGAAGTTCTCCAGCCAGCAACAGATTTGATGAGTTTACACTTCAGCTGAGCTGCTGAAAAATGCTGGGCAGAACTTCAAAGCCATATTGTGGAATTCAGAAGACAAACAGGGCCTTTTTGAGCTCAGGAAGGAGAGCTGAATTTTAGAAGATAACCAACATCATTAAAGAGTCTCACAGAGTTGAAACTCCTTCACACCTTGAGCTGAGACTCAGTGCTCAGAAAGTGAAGAACATGACCAGTGTGAGATGAAGAAAATAGACTGAAATACATGTAAGCCATCAATACTCTTGAGGAATCTCTTTTTTAAAATTCACACTTCTGGCCATTTCATTTCAACAAAAACAAATCTATGTTTTTCAAGACTCATGTTCTGAAACAATAGTTTCACCTTTTGATAGATTCCTTCCAGGCATAGAGTTAATTTACTTACAAGCTTCACATCAAATTGATCTGCATTGCTGGTGAAATACAGAGCAGAAAAATTAGTGTAACTTCTGAAAATACTTTTTAATATACATATTTTGCCTAATAACTTTGTTTAGGTTCCATAAACAAATGCTGCTATATTGAATCTGAATGATCTATAAAGTCCAGCAGTATCTGTACACAAGTCATTTTAGCATAGGCCATAATCTTTTTTTAAAAGATGGGTTTGTACTTTCTAGGATTAGTAGCAAAATTATTTTCTCAGGCAGCAGAGAAGATCTCAATAACTGCCCTAGAACTTTCTCTTTTTTATGCAGAAAATTCAGGGTCTGTTCTGAAAACGGAGAAGAGGTTGTTGGAAACTGTTCCAGCAGACCTTCTAAGAACTAATTTTTTTGTACCTTTTCTTTGTCAGGAAATCTGAACTGATGGAAAAAGACATAGAGCCTGCAGAAATTTTGCACAGGAGTATACTGTGGTCTTACCTGTTAAAACAAGTACAGGTTTAATGGTTACAAGAGTAAGCAAAACAGCATTTTGTGATTTTCAGGGTATCATCAACAGTTAAAAATCATAAACTCCTTAGGAAAAGCAGCTTTATGTATTTGCACAATAAATTAATTCTGCTTTAAATCTGAGATGAGAATTATACTCTATTTGAAAAGTAATTTTTTGGTGTGGTTTTTCTGTGAGCAATAATGCTGAATGAGCAGTGGTTCCATGGAAACAGTACTGTTTGTGGATAAACCACCAAAAAATGAGTGCCCAGGCTGCAAAAATCCACTCCCAGCACTATTAAATGATGAAAGGTTATCCATTGCCTACTTAATTATTTTCAATACAGCAATGTAACTCTTTTAGAAATGTTTGTACTAAACACAAATTGTTTGAACTTTGACAGTGTGCTCACAGCATATAATTTTATCTTGGAAAACCTGCCATCTGTATTAATATACAAGGAAAATGAGAACACTTGCTCCTATCCAATAACACAACTTGGTTCATACATTTTGACTACTGCTCTATTGCATATTTATTATATTTTCTCATGAAGATTTTTTATTTCTCTCTTTATTCAGCCTTTTCTCTTTGCTGACTTTTCATCCTTGGAGTGATGTGTACAGCTTCCACTCCTTGGAAGTCAGAGGAAATGTAGAGAAAGAACTGATGCAAAAAATTCATGAAGTATTAGTGAGCTGAGGGTTGCTGGAGGTGGCTCAGCTGATAGATAGATATAGATATAGACCAATCTATACATGAATATACAGAATGGTGTATGTTGTTGAATATTCTTGAACTTCGAGGCCAATATTTGTCTTTCCTTAAACACTGGGCAATTGAGTAACTGTTAGTTGTTGTAAAAACTCACTCATAAAGGTCAAAAGGAACTTTTGAATAATTACACAAATGAAAACACAGAATGGTTCTGTTCTCTCCCGATTCTGGAAGAGGAGCAACCCTACAGTTTCCAGGATCCTGTTTTCTCTGTTTTGGGCTTGAGGAGTCTTTTCTTGATTTCTTATCTGAGTTGTTGCAGGAACACCTGAGATTCTGAAGCAACCTGAGCTGGTACCAACTACACTGACAGTAAAAACAGAAACATTTTGGGATTGTGCTGTATCACTAAGATCCTACTTCCTATGCTGACTCCTAGGTGGCTTTTATAAACACCTGTAACATGTTTGTGGTGTGACAGCTGTGGATGCTCCATCCCTGGAAGTGCTCAAGGCCAGGCTGTGTAAGCACAGATGAGCAGCAACTGAATGAAATACCAGCCAAAAAATAGTATTTGAAAATTTAAGGAGCCACAGATGGTCATCCAAAATGTTAATGATGGCATCTGCACAATGAACATTGCTATCTCCTAACTCCTGAATGATCAATGGTAATCTTCTTTAATAAGTTATTTGTGCTGCACGTTAGTTTTTGTTAACACCACATTCTGTTATTCCATACAAATAGCAATTATTGTTCTGAACACTGCACAGAATTTTCTGTTGCAGTCTGATTTTTACAAATGCCACATGCTTCTCAAAGTGTTCACCTTGAAACAGAAAATGCTTTATAGTTACTGTCTTGTCAGATGGTAGCATTTTCAATTCCTTTAGTGTGGGCTTTTTTGTAAACTGCGTTGGCATCAATGTGTGAATTGTGGGACTGTGGAAAAAATATGAATGTGACACTGATGTCTCCCACAGTGAAGCTGGCTAGTGTCTTTTTTAGCAGATTTATTTTTAAAAGAAAGGTCCAATTAAAAATTAAAAAAAAAAATTGGCCTATCAACTTTGCAGTTGTTGCCACAATTTGGTGTTGTGAAGAGAACTGCAGAGCTTTTCATAGTACTTATTCTAAATTTGACTAGTTATGAGCACTGAAGTGGAGCACTTAGTTTTTATTGGTGGAATATTCAGATTTAAGGAGAAAACAATTAGCAAGGTGGTTCCCTCAAAATTTTTTGATTGAAAAGAGATGATATTCCCCTGTCTATCTGTTACAAACAAAACATGCTGTGTCTGTTTTGTTTATGTTGTGCCTACCTTAAGAAAAGAAAGATTTTACACATCCTAATTTTAATTATGTCCAGAAGCAACACAAAGAGCAAATCCTGCTCCTGCAGAGCAAAGCTGGTGCAGAAGTGCTGCTGGACAGATGGAGAAAGTGCCAGGCAGGGAAGCAGGATTCCCACCAGCACCACCACTGTCCAGCACAATTCCAACAGTTCTCTCATAAACAGGCATTCTGGCTCAATTACTCGTGCTTCACAGCCCATAGTTGCTTCACAGCCCATAGCTACATCACAGTCCATAGATACTACTCGAGGAGGATTTTAGAAAAAGGCTTCTCTTTCAGGTGAACAAACATGAGAGTTTAAGTTATTTGTATTGCAGTACAACCGAAACATCCCAAGGCAAACAGTAACTCCTCCTGCAAAACCTTGCATTGAACTTAACAAAATACAATTCTTTACTCAAAAAAAGAGGGTGATTTGCACAGACATGTCATGAGAAAGAAAAAGAAAAATTGTTGTGATTTTGAGGCTAGATAGGAAGACAATAATTTGTTGTCTAAATTGTTCTTTTAATTACAAGCTACTATTTTGTACACTGTAGAAATGCTTTTAATATTTTCTGATTGAGACAGAGAAGTATTGTAAATTTTCTCTTATAGCCAAACTCAATTTCCTTATACTTGTATGGAAATTTTCAGGAATTTAATTTATCTGAGGTTTACAACTGAATTAACAAAACACTGGTTTTTAATCCTCATTTTTGAACTATATTGCATCAATGCACACAGAAAAAATGCACACTTTCAGTCTGTGCCTCTAAATAGATAAATTTACTGTGAAATCTGATTTTTTCAAAAGAAACACTTTATTGTTAATTCACAATATTATTTTCCTATTAAATTTTTATGCCTTTGTTTTAGAAAAATATGTCACTTAATCGGCAGTTCAGCTTCATGTTGTTTCCAAATAAGTAACCAAGTATTTAGAAAGCAAAGGGGAACAATCCTTAGGAGAGTATAAAGCTGCAAAGAGAAAAGGTGGTGGGTGAGCTTGAGGCTACCTGAGGTCTCAGTGATAAATCTTCATTCAGAAGATGCTCGTTTTTGATCTATATTCTTAAATCTTTGCTGTATCTCTATGTGGCCACCTTAATGTTACTAAATACTGTATCGTTAGTGCCAGAGGCAAGCTAATAAGTCCAGGTTAGAGCCCTTCTTCTGTCTTAAATCATACAGATGCTGTTGTGAAGAGTTGACACATTTCCTTGATCTTGCTTGGGGCAGTGGACAGCTGAACTGATTCAAATAGCTTTTAAGCAGACATTCCATCATTTTCTAGACCTTTGGGTTGGAATTCTTTCCAACTGTAAATCCTGTCAATCTGTCTAACATTTGCTTAATTTCAAGGGGAAAAAAGGGTCCTCTTTTTTTTTCTTCTTAAGAGATTTTTTGGTTTTTTGTTTATTTGTTTGTTTGTTTGGGTTTTTGGTGGTTTTTTTAGTATCCTGGAAAACTTCCATCAGAGTTCCATGATCACTAACTTTTAGTACTGTTTTTAAATAACATCAATAGTTACAATCTTTAATTGATTCATGTCACCTACTGTAGATTTTGATTCACATTAGGACTGTCCTGTAGTCGTATTTGTTTCCTGCAGAATTGCTGAAGCTAATGCTGACTGGCAGCTTGAGAAAGCTGTTTCTTTGCTTTGATGTGTAGACCTCAGATTTTTTTCCAAGACTTTTTTTTAATCTCATACCATGATAGGTACAACTTCTAATCACCAGGTGCATCAAAGATGCATCACACGTGGTCACTGCATAAAACATTACAGTAAAATGGAGCTGGACCAGCAGAATATAATCCAGTGGTTTTAAGGTGTAGGTAAGGGGAGAACCATTACTAGAGAGAATATGTGTGTGCCCAGCTGACTAAAACATATATCTAACTGCTTTCATTTAGCATGGTTTTGTTATTGCTATTATCAGGACAAAAACAGTCCTGAGTTTGTGTGTCAATTTTTGTGTGTGTGTGTGTACATGTAAATGCATCTAAAGAGCAAATAAATGTATTTTATTTAAGGGGTTTGGCTGTATATGAACAACATAAGTCAGAAAAAAATACAGTAAAGAAGCACAATTACCCATTCAGATCATTCATTACTCAAAACCAGTCCCTGAGGTTGCTGTGACATAAAGCCTGACCTTTTGGCTCTTGGTAAGAGCAGGGCTGTAAAAGGTCCAGTGCTATCCTGCAAATCAAGTCCAGTCAAGGAGCAGAACATGGTGACTCTGCCAGTTCCGTTGCCTTTGGCTCTGGTTTTTGCACTGGTGACTCCATCTCAAAATGTCCCAGTTGTGGGTGGTAGCCTGCTTGTTTTTTCTTAGTGAGAGCCTTTCTGTCAGCTTAGAAGGAATGTGTGCAGTGGGAGCTGATCTCTCTGTGTATTTTCCTTCTCCCTTCTCCATCATCACTGACAGTGGTTCGCATCATGTTAGCCTTTCTCTGAGAACTTCTTGTACCCCTTTTCCCTTATTGCTCATATCTAGGGCATCTTTCAAGATGTTCCCTCTCAGTGTGTCCAAGTCCCATATAATTCTGTGATCCCAAAGATCAGTTTTTCCTTGGCCTTTATTAAATGCCTGGGAGATGGTTCACCTGCTCTGTACACGGGTGGTCTCCTTTGAAGCAAGTCCTGTGTTTGGCCCTCCCTGGTTATCTAACACTTCACTCAACATAGAAAGGTAATGCTTCCAGTGATGATTTTAGAACTTGGCTCTCTCACCCATTTAGCTTCTCTTGGCACAGCTAACAGCCTCTTCATTGCTGTACTCTCTCTTCTTCTCTGCAAAGCATTTACACACTCTGTATTCCCAAGTTCCTCAGAGACCTGCTTCTGAAGCAGTTCAGCTAGCAGTCACTGAGGTATCTTGACTTGAACTCAAGTTTAAAATGTCAAACCACTTAATTTTCTAATGAAATATTTAATGAAATATTCAGACTACTCTTTGAGCAGATGTAGTCTTAGATAACTTTACTGTTGCTGTAATTGTTCAGTTTTCTGTTGATAAAAAAAGTATTTTTCATGGACAACACAAGATAAGCTACATACAACCTACAGAGGGTGTGTGTGGGAGGGGCTTTTCTACATAAATCTTCATGTTAGTTTAAAAAATAAGAGGTATTCAGAAAAATCTTTTCAGACTGCTGCTATTTCTAGCAACCTTTTTCAGCTGAAAATAAAACCATTTAAAAGACTGCTTTGGAATTCTTAAAGCATATGTTTAAATGATTTTCATTCATTTAAACATTTTTGATTAGTAAACCTGCAATTTTAAAACAAATTATTAGCTTTTTTTTTGTTCAAATAAGATAGTTAAGGTAAATACAAATTTAGTCTGTCTTTACTTTCCAAGATACATGAAAAGACTGTTTTCATTTTTCTAAAATAATTTTTAAAAACAGAAATTGCTACTGCAATTTTTTGGCCTATTTTTTTTCTGTTATCTTTCTTAATATTTTGAGAATTCCTCCACACTTATGATACTGATGAAAATAATAAGAGAATACTTTTAAGAAAAGAAATGTTTGTGCTGAAATGCTTTGAATCTTTGTATTTTAAAAGTCTTTTCTTTCTAGTGTGCTCTTAGCAAATCTCCCTTCATCGTACTTCCTAATATCAAGGTACCCATGGCTGCATGTAATCCTTTTTTTTTTTCCCTTGTAGTCATCAGGTTCTTAGCTCTGTGAATTAGTGTGATGTACAGATGTTACTGATAATTTGCTTTTTGGTTAGCACAGTCAGTCTTCTTCTGAATGTGGCTGAAAGAGCTACATAACACCCATCAGGTGCCTAAATGTTAGCACAAGAAAACTAAAATATTAACACCTCAACAGATAGAAAGCTCAGTATGAAATGCCTGTAATACACTTTCTTTTTAGTCATTAGGGCCTGTTTCCCATTAGCCAGTATCAGATTAGCAATGTAGCTGTCACTTTTTCAGTTAAAGAGAAACATCTGTCTACACCTGTGCATAATTTGTTAACAGAAAATTAATTCCAGTACATTCTTATAAAATCAAACAAATTGTTTTTGAGGGGTTGCTGTTTGGCTAGTATTGGAAAAATTAGCATCAATGAAGTTATTGGAGAGAGTAAAGTGCAAAGCAGATGAGTGGAAGAAGTTTTTTGTCCTGTGCAGAACTTCTTTAAGCCAGCTGGGTCTCCCTCTCCACAGACTGAATAGGGAGGCAGGTGCACAAGCTGATGCACTGACAATTATCTGCATGTAAGAAACGGCAGTGCAAGTCACTGGATTTTAAGTTTAAAAAAAAAATGGTAACAAGCATTGACCCAGGGAGAAGAATCTGTGTGTTGTTCTGTGGTGGTCATGGTTTTAGAACTGCACAATTTCCTGCAGCTGTGTGAGTTGTGTGTGAGAGTTTTTCCCTTTGCAGACTGTTGGACCTGGAGGAATAGTGAGACGAGAAGGAAAGATAGTGACTGCAAAGATGTTATGAAGGGAGTTAAATAACTCTGAGAATTCTCAAAGAACACAAGCAGAAATGTCAGGAGGCTACATGGGGGCTTGCATTTTGTTTCCCTTAACTAATGGTGTTCAGATATTGATCAGTGGAATAAAGTTATTGAGCAGCTGGGAACACCCTGTCCAGAATTCATGAAGAAGCTGCAGCCAACAGTACGGAACTATGTTGAGAACAGACCCAAGTATGCTGGCCTCACTTTCCCCAAACTTTTTCCAGACTCTCTCTTCCCAGCAGACTCGGAACACAACAAACTCAAAGGTATGTCTGACAAAGGGACATGGTTCATGTGCAACAGCTGCAGTGGAATTAAGCCTTTTCCAATTTTTCTTCTCTCTAGTTGCACTCCATTTAATGCACTTAGCTGCAGACCAGTGATTGCATGGGTTTTGTTCAGCTGAGAGGCAGGCTTTGGAAATGGTTTTTGGAGATCCTGGTGCTTGAGCAGCCAAGGGAACATAATCACTGATGCACTGAGAATATTCCCATGGTGTTCCATGTGATGATCCTGTGCCACAAGGAATTGAGGTGTTCCTTTGTCGCTGTCGAGGCAGGACGGGAATGAGAAGACTGACCAGAAAGCTGTGAGAGTAAAATTCCAATTTATTCAAAATACATTGCTCTTTTATACAGAGCTTCGTGAGGACCAACTCCATTGGTTCTGAAGTGAAAACAACCCACACCATTGGCACAAAGTGCTTGACGCACAGTGATAGAACTTAACTATAAATAATGTGAAAAACAAGAGAGATAAAGAATTATTTACATTCTTCTCCAGCTCCTTCCCAGGCTTCTGCCTGGCTAGAAACTCTAGTTTCTCTCTTTGACTGAATCTGAGTCCCACATGCCTTTATTCTTATTCTTGAACTTGTAACACAAAGGAACAATGGAACTTCCATTGGGAGATCTCAGCGCTTGCACTGGCTTTTTTTTAGGTAAAAAATACCAGTTCAGCCAAATGCCTGCCTCATAGCTCTACCTTTACTAGAAAATACAAATATATTATCAACATCAGCCAAAATTAAGTAGCCAAGGATTAATATCCACTGGGGTGGATTTCTTTTTTTGAAAAATCCTGTGGGCCACTTAAGATATGTGAAGTAGAAAATTAACTTAATTGCAGTGTGATTAGATATCCCCCTGTAGAAGAAAAATTGCCATGATTTTAATAATGTATTGAAGTATTTTTTCACTTGAATGGGGCATTGACCTTCAATGGGAAAGAGTGATTATTGGGTGCTTAGTACGCAGCCCTGGAGCCCCTGCAGACCTGTGCTGTACTGGCTCTGCACCACTCCAGTCCTTGGAGCCACCCACCACAGTGGCATTTAGTGTTTTTCAATTGCTTACAATTTGCATGTCATTACATGACCCAGAATTTTCTTCCAGTTAACAACTGCTTCATAGCCAAGCTGCTGTCCTGGCTCTGGGAGTAAAGGGAAAGGTCTGGGCAGATGCTTTCGGATACACAGAATTTTATACTCCTACCACAACACAAATGAATAATGGAATTTTCCTACATTTGCAGCTAAAGAATAAAAATTACTGTCAAACAGTGCTGTTATCCTTTGGGTACAGAGAGCAGATACATTTGAGCATCCTGAATGCCAGTTATGAAGATACAGCCACGAAGCAAAAATTCAGGAATCCCTACTTCTGCAGCCTTGTATCATCCCATGCCCTGCCTAAATATTTCACCATAATGTAATGTTAGTGGTTTAATTAGACACTCACCCATGTATGATGAGATACCTAATAATATCTTTGCACTTGCTGCTCTTTGCAGCTTTTTTCCCTTTGATTGTCTTTTTCATTTACACAGCAAATAATTCTGAGCATCCGAGATCTTAGAACACTATATGGTTAATAATAACAATAATAACAGAAATATATGTTGTTACAATTTTTTCATGTGGGTTAAGATGTTATTATATTTTTTACAAACTCCAACTAGGAAAAATCCATTTGGGTAATATAAAGCTGAGTTTGTGGCTTTGTTGTGGCATTGTTTGCCTGATAGGCACAATGGAATATATTATCAGGTAAAATAAATCAATGCTGCAATGTAAAATTCAATGTTTGTATGTATATATATATATAGATGTATATATATCTATATATATGTGTGTATATGCAGTGCAGGATTATGTGCCCCACTGATTTAAATTTCATTATGCAGAACAAACAAGACTCAAGCAGTTCCAAACACTTCCATACCACAAGGGTACAGATTTGAAATTATTGCTTCTAAGGGGATGCCTTAAGATTAGTCTAATCTCTATACCTCATTAAAATGTTTCATGCTTCACAGCAGGTTAGGTGAGAAACTTTAAAACATCCAGAGAAGTGCGGAGGTTTTTCTGTGCCAGTCTAAGAGTGCCTGTAAGTTTCAGGCTTTGATTTAGTAATGCCATGCCTTTAGATTTCTTTATGTGAACTTTTGTATTTGGATCCTGGTAATAATCACAGATATATCAAGCATGGGATATTATTCATCCCTCTGTGTGGAATCTGCACATATGTAAAATGTTACTAAATCTTGTTAGGGAGCTTATGGTGTCAGCCCTGATTTTGGCATCTTTCTAATGAATCAGACCTAAAATGATTACTGAAGAGCTCTTGCTATGAGGAGGCAAGGGAGCAGAAGTACACACACGACCAATTCCTCAAAGGGTTGTGCCACTGCTATTTTCCTACCCCTACTAATCCTCCTCTGGAGGCAGAGGTTGTTTTGTACTAACGCTGTGTTTGTCTGCTTCCCTTGTTCCAGCCAGCCAAGCCAGGGACCTCTTATCAAAGATGCTGGTCATTGATCCGGCCAAGAGGATATCAGTAGATGAAGCCTTACAGCATCCATACATTAATGTCTGGTACGACCCAGCAGAGGTGGAGGCGGTAAGTGAGGCAGCACTCCTCCCTTCAGAATGCCAAGCACAAATGGGATTCAGGGATTCCTGCTGCTTTACAGCAGCAGGATAATGAGCATGCTGGGAAGAAACAATGCTGCGACAGCAGTGGTCTGGGGATTGATGTGAAATGACATCTGTAGGGACAGAATATCTCTCTATTAGATTAACTGATAATAGTTGGGAGGAACAAAAACACCTCAAGAATATGAAGCCATTTTCTGCTTTCTTCTAGAAAGGATTTTGAATCCACTAGCTCACCTTTTTAGCTATAGAAATTAATCTGGCAAAAGATACTATCTTTCTTTCCAAACCTTTCCATGTGGAAGACAGCAAACACCACTTTTTATGTCTGTGTTGAAAGATATATGTAAAGAGGAGGAGAATTAAGCAAAAAAATAATTGGGATTCTGAAAAAAATCCTGAAGTCAGAATTCAGAAAAAGCTTAGCAGGACATAACTTTTTTCCACAAAATGAAAGAGGGGCTCAGGTGTTTTCCTGGGCTATGGTTTAATGCACAGTATCATGTATACACTGTGTAGGAACAGAAATGGATTTTTTCTTCTAATCCTGTCAAGCCCCATGTAAGCCTTGGTGAGGCTGGTGTTAACAGGGATAAGTGTAATCTGTCAGCACTTCAGTGACATGGTATAAAAGGTATGGTATAATGGGTATAGGTATAAATTCAGAGAGGTGCCTGTATGAAATATATAATATTAATATATAATATATAATACCCTCTATGAAATATATGAAAACAGGTTTAGAAATCTGATTTAGCCACCATAGGAAATGAAGACCTTGTAAAATTAAATCACTTCTGTTTAGTGATACGCTCCAATTCAGTCTGTGCTCTTGAAAGTGCAGTAAACTTCAAAAGTAAATTGAATGTTCAAACCCCCATGAAATTTCCAGCACATGGGATTTTTTCAGAGGATGTTATTTAGGAGTACTTTATAGGGCTTTATTTTGCCAGTCTCATTTTCAGAGGAAAAGTTAAATTGGAAGACTTTCTTTTCACAATGAAATTATAAATTATAAATATCCATCTGTTCATGCTGATACACCTTCAGTGGTTAGCTATAAGTAATTTACTAATAATTTTCTGGAGGAAAAAAACCCCAAAACTATTTGTAGAATATTGGTGGTTTTCTGTTCTTGCTCAGAAGGGTTTTCTAAAGCAAGTACTCCACTGAGATATCTGCCCTTTTACAACTGCAGAAGAGTTAGGATCAAATTCAGTAAATATTTCCTAATGCCATGGGCAATGGGGAAATTACTAATCTCGTATTTTTGTTGGATCTTACCAAATTGATAGCAGGCTTAGAATTTAAAAGACTTCTAAAAACATCCAACAAATTAGCTGTTGGAGAGGTAGATACTTTTGCTTATTCACCTAATAATCTGACTCTGTAAATTTGACTTTACTGAACAAAACCACAGTAGTTATAATAGGGTACAACTGAACAAAATATAGTATTTGAATGACATTTCAAAGCCTAAGAATGGCCATGTGGCTCGTTAATGTTGAATTTGCAGCATGATGAGACTCTATAAGGCAACCCTGCTCTTTCACAGACTGCCCTACAAATGTGCAGCCAGGGAACCTGACATGAAAGCAATGGGAAAATTAGTGACAGAGTTGTGCTTGGTCACTTGCATAATGCTTAACTTCCCACTATTTTTCCTGGTTCCCCCACTGGGATTTAGAAGCCTGCAGCGTGTTGCATCTGCCCATGTTCACTGCACTCTTTTTTTTTTTTTTTGTAATACCTGATAAGCACTTTTCCACAGAAGTCTTTCATCATGTAGCTAAAGGTTTGGTAGTGGGATGTTTTAGGATTTTTTAAAGTTCTCCTCCCATATTGTGATATGAGACAGAATTCCTCCCACTATCAGTAATCCTGTACAGTAGGGATAACAGAAATTAAGATACAATGATATTAAACAAGATGATATTTTCAGCCAGTATAGCACTGGAGAGGGGGGAATTAGGTAACTTCTGCTATCTAGTTAGATTCCTCCTTCTCCCCAGTAAATGTCTTCATCAAAAGCAGCCAGGCATCTGTACAGAGTCCATTTCATTCAGGAGCATGAGAGGACAGGTAACTGAAAGCATTTAATGTGACAGGAATTTTGAAGTGAGCTGTTGCAGCATTTTTAAATGTCAGCATGTGCTGGAGTAGACAATGCAGAGCACTGAAGCCAGCTCAGGGAATAAGCAGAGAATTCGGTGTCAAAGTTTAACCTGGAGGTAACAACCCTCAGTGTCTGCTCAGATTTACAGCATTATAAATGTGAGGGAAACAGATAAAACAGCCCTTCCCAGTTAAAAAGCAGACTAGTGAGACAGGTACAGTCTCTTTTTATAAGTCTATTATAAGTTTATGGTCTTTCAGAGACTGTGTGAAGGAAATAAAACTATTATATCTTGTTCTAATGTTTCTAATGTTTGCCAGTCTTGGCAAACACCGTGCACAAATGGGAAGTGCTGGGAATGCAATACTCTTTCCCCCACAATGTGTCCCAGCATTAAACTCTTCTGGTGACCCTAAAAGCCAAGTGTGATTCCCTGACCCAGAGAGGAAGATGAGCTGTTATTAGATGTAGGACTTGCTACTCACCAGCCACAGGAGGTTACTCAAACAGTGCTGTGGCTCTCCCACAGAACTTCTGCATGAAATAAACCTCAGCCAAAGCCCTCACTAGCTCTGAAACAGCAACATACAGCTAGAAACAGGCCTTGCACAGCTTTTGAGCTTACCTGTGGATTTTGGATTTACAGGGAATTCTTGTGGCTAACATAGGTAGTTTGCCAGGTTCTTTTAAGTACATGCAGCTTGCCACAGTATCTCGGATGAGAAAGTCACAGTGTGAGGTTCCCCAGAGCATACACCATTGTTCTGAAATTATTTTGAATAGCATTACAGTTAAGATCATTTCTGTGTTCAGCCAATGACACTAATATATGTGTTTTTAAAAAGTAGGAGAACATGCAGAACATGTACAGGAGAACACGTATGGCTCGGGTTGTGTGGAATTCCCAGATGTTGAAATCTGTTATCAATCTTCACACCTAATTTAAATGTAGGAAAACAAAATTTCACAGGGCAAAAGTATTATTTACTAATACTATACAGGAGGTCTACTGTAAAATCAGAATAGGAACTTACAGAACTTACTTCTCTGTTTTATTCTTTAGTTCAAGACTCTCCTAGAAGTTTTGTTTTGTTTTGTTTTGGGTTTTTTTTTTTGCACAACTGTATCAGTTCCACAAATATTATGTTTATTGCTTTTATGTTTATTACTTTGATGTTAGAATATTTAGCTATATAACACCAATTTGGACTATTCTATGAATAAATGACACACATGATACCTATTCTCCCTCCAATTGCTCTGGTTCTGTTTTCTGGAAAGAAGAGGTTTACAATATCTCTTGCGTCTACATGCAGACTATCCTGTTTATTGTAGATAATCTCAGTATCTCCCTGATGACATATTAGCTTCTCTGTTTTCCTGTCTGAAAATTCTGTGCTTGAGACTGTTTTAAATTACCCAGCTGCTTTTTTTTTTTTTTTTTCTTGAAGCTGCTATATATTCTCACCCTTCTTTGAGATGATTTGTGAATAAATCCTGAATCTGGTATTTAATCTTTCATATCTATCCTAATGTTTATACCTATTCACAGGTCACGGGGTTTTATCCCAAAATGATCAAATTGCAAATAAAATGGATTCCTACACATTGCTTTAGCACAGAAAAGTTATTCCTTTTGCTATTGGTATATTCAAAGAAACCATTAATGTCATATTGGATTCCATTTTGGAACCTTTTGAATGTATGTATGATGTCATATTGATTCCTACTTGGGAAAACTTGTTCCATTTCATGGGAACAAATCCAGTAGCAAAATTTGCTGTAGATTATTATGTGACGTTTCTGTTAACTGGTTTCAAAATTTATCTTGAACTTTCCTGTACCTGCAGTTATTGTTTGTTATTTGATATGTGCCATCCATTAGAAGAGAGATTTCTATGACTCAGAAAGATCAGGTGTTAAAAATATTCCTTTCAAGCATTCCTCTATGTCTGACAGTATTTTACAGCAGTGATAGATTTTGTGGGGTTTTATTCACTGTAACTCATACAGCTTTCATTCTTGGTTTTATTTTCATAGGATTTATATTTCACTGGCGTATTTCTGCATCTAGGACCATCCACAGGGGGTTTAGTTGTGAATTATCATTCATTTTTCTGTGCATGCCAATCTGTGTGTTCCCTTCTATTAATGTGATGCTGTTTCCAGTGTTACTAATGAAAAAAACCTTGGTTTATGGTTCTCAGTCTGAGGTCCAGGACAGAAACTGCTGCTGTATTGTCTTAGCCCTATATAGACGATCTATAACTAACTGACCAGCTGTTAAATACAATTTTTAAAAATTAGATGTCAGAATAAAAAAAAAAAATCACTGACCTCTTCTTTTACCTGTGAGTGCTAAACATCCGTTATGATGGAGAAGCACTTTGGAGAGCTCTGTGACCTTGGCAAACACACTTCAAAGAAGGTGTAACCTTCACTGCATGACATAAGCAAGGCTGTCAGGTTGTGCATCTTTTCTGCTCTTCTTTTCTCTTGGTCAGCTCTGTATGTATAGATGTTGTATAGAAAGCCCTCGATGAGTTGCCACATTTTTTAGCACTCGGTTACAGGGCTTGGTTTTCTGCTCAGAGATTGATGGTGTTCATCTGTTGTCTCACAAAAGAAGTGTACAGCTCTGCTTTGTGCACAGGCACAGATACTTCCTCAACAACATCTATCCATTCATAGCTGATTGATTACGGAAGCTGAACACAGCTTCTGCAAAAGTCTTTGTTCATGTCAGTGAGGAGGAGTGGTTAGAGAAGAAAGAGGCATTTTTTTTTCTTATTTTCTTCTTTGAACCAAATCTTTTAATCTTTTTCCGGCTTGCTTGTTGTATCTTCAAGCTGTTCAGTCATCTGCGTGTAGCCCAGTAATCTTGACTCCTGCTGCATGGCATCCTTATGGTCCAGCTGTTCAGAAATAGCTCAGTCTATGATTTCGTTGATGCACATAATGTGTGGAGTTTTCCAAAAGCCTCTGCAGAAAATCCAAGGAACAAATGGGCCCAGAGTCATCTCTTCTTCCATATCCATAGCTGAAATCATCCCTAGCCCACTGTGGAATCCCTTGGCAATACAGAGTGAAATCCCAAGAACTTTCTAATAAAGAGATGCCAGACCTCTAGTGACAAGCACACTGGTGTACTTGGGCTTGCACTGCAAAAATAAATATATGAATGGTGTCAGTAACACAATTTAAGTTGCAGCAAAGCACCAAGGAATTTTTGTATTCACTTGTTCTAAGGACCTAAGCTATTTAACAAGATGTTTAACCTCACACCATTAATGTTTGCATTCTCAGTCCCTCTTTTATGTGCATTATCTTGCTAATTCCATCGCTGCTCCGTTGTGCTGCTCCACAACTGCCCCAGACCCTGCAATTCTGGGAAGAGATGCAGACTCAGGCCTTACTCTGCCAAGCTTTCTAAAAACAGCTCATCCCAAGGTCTCCACTGTGCTGGCACTAGCCCTGCAGAGGCAGGGACAGAGATGGCAGGGTTTGCTTGAGTGTGAGTTCCAGCCCATTTCCCTTGCCTTCTAGCATTGGCATACAAACCGATCTGTTTTCTTTGGGAAAGTGAGAATACATCGGTGTCAACATATGTTTTGGTTTTTTTCTCTAGTGTAAAGCTTCCCCTCTCTGGATATTACAATGGTATTTAACAAATCCAGTAGTCTCTTGCTGTTTATCTGACAACATAAACTCCCCCCTTGTCTTTTGTGTATTTTGCTTTTTTGTTTGTTTTTTTGGTTGGTTTTGTGTAATTGTTTGCCTTTTTTTTTTTTTCCAGAAAGAAACCCCTGTTGGGTTGGTATTTTTTAAATTTTTATTATGTCCAATGAATGTTACATTTAATACAAAAATATTTTGAAAATCAATTTGTAAAATGGAAAAGCCAAGAGCCATTGAAACAACAGGGGGGTGTTTTAGTACCTACAAGAAAAAAATATAATTAATTCCTTTGCTTCTGCATCCAAAAATAAATTATATTCTTCATTAGTGTTGGCAGTGCAACTGCTTGCAAATAAATCTGTTTTGGGGAGAAAATGGCTGCCTTAAACTGAACCTGGATGCTGCCACCCATAGGATTGATCCACACCCTGCCTTGATTTGATACTACTTGAACTCCGTGCTTTTTCTGAGACCTCCAGAATCGCAGAATCAGCTGGGTTGGAAAAGACCTTGGAGATCATCAATCCAACCTATGACCTAATACCACCTTATCAACTAAACCATGGCACCAAGTGCCACACCCAGTCTGTTTTCAGACACCTTAAAAAAGTAAACTATGTAACTCTCATTTAGCATGTGCAGTATGAAGGGTTTATAAGAACGCCTATAACACTGCAGCTGCATACACATGGAAAGTTAATGATTATGAACTCAGTCATTTTCTAAGATGTTTGATTTAGGTAGCAAAGTCAGTTTTAGGCAAAGCTTTGCACCACGACTAAAATCAGGTGCCCAGGAGGGCGTTGGTATGGCAGCTGCTCTGATTGTTCCATTGCTGAGACAATTCTTTCTTATTATCTTTAAAAACCTCCAGACCTCCCTCTAATTTTAGAAATTGGTTTTTTAAAAAGCCACAAAACAAACAAGTTAGTAGAAAAGGGGTGGTCAGCATGTAGGGGATAACAATATATTGATAACAGTGTACTAAGCTTTGTGGTTCTCCTATGAATTAATGAGAATTGTGGGAAGATATATTCTCAAAATAGTTTTGGTATTCTCAGCTCATTTCTGTGCCTTGAATCAATAAAAAGGTGAGGACTCAGGGAATTTTGATGGGAAAGCTTCCCTTCTCCCAGTGTGAAGCACAGGCCTGGCCTCTCAGCAGAGCTCCACTGGACTATGCCCTGCACAGAGTGGTTACATACCCTGCCTCTGTGAAGAGCAGGGATTTATTCATGCTACTGTCTTGCTGCATATTTGTCACCCTTGGCTCCCTCATGCCTGCCAAGAGCCACATCTCATAGCTGTGGGTTCTGCTAACTCACAAGTAAAAAGTCTGCAATGTCAGCGCTGGCAGAGCAGTAGAATGCTGTGCAGGTGCAGCTCCTGGCATCCTGCAGTGTGTGAAGGACAGCTTGGTTGCTCTCCTTTGTTTGGCTCCAGAGAAAAATAGGAGCTCGGTACTGAGTGAGATTATTGTGGGCTCTCTCCCTGGAAAATGCCTTTGTTTCAAGAGTGTATTAATCTACGCAATGATTAGTGACGATTTTCTTGGTGCTTATTAGCTAATTACCCCAGCTTAAGATGTAGCTGAAATAAATTAGAAGATAAATAAGGCAAAGATTCTGTGGTTGTGTGAATTGAGAACAGGTGCATCTGATCACTTGTTCCTTTTGATTATGCAATTTATGTTTGGGAATTAAAGTAGTAAATTAAATATATCCTCTTATTTCTGTCTGGGGAGAAAAACTTGTATTTCTCTTTGAGGTGTAAAAAGAAGCAATTTTACCCCCACCTATGTTTTTTGTAGGCTTTTCCCTGAAGCTTTTAGAAAGCTACTTTCAGGATATTCTTGGTTTGCCTGTTCCCTTTGCACCTGGAAGAGAAGAGGTGGCTCTGTCACTGTGGTTCAGCTGTAGTTCAGCCAAATACCTCCTCTGCTGCTCCTTGGCTTGGCCAGCTTTCTCTGGTAGGAAATGCATGTTCCAGGGCTGGCTAGGTGGCTGAACAGGAGCCCAGCAGGCTCAGCTGGAGGAGTGGAGCTTACTTATCACACCCCACTGATCAGGGGAGAGGATCACCTGTACTCTGGTACATCCAGCTCTCAGACAACACTGTCATCAGGAGCGCAGAATCCCCACAGAGGTTGTGCTGATCTTGGTGGTATCAGGACTCTCTGGAAAGGCGTGAGAAGAGTGTTTATGATGAATAAGAGAACAGCTGCATTGGTCTGGGACTCAGACTCTTACAGGGCTGTGTCTTTGCTGATATAACAAAACCTTGGGTACCCATGCTGAGGTCTGGCACTCACTTTAATTCATGACATGTTTCCTCAGCACCTTCTCAGGTATGAGATTTAGTAATCTATAAATTCATTTAATCCCCTTATCTTCAGCCCTGATACAAATGGCATGCTGGGGAAACATCCCTTGTTTTCAGTGGACTTGTGCAGTTCAGCTATCATGTAATTTTCCATGTCACTGAGCTATTACTTTTTCAGTTGTATTTGTAGCATGCAAATGGCTTAATGGACTGATGGAGTTAGACTCCTGAGAGAAAATTTCTAAATTCTTACTGATTCAGGGAAACAGCTTGGTAAATATGCATTTAATAGGAGGATGTTTTGAAGGGGACACAACGGCAAGCGCCCAAGATGGAAGTCAGAGGAAATACATCTGAGCAAGAAAAATGTTGTGGATCTTGTTTCCATCTTCATTATGTAATCTTTCCTCAGATGCTGGAGCTTCTTGGTAGAAGGAAGGAGGGGAAAGTCTTCTGCCTTCCTTGGCTGCTGTTTTTGGCAGACAGCATCAGGAGAGGCAATGAACATATGACTTAGTTGCCCAATAAAAGCAGGTGTTCAGGCTCCCTGAAATTCTAGGTGCCTGTGTCTCAGTAAATTCCAGTAACACTCAGTTCTCTGATGTTCCCATCAACTAAAAGAAACACAATAAAATAAAAAAAACCCAAAACTTTCTGTCCAAAGTAAAGTTAGATAAAAAAACATACTGTAAATTTTGGCAATTTGGAATATGAATAACTGTCGCAGGGAGACTTAATTAAAAATTAGAGTTATTTTGTAAAGTTTGTATAGCAGCAAATCTAAGAAGAAAATTAAAAATTAATATGTTAATGTTACTACTAATTAATCAAGACTGATATTTGTTTGGTATTTTGACAATACCTCTCTGCTGGTACAAATAATTTAGGTGTGGAGTTTCAGGGCTCAGTACAAGCACAATGATGTTATTGATGTGGGTTTTATTTCAACTGCAGCTATGCTTCCTTTTTAAGAAATGAAAACAGAGAAGTATGTTGATTTCTTCTACAAAAAGAGTTGACTTCCAGAAGTGTTAATCTCCTTAATATTCAAATGTGTTTCAGATGTTTTTGCATGTACAGGATGGATTGCAAAAAGAGAGAGGAGAAATTATCTTTAATTAAGTAATTAGTCCTGATTGTTTACAGTATAATTGACAATTGACTAAACAGCTGTGTTTCTTTCCTGCAGCCTCCTCCTCAGATATATGATAAACAGCTGGATGAAAGGGAACATACAATCGAGGAATGGAAAGGTAATTGCAGTTTAGAATTAACATGGGAAGGGGTCTTTTAGTGACAAAATAGCAAAAACAGCAAAAATATGGAAACTGTTCTGAGGGCTATCATTATCTACATAGGTTAATGTTAACTCAGGAGGTGTGGATTCCAGTGCTTCACTGAAATCCAGGGATATCATCTAGAGAGAAGAATACTGTTCAGCAAGGCAACGCATCAGAATTTTAGCCACAGTAAAAGGTGTTGTGATACTGTGCTGCGGCTCTTCTAGATAAAGCAGCATTAAACAGTTCTCCTGCTCTGGTTGATTCCCATTTGTCTCCATTCATCTCCAAAAAGAGATGAGAGGAGAGGAGGGGAATGAAAGAGAGAGGTCTTAGGTGAGTAGAGCTGTCAGACTTGGGAAGACAAGGCAGGGCAGACTTAGGAAGCTCAGGGCTACAGCACAGTGTGGTAGTTGTTTTGTTCCTGATCACAGGCACTGGCCTCTGTCAGTAACTGTCACAATTCTCTCTTCCAGAACTCATCTACAAAGAAGTAATGAATTCTGAAGAAAAGACTAAAAATGGAGTAGTAAAAGGACAGCCTTCTCCTTCAGGTACTCGGCCCCATTGAATAACCTTGATGTGTTCTGTACTGGCAAAGAGCGAATGGAGATTGCTGAAGGCTTAGGCTACACTTGCGGTTATGCAGGCCAATGAAGAAGTTTTTATGAGATCCAGTGCTTCTAATGGGTTGACCTTTATTAATTGTACTCCAGTGTCATGTTAATAGCATACTTTAAAAATTATCTTCTTGCTATTTAAGAGATAGTTGTGCTGGTACTGTCTTTGGTTACAGATTTTATTCTTCTGAGTGTGGAGGTTTCTCTCACACTAGTATTTTCATACTGCTTATGGATGGATAACTGAACCAATACTTTGCTAATTAAAACAAGAAAAATTGGTGATGCTGACACATTATCTCTTGGACACACAGCACTGCACACGGGACCCCCCACCCCAGCCCCATGTTGTTGTCTGGTACTAATCTGGTAGTCTATCCACTCAGAAGTCTAATCACATTAGAACTGGCTGACAGCACCTGATGACACTTCAGTGAGAAAGGAAAGTTGCCTTTAACCACTGACTCTTAAAGTCCTGTCACAAAAAAAAACCCACAGCTAATTTTTTTCTGAGTAAAATTCACATCAACAGTCTTTTCGCAGAAATGCAAATTGTCACTGCCAGTACACAGAAATACATATTTGTGAAGGTAGTTTCACTGACAAGCTTGAAGTGCCCAGATTTTGAGCACAGTGTTCCAGCAGTATTTATGAGTAAAACTGCCTTTCCTTAAAGTATAATAATTTAACTCCGTGTTCTCTGTATATCTTCAGAGAGAATTTTTTTTCACTCTCATTTTTCACTTGGTGCTGAGCCAAAGTAATGTTAGAACAAGAATGCATCACTAGCAACTGACAGGACAAGGAGAAACATGGCAATAATGAAGGGATTTAATAAAGTGCTGGGTGGTGGTGTTGGAGCACAAGCCCTGCACCTGCATTTTGACATGAATGAAGTAATATATTGGAAATAATCCACTGTGCTCTTGCCAAGTAGCAAAGAACAGAACTTGTAGATTTAATTTACTGAACTAATGGTGCCACCACTGAAAAGAAATCTGGGACCCTAAAAATTATCTGATAAATTCTCATTCTTAAATTTTTATCCCTTGCAGAATTGTGGCTGCAGGTTGATTTATGATCAAGAAACACTGTAGTTGCATGTTTCAGGAATTAACTACCATGGGATTTCTTTATCAATTTCATATTCTGTTTTTTCTATGTGGAAGGTTTTTATTGCTTATCTAAAACATTTTCAAACATACAAAATTGTAATTTTTTACCCAGCATTTATTCTGCTGTTTCCTTTTGACTGTTTTTTGAATGTTAGGCACCAACAAGTTCAGAAAAGATTTCAAACAGCTCTCAGACGAGGCTGTTTCATGAAACAGTAGATTTCCTTTTTCTTCACTTTGTGTGCCTGACTTCAATTTTCAGCTGAATGAAATAATGGAAGAAAGAGGTAAACCACCAGTTTTGAGCAAAAGGAAAACAAGAGAAACTCGTTGGTCGGTGTTGTTGACAAGAATTCAGAAAGCTTTATCAATAATCATGGCAAGCAAGCTGGAGCTTAGTTTTCATGATTACTTGATCAGAGTTTTGGGGGAGACTGCTGAAGCTGACAGCATGAGGGATAATAATTGCTCATTGATAGAGCCACTTAGAGTGCCTGTGTTTCAGGGTGTCAGTCGCTTTTCTGTGAAGAAATGGTTAGTACTACATACCAGCTTGGAAACTGAAGTACCTGCCCCTCATGCTTATGTTCAATGAACAAAATCAACAGCGTAAAAAATTGTTCACAACAGAGGCTACTTCTGCCTGTCCAATAAAATCTGTTTCTGTTATTAGCAAACAGCAGCATTTGAAAAAAAAAAGAAAAAGAAAAAGAAGTTTAATACAAAGCTGTAGATTATTTAGAATTAAACTTAAATTCTGTCTGTATTATCTAACCTCCTCTCACACTCTCCCCTAGTCTTCACTACCCAGCTGTAGTTTTATACATTACATTTTCAACTGTCTTGTCCTTTCTGGGTACAGAATATAGTAAATAACACAGATCTTAGTGCAGCTTATTTTTAGCATTCCCTTTCTAGGTGAAAATGGATATTTTATTCTTTGTTTCCTGCCTTTTTCTTGCTGTCTGATTTGCCATCACCCAGGAACTACTGGACACCTTTGCTAGTAGGACACCTCTTCTGTCATGTGCAGACTCTAAATTAAGCAGCTGATGGACTTGCCAAGGACTGTGACACTTGATAGCAAGAGCTGCTATTTACACAATTTATGAGAAGCTGAACAGATCCCCAATACAGACACTGGGCTTTTTTGGAAACTGCAAAAGCTGAAGTTCTCCTTTCAGTTTTTTACCCCCAAATCTGTGTCACTTCACAGCTGAAGTCTCAGAGGCACTTCCATTGGTGCTTTTTAATAGCGCTTCTCAGGAGCCCTCTCAGGAAGGAATCCCTTTTTAAAGCACACAAGCTGATGTGTGCTTTAAAAGAGAAGCTGTCAAGGCAATAGCAGAGCCAGGAACAGATCCCAGGCGCTGTTTCTCACCTGCTCTAACCTTTAGCACTTTTCCTCAATCCTGCAGCCAGTGAGAAGCTTCCTGCAAAACAGTAACTTTATAAATGGGGCTCCTTTTCTCTTTTGAGTGCACCTCTGTCATATCTGCACTGTCTCACCTGGCACACATCCCTCCAGGAGCAAACTGGTGTAGCACAGCAAATGGAGCATTCCTTACAGAATCACAGGGTTGGAAGAGACCTTTAAGATCATCAAGTCCAACCCATGCCCTCACACCTCAACTAAACCATGGCACTGAGCGCCACATCCAGTCTTTTTTAAAACACATTCAAGGATGGTGATTCCACCACCTCCCCAGGCAGACCATTCCAGTACTTTATCACCCTTTATGTGAAAAACTTTTTCCTAATATCCAACCTATATTTCCCCTGGTGCAGCTTGAGACTGTGTCCTCTGGTTCTGTCAGTTGCTGCCTGGTGAGAGACCAAACCCCACCTGACTACAACCACCTCTCAGGAAGTTGTAGAGAGTGATAAGGTCACCCCTGAGTCTCCTTTTCTCCAGGCTAAACACCTCCAGCTCCCTCAGTCGCTCCTCACAGGATTTGTTTTCCAAGCCCCTCACCTGCCTTGTTGCCCTCCTCTGGATTTGCTCAAGTGTCTCAACATCCTTCCTAAACTGAGGGGCCCAGAACTGGACACAGCACTCAAGGTGTGCCCTCACCAGTGCCGAATGCAGGGGAAGGGTGACCTCCCTGCTCCTGCTGGCCACACCATTCCTGATACAGGCCAGGAGCCATCAGCCTCCTTGGCCACCAGAGCACACTGCTGGCTCATGTTCAGTTGCTGTCACTGTACCCCCAGGTCCCTTTCTGCCTGGGCACTGCCCAGCCACACCATCCCCAGCCTGTAATGCTGCAGGGGTTTATTGTGGCCAAAATGCAGGACTTGGCACTTGGACTTATTAAACTTCATCTTGTTAGACTCTGCCCATCCATCCAACCATTCCAGGTCCCTCTGCAGAGCCCTCCTACCTTCCAACAGTTCAACACAAGCTCCCAGCTTAGTGTCATCTGCAAATTCACTAATGATGGACTCAATCCCCTCATCCAGGTCATCAATGAAGATATTGAACAGAGCTAGCCCCAGCACAGAGCCCTGAGGTGACTGGTAACTGGGACAGCTGACTGGGACAGCTTTGTTTGGGCTCCTGAGTGTTACTGCCCAAGTTCTGCTTTGTGCTGCTGAGCTCTTTAATTCTGTCGTTGAGGTTTAGCGTGGTTTCATTTGTTTTTGGTGATACTTTGTGAGTCTGGGTGCTTTGGGGATGCAGCAGGAGCTGTCACATCTATGCATTGTGTCATGTGGAATTGTGCTGAAAGCTGGGAATAGCCATAAAATGCAATTTCCAGAAACTCGTGGGCTGCACTGATAGAACATCATAGCAGGATTTATTGAATTCAGCGGTGCTGAATCAGACAGTGTAACAAAATCTTCACCCATACAATTTCTGCAGCTATTTCCTCAGTTATTTTTCCTGGCTAAGTTGAGTGCATGTTCACCAAAGAAAGCAGCAGTTTGATCAAAAGCTGATTGAACCTACTGGAATTCTTTCAATTTTATTCTTAGGACAGTATCCATGGCTTAATGGCAGGCTTCTGCCCAGCATGGTAAACACAGAAAAGTAATATATTGTTTAGTCATTAATATGAATGAATTCAGTCATATTTTGAATACCCATAAATGCACTTGTCTTGACTGATTAGTATTTTCATAAAATGCCACATGATTAAATAACAAGTAAACATGAAGTAACAGTATTGTACTGAATTATGAGGTACACATAAATAACCCTTTGAAAAACACATTTTCTGACAGAGAGGGTGGATGATTGCTGTCTGCAGTCACTAGTCAGACTTCATTGAGATTGCTCGTTTTGCAACACTTACAAAATTTACTATTTTATTTTCCAAATGTATCAGGAGGGTAAATGAATTTAATTGGTCCTGATGCCATAATGTATAACTAGAACAGCAGAAAGCGGTTCCCATCTGGAGCTCTAAATGTGAGCATATCTGTCTCCATTTTGTGCATATTTACAGTGGCTGTGCATAAAGGGAAGAAAAAGCTGAGGAATATAGAATAGTGGTTGGAGGTATGGTTGGGTGGCTTGTTTTCTCAAATTAATGTTATTATTGCAAACTGAAAAGTGACAAAAATCCTTTCCTTTTGCCCATAGCAGCAAATACTTTGCCTAGCTTATAGACATAACTTTTAATCTCTATATTAGGAATATATGAGTTGTGTAGTTTTACTGGATAATAGATGTTCGTTTCTAGCCATTTGATGGAAATGAAAATCTGTAAAAGTTGGCTGAGCACACTTTTCAGACAGAAGAACAAAATGGCATCTATCTGCAGGACAAAGACCTGTGTCACCTGCCTAGCTGTAATTTCTAGCTATGCAAGATCATACAAAATTTTATTATCATACATTTTATTATCATGAATATTTAATGAGAATTAATGTATCCCTCTCAAACTGAAGACAGTGCTAATTTTGGTATAAAGAGAACAAAAAAACATCACCTGGAAGTTAAACGGAAAAAAAAAATCCAATCAAACAGGCTTATGCTACTTTGCAAACTTTAGTTTGAGCTGAGGTTAATGAGCAGTAACAGTTAAGCAGTCATAGGTGTGCATTAAATACATTCTTTACATAGCTCTGTATTTGTCATTCAGTTGTCTGAATTTATCAGACAGATAATTTCTGATAATATTCAGGGATGTGATGAATGTTCAGCTGCATTGATGAAAATCTCAGGAAGGTTTATTGTTCATTTCATAAAGTCAAAGTGATTTTTGGCATAATGTCTGGTATCATCATAATTTTAGAGAGGGGAGGTAAACTTGGATGTACAAAAATGCAGTCGCAGCTGAAATCCTGGGTTTAGTCGCCTAATCCTTAGTAAGAGAAAGAAACCACTCTGCATTTCCACTGGGTGATTTGATCCCACCCGCTCGATTAAACTGCCACTAAGAAAACTGGAATTTTACAAGAAGAATACGGAGGAATAGGTGGGTTCTGTTTTTGTTTTGATAACACATTGTATGATGCTGACATGCCTCTGACTACTGGGTGTTTTGGAACTTCAAGTGGGCTAGAACAAAGTGGGGTGACAAACACTCTATGAGCTATAACTTTTCAAAGCAGACTGGTGAGGCACAGAATTTCCTGGTAAGATATTTAATATTATCCAATGTCTAAAGTTTGTATGGCCCATTTCCTGCTGAGGCTTGCCACTGGATAAAATGGTCTGTGTACCACCAGGTAAGCACCCTCTGCTCTTTAACGCGTGACACCTTCTGGGGTTTCGGGTTTAATCACGTTGGTGTTCGTTTTCGTAGCACAGGTGCAGCAGTGAACAGCAGTGAGAGCCTCCCTCCATCCTCATCTGTCAACGACATCTCATCCATGTCCACGGATCAAACCCTGGCGTCTGACACGGACAGCAGCCTGGAAGCTTCTGCGGGACCCCTCGGTTGTTGCAGGTGACTAGCCGCCTGCCTGCGAAACCCAGCGTTCTTCAGAGGATGATGGAACGTAGGAGGAAAAAAAGATGGGAGCTAAGAGATTAAAAGAAAGAGAAATAAAATACAGAGATTTAAGTGAAACAAACAAAGAAAGAAACAAACAAAAAAAATATTTTCAGCCTGCTTCTCCTACAGAGTTATGTAATGCAGCTAAGCTCAAGTGTGTATTTAACTTATAGTTGCTCTGCTTTGGTCTTCTTCCAGTGATGCTTACTGGGGGGGAAAAGGAAAAAAGGAACTGAAAAATCCTTTTTTTACCCCCCTCCCCACAAGATGTAAAATGAATGGCTGCAAAACCAGCAACCTGCAACTGTCTTTTTCACACTGGCATGACAAGGTGTGCAGTAGCCACGCTCCACCATACGAGTGTGTGTCTGCCTTCACTGTCTGTTCTGCCTGCTGCCCAGTGAGGCAGGCAGGGATCTCCATGCATTTTTCCTCACACATATACACACATGTGCCAACAGAATCCTGGCAGTGCATGCAGCTGTGTGCCTGTACATCTGCACAGGTACTTAGTGTGCACTCCATGACTATAAATGGCCCATTCCAGGAGAACTGCTTGACTACATATGGGATCTTACAGTACATATTCTATTTGTTTGCTCCTTGAGGAGGTTACATATACTGTATGAGGACTTGTGGAAGTGTAAATAACCACACAAAACTGTGGCTCCCTCAGACACTTGAAGATGTAGCACCAAATTTCTGCTGAGAATTTTATATATATTTTGAAATAATAACCAGTTTTATTGAAAGAAGAAGCCACAGAGCTTCATAGAAAAATGCTAGTTTGTGAATGTTAAGACTTCTTGTTCTGATTTTTAGAGCAGATATGCCAAGATAAGACTGGGTTAGAAGGAAGCACATGTATCTTTGCAAGCTACAGGGAACAAGAATGAAGGGGTTTTATGCATGTCTAAGCCCAGAAAGGTATCAGTAAGCAACTTTTTCTGTCAATGTTAAGTGAATTATCATCTTAGGGCATAGATAGGCTTGCTATTTTGAAGTACATGTATGTTTGTAAATTAGAGGGTATGACAGGGTTGGGGAATAAGCTAACTATGATCAAAAGAACATGCACCAACTTGTTTTTATTTTATGTCTAGATGTTTATTAGGTTAGCTAGAGAAAGGATATTTGCAGCCCATTCCCTCTCAGTGTGTGTTTGCAACTCAGAGGTTGTTTTCCCTTTTCATCATTCCCTTGCAGGCACTTCTGCTACTCAGAGAACAGGCATTCTATGGGGTGCTTTTGGCTCTTCATTTCCTCATGACAAATCAGTGGGCTCCCCAGGAAGTTTTAGCATCTGTGTTACACAGAAAAGAACCACAGAGTGCATAGGTCTGGTTTCCCTACATTCTGTCAGCCAAGGTTATCAATCAGCTCATGCGCTGGCCTGGAAGGGTCGCAGCCAGGGGTCTTGGGCAGTTTGGACAAGTTCTGAAGAACCCAACAGTGACTGAATATCAAATTGAATTTGCCAGGTAATAAAGCAGAGGATTTCCCATGGTATGTAACAGCAAGTGTTTTTAGTAGAGAATGACAAAATTCCACACAGAATTTCAGAACCATTGGATATTTTTTTCCAGCTGAAACAGCAATTGGCATTTTCCACTGTGAGGTCATCATTACCAGAGTTGGAAATTAACTAAAATTCAAGTCATCTGTTCTTTTACCAAAGTATGCCATGTAAACTGAAATGAGATAAATCTTACTCTAATGCTTTTCCAAATGCCACAGAGAGAAACTGTTTAGACTATGTTAGTGGATATTTTAAATTCACTAATTCTTTTGTATTCAAAACTCTACCAAAATAGGTCTGTTCCATTGGGTGGCTTATGAGCCTGCCATTCTGTGGTAGGAAAAAAAATTAGTATCAAGTCAGATTTTGTTCAAAGGGAGGAAAGGGAAGGAAAAATTTCTCTACAGAGGGGGCAGGAGGCGAGATAAAAATGAAGAGGATATAAAATAAAATCAGACTTGGTAGGTCTGAGCTGTATCAGAATTGCTGTAGGAAGTGGGGGTCTTTCCCTGGTTATATTTTTGGTAGATTTTTATCAAATTTTTTTGAGACTAAAACTAGGTTGTTAATGTTCTAAAAACTCAGAGCAGTAATTTTAAAAGCAATAATTTACTACTGCTAAATATATTTAGCAATATTCTCTCTTAAGCCATGAAACATCAGGTCATTATTGAGTGATGTAACTCTCACTCCAAAGCCAATGATCATGAAAGTATTGAAAGGTTAACAGCAAAGCTCTGTAGGTATGTAGGCAATAACACCAAGGGTGACGTCTTAGCAATAATTAAATATATCACCTCCTGGTTTAATTCACCATAGATACATATTAATAATATTCAGGTAACTAGTATCTACTTTACATTCCTTAGTGTGCACCATTTGGGTGTGTTATTTAAGCAAAACTAAACTAAGTCTCACTGAGGTAAAACTGCAAAAATATCACCAGTGTAGACTGCAGAAACTTGGAGTAATCCCAGTTCATCACCAGTGCTGTTATGGAGATGTGGCATAGGCAATAGAGAAGCCATTTAGAGTAGATGGAGACTTGTAGACCTCCTACATTTCATCTCTCGAGGGCAAATCTGTGCTCTTAGTCCCATGGTATAATTCAGTCCTGGTTGGGTTCATGAGTGCAGGGTAGAGAAGCAGTCACAGGAGAAGGTGTCCTTAGGTGGGCGCTGAATGGACTCACAACACAGGAGTTACATAATCAGCTTTATTCTCTGATTCTGCTAGGCACCAGTGCTTGTTCGAACATCTCATGGAGACTGTAGGATGCTTACAAAAATTTAACTAGCGTGTGCTTTTGTCCTTTGCTCAGCAGTAATTGACATCAGCATGTGCTTAAGTGCCTTGCTGAAATGGGGCCTGAAAGAATTATTGCATCTCTTTTTGTCCTCAAATCAGTCTCCTTCATGAGAAGCTCTGTCTGGGGGAGGAGACTTGGAGCTGTCCACATTGGACACTATTAAAAAAAAGCCATCAATGAAGAAAAGCATTAGTTCTTTACAGTTCTGGTCCTTGTATGTCCAAACTGAAGTAGCAAGAATAGCATCCTTCATTTTGCTTTGTGCCAGGAATTCTCTGCGGTCAGCTGATACCTTACAATAACACATATACTCTTGAATAAAGGATTGTAGTGATGATGTTCTGAGGGCGTTTTAAGGGGAACCACTTTTTTTTTCTGGTTCTAGAAGTTTTTATACAGTACTCTTAAAGTCTGCTCCCCATTATTCCAAAATTTTATTCAGCTTGATAATGATAGATTCTTTCCTTAATTTTGCCATTGATCTTTTAAATCTACTTCTGCTTAACACATTTCTAAATATAGTACTTTGGCAATACTTTTCAATTAATTCTCTGAGGTTTGCAGTTGTAAGCATCACTGCCATACACAGAAATGAAGGAAATTGGGAAGCCAAAGATCTCTGACAGATGTTCCAAGGCACCATAGGGGGCAATCAGTGAGCCTGTGCCAGAAGTGGCATAACTAACATCATCCTGAAAGGCAGCTGGACACCTTGGCATTTCTGAAAATATGCCTCAGAGCCTCTTGGAGTCGTAAGTGCCTCAACACCCTAGGAAATTCTGTCCCAAGTGGCCCACCTAAGTCATGTATATAGGCATCAGCAGGGTGACGAGAATGGCACGAGCATTATCTGTCAGTGACTGCTCAGAGCCCTAGCTGCATTGAGATGATAGAGAGGAAGATTGCTGCAAAACATCCCTGGTTTTTTTTTCAGATGAAGAACTTTGGGATAGTATGAGGAAAAATAAAAAGAAATAAGTCAGAACAGTTCTTAAAAGACCATCCCTCCATTTTCTTTCTCACTGCTGAGTTTAAATGGGGATGAGGCATTGATTTATTACAAGTTGATGCAAGGTCATGTATTGTGGGAATTTAGGGTTTATGTATGTTTTCAATCCAAAATTTTTGGCAGTTTTTGAAAATGGTCTTCAGATACTGACTTGGTAGCTGTAATAGTATTTTGTGAGTTTTGATTATACTCCATTACAATATGTTTTCAGAGAGTTCAGATATTTGAGTTGATCACTGTGATTTATTTGACTTATATTGTGGTTGATATTCCCCCCTCCTATCTAGAATTCCATTGCACAAATAGATTCATGAATCATAGCAAGTTGGCATTATATAAAACGGACTTAAACTGGATGGCAGTGTGCCAAAAAACCCACCAAAAAAAAAGAAAAAAAAGCCCCAAAACCCATTAAAAAACCAAAACAACAAAGCTACAGAAAGCCTGGTCAGGTTTTCTAAGCCTTAATGCACTGATGGTTTTCCTCTGGAAATGACCAGTTCCTGCACAGAATTGGCTTCGGAAGGTTACACAAGACAGATGATCATGTGACTATGTCACTCTTCCAAATTTATAAGCAATTTGGTTCATATACATTCCTTTATCCTCATAGATATTGCTTTACTTTCTAATTCTGAACAATACTGAGGAAATTAGACCTGTTGCAGTCTAGGTCTTTAAAGAATGCCTTTAGGGAATTTCCCAATTCTTAAGTGATTTGGATTGTATTCTAAATTTGTCAGTGAGCACCAGTGATTTCTTTTCCACCAATTTTTTTTTTTCTCATTAAAAACATGCTAATAGTAACTTTTAGAACTGCCTGAGAGAGTCACTTTTAGAAAATCTCCCAAATTTTTAAATTAAAAATATGTTTCAAATATGTTTGAATTATTGTAAAATGGAATTGGAATATTTTGATTCGAAGTAACTTCTAGTAACCAATGCTAGCTTATATATATTGAGAGCTTCACAGTATTTCAAAGGACCAAAAACTATTTTCATTTCAGATCTATTTATTTATATTCAGATCTATTTATATTTCTTCCTTCATGTTTATTTAGAGTTTAAAATTTTGTGTGAATTCAAACATGCAAAAACAAACAAACAAAAAAGGCATTTTGCAACAAACTCTATGCTTCCAGGGAGTGCAATAGAAAGAAAACCTGCAGGGACCAAATAGTTTTCTTTTTAAAGTCTGAGCTAGTAATTCAATTTATGTTCAGGCTTTTCTTTTTCTTTACTTCTGCACGTGTGTGTAGGGAAGAGAGGGTGTTAATACGGATTTTTAGAACCTCTGTTCCACTTGTGCTTGATCCCAGTTGTCAGTGTGGATAAAGAGAGGAATTGTAACATAATCAACACATCTTCAAGAATCTGATGGCTGTGCTTATTTAAACTTCCACCACTTTACAAAGGACACAGTTAACTAATTGCAAGCTCAACATGATCTTTTTTCACACAAACATATACACACATATACACAAAAAAAAAAAAAAAAAAAAGCAAATCATTATGCAGTAGGTTTGAATACCACATGAATATGTAATTGTCTTAATTAGTAAGGTGCTTGAGGTATGCAGGGGAATGGTGAATGTGTCATCTTCACCAATGAGCTGGAAAACTGACCTGTCCAGTGGAATTTAGTGGAATCTTCTTAGTGTATATTCTTAGTAACTTGCCAGTGGGGCCTGATTTTTCTTTCATTTTTGTTGTTGGTTTGGGGTTTTTTTAATTAACAATTGATTGCAAGAAGTGAAATGTTTAACTTAATGCATGTTCAGGCTCGTTGGCCTATGGCAAGTTTGAGTTTTAAAGAGGCTTTGATTTGACAAAAGAATGTTGAAAAACTTCGACTGAGGCTAATGGTGCCTTTTTACCTGAGAGGGAAAAGCTGAAAAGCACATATTAAAGGAAGACACAGTCAATTTGGGAAATAAATGTATCCTTACCATGCTTATCATTTCAGACAGGTCTCTTTTGCTAATTTTCACTGAACAGGGCCATTCTTGTCTTCTGGAAAGCAAGATATTTATAATGTAAATAGTTGTATGGAATTAATTTTTTTCCTTCCTCTGTAACTAATATGTAATAATTCAACACACTATTTCTGTTAAAAACTTTTACAATAAGGCTGCTGTTTGCCTAAATATGGTTGACCTCTGACCTTCTCCTGAGTCAGTCACGTGTTGATAAAGGAGGGTGCTGGAAGTTTCAGTGTACATATAGAATCATGTATATTTAGTAAATTGGGTAAGTGGGACTTATGGCCAGTATACATTAAGCCACAACAGTAACAGCTCCAGATCTTAACTAGCAAATACAACTGTTCACCTTGCCATGTTCATCCTTTAATAAGATCTAAGTTGCACCTGCCTGTAGTTCTGCATGATCAGACTTCAAAGTATAACTAAGATCTGTAATGTATCAGTGTTGATCAACATAGATGTAAACAAGGAAAAAAAAAAAAAGAAAAAAAAGAAAAAAAAAAGAAAAATGAAAAAAAAAAGAAAAATAACAGAAAAATTAAATAACTTGACCAACAAAAGAAAATCAGCAACAGCTCAGTATCAAGACTGGAAGATGAGACATGTCTGATTTTGTTGCACAGCTATAACTGAAAAGAACAACCAGTGTCAGTCAGCATAAATGGACTACAGTAAGACATTTGTTAAGGAACCAACATTATTTCCATACTGTTTTGTTCTTACCCTGTTTACTTTGAGTATCTGTTGTTCCTTGTGTGTGGCACAGGGGAGAACAGGGCCTCAGTGATCAGCATTTTATGGGTCAATGTCGCATTAATGATTTCTGATTTTTTGTTTGTTTAGCAATTACTGAACGAAGATGGGACTCTCATGTTCTCCCATTTGTCAAAAGGAATCCTGTCAGAGCTTCCTCATGAGGATACTCTTCTTACTGCTGTCCTGACTCCTGTCTGGTGAATGACTTTGCAGTGTTCCCAGGAAAGAGCACAATGCAGCAGAGACCGCGACCAAGGGTTCCACTGCAGGCGTGTTATGGTTGTTCTTTCACGGGGGCTCAAAGTCACTCGGGGACAGGACTCAATTGAAGTATGGTATGTACTCTATGCATGACGCCTATATCACACCTTTATGACCTTATTGTGGTAAAACTGATGATCTTTACAGATGTGGATTTGGACCATCTTTTGCTTTTTGGAGGAAAACTGTCCTTATCCCACAAACCACTCACTCCTATCCAGAGCAGCTAAATGGAAGTTAGAGAGGTGCAAGGGCCTTCTTGGAACCATGCCCATGGGTGAATTTCATGCTGTTTGAATGTGATCTTGCCAAAAAGCCTGTATATCTAGCAGGGGAGACTGTGACTGTCCTATAAGGAGTGTTTGTGTTGTTTACTTTAAAACAAGCTTTGCTAATTAAAGTAGTGTATTCCGGAGTCTACTTGAATGGCATGAAGGGTATCAATGAAGAAGGTGGAAAGAATGTTCTGACAGCTCTCTTGGCTTCTTGTTTCTTTTCCTTCAGACCTTTCCAGGGGACACAGATAAAGCAGTAAACACATGGACGTTGCCAGGATTACTGAATTCAGTGCTGCTTTGGGTGGGCTTTATTTAAGAAGCATCTACAGCACTACAGAAATGTAAAGGTATCTTAAGACATATGAGACTCAGACATTTTGTCTTTGAGTAGCTGTGGAGTCTATTCATCTGGCTGACTGCCTAGGAATATTGGAGGGAGTGAGGGGAACGAAATGTCATTCTGACACGACTGGTCAGAATGAAGAAAATCTGCCAGATAAAACCTAGTCCCTCTCCCAGCACTTCCCCCATTAAAAAATGTAAACCAAAATCAAGCCAACAACAACAAGCCTAGAAGAAAAAGAGACAAGAAAACAATCCCCAAGCCCCCATACCAATTGCAGAGTTACTATTTGGAGACTGATTTTTCACTAATTTAAACACACTTCACTCTAGATGAAAAAAAGAACGAATAGGAAAGAGATGCTGTCATTTGGGAAAGACTGCTGATTTTTCAAATCTTGCACAAGCTAGCTCTGTCCATAACATTTCCAAGCAAGTCAAACCATAATACACAAAGGACATTTTTATATTTTGTTTTATCATGTAGAGAGATTAAAATTAAAATCCCAAACAGCTTTCTACCAAAACAATTTGAAGGCAGGAGCTGCAGAAAAGGATGAATTAAAGCACCTTGTAAAAACTGTAAAGAAAGAAATTCTTGTAGCTGTTGGTGCTTGAATGTTGTTTCAAGCCTACTATGCACAGTCATACTCTTGTTTTGGCTTGCTATTCTTCTCACAGTTCATCTGTGCAGAGATTGGCCAGGCTACACTATCTGATAGAAACCTCTGATTTGCAGTGGCTAGGGAATTTTGGCTTTGTCATTCTTGCTGCAAACTGGGGGGGTCCCCTTTCATATAGGAATAATCTTTTTTGTTTTACCAGGTACCTTCTGAAACAATTGAAGGGTCATCTTTTTTTGAGAGGTTTGCCCTTTTCAGGAGACACAACTTTTATGGCCATATTTCAGTGATTTATGCATCATGAAACCCAGCTCAGAAGCTGTGATTTAGCACCCCACAGGCCCGTGTGCTGGCCCCAGCACCCCACGTGTGCTGTGAGGCCGCAGCAGAGCCTGCGGCAGATCCACAGAACCGTCTGCGTGGAAGGAGATCAAAGTGCCTCTGTTAAATCCCCCCAAGCGCTCTGCTCCAGGCAAACCAAGGGGATGAAGGTCAGTGACCAGCCCTGCGCTCCAGCTGTTGGACATTTATTTAGTACGGTGCCAGGGGGCCCCTTTGGGTGCACTGAGACCAGCCCAAGGTGCCCTCACAGTGAGTGGGACCTCGTGGTCTGCACATGGCAAACTTCCTGATGTGATGGCAGAGGTGAAGTTCTGCTTCTTCCTCTGCTGAAGGCTGCTCAGTATTTATTATTTTTATGTGCTGATGCTTGGAAGGCAATGATTCTCCATCCACTGCTCTGTGGCTGGGGCTCTCTTAAGTACATACAGACAGAGACTCCTGTTGCTTTTTCACATGCTCTCCCAGCCCCTCTGTTAATGGCATAGCTTAGGGCCTGAATTGCAAAACTGCTCGGCCTCCAAGAAAACATGATTTCCTGTACTATGGAAGAAGCCATGGAGAAGGTTTAGCTGGTAAATTAGTTCCAATTTCCTAATGTATTTGCCTTATTTTTAAATTGACTACTGGGAAGTGTTGTTTGTCTCCTGAAGTTTCCATATGATGTTCTGCCCCATTCCAGGAGCAGTTATATACAAAATTTTATAGAATTAGAGTTCTGGATAAAATAGGTCCCTTTCTGAATATATCTATTTAATGGATTGACTGGGGTTTTTGTTAAGTCCCGTTATGGGGAATGGTTGATTGTTGCTGTCTGGAAGATTTTAGCCTCTCTTGCATCATGAGCCTGCTACTATCAATGGGGGCATTTAACATTCCTCCAGGCTAAATTTAAATTGTGTGAAGTTATTCCCTACTCTACTCCATGTCTACCAGTGGAAAATAAGGGAAATTATTTTTGATACTTACAAACCCATGAGGAAGAAATTACAAAGAAGTAGCCGATGTGGCAAAATAACCTTTCTATTTTCCAGAACAGTTAATAGCTTATGGTGTAGATGAGGTAAAAGGCTGTACAAAGGCCCTTTTCTGCTGTTAATGCCAACTAGGTAAAGACATGTCTGATGTTACAAGATTAAGCTGATAGTAATTAACAAATTGATGGCAGATCCTATAAAAGTGTCTTTGAGTCTTGAGTTCCCATCAGAAATGTTCAGAAAGATTATCTCTGGAATTTTTTGCCTGGGAAGATACGCTTTGATGGGTTTGTCCTCAGCATTCTCTAGACAATATCCCTGCTATTGGAATAACCTTATCTTTTCACTTCAGTTGCATCATCTTAGAAGGAAAAGGATATGTTTTAAGTGCATCATCAGAATGATAAATCATAGCTAGAATAAGTGTTCATTTTTTTGTTTTCTTCCTTTTTTTTTTTTTTTTAATATGAATAATTTTCCAAGGTGTCCTAATAGTGAAAATCCTGGAGGTATCTCGCCACAGGGTGCTGTTAAATGTGCCTACCCCACATCTGTTTTCCAGAGAGCAATTTGCCTTTCAGGGAAAGATTTGTGGATATGGGTGTTCAGGGGGAATGGAGACTCTTTCTTAATGTCAGCCTCAATTCAGACTTAACAGGGTTGAACACGGATAAATTCAGAGTATTAAGAGAGCAAAAGCTCTCTTCAGAAAAATTGAAAGTACTGTAGGGTCCAGCATGTCACTGAGTGGACTAAAGGAGGAAGCTCTGGTTTTAAAATCAAAAAACATTATGAGAAATAGTGCAGGAATCAAATTTAATGTCTGAATACCACCGATTTCAGAGTTATAAGCAGTCAGAACATTGTGCAAATTCGTTTTCAAAATCCTAATGCCATGTAACAGACCAGAAAGTTCACCTATGTTCTCAAAGCAGGAGTACTCTGAGGGTTTTGGTGTATGGCTTTCTGGAATGCCAGTTAGTTGAAGGATTATTATGATTCTCTACATAAAGGAAAACACTAATTTTTGGGAAAGTGCAGAACTCCAATGTTTTTTGTCAGAAAGGAGAAAAGCAACATCTTGAACAACACTGCAACACTATTCCATGCTGCTGACTGCAGGTGGGTCAGTGGAACTATGCTGGTTCAGATTTCAGTACAGCTGTACTCATCAATTTTAGCGTTCTGATATTTTGTCACAAACACAAGAGAGGGTTAGTGGACACAACAAAATACAGCATGAATTGCAATGTTGTCACGTGATTTCTGATATACCTGAAGGCTGTTTTAATTTCACTTCTTGGCCATAATTATGAGCATGAGCATCCTGACAGGTCCATCAAACCATCCATCACTTCTAGTGTTGGATTTCTGAGCAATTATCACACACACATGTGCTGAAAAAAAATTTACTACCACTTTTGTGTGACACTAAATCCAGCAAGACTGTGACATACATCAAATTTGCACTGTGTTGCAACCAATTCACAGGAGCATCCAGCAACTGGAGATGGGGAAAAATAAATTAAAAATCAGAATTGATTCAGTGTTACTGAAGGAAGACAACCAAATTGGTTGTCCAAGCTTCTGCTTTGCATTAGATCAGACCACTCACCTCAGGTTAATGTTGCACTCGTCCTGCTCCTCTGAATTGCAGAGCTGTAGCAACAGAGCAGCCTTGGAATTTTTCTTCAGTCGGCTGGTGTGACACAGACACGGCTCTTTTCAGCGAGGGGGACGCACGGTACAGGTGAACAGTGACACCTAAAGGCACAAATGTGTTCAAGGCTCCAGCAAGGGCAAACTTCAGCGAGCTCTTCAACCTGTAAATCATCATCAGCTTGTTGGCTTTCTTCTCCAGCCAGACGGACCCTGGACAATTCATCGTGTACTAAATGCTTTGGAGCATTTCATAGATGCTCCAGATTTAGGGGCAACGCATAATTCTACTTTTCCAGTAAGTTTTTGTTATTTTTTCTTCACTTTTCCATAGTTTTTATGTATGGTTGAGTGTAAAGGGCTCCTTGTACCACAGAGGATAACAAGATGGTCAAGTGAGCAGCACTGAGGGGTAGGAGACAATGATGCTTAAACCAGGTGGAGATGTGGGTAGATTAGCCACCCTCAGTCTCTTCAAAACTGTTTGGAGACCTGACAGTAAGAAGTCAAAAAGAATTCAGAGAATTACCTTTTATACATTTTTAACCCTCTGGTCTGTGACCAACTAGAAATTACATACTGAAAACTTCTTCCAACAGCACATGCAAAGCTAAATCCAAATAGACAACATATATAAGCACATTCCTCTTCCCTTTAGATAGCTCAGCCATCAGACAGCAGGACAGTTGGACAACGCTGCTATTAAGGTAAATTCCTTTGTGTTATCTTGAAATCTATGCTCTTTTTGTTTTCTTTTTGTTTTCCTGTTCACTTTAACACGATAGCATTCTCTGGGCAATTTGTGCCAGTGCCTCATCACCCCCACAGTAAAGAATTTCTTCCCAGTATCTAATCTAAACCCTCCCTTTTTCAGTTTAAAGCCACTCCCCCTTGTCCTATCACTGTACTACCTTGTAAAACGTCCCTCTCCAACTCTTTTGTAGGCCTCTTTAGGTACTGGAAGGGGCTCTAAGGTCTCCCCAGAGCCTTCTCCTCCAGGCAGAACAACCCCAGCCTGTCTCCACA